>NC_062564.1:21522031-22147031 GCF_022837055.1 Prionailurus viverrinus
CAAGTCTAAAAAAATATGCCAGGTGCTTTTGTAGGGGCTTGATATACGTTAATGAACAAAAGAGACAAAGATCCCTGCCTGCAGGGACCATACATTCTAGGATGAGGACCACGGTCAGGAATGTGTTTCCCTTTGGATTGACATTCAAACCAGATTGCATGTAAATGTGACGTATTTCAATAGCTGTACTACTGGGACCTGTATTCTTGGCATTCAGTAATGTAATTGAGGTTTGCCTTGTCTTCTCTAACACGCCTTCAGGGCAGGGTGGAGGTAGCTGGCAACATGTCACCTGCACAGCTGTTACCAGAAGCATCGCTAGCCTCCCATGTGCTAACTAACGCTGCGCAGAGTGACCGTTCTAGAAAGTTATTTACGTCTTCCTAAATTGTGTGCCAAAATGTCACAAGTGCCTTTGAGCCCTCACTCCTCTCCCCTTCTCCCCATTCTCCTCTCTACTCCAGCACTTACTTAGCTCCAGTCCTCTGAGCAGTTTTTGCTTGCGGCAAGGCTCCAGTTCTGCACAAACAGGACTGGTTATCGGAGGCCTCTAATTAGAGGAGAAAAATGGGTAAATAAAGCTTCGGTTACTCTTATCATATTACTTTGCTGGAAAGATATGAAATTTCAAGTTAGTTTAATTAATCACTTTTCCATTTTCTGTTGTTTCAAAAAGAATGTAATTCATCCATATTATTGATGTTACAATAAGTTAAACTCTTGTATCTCCATGCTTGTAGTGGTGTGTTTTATTTCTAACTCATTCTAAGGAGAGACAATGAACAAACTCATTAATTATTTAAATCTATCAACTTCCTGAATTTTATGAATAGATTCTTTATTTGGAAGAGTGTCATTTTAAAAAAATCAGATTTTTGATGGTAATTTTATGCCCTCAAAAAATGCAATTCATTTGAATACTGATGATTTGATTTTTACTTATTATAATAATAATATTCTTTTGGTGTTCATGTGCATTATGTTTCAGTAGGACAAAACATGTTCTATTTAAAATATTGTTTCTTTACTTTGAAAATGGAGAAATGAAAAACAAAGAGGCTTAGTGGCATCTGTGGATACATTCATAGTTAGGAGGTAATAAGCAATGGAAAAAAAAGCAACTATCATCGTTTTTCTTAATCCACTCTGTAATTGCTGATTCTGGGAGGAACCAAATAAAGTAACGTGTACGAGTGATGATGTCAACTTGTATCACATTTTTTTTTTTAAAATCAGGTATATTTCAGTTGCTCCAGAGAATCGACTTCTTTTACATACTTGGGTATTTGCAGCAGGTTGGGTCGGAACAGCGTTGGAAATAGATGTGAACCATTTTAATTTTAATTAGGGTTTCTCCATTAACGAGGTGGCATTTTCCTGAAAGCAATCTTTCCTCATCTGCAAAATGAAGGTGTTTGGTTGAGGTGAGTTGGCAATTTCCTTCCATGACATGAAAAATAGGAAATACTTTCACACTATAATTTTATGATATATTCAAATGATGACAGAAGATCACATGACATGTGAAAAAATTATGTATATTTTGCCAGATGCCGTGAAATAGGCTACTTCCAAGTGGCCCCAAACCCAGGGAAAACTGGCGATGATTGTTGTCATTAAAACGATCACTTACTGGGGTGCCTGAGTGGCTCAGTTTGTTAAGGATCCGACTTAGGCTCAGGCCGTGATCTCAGGACTTGTCAGTTCGAAACCCACAACCGGCTCTGTGCTGCCAGCTTGGAGCCTGGAGCCTGCTTTGGATTCTGTGTCCCTCTCTCGCTGCCCCTTCCCCAGTTGTGCGCGCGCGCGCTCTCTCTCTCTCTCAAAGATAAAAAAAATTTTAAAAATTTAAAAAATAATAATCACTTAGATGCTGTAGCACTAATGGATTTTCATACACATAGGATTCCGACAATACTTCTGCAAGTTGGATAGAACATATGTTATTAGTCCAATTTTATAGAGGAAAAAATTGAGCTCATGGACTCCAGTGATGTAACTTTCTCAAGGTCTCATAACCATTCAGTGGCAATAGCTTGCTTGTATCTAGAAAAGTGAGTAAGGAAAGAAAAAAAATACAAGGGAAAAATCAAGCTGTGTTGTTAATTTCTCGTTACTCTCTGAGATGGGTAAAGTGGGAGGGGGGCTGGATTAGAGTAGTTGATGCTCCCAAAACAAGTAGGCAACAACAAAGATGTTCAATTTGTGTCAAAATTTTATTCCGCTTAAATTTGGTCCCCAAAATTATGTGATTTCATGGTCAGCTAATTTTCCTTTTTCCATGTGTGGTCAATATTGTTCACAGAAAATATCAAACCTGTTCTGGTCCAGATTTAGGATTTTGTGCAGACTGAAACTCTTTTATGCAAATAGCCCAGGAATTCTGGTTTTATGTCAGTTATCTTACATAATACCTGTTGAATTTACATTTTTCTTTCCTATAATTAAAGTGCTTCTAATATCTGAGATGTGATCTTTCAAAACCTACATTAAAAATTTTTTGTTGATGTAATTTCATACTTACAGAAAAGTTACAAGTGGCCCTCTGTTCACATTCTTTGTTGACATTTCACTCCACCTGATTTGTTATCTATTCTCTTATTCTGTTTATGATTGCATATATAATTTTTTCTGAACCACTGGAGAATAATTTTGCAGACATCATGCCCCTTTATCCATAACGTTCTATTTTGGATTCCCTAAGACTTTTCCTTATATAACCACAGTACACTGGCAAAATCAGGAAATTTAATGTAGATACAAAACTATTATTTAACTCATAATCCATATTAAAATTTTACCAGTTGTTTCAATAATGTCCCCTATAGTTTTATTTTTTTCTGGTTCACACTCCATCCCAGGATCATACGACACATTTAGGTTTCACATCTGTTTAGTTTCCTTTAGTATGGAGCAGTTCCTCAACCTTTCTTTGTGTTTCTTAATTTTGACATTTTAGAAGCATGTAGGCCAGTTGTTTCACAGAATGTACCTCAATTGGGGTTTATCTGATGTTTCCTCATGAGTAGATTATGCATTTTTGACGGGAACACCAAATAAATGACATCGTATCCTTCCCTAAGATATTGAGAGGCACATGGCACTGGTTTGTCCCATTATCGTTATTTACTTTTATGATGTGGTTAAAATAGTATTCACTAGATTAATCCACGAGAAGTTACTGTTTTCTCTTTGTGATCGAGAAACAATTTTTGAGGGAGTACTTGAGATTATGTAAATAGTCTCTTCTTCATCTAACTTTTACCCCCTAGTTTTAGCATGCATTGATGATATCACTGGATTAGCAATGATCCTATGAAGGACTGCAAAATGGCCATTTTGTAGTTCCATCATTCCTTCAGTATTTATTAGTTGATATTCTTCCATAAGGAAAAGTTCTCCACAATTCATGACAGATACACTTGATAAGTTGGAATTCATTAAAATTAAAACCTTCTGCTCTGTGAAGGACAATGTTAAGAGAAGGAGAAGACAAGACACAGACTGAGAGAAGATATTTGTGGAAGACACATCTGATAAATGGCTATTATCCAAAATATGTAAAGAACTCTTAAAATTCAACAACAAGAAAACAAATAACCAGATTTAAAAATGTGCCACAGGCTTTCACAGATACCTCACATATGGCAAATAAGCATATAAAAAGATGCTTCGCATCATATGTCATTAGGGAATCACAAATTAAGATGAAATATTATTACATACCGATTAAAACAGTCAAATATAAAAACTCTGACAACATCTAATGCTGGTGAGAATGTGCAGCAAATAGGAACCCTCATTCAGTACTGGAGGGAATCCAAAATTGTACACCTACTTTGGAAGACATTTGGCATTTTCTTGCAAAACTAAACATAGTCTAACATACAATCCAGAGGTCACACTCCTTGATATTTACCCAAAGGAGTTGAAAAGTCATGTCCACACAAAAGTATGCACACAGATGCTTATAGATGCTTTACTCATAGTTGACAAAACTTGGAAGCAACCAGGAAAACCTTTACTGGGTGAATGGATAAATAAACTGTGGTATATCCAGACAATGAAATAGCATTCAGTACTAAGGGGTAATAAGCTATAAAAGCCGTAAATAGACATAGAGGAATCAGTCTTAAGTGTATATTACTAAGTGAAAGAAGGCAATCTGAAAAGGCTACATACTGTATGATACAAAGTACATGACACTCTGGAAAGGGCAAAACTATGAAGACAGTAAAAAGAGCAGTGGTGCCAGGAGTTGGAAGGGGAGGAAGGATGAGTGAGTGAACACAGAAGGTTTTTCGGGCAGTAGACCTACTCCGTATGATAGCATAGTGATGGGTACATATCGTTATACACTTGCCTAGGCCCATGAACACAATATACAACACACCAAAAGTGAACCCTAATGCAAACTATGACCTTTAGGTGATAATGACCTGTCAGTATAGGTCCATCAATTGTAATAAATATACCACTCTGGTGGAAGATGTGAAATCTCTAATCTCTACTCTTATTTGCTGTGAACCTAAAACTGCTCTTAAAAAATAGTCTTAAGAAAGAAAGAGAGCTGCCCCAGTCCTGGGACCAGACATTTTCCCTGGGTCATTTTAATGGAAGATTAAATCAAGAAACTAAGATCTAGACATGTGCTCATGTGAGACATGTGCTCATTTGCCTCTGGTGTATCTTTGCATCTAGGCCTCTTTAGTTGTCAGGATGGAGGTACACATTGACACACACACACACACACACACACACGCACACGCGCACACACACACGCCCCACATGCTGATACTGATCACTGCAATTCCAATTCATTACTACAGGATTCATTCTAGTCTTGTCTGTTTTCATATTTGTATCTCCATTCTCTGTGAAACACCGAAGTCTCATCGTCAACATATTTACTCATTTGTTCGATCTTACAAAACAGTAATCTAACCTCTACAACTAAGAAAAACAGTCTTAGTAACTGAAATTTAATATTTGTTCATGTATTTTTCTTTTGGTCTTTAGACCTTGGTTATTTGGTCAAAGAATTCTATTTGAAAATTACTGAGTGTTTTTTAACTGATCATACTCCTTTTTGTGTCACTTGAATTCACTTAGGTCATTTGTTGCTGGTTTTGTTCCCTGCCCCCACCTCTTGATTCTTTTTAATTTTATTTCACCTAAAAAAAAATTGAAAACATATTTCTGCAAAAGTCAAAGCTCTATGAAAAGTTGCTCTCAAAGAAGTGTCACTCCCTCATGTCTTCTAATCCATTCACATCCATCCCAGATAATGAATGAACAAGGTAACCAATTTCATTAGTTTCTGGTTTGTCTATCCTATGTTTAACTTTGAAAAAAAACAAAAAGAAAGGCATATGCATGTTTCTTACACTATATTTAAAGCGTGCAAAAGCTTTGCTCTTTTCATTAATAATATCATCTTTCTGATTCTTTTCCCGGCTGTACAATGCTCCATTGTATGAATGTACCGTAATTTATTCATTTGGTGTCCTGCGTATGGAAATTTATGCTGTTGCCAATATTTTGTAATTACAAATAATAAATAATGTTAGGCAAACATACTTTTATTTTATTGAGGGTGTAAGTCAAGACTTTTAAATCCGTTTTTTTTTCTTTCTCTCAAGTTAAACACATGTAGAAGTATCAAAAGCCATTGACTTCTTTTTCGTGTGTTAAAAACAAAGATTCATGACAATATGCTTGCTGAAAAGCTATATAGGAATTATATGGCCTGGAAAACTGTAACTACATTTTGTGGAAGTAGAAATTGTACCACATATTTGTATAACAGCAAGGCAAGTGTGGTCTCTAGGAAGTATAGGTGAAGTTGATTAGATTGCAGTGTATACTTAAAAGTTGAATAATGCACTCTTGTAAAACACTCTTCAAAATTATTTAACTTCCCATGATATCATCACAGCATGTGCAAAAAAAAAAAAAACTTTAGTGTTATCTTTTCCTGTCACATGACTAGTACAAACAAAAGAAATCCTTATCTTTTTGTTTCTATTCTGGCCCTTTATAAAATGGCATTAAGCACCATTCAAAACTTACACATTAAAGGTTTGGTTTGGGGGAAAAAAGACTTATTATGTATTTCAAACAAATCACATTTGCTATATTATGAAGCAAACATTTTCCCAACAACTGAAAAGTCTAGCATCTTAGATGCACAGAAAACTATAGTTTTAAAACCACATTCCCATAGCAACCCTAGGCATAGTGAATGAGGCAGGAGTTATATTATACTTCCTTTACAAAGCTGAAACAGGGGCATTTAGAGAGTTTAAAGAAATTACCCTGAGATGTAGGACTCTGGACTAAATCCGGAGCTAGAATCCAGGACATTTTTGTTTTTCTTTATAAAGTGGGATGTGTTGATCTCATTATTGTGAGGGTTATTGTGGTGATCAGTTAAGGTAATGCACTTGAAAAAGCTCAAGTTGTACAGAGAAGGTAACTCTATTATTAGAGTATTGGGGCTTTTGGTGACCATGTGTAAAATTTCCTGATATTAATATCTAGAAGTAATACAAGAGACTTAACCAGTCTAAGGGCTATAGATCATACAGCAGGGCTTAAAGTGTTCATGTGGGGAAATAGTTCAAAGACTGAACAGGTACCTCAAGGAGCAGGTGACGATGCTAGATATCCATTGCGGAATAATTAACACTATTGGATGTTGTACAGAACTTAGACCTTGAAACAAACCTCATTAAAAGGCACCTGATCTTAGTTTTAAAACCTTTAAGTATCTCCTCTTTAAAAGTAATCAATGTATGCGCTGGCTACTTTAGTTATCCCGCTATGAGATTCACACAACTTTGATCTAACTTTCTTTGATTTAACACTGCAATTAAGAAGATTTGGTTCAAAGTAAAAGCTCATTGGTTGATGTTTTACACTGATGTGATAATGTTTACACAGATGTGCTTTGAAATCTTGCTTATGGTGGATTTGGGGGTCCTACTACAAGACAGACTGCTGTTATCTGAAAGGTGAAATAATACGACATTTACCTGGTACAACCTTTAAAACAGACTTAGAATATACATTTCTAGAGTGATTTTTCTGTTTATTGTTTTTAGCTAGTGTTTTTGTTTTATTTCATATCTATCAACAGTAAATCACTTGCTTTAAGGATTCTTTTATAACTTGGTTGCACAAGGGTAAGTACTTAGGGCTGCAGTGATGAAAAGGTGTAACTTTACCTACTTTAAAGCACCTGCCAGTTAATTAGCAAAAAACCCTTCCGAGCAAATAAAATAAAGCAGTCACATCCATTTGTGCTCCCAGGTTCAGGCTTTTGCTGAACAGACTGTGAAATAAGACTGAAAAATGAATCTTTAGTGATTTCCTAAAACTTTTTGCTTAGGGGGAACATAAATCTGCCAAATGATTCTCAACTCTTTTGCCACTGAAAAATTTTAATGGGAAGATCTTGAATTTCACTAGTGGTACAAAACCAAAGTTTTAAGGTTTACATGGATAAGTATTCATCTCCTTCACTTCAGTGACTTTTTAGTTTACAAATACACACAGGCATTCTTACATTTTTACCAGTAACTTCTCCTGTCTCAAAAACACGTCGAGAATCAACACTATCGACTCATTTTTATAATTAAAATATGAACAACAACAACAACAACAACAACAAAATCTAACCTTAAAGAAAATGCAACTAAAAAGAACAGGGAAATGCTCTTAGATTGGATAAGGGCCCCAGAGGCCACTCATCATTTATGGCACTACTCATTTTCTATTTGTGGCAAATATAAGAATGTAAACCATCTTTTTTCAACGTATTTGGGTTTACCCTTAATCCCTACATTCCTGTTTATACTATGTTATTTTATTGTGTTGATGAAAAGCCCATGACCTTAGCACACAATTTAAAACTTCCATGTAGATATAAGGCAATCTTGGTTAGATCATGTACTATCTGAGAAAAGATAAACATTAAAGCGAACCTGGGAAGGGGGGGGGGTGTATGTGTTCCTAACCTAACCTTGATTATGTAAAGAAAATCCCCCATCTAAATGATAAAAGAAAAAAGTAATGCTTGTACATTTTATTAGTGTTTTAAAATTAGTGAGTTAAACTGTCAAAGCTTTGATTTTCCTTTCATGTGTGTCTGGGCAGGCCTAAGCCTCAGGTAACGCCCTTTTTCCTTCTCTGTCTCTTACTTTTCTTTGCACCTGTCCACTGCAGGCTCCCAGCAGCTCCCAAGGAGTCCAATTCTCCTCCTCTTCTCCCCTTTTTCCTCCTCCTACCCATCCCCTCCTCCACCCCCTCCTCCCGCCTCCTCCACCTCCCTCCCCCTTCCCCTTCTTCTATATACCTGCCAAGCTGGGCTCCTTTTTAGCAGCCATCTATCACTGCAAAGGAGTTCACATCAAAGGCGGTTGCACAGCAGTAGCTGAACGGCATCACGGTTGTTCCAAAGACAACCCCAAAGAGGGGCCTTAGTTGCGCCTCCCCAAAGTTGCTGGCTAGCTTTGGCCCAGTGTGGGAATGGTTTTTGCGACAGCATGGATAGAGGACCGTCAAGGGCCCCTTTTGGTCACTTCCGAAGAGCAAAAACGTGTCGAGAGGAGGCCGGTTTAAGATTTCAAACAGCACCTCCCCAGCGCGCATGAAAGGACTTGATTAGCATATGTCAAGAGGACCCGCATATATACTCGGTGTGTATGTACACAGGACTCTGATCTGATCAGTTGGCGGAGTTGGAGCTTCAGCCCCCGGTCCCAGCCCCAGGCCCAGCCCGGTATTGGCAGCGGCAGCTATAGATGTTTCTGCAAAGCCAGCAGCCGGCTCCCACCCGCCCAAGGAGAGAAGATCGCTCCAAGACAGTGAAAACTCCCCTGCTATCTCAGTGCAAAGTCCAGTCAGCGACCTCACAGGAGTAACCGGGCCTTTTTGCGCTTGTTTTGCTATATTTTTCCTCCAGTCACTCCCCCATCCCCGCTACATTTTTTTTCTGGGGGGTCTTTTGTCTTCCGGATCGTCCGCCTCTCCCTCAGGCCCCTCCATGGCTCCCCTAGCCGAAGTCGGGGGTTTCCTCGGCGGCCTGGAGGGCTTGGGCCAGCAGGTGGGCTCGCACTTCCTGCTGCCTCCAGCAGGGGAGCGGCCGCCTCTGCTGGGCGAGCGCCGCGGCGCGGCGGAGAGGGGCGCCCGCGGCGGGCCGGGGGCCGCGGAGCTGGCGCACCTGCACGGCATCCTGCGCCGCCGGCAGCTCTACTGCCGCACGGGCTTCCACCTGCAGATCTTGCCCGACGGCAGCGTGCAGGGCACCCGGCAGGACCACAGCCTCTTCGGTACGTACCGGCTCCCCAGCACCCCCGAGCCAGCCCGTGCGGAGGGAGCCCGCGGACCCTATCCGGTGCAAGGTGCGGGCTGGGGCTGAAGGGCGGGCCAGCGCGGGGACAGGGAGGACTTTTCTCCCGCAGGGCTGCAGCTCCAGACGCCGGGGGCGGGAGGGGAAGGGGTGGGTGCTCCGCCCGCACCTTGCGGCCCTGCCCTTTTCTGCTGCCTGGGGCGAGGCCAGGACTCGGAATCACGTCTCCCTCGCTCGTCTCACCTCGCAGGCAGTTTTTAGTTTTGTTTTTTAAATCTGTTTTGGTTTCTCCTGCTTCTTCTCACATTGCCTCCAGCACCATTTACTTAACAAAAATTAACATCCGAAGCTGTCTGCTTCTTTAAACATGCCCCCGCGGTTACGGGGTGGATAGTGACTTCATGGCTACTGCTCAGAGGGTCGCTCCTATGCAGGGTGGGAGCATTTACCGTAAATGTTCACCCGAAGAGGTAGGTGACAGATTCACATCCAGTGAGCGTCCCTGCTGTAAGGCTCACCTGCCTGCAATTCTTTGAGCTCTTGAAAGTTCTGTTTGGGAGAGAAAAGGGGGAGGTCGGGGGGCGGGTGGGGGGGAGCCTATCCGGCTACTGAGCATGCCCAGTTGCTCAGCCAAGCTCCTCTAGAAATTGTGAAACCCGAAAGCAAAGATCTTCGTATTGACTATATGGAAGAGGAAATGGGGAAGCGAAAGAGGATATGGGTGGGAACACACAGGGACGTGTTTCAGAATACCTCCGGCAGTGCCTGGGAACAGAAAGGGTTAAAATAAACAGGAGAAGGATCCCTATGACACCAGATTGGGAAATCCTATGGTCTCTATTGTTAATTACCCCCTAACTAGCTGTAGAGCTAGCAAGTGCCTTCAACAGCCTGAGCCTTAATTTTCTTTTTTTCTGTACAATGATGGGCTTAAATTAGGTGATGACTTTTAAGGTGCTTCCAGGTTCTAACATCTCAGGATCTTCCCCCCCTTGCGGGGGTTTTCATTATATTAGAGTTAACCCGGTAGCATTCTCAAAGGATTCTTGGTCATCAAACTTGGGACATCCCTGGAGAGATTTATTGTAGTTTTAAGAGATAGGGTTTACTTGTCAGCAGCAATGTGAAAGGGCCCAACATCTGTCTTCCTTTCTCTTCCTTAGCGCACTGAGGGCTCTTTGAGAATCTCATGTCTGAATGGCCCTCTCTTGTCCTCTTCCCCTTGTTCTTATACTCTCATCCCTTTCTTGACTTGCAGTACTCATTAAAACTCTGGAGAAGTGTAAATCTCAGTTTCAGGGGCATTTGTAACTCTAGATGTAGAAATGAGCATGTGGTGGTCATTTGGTAGCACTTAAAGGCTTAGAAAATTAACTTTTTAAAACCCATATGTTTGCAGCTTCCACTGATCTCTTCCAAATTCCCATTGACTATGAGTCAAGAGTGTCATGACCTACTGGCCAACCTTGGGGTCACTTTTAGAAAGTGGTTTCTAAATGGAGGAGGCTGAGATTCTGATTCTAAAGAACTCTGCTGACATCAGGTGGCTCAGTTTTCTTCAAGAATTATGGCACTCCTTTTATTACAGAAAGATTTTCTGGCTACTAGAAAGATTTAGAAAGGGACACAAGGGTGGTAAGGACTAAGAGTAGAGGAGCTAGAAGTTAGGTTTAGACTTAACCCCTACCCCTTGTGATACACAGTACAGCCTTGGAAATTCAGCTTTTAAGACACTTGAGGTTCTTTTTTTTTTTTTTTGAAATTTATTGTCAAATTGGTTTCCATTACAACACCCAGTGCTCATCCCAAAAGGTGCCCTCCTTAATACCCATCACCCACCCTCCCCTCCCTCCCACCCCCCATCAACCCTCAGTTTGTTCTCAGTTTTTAAGAGTCTCTTATGCTTTGGCTCTCTCCCACTAAGACACTTGAGATTCAACTGTGGCCTCCAAAGACACCACTTGCTTTTTTCATTTTGTGACTCTTAATAAGACTACAGGAAGATATACAATTCTATGGGAAGAGATTATAAATATTTCTAGGCTTGATGACATTCATCAAACTGGTGTTTAAATCTCTTCCTTAAGAAAAGAATATTGTATGCCAGAATTCCTATCTTGCTAGAACATTTTTCTTTTGCTAAATTTTTGCATAAGCATTTAGTAATTGCAAAAATAGGACTTGGACCGATTTTGTAATAGTTCAAGTCACTCTATGGTAGGAGGCTATGTATCGGAACAAAATATTTACTGTTACACAAAGGGAAAAGAACGCAGATTAGTTTTCATAGCCTAAAGGAGGTGTGAACAGCCTCTACCATTCATTACAGTGCATCCTAGTGGCCTTGAATCACTAACACATCATAATTTACTGCAAGGGGGAGTATGGGTGAGAAGAAAGTTTATGTTTAGCCTGTATAACATCATATGCTTCTCTCTGTATTTGCCTTCTTTTACTAGTGCTTCAATGATTAATTATGAAATTATTTTGCTGTTTTTCTTTTAAACTCATTAATGTGTCATCAAAGTGAGAATTTTGAAGCAGCTTGAGAATGGCTATTGGTGATGCTAAATAACATGTTTGATAGTTTATACTAATTAGCCCGTGAATGATTAAATGAAAAACTCAGAATCCTGTATTTAAAATTTCAAAACCACATCAATAGAAGCTAAGCAAAAAGGTCTCAGTGAGGTTAATATAATTTCCTATCTGAGTTCTCTCTATATTTATAATACAGTTTTTCTGCACAGTAGTACAGTAGGAAGATTTTACCTAATATGTAAACATGAAATCATTGCTTAAAAAAAAAAGTTTAACCTGAGATCAAACATATTCCTTTAAAGGCTTTTCCTTTATTCTCCCCTATTCTCCATAGATCTGTCTGATGTGGTTGCATTGTGGGTTGACTCACCTGTTTATTATGATTTTTAAAAAGGCTGGCTTTGAAAATGATACCAGAAAGACAAAGTACCTCCAAGTCTTTTTATGGGACACTGGGCATTAGAAAATCTATCTAAAATCTGTGATTACCTCTTAAGGAAGGTTTTTCATGTCTACTCTTTGTTAAGGAATTAGCTTAGTTGCCACCTCATATTATAAATAAGAAAGACTTGTCACATCTCATTTAAGAATCAAGTGATTACAAATTACTGTGTGGTATACTATTTCCTCAAGGAGAAAAAGGATCAGAATTTAAAAGTGTGGCTAAAATCTATAAGAGGAGCACAACAACCACATAACCTTGTTCCCATAAATCTCTGTGAACCATTGCAAAATTATTAATGCCTGGTTATGGATGAAGTTTTAGATGTTGTTTAATCAAGTTGAAACCACTGAATGCCATTGTTCTAAAGAGATATGTGATTTCTTGTCTTTCTACAACTACATTGTTTTGGACAAGATAGCATTATCTTAAAATGAGAAATGGAGTCGAGGTGGTTTACCATTTGGTTTTGCAAGACAAAAATGGATACTTTATAAGACCTGTTATATAATTGGTTTATATGGAAACGAAACTTATATTTTATTGTACTTGAAAACTGGTTCTATTATACATCCTAATCGTTTAATCAGTTCCTGTTCTCTGAAAGACAAGAGCATCTTAATGTAAATGAGATACTTGAAGAGAATTAAGTTACATGTGAGGCATAGTACGCTTTTCCACTTGAATTTAAAATTCAATACAATTTCAAGTAATTATACATTTGTAAGTTTATCCTGGATGAAATGCTGTTAATATATCTTCTTCTACTGATCATGTTTTGGGTTTGTATTTTTTTTCTAATAGAAATCACTCAATGGGGCGCCTGGGTGGCTCAGTCACTTAGTAGTGTATTTAGTAGTGTATTGTTGCTGTAAGATCCTTGATAGCTCTAGTGTTCTCCGTGATCTACTACTAGTTTGAGAGACCTCATTTGAGCTCTTAGGAATCTGTGTTTAGAGCTTAAGAATCTATGTTTCTGCCAAAGAATGAATTAGGCTGTAAACAGCATAGAACCCTCTGTATAACCAAATAGCCAGATTTTGTACTTTCCCTTGGCCTTGGGAACATCAAGTGTCCAAACAGGAACTTGTTCAATAAATCAAGATATGACATAAGAGCAAGAATCGGGCTAACTAGTGCACATTTATGCTGTTTGTAGAGCTGAAGAGGTGGTAAAGGAGCAGGGGTAGAAAGCTATCTCGGAAGGCAGTTCCAAGCACAGAAAGTATGTCTGTATATCCTTTCAGCAAAGAGTCAAAAGAACAAGACAAAGGAATTAGTCCAAGGGTTAGTGTATACAGAGAAAAGGAGCAATGCACAGGGAAGCATTAATTTTTTTTATGATGGCATATCAGTGTATTAAGTGGAGAGTTTTTGATCCTAGTTTATCTATTGATAAAGAAAAATAATTTTAGAAAGTTAGCAAAAATAGCAAAAAATCTACTTGCATGCTAAAATCTTGGTATTTGGCTATCACGTTTAATGAATTATAAAGTCCCTTTACTTCTTTGAACTATCAATTTTATTTTTAAGAACCATGTAACAGGAGACAGCACACTACGTAATCTATGAAGTTTTGAAATCACTGTATCATCCTGGAGTAGAAACATTGGATTAGGGCTCAGAACGATGTGAGTTCATGTGTTTACTTCTACTAATTCCAAATGTCATATTCTAGGGCAAGTCAATAAACCTTTTTTGTGCCTCAGTTTCTTTATATGTAAAAATGGGGATAATATTATCTTACATACCTAGCTTAGTGAATTGTTTTTTTTTTTTTTTTGAAGACCAGGGAGAAAATATAAGTAGAAGTCCTTTATAAACTATAAAACACTAACATACCCATACAAGGTGTGCTGGTTGCTGCCATTAGAAAAAGATTGACTTGAGTCATGGTTAGCAAAACCAAAACAAAACAATTAATACAACATGGTTATAATTGACTAATGGAATCACAAAGGACTAAGAATACCTCTATTATATACTAATTTATGATAATAATAGTTTCCACTTGTTAAATGCCTAAATGTGTTAGTCCATACGACTCTCCTGGAAAGATGCATTTCATCCATTTTGTCTATGAGGAAACTGAAACATCAAAGAAGATTTACGACTTGCGTATTCAGACTAGCCAGTAAGTTACTGTAAAATTTTGTTACTGTACATTTTACAGTAAGCTCTGAAGGTCAATCTGGTTTAAGGTTTTATACCTTTAACATTATACCCTGATGGACAATTTTTCCTTTTTAGCTTTTTTTTCCATCTGTAAAATGGGAGGATCATCATCATAAGACAGTTAAATAGCACTTTTCAGCCTATAAAGGACTTTCACCTACATTACTATATTTAGCAATACCAATCTACTCTTTTCAGTAGTCATATGTTCATTAATAAATACAAGTCATTATTTTGTTTATAAATTCAGGTATCCTGGAATTCATCAGTGTGGCGGTGGGACTGGTCAGTATTAGAGGTGTGGACAGTGGTCTTTACCTTGGAATGAATGACAAAGGAGAACTCTATGGCTCAGTACGTATTTTAAAAACATTATTATAATTCTTAAAGTTAAGGCTATTCATTTTTGTTCAGTAAAATACCTACCAACAATGCATGTCAGAAGAAATATATAAAATATACACTTGTAGAAATTAAACATCTGCATCCTGATTAATTTCCATGTGTCGGGACAGTAGTATCTACTCAATTTCAGTTTTTAAACCCCAAACAATTATTGCTTTCAGTTTGCTAGTTCTTTCTGCCCATTATCCTGGGTCTTTCTACTTCCCTCTGTATTTTGATTATTCCTGCTAGAGACAGAGAAAAATGTCATTTTCTTCTGGCCATGTTAAATTCTTTTCACCTTTATATTTTATTTAATGTAAATTTTCTCCACCCATGATCATCTTCCATAGCTAAATATATATCTTGCTGACCTTCACATATAGGAAATGAGTGAATGAAGTCTTAGGATAATGTAAGCAACAACAGAAAATGGCAGCCATACTTGACCATGTCTGCAGTCTTGATAATTACAAGAGCCACGATTCAAAAAGCGACTGTGGTCTCTCCCTTAGGATAACATATAGTCTGTTTTGAAAAGGCAAGAAATCACTGGACATTTACTACATTTACCTAATAGTAACATCTAGATCAAAGTTAATGATGGAGAATGTATCGTCAAACAATTAGTAAATACATAAAGGGGAAGATCCATGATTTGGAATGATGCTTTTGAATTAGGACTTTGGATGTTAACAAGATCTTGAAAGATTTCAGAATGATAGTGGAAACTTGCTATGTAGAACTTTGGCATCTAACAACAGAGCAAGATAAGCTACAGGCCTGTTTGGTGGGGATGGTGGTAGGAGGGAGATACAATGGAGCATGGGAAGTTCTCGATATTTATTGAGTGTCTGGAAATAAAATTGAGAATTGATATTTCACTGGAAGTTCTTTGAACTAGGCTTCTGGGAGGCTTAGCAGACTGGGAGAAAGAATTCCAGACACATAAGAACTAAAACAAAATAAAGCAAAACCAGCTCCTCCGTTTTTCTTCTTCGACAAAGATGTTGTTAGAGGCAAAGGAGTGAAAATAGAGCGATGAGACTTTGCTAAGGAAATTCTCTCAAAGGTGTTTTTTTTAATGGTAGTTACTTTCTCTCTTATAGGAGAAATTGACTTCTGAATGCATCTTTAGGGAGCAATTTGAAGAGAACTGGTATAATACCTACTCATCCAACATATATAAACACGGAGACACTGGCCGCAGGTACTTTGTAGCGCTTAACAAAGACGGAACCGCGAGAGACGGTGCCAGGTCCAAAAGACATCAGAAATTTACACACTTCCTGCCCAGACCAGTGGATCCGGAAAGAGTGCCTGAATTGTACAAGGACATACTGATGTACAGTTGAAGCGTGATAGTGTCTTTACCGAAGAACCAAACTACGACCATTCTTTCTTGTTACAGTTCGCACCGTGAAATAACCCAGGAAGACCCTCAGAATGTTTTCTGGCGAGAGACTGACTTTGGAAAGGATATTGAGAACGGACAAAAAATAACCCCCACATGTTGACTTGAAGCAGATCAAGACCTCTTTTTATACGTGGATTAAGTTCCCTTAGGTACACTGGGTCAGTCCTTACTGGAAAATTGAAGCTGAAAATCTGTTAAACTGTGGATAATGGGAACCCCACCTAGTTTGCTGCTGGTACCTCACCTCTCTGGATTATGTTTACTTTAAAAGTTACATTATAAAATAGACACTTCATGTTGAAGAAATAAATCAACGCAGTTGGCCAAAATTATTGCTACATAAATTCTGAGGACCTTGTAAGATTTTGCAGGTTATGGAGTTACATGTAAAAAACCCGGATGAAACGTGGACTACGGAACAGGCATGCCAAGATGGAACTTTTTTTTTTTTAAGGATGGACCTATTTATACATTTTCACTTTGCAAATATTTATTATATATATTTATTTATTGAAGAGTTTATTTTTTACTGGTATATGAAGATAATGCAAAGGAAAAAACAACAACAAAAATTCCTTTACCGTGCCATTGTCATGATGTCCAGAGCTGTAAAGAAGACATCATTTTTGAAACATAGTAAACATAGAATAAAATCTTGAATTTCTTTTTAAGAATAACATAGAGCATAGACTATATATATTTTTTGCAGTCAATTACCTTCTAAGTGTAACAATGGTTCCTTTGCCTTAGAAAAATGCTTTATCAAATTGTATTGAATTCAACACACATTCAAAAGGGAATTAAACACTTTTTATTTTGTGTTTTGTTCTCATTGCTTTTTAGATTAAAGTTATTCTACTAATATAACCTACTTGTTAAATGACAAGATTCTAAGTTCCCTGGGAAAAACTTTGATATTTAGAGAACTTCTAATGTTGAAAAGTATCAAATATTATAGGCAACTTATGCTCACTTATTTTTGTTATGTCTCCTGTTTAGTCATTTATTCAGGAAGTATTCATTAAAGCCTACTATACAGAAGACACTGTTAGGCACAAAGGAAGTTGGTGGTCAAGACCCAAGTGGGCCCTTCATGGAACTTAATGTCCAGTAGGAGAAAGAGATGGCAATAAGTCACCTGACAAATAAATACCATTAACTGTGCATTGTGATGTGCTCTATGAGGAAAGCAAGTTTCTGACACAGAAAACAGCAAATTTAGATAGGGTGAGTGAAGCAGAGAAGGCTTCTCTAAGGCGATGACATTTTGATGGGTCATAAAGAAGAAGGAGGAGCTAGCCAGCCTAAGAGGAGAATTAAGAGCCTGATAGGAAGAGGAAACAAGGAGCCTGAACTCCCTGTGGTGAGAAAGAGCTTTGTGGCTGGAGTTTAGTGAGCAATGGAGAGAGGGGCACAGGTGAATTTAGAAATCTATGCTGATACAAGTCTGGTAAGTTCTTAAAGGCCTTTCTTAGGTTTTGTTTGCTTCTGCCCTGAAATTGCCAGTGTCATCGCCCTTAGACGTAGCATCATCGGTGAGGATGTGGTAATGATAATGGTAGCAGCTGCCACCAGGTCCCAGCCGGGAAGGCTTGTAAAACACAGATTTCTGGGCTCCCAGTGCCAGAGCTTCTGATGTGTCGGTGTGGGGTAGATTCTGAAAACTTGAATTTTTTAACAGCTTCCCAGGTAATACTGATGCGATTGGTCTGGAGATCACACTTTGAGATCCACTAGTCTAGAGCGGTGTTTCTCAAACTTTAGCATACTTGCAAAATCACCTGGTAGTCTTGGGAAAGGATGGGTTAAATTCTACATCTATGTTGGGCATGGATCTGAGATTTGGCATTTCTAACAGTGTCTCAGGTGATACGTGATACTGCTAGACCACAGATCGTACTTTGAAGGGCAAGGGTGACCGCCCTTGATGCTGTTTGGAGTTATGCCTATTAGCTCCACCTGTCATTACCTCAATAAATTAATGGTTATGTGTGGGGTGAGGATAGGGAGTTGAAGATATAACTTGAATAAAGCTACACGGGAATGTGTATGCGCCATGAGGGGAGTTGTGTGTGCACTTGAGTGTGTACTGGGTGAGAGGGAAATATTTCAGCTCGAAACCACTTGGTTTTATAAATGTGAAAAATAACAATAAATGGCTTGGCAGTAATACTTTAGTAATTTTCAAAATAAAATACTTGTATTTTTACTTTTATCGATAAATACAAGTAAAAAAACCAACACCTAGTTTGGTTCACAGTTTGATACGTATATTTAGAGTACCTGTCCCCAAGCAAGCATGATGAAGTAGTTCAAGTCTTTTGTAAAATGATGCTGGTGTCTAAATTTATAACTGTGGAAGAATTTTTATAAATTTAAAGAGACTTGGGGCGCCTGGGTGGCGCAGTCGGTTAAGCGTCCGACTTCAGCCAGGTCACGATCTCGCGGTCCGTGAGTTCGAGCCCCGCGTCGGGCTCTGGGCTGATGGCTCAGAGCCTGGAGCCTGTTTCCGATTCTGTGTCTCCCTCTCTCTCTGCCCCTCCCCCGTTCATGCTCTGTCTCTCTCTGTCTCAAAAATAAATAAATGTTAAAAAAAAAAATTAAAAAAAAATAAATAAATTTAAAGAGACAATACGCTGGTAAAACATGGTCCACAATACGTATCATTACCCGATAAAAAATTTTTTGGAGATATGATAAGAATACAGGTTAACTTTTTTTATTATTGTGATAGCTACTTGTAGTGATTTTCAGATAGGAAGTATGATTGAAGCAATGGCTTTATAAACTTTTAGAAAACTAAGAAGTCGCCGCCGCATCTTTTATTCTCATTGTATTCATATATCGGCAGCTCTTCCTAGGTCAGAAAAACAATTTGCACCTGCCGTATTAGTACTATCTGAAGAAATGATCTATTAAGTATCTGAATAGATTTCACTTGGTACTCTTAAAGGGAAGTGTTGTGTGAGCATATTTAATTTATGTATGGAAGGATAAGAGTAATTTGATTTATTATCAAATCAGTAGTTTGAAAACAACTTGTTATATCTCAGGATGCCTGTGGAAAATGTCACCCATGAGTTATCCTTTCTGCTTATTTTGATTTTCTTTCCTTTTTAAATGTTCTCTTCACAATCATATATTAACTTAAATTTTTCATTCTTCTTTGCTTGAAATATTAACTGTCAATTGTCCAACTTCCTTTCATTTTCTGCAATGATAAAAGAAATCTAAAAACACGGGGGTTTGGTCAAGCTTTGGGGTGCAAATTCTGTAGAGTTTCGTTTTCAATTAAGTGAAATACCAAAACAATTCAGAAACCTAAAGCTATCAAACGTGTGAGATTGTAGGTCTA
Organism: Prionailurus viverrinus; assembly: GCF_022837055.1. Taxonomy (NCBI): domain Eukaryota; kingdom Metazoa; phylum Chordata; class Mammalia; order Carnivora; family Felidae; genus Prionailurus; species Prionailurus viverrinus. The sequence goes on from NC_062564.1 coordinate 21,541,701, forward strand.
TTGCAAACATGAGATATAAAAGTTAGAAAGCCACTCAGGCTATCACTTACATTTATAATGCAGTGTATGGAAATTGCCAGTTTTATGAATGAACTAATGATCAGAAATGCTGTATACACACACACTAAAACTCTGACTTCAGTAAACTGTTATGCCTATAAATAGGCTATTTCTCATTCTAATGATGAAATTTAAAAAGCTATTACATATTATTGGTAAGCGAGGAATTTGTACATTAAACAACTCCTATGTGTTCAGGGTATGCTGCTTCTACTAGCGAAAATAATTTTAGTACATCTGGGGGGCTTAGTCCCCCAAAATCCTGGGCTTTCAAGTTTCTCATAATCAACACTATTATAAAATGTTTCCTTTTCAGTTTATTGTAGACAAAGATCTATAAACCGAAATTGGGCTTAATTAACCTCAGCCTGTTGGTTCCTAGGATGATATCTTGGTCCTCAAGATGTACGATATGTGAGACTAAAGGCACATCACTTTCCTCTAGCCAACAATGTAGCGTGACTAATTATTTTGGTCAATAGTACAATGTTGGTTGGTGTGGTTAATTTCATTCATATAATTCCTTGACCCATTATTAGAATTGCTCAGTATCTTCCTACTGGCAGAGAAGGGGTTTAGTATGCCATGCCTAGTACTTTGGAACAAACCTAAATATTTTCATAGAACCTACAACTAACATTAATCTAAGGTTCCCAAGATGAGCCTACTCACTAAACCTACTGTGGGCTGGTGGTATACACAGGGGCAGTAGTGAAGAATTTGAAGGGAAGGGTAGAGACATACGTCATTCCACTGGTTGAACAATTCATTTCTGGCTGCACAAACCAATTCTGCAGGTCACACTTGGACATTTAAGTTTCCTTAGAAATTACCCTTTTTTACCTGGTTCGTAATATGTAAATAACGACGTGGAAACGAAGGGACCATTTTAAACTGATAATGTTTATACCTAATGCCAATTTTTCTTCCAGTATGGACTTACAAATTATACAACGTGATTTTAAAACACTTCCTTCAACTTTTTTTTCTAAGCCTGTTAGAGCAAGTTTCATTGTTTCTGTGATTATTTTCTGCCCAACATACCTTTAGTTCTTTGGACAGGGACAAGTTTTGCAGTCCGACTCATTAGAATGGCCATATGTTGACGGTTAATTTTTTTCAACTGAGTTTTGCAAAAGAATGAAGCCCTGTATATAGAAAACAGTGTGAGTATTTCTTAATTCTCCCAGGGAACACATCTGGTACCATTTTAGATGTATAGAAAACAAGTTAATGTACTACACATAATAGATCCCTTGGGTTTAATTCTCTTAGGAATCCTGTTGAGGGCCAATTGTGAGGTTGGCTATGCTGTCGTCAGAGGGTTCCCTTCTCTCTGAACAATTAGCTGTTTCCCACAGGGACCAGACATGTTAATGTAATTCTATTAACCAAAATCCTATATACCATATGATTTTCAATCTTTGGATACTGTCGGAGTAATTTGAGCATGACCCCAAAGCCAATCAGATCTAAGGAGACTCTAAGTGGTTCAACCCTATATCATACTCTACATATTTCTACCCCAAAGGGCTCATGGAGCTGTAATGGAATGTTCCAATTGCATGGTGTAGGTGCATTGCCTTGGATCTGTGACAACAAATATTGAGTAGTCTACCCAGTAAATACAAATATTTAATTTACATTGTTTTGCTGCTGGAAGTGTTCTAGTTTTTTTTTTTTTTTTAAGTTTATTTCGAGAGAGAGGGAGAGAGAGTGCGAGTGGGATGGGCAGAGAGAGAGGGGGAGAGAGAGAATCCCAAGCAGGCTCCATACTGTCTGTACAGAACTTGACATGGGGCTCCACCTCACAAACCGTGAGATCATGACCTGAGCCGAAATCAAGAGTCAGATGCTTACCCGACTGAGCCACCCAGGCGCCCGTCTTATGTTCTTTTTAATCATGTTGATACACATTAATCACCCAGAGACAATTTTAGAGTATATTTAAATCAACTTTCATTAGCATTAATCACTTTTTCTAGTTGTTAAAATAGGACAGATTGATCTTTTTTTTCTGGTTGAGTGTTCTCTCACATGTCCCAGGTATTGCCCTTTTCAATGTATGATTGGATGTAATTAATACTTTGAGACCAAGAGTCTTCTCTGTACAGACACCCCTCTGGAATGGGAGGTGGAAATTCATCAAATGGCTCATGACAGCTGGTTAAATGTTTTCACATATGCTGAAAGTAGCTTTGCCTCTCATCAGAGTCAGCAACCTCATACTTATGTCTTCAAAGTGCAGTTGATTAGGACAATGTGGGTTGTTATGAGGTTGTATGCTACCCTTGCCTAATAGCATCTATCAACAGAGTAGAAGGATCAGAGAACTACACTGGAAAAGAAAAATATGGGGGAAAAAAAAGATAACCAAAGGCCCCTTAGTTTTTTGTTTGTTTGTTTGTTTTGTTTTTTATTTGAGAGAGAGAGAACTCATGAGCTGGAGAGGGGCAGAGAGAATCCCAAGTGGGTTCCACAGTCAGTGTGAGCCCAATGTGAGATCTGAGCCCAAGAACTGTGAGATCATGACCTGAGCAGAAACCAAAAGTCAGACACTCAAATGAGTTAGCCAGCCACCTAGGTGCCCTTAAAGTCCTCTTAGTTTTTTTTTTTTTTTAAGTTTATTTATTTTGAGAGAGAGACAGAAAGTGAGCAGGGAAAGGGCAGAGAGAGAGAGAGAGAGAGAGAGAGAGAGAGAGAGAGAGGGAGAGAGAGAATCCTAAGCAGGCTCTGTGCTGTCAGCATAGAGCCCAAGGCTGGGCTTGAACTGGCAAACTGAGATCATGATCTGAGTGGAGATCAAGAGTCAGCTGTTTAACCGACTGAGTCACCCAGGTGCCCCAAAGGGCTCCTAGTTTTAAAAGGTTTCTGCGAGCAACTGGGTGGCTCAGTTGGTTAAGCAGTCTGTGAGTTCGAGTCCTGCTCGGGGCTCTGTGCTGACAGCTCAGAGCCTGGAGCCTGCTTCAGATTCTGTTTCTCCCTCTCTCTCTGTGCTCCTTCCCCACTCATGTTCTCTCAAAAATAAATAAACATAAACAAACAAACAAACAGTTTCTGGACTTTAAATTAAAATTCCCCTGGCTCCATTTGCAAACTATTCAGTATTTCCTGGTTTCTCAGCCACTAGAGCTCTGTGTATGACTTGGCTTCTGAGTGGTTCACATCTATGTTGTCACCTATTTGGTCAAAGGGAGTTTTAATATTTATTTTAACATTTCTGGCTTTCAGGAATGAATACCTGTTCTGTTCCATCAATAAGTTTTCCCACCAACATAACTAAAATATAAAAAAATATAAGATCGGGGTACCTGGGTGGCTCAATCAGTTAGGCGTCTGACTTTTGGTTTTGGCTCAGGTCATGATCTCAGACCACTTTGGGCTCTGCACTGACAGCGTGGAGCCTGGTTGGGACCCTCTCTCTCTCTCTCTCTCTCTCTCTCTCTCCCTCCCTCCCTCCCTCCCTCTTTCTGTGCCCCTCTCCTGCTCTCTCTCTCTCTCTCTCTCAAAATAAATAAACTTTAAAAATTAAAAAATAATAATTTTAAACACAGGTATTTACTTTTATTTTTTTTAAACCCATTTTCGCCCCAGTGAATCATGTACTCTTTTCCCAATTCAGTAAATAAGTCAGCTTTCCTTCTATTTTCTCTCTCGTATTTTAGTAAAGAAGAGGCAGGACTTAACACCTGAATTGCACCAGATCCCTTTATGGCGGGGGGTATGGCCGGGTGTGTCTAAAGTTCTCCCCTATTCATTGGCCAGACCTCATTTCTTTTGCCATGGGGCGTGAGTAATGGGAGGTGGTACTCTGAAAGGAGCAATTATTGAGAATATCTTGAAGAAGATTCTACCCCTAATCATGTTGTTACCAAACTCGGTTGGGCTGGCTAAGTGACAGAAATTGACAAGAGGCCAAGCAGGACTTCCAGGCAAGGCTTTTTAGGGACGTATGCCAGAGCACCAGGGTGACAGCACAGAGGAAAGGGTCCTCAGGCTGGCTACCTGAGGAGAAGTCAGGGAAAGTTTTAAAGAGACTTGGGGGGGGGCGGGGCAGGGGAGGTGGGGGAAGGGTGATGTTTAAACATGTAGAGGTGGGGATTTATCAGAGCCTGCGCATGAAGAGGTCATGCTTTATCATACATTGCATGTCTAATTAGCATGTTAAATCTCCATCCCTGGATGTGATTGTTAGCATTATAATGAGGGAAAAAGTCAGTGAAAGGTCAGCCCTGGGGTTCACTGTGACTCAGGATGGCTTAGTCTGGTTCTCATAGGAGCAAACTGTTTGGAAGCTGGCCCATGGGACTTGTTTGGAGCTTGTGGCTTTTGGCTTCCTGATGGCAAGCAGCACCCCGAAGCTGGGCTAGAGAGCTGGGTTATTGGGGTTTTTTTTCTCTGCATGTTCCTGGGTGAGGAGACTTGAATCTGGTCCCTGCTCTGTCTCAATTTTGTTTGTCCCCAGGCTGGAATTTAGGTAGCTATTATATTTTGTAGTATTTGGAAGTAATGGTCTTGGAGATCTTGGGAAACAGTGCAGAGGTTCAAGAACAGTGTTTCTTAGAAGAAGCAGTGTATCTTGGGAATCAGTAAGGGTGCCCTTGCCAAGGGCTGGTCTCTAGCAGTGCAGTGCACTTCTGTGAAGGTCATTACCATCTCCTGATTCTTCTGCTTCCATTTAACAATGGAGATCTCATTTGCCCATGTTTTCCTGCAACTACTTGGACGTCAGATATGATGAAATTCATAGTGGTGGCAAAAGGACTTGATGTTCTCTCTTTGAGTTGCTCTGTTTTAACTATGCTCAATGAGTGGCTGACAATGAATTTTCTTTTTTTTTTTTAATTTTTTAAACGTTTTTTTTTTTTTAATTTATTTTTGAGACAGAGAGAGACAGAGCATGAACAGGGGAGGGTCAGCGAGAGGGAGACAGAGAATCTGAAACAGGTTCCAGGCTCTGAGCTGTCAGCACAGAGCCCGACGCGGGGCTTGAACTCACAGACCATGAGATCATGACCTGAGCCGAAGTTGGCCGCCCAACCGACTGAGCCACCCAGGCGCCCCTGGATTTTCAAAATGAGTACACCATTTGACAGAGCTGACAACTTTGCCATCTTCTTAGGGACATGCCAATGATTCTACATCAAGAGATCACTGGAGAGTTCACTGGAGAGTCATTTCTTGGCTATCTGGGCTGAGACGTTAGAAAGTTGCCCGTGTAGGGGTGTTTGGGTGGCTCAGTCGGTTGCGCCTCGGACTTCAGCTCAGGTCACCATCTCACGTTCATGAGTTCAAGCCCCGCATCGGGCTCTGTGCTGACAGCTCAGAGCCTGGAGCCTGGTTTGGGTTCTGTGTCTCCCTCTATCTCTGCCCCTCCCCTGCTTGCGTTCTGTCCCTCTCCCAAAAAAGAAAATAAAACATAAAAAAAAAATTAAAAGAAAAAAATTGCCCATGTAAATGTCAAGGAAACTGGTGTTAAGGAGGCCATGTAATCTGATGATGAGTCTGAGGCATAACACCCTGATGTGTCTGTATCCATACATGGCACCTACTTTCTTTGCATCCTGTTTAGGAATATGGAGTGTAAGCAAAAAATTTTTGTGCATAACTTATTCCAAATAACAGTACTTCCAGAAAGGTATTGTTTACTGAAGGGCTCTTGAATTTCTTTTTTTGTTAAATTATTCTATCATATTTATCAGTTTTCCCTAGGAAGGGAAGGCAGAGCAGATACAATTGTTTCTGACTTCTACTCAATGTGCCATCTATGAAATGAATACATGTTCTATTTGAATGATGTCAAGGACACCTGTTTATATTTCACCCTATTAGGTTATAACATGATGCTAGAGAGTTTATCTCTACAGTAAGAAAGTAAATGGCCAAATGAAGGCAAACTACACTGGTGACCAAAATTAACTGGGATCTAATAGACTACATTTGCTATATCACTAACCACAGATTACTCTAAGGTTGATTCGATGTCCATCCTTATTTTGGACTAGTCAAACCAGGGACTTAATGGGGTAAATAATGCATAAGGTTATTTCTAGTTTCTTTAGCACTCCTGTATGTAATATGGTATATTCCTATGGCACCTTGGTACTTCCATATTTGCAATTGTGGTGATACAGGGTTCTTTTAGAGACTTCCTTTTGGCATGCTCAATTGTTGGGGTGCTACTCTTCAACATTTTGAAGGCTCTTTCTGTCCCTAGACTTGCAATAAATCCCTTGCAATTACACACTCAGGGAGAGGAGATTCCATCCCAGGAAATCTTCTTTGGTCCTCTGTGTCAAGCAATTATCACAACTCAGCAACCTCAGCTACTTTCTCCTTCATATATTGTCAAAATAATTTCTCTTCTTATATACACATTTCCCAGAATTAATGTTATCTTTGATCCTGTACCTGAAAGCCCCCGAGGTTCTTGAATATTATCCTATGTTCAAAACAGGTTACAGGGCTTAGAGTCTCTCCAAGCAGATCTAATGTTTTAATGGACCTGCGTGTTAAGGACTTTGGGGCAATTTGTCCTTCCCTTTGAGAGACTGGGTCGGATCTCGACTTTAGGGCCAGGCTTCTTAAATTAAAGAGAGATCAGAGGAAATCAAAGAAAATGCTTTGGAAGTTGTCCTTTGTTTTCATGAGCAGGGAGTTTATCCTTAAGATTTACGAATTCCTTGTCTCAGTGTTGCCTCTCTTGGCTCAGCTCCCAGTGATTTTGAAGTGGCTTGTTGCTCTCTGTGTGGAGGGCTTGCCAAGGTTGTTGCTATGGCTGCAGAGTCTGTGAGTATAGCCGGTTCTTGTGTCCTATTGATCTCTGAATCTAAGCAATTTGCCAGTGGTTCCTCTTAAGAATTGCGGGATGTTACCCCTAATCTAATGACCCTTTGTCTTAACCCACAGGGAAAGTGTTGTGCAGACAGCAGACCCAATCCAAATCCAAAACTTTCCATTAGTTAATTCTCCAGCAATATCCCATGAAATATATGCTTTGAGTTTTGGGGAGGTAGAGATATAGCCCTTTGGGAGAGACTTAAGATGCAATTTCCTTGCATTTCAGCATGAAGATAATCATCTGGGTCATTAGGTTCACCTATCCTGTTGGTCAGGATGGTAACTACTTGATGCTCTTCCTTCCCAACCTCGTTGATCCCTTGCTTATCAGTTTTCCATTGTCAGGGCTGCTCCAGTATTTGCAAAGCAGCTCATCTTGGTTTCCATGCTTTCCCCACCCAGAGAAGCAAAGTATTAATTTCAGTGGGGGTGTTTTCCCTCACATATTGTCTTTTCTATCTCTCCTTTTTTTATTGTGCTAAAATATACATACATAGATACAGTTTCCCTCGTTAGCTATTTTTAAGTGTAGTTTCATGACATTAAGTATATTCACACTGTTGGGAAGCCATCATCATTATCATCCACCTAAGGAACTTTTTTTATCTTCTCCAACTGAAACTCCATGCACACTGGACACTAACTTATTTCCCATTATTCCCATCTCTTCCTAGCCCGTGGAAATCGCCATTCTATTTTCTCTATGAATTTTTTTAAAAATACGTATTTATTTTTAAGAGAGAGAGAGAGAGAGAGAGAGAGAGAGAGAGAGAGAGAGAGGAAGTGGGGAGGGGCAGATAGGAAGGAGAGAATCCCAGGCAGGATCAGCTCTGTCAGTGTAAAGTCCAATGTGAGGCTCCACCTCACGAACTGTGAGATCATGACCTGAGCTGAAATCAAGAGGCTGACGCTTCACTAAGTTGCCCAGGTGCCCCTTTCTATGAGTTTGACTGCTCTAGGAATCATACAATATTTGTCCATTTGTAACAGGTTTATTTTACTTAGCATAATGTTTTCAAGGTCACTCATGTTGTAACGTGCTAGATGCTGTCAGAGTTTTAAGCTCAAATAATATTTCATTTTACATATATGACACATTCTGTTCGTACATTCATCCGTCGATGGACACGTGGGTTGTTTCTGCCTTTTGGCCAGGAGTATAGCCAAAAACATAGTTTGATTTCAGCACAACTGCTATGAACGTGGGTGCACAAACATTCTTTCAAGTCCCTGCTTTCATTCCTTTCGGTCACACTTCTTTAAAATGGTTTTTGAATGTTTTTTAACTTTATTGAGGTATAATTTATGTAGAATAATTCAAAGAATTTAAGTGTAGAGCTTTATCACTTTTGACAAATATATGTGCCTATGTAACCACCACTCACTCAGGATATAGAATATTTCCATCAGTCCAGAATGTTCCTCCTTATCTACTGAAGTCATTCCCTCCTCCACCCACAGCTTGGTGCAAAGACTGATCTGCCTAATGTCACTATAGATTAGCTTCTATTTTCTAGAATTTAGTCTAGATGGAATCATTCCCTATGAACTCTTAATTTTCTTGAGATTTATTCATATTATTGCATGTATCAGAGGTATCTTTTTCTTTGCTAGTGAATACTAGTCCATTGGAAGAATATGACACAGTTTGCTTATCTTTTCAACAGTGATGGACATTTGGTTGTTTCTAGGGCTATTTTGATTTTGTGTTTAATGTTTGTTTATTTATTTATTATTTTCCCCCTTAATATGCTGTATTTTATTTATTTGTTTATTTAATATAATTTATTGTCAAATTGACTAACATACAGTGTGTAAAGTGTGTTCTTGGTTTCACGGGTAGACTCTCATGGTTCATTGCTTACATACAACACCCAGTGCTCATCCCAACAGGTGCCCTCCTCAGTGCCCATCACCCATTTCCCCTCTCTCCCAACCCCCCGTCAACCCTCAGTTTGTTCTCTGTATTTAAGAGTCTCTTATGGTTTGCCTCCCTCCCTCTCTGTAACTATTTTCCCCCCTTCCCTTCCTCCATGGTCTTCTGTTAAGTTTCTCAAGTTCCACATATGAGTGAAGACATGATATCAGTCTTTTCTCTGACTGATTTATTTCACGCAGCGTAATATCTTCTAGTTCCATCCATGTTGCTGCAAATGGCATGATTTCATTCTTTCTCATTGCCAAATAGTATTCCATTGTATATATAAACCACATCTTCTTTATCCATTCATCAGTTGATGGACATTTAGGCTCTTTCCATAATTTGGCTATTGTTGAGAGTGCTGCTATAAACAGTGCCCCTCTGAATCAGCACTTCTGTATCCTTTGGATAAATTCCTAGTAGTGCTATTTCTGGGTCATAGGGTAGTTCTATTTTTAATTTTTTGAGGAAATTCCACACTATTTTCCAGAGCAGCTGCACGAGGTTGCATTCCCACCAACAGTACATGAGGGTTCCCGTTTCTTCACATCCTCACCAGCATCTGTTGTTTCCTGACTTGTTAATTTTACCCACTCTGACTGGCATGAGGTGATATCTTAGTGTGATTTGGATTTGTATTTCCCTGATGATGAGTGATGTTGAGCAACTTTTCATGTGTCTGTTGGCCATCTGGATGTCTTCTTTGGAAAAGCTTCTGCTATGTCTTCTGCTATTTCTAGGGCTATTTTGAATAAAACTGCAATGAATATATGTTCCTATTTTTCTTGGATAAGTATTTAGGAGTGAAATTGATGAGTTGTATTTATAATAAACTGCCAAATAGTTTTGCAAGTGGTTATGCCTTATGAATTTAAAGAACATTGTATTAGAGTTCTAGTTGTTGTACATCCTCATAAATGCTTGATAAGAATAGTCTTTTTAGTTTTAGAAATGCTAGTGATGTAGAAGTATCTCATATAGTTTTAATTTGCATATAGTATGCACTTTTATTTAATTGAATTCCCTACAGACTAATAATGTTAAACATATTTTCATGAGCTTATTTGCTATCTGTATATCTTTTTTTGTAGAGCATCAGTTCAGATATTTTGCTTATATCTATTGGGCTATTTATCTTATTATTGTTGATTTGTAAAAGTTCTTTATATATTCTAGGTATAAATCCTTGAAAAAATTTTTAATGTTTATTTATTTTTGAGAGAGAGAGAGAGAGAGAGAGAGAGAGAGAGAGAGACAGAGGCAGACTGTGAGCAGGAGAGGGGCAGAGAGAGAGGGAGACACAGAATCTGAAGCAGGCTCCAGGCTCTGAGCTATCAGCACAGAGCCCGACGTGGGGCTTGCACTCACGACTGCGAGATCATGACCTGAGCTAAAATCAGATGCTCAACAGACTGAGCCATCCAGGTGCCCTGGTATAAATCCTTTTTAAATGTGTATTTTGCAAATATTTTATCCCATTCTATGGTTTATTTTTTCTTTGATTAACAGGGTCTTTTGATGAGCAAAACTTTTAAATTTTGATGAAGTCCACTTTATGAATTTTGTTTATGCTGTTTCTTCTGTATCTAAGAAATCTTTGCCAAATCCAAAGCTACTAAGAGTTACTCCTATGCTTATAATTTTAACTTACCTGTTTGCATCTCTGATCCATTTTGAGGTTACTCTTACCTGTGAAAGTTTTAGAATTTTAAAATATATATGAGGTAACTTTTCTATACATATCAGCTAAAGATATTTGAGAATTTATTAACATGCCATTTCAATTATCAGAGAGCTACAAGTACAAGCCAAAGAGAAGTTAAAAATATATACTTATAAGTGTATATTTATAGATTCATAAGAATGTCTTGAAATACTAATATATTTGGAGCCTCCTATGGCTCACTCTGTCCTGAGACTCATTTAGAAAACAATCCAGGTTGGTTTTTCCAGACTCTGAGATGAAGCTTAGAGAATAAATGTCTCCAGGGCAGTGCCCATGGGATTAATAATTGTGGAAGAAGAGCAAGCCAATGGCATTGGGCAGAAGTTGAACAGTGATGCAGAAGTGATGTTGGATTTGGCCACCCTGTGCTTTGGAGCTACAATGTTCCTAACTCACTGGGACAAGTGTGCTCAAAGTTTTTCCTCAAGCTGGAATCAGTTGCTGATTGGGGGCCACTGCAGGAAGTGGGGATCTCTAAGCTGAGGCAATTCATAAAGGGCCTGACAGCACCTAGGCAATTGGGGCAATAAATGCTTCTTTGTAGAGACACGTGGACAATGAATCTCCATGTCTGTACAGTCTACCCGTTGTTGCTCAGATCCACATTTTCATGAATGTGCTATGACCGGTGTATCCCTTTGTCATGTGCTCACTTACTCTCATTCCTACTCTGCTGTATGTGGGGTCCCGTGCAGGCAGAGCAAACCCTTGTATAGTGCTTCTGGCCAAGACACTGTGGACAGAAAAGACAGTCTGCACCCAGAAGGTCTATTCCTATCTGACTCGATCAAAGGCCTTTTCAAGATAGAAGGGGTCAAGTACAGATAATTTGCCATCAAATGAAAGATGGTCTCCTTGAGGAATGGTGCCATAACACGAGCTCAGGATTGGTCTTTGTTGCTGGCAGGTACTGGACATCTAGAGGCAGCTGTAGCTAGATTCATTATGGGAAGTAGGAGCCCATGCTGCTGGGTTGGTGCCTAACTTCTATCTATGTCACCATTGCCACTTTTTAATATGTCCATTGTTCCAGCATCGGGCCAGCAACAGCTGTCTGCCATCAACTGGTTGCGTCACTCTATCTACCTGGTTGTTTAGTGCCTCTTCCATGGAGGGAGCTCTTAGATTGGTGCTAACTCCGAATACAAAGATCGTCATGCTTTATACCCATTCTCATTTATTCATATACATTCCTTTCTGCCAGACCTCTTTGTCTCTGATCTTCCAATCTTTGTTCTTCTAGGATTTTAACCAGCTAGCCAGACTATGTGTGAATCCTTCCATGTCCTAATTTCAGGTCACTTCTTTTATCACACAAAGTAGATGATCAGATTTACTATCTCAAACACTGCCAACAGGGAGGATTTTCCATGGGTTAGCTTCTGCAGTGGCTGGCATCCACATACTGAGCTGATTCATCTACAAACCAGGCTTAGGCATTTCTATCTTCCACCAGATAGTCCTTAGAGATGCCACCTCTAGTGAATGGAAGTGAACAGGTGCTGGTGCAACTGTGGTGGATGATAAGAGTCTGGCTATCTGAGTTGGTGGGTCAGGCAGGGTGTAGTTCATAATGGGAAATTCTAGCCATACAGTCACTTAGCATCCCATATTCAGGCTTTCAATTTGTACCCTAGTTTAGTATCATGCCGAGAGTTGCATTTTAAAAGATATATGTTCTCTGTTGCAAATTGTGTGACCCAGGACCTGTGTTGTGGTTTTCTCTTTGGCTTTCCCATACATTTCACATAGTATCTTTGCCCACACAAAGGCACAAAGGGGTCTGTTGGCTCAAGTGCCAGGGTACAGCTTGAACTTGACCATAGACAGTCCTGAAATCTCTTGCTTGCTTATGAGCATCTTTGATTAGATTTTATTTTTAACTCTATTACTTCTTAGCACTCTTTGCAAGGGCTGTGAATAAGGATCTGACCAAAATGCCCGCACAGTGCAGGAGCTCTAGCTGAACTGTCAGGGGAGATATCTAAAATGGATTCTAGGAAGGGTTGTTTTTATTCTGTGGTTCCTGAGGCTGCTGTGTATTGCCCTGGACAGATTAGAAATGGTTATATCCATAATGGACATCCTGCTCTGTGTGTGTGTGTGTGTGTGTGTGTGTGTGTGTGTTCAATAGAATTGGGGCAGAGAGGGGAATATAGAAGGAGAGAGTGGAGAGGTGGCAGAAAATCCTACAAGTAGCCGTTTGTTCAAGCTAGGTAGTGGTAATGAATTACTCTTTTGTATTTCCACTTCTCAGAGAGGCAACACTGAGCCCAAGTCTTCTAGTATACAAGTTCAATGTAGTATACATTATTAAATATGAAGTAAACATATAGACATGGTAAAACACAGATACTAGTACCTTTCTTTGTGAGAAGAAAATAAGCACTATTTATTTAGTCTAAGAGCTAAAGAACTAGAAATTTTAGGGCTTGAAGATATTTTAACTATTATCTAGCTCAATCTCTCCATTTTACAAATGAGGAAAATCTTTTATCTTATTGACTCTGTTCAGTAAAATCATGAAACATTTTGTTGTTTACAAGTTAGTAAATGTATCTTTGCACTTTTATAAGTTTCTTTTATGATTTTGGCCAGCAAGGATAAAATTAGTATGTTTTGATCTTTGAGAAAGTTGCTTAGAAGGAACTTAAAAGAAGTATTTAGGAAAATCCAAGTGCTGAAACATTTAAGATATGCTTTGTGGTCTCAATTTTGTGTGATTGTCAGCCAGGAAGTTTTCTGATTAAGATGGCTTGCCAGTTCCCTGCCAAATACATTATTTATTACACTAATGGGGATTTCCTATTTGAGATGTTAAAGACAAAATGTTACTAATATTATTTCCTTTAAAGTAATTGACATAGATCAATTAGTACATTCTAATGAATTAACATCAAGAATAGAACAGAGATCCATAAAGACATATAGGTATTTTATTGGCATAGATTTATTGAAATAAGTTGAACTTCACCGGATTAGACATTTCTCATTCATTACTGATAGTGAAACTTGAAGCTGGATGTTGCTGAATTTATATTTCCTTTTTTGGATTTAATGTTTTGTAAGAATGAAATAACTTTTAGCAAGAACTAAATTTTGTTGAGTTAAAGTGGCAGTTAAAATCCCATAGTTATGTGCCCAAATTTTAGAATTTAATAATCTCCTCAAAGTTGCAAAGAAACTTCTGCATACTTATGTGTGTGTATGTGTGTGTGTTTGTGTGTGTATTTTCTTATAGTAGTAAGAAAAGAGAGATGTGTCCCAAGCATATAATAAATACTATATACATGTAGGTAAATAAATACTCTAAATTATACCTAATTTTAACCAAAGAAGAAAGTGTGAAACAAATTTTAATAATTTCACATTTTTAATTTGTTTGTAAAATTAAAATAAAATTTAAAAGTACCGATAGTGCTAAGTACTATGGAGGAAAAGGACAAGGTGCTATAAGGAAGAGGCATTATGATGAGACAATCATAAATAGGTGTTCTGGAGGGAAAATAATTAGGCAAAGAATTTCTGCAGTTTGTGTATCGAAGGCAGGATGTGTATGGATGGCAATCCAGATGATCCAGAGAACAGGATGAAAAAAGCTTTGCAGTTGGGAAAGAGTGTAATATGTTCAAGAAACTAGGAAGGAAGGCCAAGATGGCCACAGTACATTTTGTGAGAGCAAGCATAGCACAAGATGAGAATGAAGAGGCTAGCATATATTTGCCACAGCATGGAGGGCCTCATAGAGCATACTGAGTTGTTGGAGTCCTATTTTAGTGAAATGAAAGGATTTCAAGCAGGAGAGTGACACCATTTCATCTTTATCTTTAAAAGAACACATTGGCTGCCATATGGACATCGGGTTGAATTGGGGTAAGAGTGGAAGAAGATGGACTTTTTTTAGGAGACAATGGCATTAGTCAAGGTGAGAGTTGAACTAGCTTGGACTGTGATGTTGCTGGTGAAAATGGAGACTAATGGGTGGATTCAGAGTATTTTGAGGATACGTTCAGTGAGTCTTAGTAATATATTGAATGTGGGAGTTAAGGAGAGCTATGTCAAGATGTGCCCAGATTTTTCACTTGAGCAAATGGGTGGGTAAGGGTGTGTGTGATAGTATCATTTATTGAAATAATGTAAGTCTGGAGGAAAAACCGTCTTGGTAGAAAATCAAAACTTCGGTTGTGGAAATGTTAATTTTGTAACGCCAGTAAGATGATAAAGTGAATAGGCCAGCAAGCCATGGAACATATAGGTCTGGAAGTATATGCTAGAGATATAATTTAGGAGTTATTGGCATACAGTTGTAGGGAGAGAAAAATGAAATTTCTGAGCCACAGGCCAAGTAGAAGAAGAGGGTTGTCTAAGGACAGAGAGGGAGATGCTAGATAAGACAATCATGAAAATTTTGCATCACATAGAGCCAGTAAAGAGCCTTTCTCGAAGGAGGGAGCAATCAACTGTGTTGTATGCTCCTGAGAGGTCAAACAAGATGAGAACTAAACAAATGGTGATTAAGTTGGGGAATATTGGAGTCAATGGCCATTTCAGGAGGTGATTTTTAGAATAAGAGGGACAGGTGTCAGATTAGAGTGGATTGAAGACTGAAAGGGAGATGAAGTGGAGAAAAGTTGTGGAGATAATTGTGATAGACACCACTGATTGGTTACCCAATAGCTGTTTCCCCAATGCTAATAGAATCCCAGGGCTTTCAGTGGTATCTCAGCAGTCAAGTCCTTAAGGCAGTGAATTAATATTGTTCAAATCAGTCATGGTGGTCTCATTCACCTTGCCTTATAGTTGGGTCAGCCATGAGCATTTTCCACTTTCTGGACAACGTCTACCTTCCAATCTTAACTTGTGTAACACTAACATTTTATTTAAAAAAAATTTTTTACCTTTATTTATTTTTGAGAGACAGAGAGACAGAGTGTGAGCAGGGCAGAGAGAGAGGGAGACATGGAATTCGAAGCAGGCCCCAGGCTCTGAGCTGTGAGCACAGAGTCCAACATGGGGCTCGAACCCACGAACCGTGAGATCATGACCTTAGCCGAAGTCAGACACTTAACTGACTGAGCCACCCAACAATAATATTTTAAATAAAATATCACAGTTAACAGCATAACTTTGAGTCAGAAGTGTTATTTTGATACTCTCATAGTAATTATGAGCAATTGCTCTATTTAGCCTAAAAATCTTTTACTATTTAACATAACAAGAATTATAATTATTACAGTTTATTGCTCACTTGCTATATGCCAGACGTCGTGCAATGTGGTCTTTGTATAATAGTTTATTTAAATTCCCAACAACATTGTGAGGCATATTTACTCTTGTTTTTCAGACAAGTTATTCAAGACTTAGAGAAATTGAGTAAAATGTCCAAGGTCACAATCAGATAAGTGAGAAAAGCCATCAGTGACTTATTCAATCTATTGAAATTGTTCATTGCCTACAGAACAGAGTGCACTTTCTACTGCATCTGTGGAAAGGGTTTTCTACCCTTGTACTCGTCTACACTTGCCAGTTTTCTTCCTTGCTCAGACCTGCCCTTTTGATTCCATTGGCTTTTAGCCAACTATTACACATAAAGATTAAAGATGTTGATTTTACTAGGCCAACCACAGTGGAAAGATAAGCTTTCCTTAAATATATTGGGGAATGGAGACACAGTATTTAAGGGATGACCATAACAGAAAATTAATTAAAGATTATATTACCATACAACTCTACATTAGACTGAAGGACAGGAATTCACTGTATATTTATAACATGGAATCAAAGAAATATTACATAAAAGTATATAGCACTGACAGAGAGCCTGATCTTGGTAGATGTTTAAATTTTCATTTTCAAAATACGCAAATACGTAGTGTTTTTGAAGAGAGGAGGAGTTAATGAGGGCATAGGGTAACTGGCTAGGAATCAGATAAAAACACTTTTATTTATTTTTTTTTTTAATTTTTTTTCAACGTTTGGTTATTTTTGGGACAGAGAGAGACAGAGCATGAACGGGGGAGGGGCAGAGAGAGAGGGAGACACAGAATCGGAAACAGGCTCCAGGCTCTGAGCCATCAGCCCAGAGCCCGACGCGGGGCTCGAACTCACAGACCGTGAGATCGTGACCTGAGCTGAAGTCGGACGCTTAACCGACTGCGCCACCCAGGCGCCCCTAAAAACACTTTTAAAGGCTTGTACTCTGTGACCCCAGCAGGGCTCATACCTTTTAAAAATCTGTTTCTTCATCGATAAAGTAAACATAAAGCTGCCTTGTTTTCGAGATTGAAATTCAAATGAAATAAAGTAAAACCAAGTTTTCCGATCATAGCAAAGCATTTATACAACACACAGTAATTTTGTGGCTGCTGTGTTTAGGGACTGTGGTCACCTATAGTTACCATAGGTAGTGGAACAAGTGGTTAACTACGTCGATATACTGTAAATAGATGATAAACGCTGCACTAAAAACATGTGCAAAACCCTACAGGGGTATTGAAAGGTGGATGCAATGAGAAATGAGGTTGAAATAGAAAGTTAAGTAGAGAGCAGAAGGGCTGGAATCCAAAGATGTACTAAATGGTTCGATTGTTACAGCAATGTGCTTACTGAGAGTTTCTAAGTATAGGAAAAATATGATAATATGTCAATGTAATAAAGATGATGGTTTTGGATAAATTGTAAGAAGAAATACAGGAGTTAGGGAGATGGGTTCAAATGCTGCTTCCGAAATCCAGTGAAGACTTCAGGTAGGGCCATCGGCACAGAGAGAAAGGGACGGTGTTTCCGTGAACTCTTGTCTCCTAACAGGATGCCTTAAGCTGAGTGGCTGCAGCAAAGGATGATTTCTTTCTCACCGGTATATGGATTAGCTAGGTGATTCCACTGTTGGTTTTGCTGGAGCACGCTCTTGTGGTTGCAATCATATTACTGCTGGAAATCCCGCACGGTTCAATATGACGGACTCACTAATACGGGTATCAGCGCTAACAGTGGGCTCAGCCATCTCTCCATTCTTCCATGGGGCCTCTTATCCTTGAAACAAGGCCATTATTTAAAAATTTTAAAGCTGATTCATTTTTGAGAGACAGAGAGAGACAGAGCGTGAGTGGAGGAGGAGCAGAGAGAGAAGGAGACACAGAATCCGAAGCAGGCTCCAGGCTCTGAGTGTCAGCACAGAGCCCCACATGGGGCTCAGACTCATGGACCGCGAGATCATGACCTGAGCCGAAGTCAGACGCTTAACTGACTGAGCCACCCAGGCGCTCCTGGTCATTATTAATCTATCACAAATGTTTTGAAGGATTTTGGAGGCAAAGTTGATGGTATTTGGAGGAAAATGAGATGTGGGAAATAGGAAGAGGAAAGATCAAGGATAACTTAAGTGAGGAGTAGGTAAGGATGCATTAATTGAAGAAATGAATGCAACAAGTTGTTGGAAGGTGGCCATGGCGATTGGATTCGAGTATTTTGGGGAGAGGTTGAAATGGGTGTCTATGGGATAAGTACAGCAGGAATGTGGAAATATATATCGGAGCAGAGAAGAACTTTCTAGGAAAGGGAGAGAAATTTGGGAATCATTAGCTTATAAGTCTGTGATACCATAAAAAAGGATTAAATTTCCTAGTGATAAAAGACAAAATAAAAAAGAAAAGTGGACCAAAGTTGGAATTCAGAGAAATACTAATATTTAAGAGGTTAAGGGCAGAAATAACTAGCAAAAGAAATTGAAGAAAAAAGGTCAGAGAATAAGAAAGATATTCAGTGAAAGAGAATCATGTTGAGAAATAAATCTGTAGAAATATAAGGTAATTATATTAAAAAAAAAAAAGCCCAGTGTATGCTATGCAATGCATTATACTTACCTATGAAGAGATTTACAGTTGCGGCTAAATCTGGTCCTCATGTTTTCCTTTGTGTAAAGGATTTGTATTAACTTGAAGACTTTTTTCCTTTTTTCCTTCTTTCTTTTCTTTCTTTCTTTCTTTCTTTCTTTTTACTAAAAGAAGAAATCTAAAGTGATGGATACATTTTCAGGTAGAAATTTATAACTGCACATTTCATACAGACATGGAAAGTTAAAAGCGGCTGAGACACCAGGAAAGGTCACTTGGAAACCAACGGTGACCTGCCCGAGAAGGTGAGTGTGATCTCTCTGAACTGTATTCAGCCACAATATAGAACTGCTCCTGAATCTGACTGAACAGTGTTGGTAGAAAATTCAAGAGCGGTTGTCACTACATAGTTGTCGAGTGGAGAATGGAAAACTGCTTACATTAAAAAAAAAAAGTCCATTGTTTAGAAATGTCTGTCATTTCAATCTTTAACCTTTAAAATGTATCCTTTGAAAAGTATGAATCGTAGTAACGTGAATGAGATGATGCTACCCACCGTATACTTCCAAGGGTACACTGTGGACTGAAACATGGGGACCACCTCAGCACACAGGACTCAGGAAACTGAGTTAAACCTCGCTTAAGACAACTCAGTTCTTAAGTCATATTATGTTGACTACGTGAGGGAGGGATTATGGGGCCTGGGGGTTGGTTTAAGTCTCCAATTATTATTGTTGAATGATCTATTTCTCCCTTCAATTCTGCCCATTTTGTGGCTTTGCTATTAGGTTAATGTTTACATGTTTATAATTATTATGTCTTCCTGATGGGTTGATCCTTTTGTCCATATGAAATGTCCTTCTCTGTCTCAAATGATACTTATTGTCTTAAAATCTATTATGTCTGATATTAATATAGCTGCTACAGCTCTCTTAGTTACTTTTTGAAAGGTAAGCCTTCTTCATCTTTTTACTTTCAACCTGTTTGTGTCTTTAAATCTAAGATGTGT
The DNA here is from genome assembly GCF_022837055.1 of Prionailurus viverrinus. Taxonomy (NCBI): domain Eukaryota; kingdom Metazoa; phylum Chordata; class Mammalia; order Carnivora; family Felidae; genus Prionailurus; species Prionailurus viverrinus. The sequence continues at coordinate 21,561,089 of NC_062564.1, forward strand.
CTATTGTAGACAGCTTGTAGTTGGGTCAATTTAAAAAATCCACTCTGCCAACATGTGCGTTTTTATTGAAGTGTTTTATCCATTTAACTCCAGTGAAATTACTCATAATATTCATTCTTGCTATTTTGCTCATTTTGATGTCTGATGTCTTTTTTGTTCCTCTACACCTTGATTACTGCTTTCTTCTGTTCTAAATCGATATTTTCTAGGGTACCACGCTGATTCCCTGTTTCTTCCTGTATTACACTTTCTGAGTTATATATCATATTTTAAACTAGCATTTACAAAGTATGGTACTTCATGAAGATCATTTAAACTGCTTGCTATGCATGAACATTACTTGGCTTCGTACTAGATCTACTGCATCAAAATCAGGGACTTTTGCCTAGAAATTTGTCTTTTTCACAAACTCCCCATGATGCATATGCACCTTAATTTGAGAAATTTAGGGGAAACTCTTCTCTCATCTCCAATATTAGAAAAGCAAGAGGAAACTAAGGCTAATTAAAGTTTCAAGTTTGAATTCTGGTACTAATCCACATGAGAACAATGAGAGGCAGCCTAAGCCTTAAAATTCAACTATGCTCTATAAGAATTAAAATACTTGTGGTTTCACTCCTATTTCTTTTAGTTATTTAGAAGTGATCTTTCATAGGCTCTCTCTCTATTTTTATTGATAATTTAATCTAACAAATATGTGAGTGCCTTTTCAATGGTACATGGTAACATTTGTGAGTGCTTACTACATGCCAAGCATTAGATTAGGTTAACTGCATGCACTTTTAGATATTTAATAATAATACTACCAAGGAGGCAGCCCATCTTACAAACGAGAAAACAGCGACACGGAAATATTAAGCAATATAACCATGGCTGTCTTCAGCGCTTCTGTTCTCAGGCACTAAGCTCTCTGTGCTTTGTTTCTACTCTAACCATCTCATGCTAAATAGTCTTTGATAACAATAGCCTTTGAAACCTTTGCATGTTTCCTACTTTCTTTAAATGGGAACTCAAAACAGTCTCTAAAAATCTAGGCCTACTGTCTTCTCAAGGTCTCCAAACTAAGAAATCTGTGATTAAAATGGAGTTTTATTATTTTTTACAGTTTTTATTGATTTATTTATTTTGAGAGAGAGATTTATTTATTCTGAGAGAGATAAAAATTGTGTTTTATTTATTTATTTATTTGTTTATTTATTTATTTATTTTACAGTTTTTATTATTTTGAAAAAGAGAGAGAGAGAGAGAACTTGACACAGGGCTCGATCCCATGAACTGTGAGATCATGATCTGAACTGAAATCAAGAGTCAGACACTTAACTGACTGAGCCACCCAGGTACCCCTAAAATTGAGTTTTAAAGGTGTATTTCCCATGAGGTTAATAATACACTTTCTGTACCTCCCCAAACCAGACACTGGGTAAGGTGTTCTGTAATCTGTGTGCTCCTACGAATTATAGGAAAGGGTATAGATTTGGGTGTGAGAAAATGTGAGTCTAAGTACTGATTCTACCAGTTTTTAGCTGTATGATCTTGAGCAAATAAACTTAGCCTTATTTTTCTCATTGTAGAAGGGATTTAAGAACAATCTCCCTCCCCCCCTTTTTTTTAAAGACTTGAAATGAGGATAAGGGGTGCCTGAATGGCTCAGTCGGTTAAGCCTCCGACTTCGGCTCAGGTCATGATCTCCCGGTTCGTGAGTTCGAGCCCCGTGTCAGGCTCTGTGCTGACAGCCCGGAGCCTGGAGCCTGCTTCGGATTCTGTGTCTCCCTCTCTCTCTGCTCCTCCCCCGCTTGAACTCTGTCTCTCTCAAAAATAAATAAACCTTAGAAAATAAAAAAAAGGTCTTGATATCAGGATCAAATGTAATAATAAACATGTGAAATTCTTTTCCATCTATGAATTGAGTGCTATCTATCACTTTTTAGGTATTTGAGCTTTATTCTTAGAATCACCTTTAACATAGGATTAATTATAATGAACTCTTCTGAAAGCGTAAAAGTCTGGAATTAATGACACTTAAAATTCATATAACTTACATACCTGCAAATAGTAATTTCAATCTTGGTAGTGACATCATTCGTTATCAATAGCTGTGATGCATTTTCTGAAAATTATAAAAATGTTATACCATGCTTTAGTTTGCTCATTTTCAAAATGGGTATAAATCTGCTTTGTTAATTTATTGTGAATATTAAGTTAATAAAGCTTGAGAATGTCTTTATGAACTGGAAAAAAAAAGCTATACAAGTGCTATTAGCTATATTACTCATGATTTTGAAAAATGCATTTTGATAAGCAATGAAATAAACAGAATTTTAACCTTTTGTATCATCTTCCTTTTTATTTCATAATTTTTTTTTAAACATCTGTTTTAGGTTCACAGCAAAATTGAGTGGAAGGCACACAGATTTACCATATATCCTGTGCCTCCACATATGTATAACCTCTCCCACTGTTGACATCCTACACCACAGTGGTTCATTTGTTACAGCCAATGAACCTATATTGAATAACATTATCATCTAAAGTCCGCAACTTACACGAGGGTCCGCTCTTGGTGGTGTATATTCTATGGAATTGTACAAGGCAACTGTGTGATGACATATGCCCAACATTGCAGTTTTATCCAGAATGATTTCATTGTCCTAAAAATCCTCTGCGTTCTACCTGTTCTTCCTTTCTCTCCTCTGCCAACACTGTTTTCATAATTTTTCTTTTCCAGAATGTCAGGTAGTTGGAATCTACAGTAAATAGCCTTTTGGAATTGACTTCCTTTGGTTTGTAATAGGCATTTAAGTTTTCTCCATGTCTTTTCATGCCTTGATAGCTCATTTCTTTTTAGTGCTGAATAATATTCCATTGTCTGAATGTGCCAAGGTCCATGCATCCACCTTTTGAAGGACATGTTAGTTGCTTCCAAGTTTCGGCAATTAGGAATACAGCTGCTATAAACAACCACATGCAGATTTTTGCGTGTGTATGTTTTCAACTCCTTAGGGTAAATACCAAGGACCTGATTGTTGGCTCGAGTGGTAAGAGTAGATTAGTTTGTAAGAAACTGCTCAACTGTCTTCCAAAGTGGCTGTACTTGTTTGCATTCCTACCAACAATGAACGAGAGTTCCTTTTGCTCTGCCTTACTGCTAGCATTTGGTGTCAATGTATCGGATTGTCGCCATTCTAATAGGTGGGTAATGGCATGTCATTGTTTTGTTATTGCTTAATGACCTGAGATATGGAGCATCTTTTCATATGCTTATTTGCCGTCTGTATATCTTTAATGAGGAATTGTAGGAGTGTCAAGGATTGATGCCACCGGCACAAGCTAGAAAGAGGCTGGGAAGGATGATCTCTTTCAGGTTTCAAAGGGAATGTGGCTCTACTGACATTCTGATTTGGGACTTCTGGTCTCCAGATCTGTAAGACAATAAAGTTCTGTTATCTATTTTTTTTATTGTTTATTTATTTATTTTGGGAGAGACAGAGACAACGTGAGTGGGGAGGGGTAGAGAGAGAGAATCCCAAGCGGACTCCACAATGTCAGTGCAGAGCCTGATATGGGGTACAAACTCACAACCGTGATTTTATGACCTGAGCTGAAACCAAGAGTTGGACACTTAACGGACGGAGTCACCCAGGTGCCCTGAATTTCTGTTGTTTAAAGCCGCCTGCTTTGTGGTGTTTTGTTATGGCAGCCCTAAGAAACAGGTACATCACTTTGTGGCTTGTTTTGTTTTGAGGTTTTTTTATTTTATGTCTGTAAATTTTCCAGACATAATCTGAATCTGGTGCATGGTAAGCCTATAGCAGTTTTAGTAATTTTAACTTGTCATCGCACTGAATCATGATCATCTTTATACTTGTTTGTCTACTATGAAAGAGACTTCAGTTTGTCTATCATACTATTAATAAGATCCTAGATTTTATCAGACATATTACTCGTATTCTAGACGACCAACATTGATACAGTTAACCAATTGATATAGTCTCCTTATCCTTCATTTATTTTACTTTGTTACTCACATTTCCCTTAAGGAGTATGATTACTATAATCGTTTAAATGTTAAGTCACAAAAGAAAAGAAAAAGTCAAAGCTTCTTCAATAAAATAAATCTTGGAAGAGCTGGTAGACTGCTTTTTAGCTGTATTTTTAATCATGTATCTACATTGGTGTTACCAATATACATGCTATTCCATTCTCATGGGCACATCAGTGATGCTCTTTAGGCATTCTGGTTCTCAAATCTAAAATTAATTTGGGCCAACTAAAAAAATTTCAGTGTTTCAAATCCAAAAGTTTTTGAAGATTCACTTTATATATAAAAATCCAACTTCTTCGCGTATCTTTCATTAGAAAACCAGGAAACAAAGGAATTCATTCTGAGAAAACTTGAAGCTTAAAACAACAACACTTTATATGCATACTGCTAGACCTCACGAGCTATTTTGCTATGTTAGATATCGTTTGAAGAAGAAATTCACCTGAGTGCTGCTTTCACAAAATGTCTTTGGCTAGTAATACAATCAGGTGATTATAGGTTGAATTATTGCCTTGTCAATTAGGAAACCATCAAAGCACAGAAATGTATCAACTGTTATCCTTCCGTCACAACTTTCTAGTGGAGAAATCTGACTAGCAACTTGTTGGGTAGACCACCTTCGCTTTTTTCAAACACACACCTCTCACAAAGAAAACTTCTTGCAGGGAGGCTGAGGGGGTTCAGAGGGAAAACAAAATTGAAAGATGAGAACTTGAAACGAGGGTAGGGAAGGTAATCAAAAGGGGAGGAGTGTTCACCTTCTAAAGAAACTCTATTGTTCTAACCCCAGAAAATCATAAATTCAGAGACTCAGCCTGTCACAAACCCAAAGGGTCAAGGAAATCCAAGTCTTTCTTGGGATACGAGATCCTGTGGGGCAACCTAAAATTACCGAGTAATGCAGAAGTAACCGAAAAATTTGACCAGCCATCCTTCAACACTAATAGGATACTTAACATCTCCTGTTGCAACAAGGCAATTGAAAATGATGGTTCACTGCCTGGAAGTAACATGAAGATGGTGAGGAGGAGTCAACTGGGTACCAACAACATTCTCCTCAAAGGAACATTCTCATTCTCAAGTGTGCTCCAAATGATTCATGGCCTGGTCAGTCTTTAACAAATTATTCATATTCATGGGATTGTTAACTTTCAAAAAGTCTTTGAAGCTTTTTTTAATGTATCAATCATAAGAAATTTTATGTTGATTATTATATATTATATATTGCACATATAATATATATTGTATATATTAGTTGCCTTGTGCTATTAACCAGGTGAAGTACTAAATAAAAATCCCCGAGACCTCTAAAAAAAGGACTAATGTACAAAACAATAAGAATAAAGGAGCAAACATTTTCCTTTCTATGTATATATCTCAACACTGGGCTGGAGATCACCAGTAGAGATAACATATACATCAAATAACAGGCCTGAATATGGTTTAGATATGACTCAAGGTGGGGAACTTATTAAATAGTAAGCAGGCCTTTAGTTAGTGAGGGGACACATTTGGCCTGTAGGAGATGCGACATCGACCATTGCATACATTTGCAAACATCATAGCATTCATTTGTGAGTAGGCTATTTAAAATCGTCACTAACGTGGGGCTCCTGCGTGGCTCAGTCAGTTAAGGGTTCAACTTGGGCTCAGGTCACGATCTCACAGTCTGTGAGTTCAAGCCCCACATCGGGCTCGGTGCTGAGAGCTCAGAGCTTGGAACCTGCTTCACATTCTGTGTCTCTCTCTCTCTCTGCCCCTCGCCCACCCACACTCTGTCTCTTTCTCAAAAATAAATAAACGTTAAAAAAAATTTTTTTAAACTGTCACTAATGATAAAGGATACGAATGCAAATAAATTGCGACCTCGGTGTTTCCTCTTTCAATATAGACTCTTTCAACACAGGAGCAAGACACTCAGTGGTTATGATAGCTTTGCCTGACTACAGACATTAGCACATCCTCATGGTCATGGATATGGATGTTGTTCCATACTCTGGGAGGTTTTGTAGGTGACCCTGCAGGAGGGTGGGCCCCAGTGCTGTGTGCAACAGGTGGGAATGGCTGCGGTAGGTGCAGTTTGTGTTCCGTGGTCGAGCCCTCTTCACTCATCTGCACCCCACTCTTGTGCTGACACTGCAGCTTTTTGATTTTTGTGTTTGCAGGCTTAGAAAATGAGGCAACTGGAAGGAATAAGAGTTGGTGCTCTACGCAGGCAAAAACGCCACCAGAAAAATGACTTCTGACTCTAGCTAAATCTAAATCGTGTTGCCTTTGTCTCATTACGGGACCTTCCATCTCTTACATATAGCAATTAATTCATTAGCCTTTTTACCTTCAATCTCCCGTTGGCAATCCATTCATTCTCCAGATCATTTCTAGAGTGACATTTATAAGAACAAATTTATATATGGCACCCAGATGATGCAGACTTGTTGACAATTCAACAAATGCCAGTAACTCTAAGGGGAGGGATGCCTTCCCTCTATTCTTCAATAAGGTCCTTCTTTAGGACTTAATTCTAGCATGACACTTCCAGGAAACCATTACTGGAATCTTCCTTTCTGGGTTAGAGGGCTCTTTCTCTTTCCTTATGCAACAATTTGTGCTTATCTGTACCATAACCCTTATCATCCTGTACTCTAGTCATCTCTTTGTTTCTCTGCTTCTTTTACCAGATTGTAAATTCTTTTTCCTGGTTTCATCATTTAATAGAATGCATCATCTTGGCCATGGGAACTTTGTTTCTGAGCCTCACCCAGTTCTTTAATATGCAAATGGGAATGATGACATCTATGTCACAGGAGTGTGGGTCAGACAAAACGAAGGAATTCGGGTACAACATGGAGCATGACGATGGCGCAAAGCAGTCATATTTGGCGGGCAAAGAGATAAGCACTTCACATGGATTAGCTCACTTATTCTGTACAACATCCCGGGAGGTGGCTATTATATCACTCTCTTTTCCAGACCAGGGAAACTCCGTCTCAAGGAGAATAAGCCTCTTAACTAAGATCACATAATTAGTGAATAATGTAAGTGGGGCTCAAACACAGGGAGTCTTAGTCACTCAGTTTTCTCACTAAGCTATACTGTCTACTGTAATAAACCCGGAATGGCCACTTTTACCATAATTTCTCTTTTAGCTCTAGCACCGTTCAGTCAGAGCCAGGTAAATGTTCATTGAATGCACATTTTCTTTTTCTTTTTCTTAAATTTATATTTTTAATTTTAATTCCAGTAGAGGTAACAGTGTTATATCAGTTTCAGATGCACAATGTAGTGAGTCAACAATTCCATATATTACCTGGTGCTCATCGGGACAAGTGCACTCCTTAATCCCCATCACCTGTTTCACCCCTCTCCCTACCACCTTCCCCATCAGTTTGTTCTCAATAGTTAAGAGTCTCTCTCTCTCTGTTTTTTTCTTTGATCATTTATTTTGTTTCTTAAATTCCACATATGAAGGAAATCGTATAGTATTTATATGTCTTTCTCTAAGTGATTTATCTCACTTAGCATTATACTCTCTTACTCCAACCACATCATTGCAAATGGCAAAATTTCATTGTTTTTTTATGGCTGAATAATATTCCATGTATATATACACACCCCATCTTCTTTATCCATTCATCTATGGATGCACACTTGGCCTGCTTGCATAATTTGGCTATTGTAAATAATGCTGCTATAAACATAGGGGTGCATGTATCCCTTTGAATTAGTGTTTCTGTATTTTTTGGGTAAATACCCAATAGCACAATTACTGGATTGTAGGCTAGTTCTATTTTTAACTTTGAGGAAACTCCCTACTGTTTTCCAGGGTGGCTGCACCAGTTTACATTCCCACCAACAGTGCAAAAGGATTCCTTTTTCTCCACAACTCAGCACCACCTGTGGTTTCTTGTGTTTTTGATTTTGGGCATTCTGACAGGGGTAAGGTGGTATCTCCTGTGGTTTTGATTTGCGTTTCCCTGATGATCAGAGATGTTGAGTTTCTTTTCATATGGGTGTTGGCCTTCTGGATGTCTTCTTTGGAGAAATGTGTATTCATTTTTTAATTGGATTATTTGTCCTGGGGGGTGTTGATTTATATAAGTTATTTATATATTTTGAACATTAGCCCTTTATTTATGAATATGTCATTTGCAAACATGTTCTCCTTGAATATCTTCTACAAAAAAAAAAATCCCCCTGCTTTCCCCACACCCAAGACTCAGACATATAAAAACTATCTTGGTATCCTAGAAAATCATTTTCTTTTAAAAATTCTTAGTGTATTTTTTTTAACCTCTGCATGAAAAATCTCACTTTCCTTCCTTGCCAAATAAACTCAATTTTCAATTCTCTGCTGTTTTGTCTGTGAAGCATTTCCCGGATCCTTGATCCACCAACATTTTATTGATGCCTTAACTTTAGCACATATCTTCCTGTTCTGAAACAAGCTGTGTGTTTGTCTACATCACTAAACAATTAGCTCCTTAGGAGCATGAGTCATATTTCGTTTCATCTTTGTTTCCCTGTGCCTGATGCAGTCGGTGCCCAGTGGGCAAAGAAAAATCGTCGAGTGGCTGGATAAGAGTTGTGAGATGCTGAAATGAATTTCCAAGAGGTGATGTGAGTTTCTCAGTATATTTTTAAAAAGGTTGATGGGTTACTTTTTTTTGACACTATTAAGTTTCTTTGTAATCCCTTCCAGAAGTGTTGGAATGGTATAGATAATTTCTATTTTTAATTTTGTTATTCTATTATGCATAGACATGTATGTGAAAGGTGTAATGCTTGTATGTATATACAGACAGGCAAGAATTTATTGAAATGGAATAACAAAATTTATTGGTCCTTATAAATCACATGAAATAGTAACAGACTGAGTTATATCTGGCAAAATAAATGAGGTTTTGGACTTGGAAACAACAGTTCTATCCATGGACAATACTCTATCCCTCCAAATTAGTTTAGAGTAGTGTTATATGTAAGACAAAACCACAGACGCACATATTTAAGCAGTTTCTAGGAAATGCTGATGCTCTATTCCAAAAATAACTAGAAAAGAGGAAAAGTAAAATATGGCTTCTTCAACAAGGAAAACTTCAGAAAGAATTGGGGTGAAGAGGAACCATACATATCTCCAAGCTCCAGTTAGATCTATGTGCATGAAACTCAGGTTGCACCCAGATGAACATGTCAGCAACCATGAATATGCTAGGCCTTTTTAAAAATTAGATTATTTTATTTTTTAAAAGATTGTTTGCTTATTTATTTATGTAGAGAGAAAATGAGGGAGGGGCAGAGAGAGAGAGAGAGAGAGAGAGAGAACCCCAAGGAGGCTCCACACTATCAGGGCAGAGCCTGACTCGGGACTCGATCCCACAAACTGTGAGCCAAAATCAAAAGCCAAATGCTTACCCAACTGAGCCACCCAGGCATCCCTGAAGTAGCTAAAATAGTCTCTGCCACTTAGTAGGCACTCAATGCATATGTGTTGAATGAATGAACATAAATGTAATTTTGTGTGATGTAAGATCTGTTTTCAAACATTATATTTGACTTTAGATGGATACATTCAAGGTACAGTAGAGAGAGCTCATGTAAATACTTGATTTTAGCTCATTTCATTCTCTTTTACAACATCTAAGGGAGATCCTATCCTTCACCAAAATGTTAAAGACTTTGGTTTTGGAATGTTGTGCTGCCATCTAATGAGGCAAGTACAAATTACATAAATTTCCTTTTCTTCTATTTGTTGCTACAACTTTTTCTTCAAAAACAACACCCGTTAATCTTCACAGAGTTGCCAAGACTGGAGAATGTTAACTAGCGAATCCGGATCCTTGAACGCAAGCAAGTAGAAGCATGCAAACCGCTCTCTTGAAGTCTGAAAGCTCCCGATGTACAAAGCTGAGGCAGAGTAAAAGATTATATCAATTACAAATGTATTATCTTTACTTCAAATAACGTTTGCACTGGAAAATGAAACAAATCACTTTATGGGTCACGCTTTTATTTACAAAGTACACCTCTGGTTTGACCTTGTACTGACCTAAAACATGGGGAATTTCTTTAGCATAAAATAGAGCTTAAAGGGAAACTTTGCAAGAGGTTTGGGAAAGTGAAGAACCGGATTTTTTCTCTACACCTGGGGCTCAAAAACAGCTCACCTGGGGCTGAAATTTTAGAGGTAGTGGACCACAGTAGAATGGTTTTTGCATGAAATAGCTCACAGGAATATATACATAGTTAAGATTTGAGGGCCTTGTAACAAATGAAGATGCTCAGGCACAGAAGCCTATCTGATGGTCTTGATTGGTTAGGTAGCAACATTTTGGGACAACCAATTGAAGACCCACTCACAACTTAAAATATCACATACAAATTTTTTGCTGTGGCTCCATAGTCTGTTATTTTATAGATGCTACACATATGTAAGTTTTTCCCAATGACTAGAAAATTTTCCACACTATATTGGTCATCTGATCGACAACCTGTCTTCAGTTCATGGATTTTTTCCCCTCTTCCAAGAAGTTGTTTCTTTACCCTGTTCTTTGTGATTGCTAAGAAAATATATTTGCTTAAATTTATTTTTATTTTTACTTATTTAAAAAAATTTTTTTTAATCTTTATTTTTGAGAGAGAGACACGGAGTATGAGTGGGGAGGGGCACAGAGAAAGGGAGACACAGAATCCCAAGCAGGCTCCAGGCTCTGAGCTGTCAGCACAGAGCCCGACACGGGGCTCGAACTGACGAACTGTGAGATCATGACCTGAGCTGAAGTCGGATGCCCAACCGACTGAGCCACCCAGGGGCCCCTGCTTAAATTGTGTATGTTTAGAACATATATAATCTTGCATTTCCCCCTTTTTAAGAATTGACATCTTAAAAAGTCACCAGTATTTATTAGACCACAAAGCCACGTTTTTTTTTTTTAATTTTTTATTAGTGATTGACAATCTGCTGAAAGGCATCAAACACAAAATGGAAACTCAACATACTGGCTAAAACTCTATGCAAAACGTGTACTGGAATGGCTACTTAAATGCATTTTGAGAAACCCATTCTCTTCTGAATATTTTTTTTCAATTACCTACAAATGAATTTACTAAGAAAAAAATCCGAATATAATTTCAAATCATTTGAGCTTTTTATTTGGTAACTCTCATAGTATGACAAACCTTTAAGAGCCTCTGCGTCACTATGTCAACTACAGAGCCATGAGGTAAATCTATGTTCCTTCTTACTCCATAATTCATTTTGTCACAGAAATGCTTGAAGCCTGATTCTATTCCTATCCTTATTGCTCTTTTCCTGTCTCATGATTGGAATCTGAACTCAAGAATTATAATGACCTGCAGTTATCAGGTGAGTGGGGGAAACAGTGCTTTAAGTGATTCAAAACTTTGGACCATGTTTGTAGAAATTGAATTGTGTCTTATGCTGTTAGTCCTGACTTTATTTTTGTTTGTTTGCTTAAATTTTAGTTAGTTAACAGACAGTGCAGTATTGGTTTCAGGAGTAGAATTCAGTGATTCATCACTTACATACAACACCCAGTGCTCATCACTAGTGCCCTCCTTAATACCCCTCACCCATCTAGTGGACCCCCCACCCACCTTCTTCCATCAACCTTCAGTTTGTTCTCTATTAGTAAGAGTCTTTTGTGTTTTGTTTCCTTTTCTCCTCTTTTGTCCCAATTCCCATATGTTCATCTGTTTTGTTTCTTGATTTCTACATGAGTGAAATCATATGATATTTGTCTTTCTCTGACTGACTTATTTCACTCAACATAATATGTTCTAGCTCCATCCATGTTGTTGCAAATGGCAAGACTTCATTCTTATTGATGGCTGAGTAATATTCCAATACAAACATGCACACACACACACACACACACACACTTCTTTATCCATTCATTACTCAATGGACATTTGGGCTCTCTCCATAGTTTGGCTATTGTAAATAATGCTGCTATAAGCATAGGGGTTCATGTATCCCTTTGAATTAGTATTTTTGTATTTTTTAGGTAGATACTGAGTAGTAAAATTACTAGATTGTATGGTAGTTCCATTTTTATTTTTTTGAGGAAACTCCATACTATTTTCCAGTGTGGCTGTACCAGTTTGCATTTCCACCAACAGTGCAAGAGGGTTTCCCCTTTATCTGAATCCTCACCAACACCTGTTGCTTCTTGTGTTGTTAGTTTTAGCCATTCTGGCAGGTGTGAGGTGGTATCTCATCATGGTTTTGATTTGTGTTTCCCTGATGATCGGTAATGTTGAGCATCTTTTCATGTGTCTGTTAAGCATCTGGATTCCTTCTTTGGAAAAGTGTTTATTCATGTCTTCACTGGATTATTTGTTTTGGGGGGGGGGTTCAGTTTGACAAGTTCTTTATAAACTATGGATACTAACTCTTTATCCAATATGTCATTTGGAAGTATCTTCTTCCATTCCGTAGGTTGCCTTTTATTTTTGCTGATTGTTTCCTTCACTGTGCAGAAGCTTTTCAGTTTGATGAAGTCCCAAGAGCTCATTTTTGCTTTTGTTTTCCTTGCCTCTGGTGTGCTAGTCCTGACTTTGTATTTAGAGTGAAGTACTAATTTATTTAAACCATATTACATATATAAAAAAATCCAAACTGGGGTACCTGGGTGGCTAAGTCAGTTAAGTGACTGACTCTTGATTTTGGCTCAGGTCACAATCTCACAGGATCAAGCCCCATGTCAGGTGCTGTGCTGGGTGTGGAGCCTGGTTGAGATTCTCTGTCTCTCTCTCTCTCTCTCTCTCTCTCTCTTTCTCTCTGTCTCCTCTGCTCCCTGCTGGCATGCACATGCACTCTCTCTGTCTCAAAAAAAACAAAAAAAAAAAAAACCAAAAACCAAAAACCAAAAACCAAAAAACAAACCCACAGCTATTTTTATCTTCTTAGAAGCAATAGCAATCTATTGATAGCTTTTGGAGTCACATGGGTTGCCCTTTATGGTTGAAGAACTGTGAATCATGTGTTGTATTGTTTCCTTACTATAATTAACATGCATGCCCAAGTGAAAACTGTTAAGTTATAAATGATTATTATCTACATAACTTTTGCTTTTAGAAACTTGTGTTTTCTTCAAATTATGTGAAATTCACATTTATTTCTATTTTATGTTTCATCACCCGTATATTGCAGAGGTTGTGATGGCTCTAAACAGGTAGAAGATAACTAAAGAGGTTGTCAAGTGTCCCTTTACTGTTCAACCCTGCTGTTCATTTCTCGTCAGATTGTTCATTTGTTCAGTGTTCAATCTTCCAGAAGATGAAAACTATCTCCCGTCAAGGGTATGAGTAAGTGCGAGCTCCTGCCAGAAACTTGAAAGCAGTGGCAGGAATTTAGCTAGAACTTCCGCTCATTTCAACAAATAATTAAAGAGAGTTAAGTACATGAACCATTTCTGATCCAGAGCAGGGAAGAGGAACGTGGACACTGAAGAATTTGCTCATCCTTGTGGATGATGGTTGGTCTAGCCTTGCTAAGATGTGGCTTAAAAGGCAACATAGGGGCTGTCTAAGTGAATGAATAACCATATATTTAATAAGAAAGTAGAGCACTACTTAATTGGTCACCAATAATTAGAATGACCTTTGTGCAGCACATTCACTGATGTAGAATAAGGGCATTGGCCAATCACCAAGGGGTAGGGAAAGCTTTATCCAAAAACAAAACACAGTCTCCTGAGCACAGTTCTGTAAATGTTCACGTCTTGTAAGAAAATGCCTGTTTTCCTTTAGTGCTTGACATAAAGTGTAACTTCCTGCCCAAAGCTAATCCCTAACTTCGTGATTTTTTTCACAGCACTTAGCACAATATAGATCTTTATGTATATCATTCGTGTGTGTGTGTGTGTTTATGTATCTGCCTATCACAGTGTGTAGCCCATAGTAGGTATTCAGTAAATAGTTGTTGAATAAATGAAATTGTCAATTTATATTGTATATTTGTTCCAGAAAATGCTGCAGTGTACCCAGACATGTCTGAATTCCAGCGAGGAGTACAGCTTTATGTTCAAACCTAATCTCTCCCATTTCTTATCCCAAGTCAAAAAAATAATACAGATACGAAGGAAGAAATGCTTGAACACATTCAAGGTAAGTAATTGGGGGAGCTTCTTTACTCACAGCAACTTAGAATCATAGGGAGAATTCTAAACACGAGAATATTCCTAATCTGCTAGTGGCAGTGAAACTAGCAAGGTGTCATGGAGGTGATCAGGAGTTAAAGACTAAAGTTCCATGTATCCCATTAAATGGATACAATGACCTAGAACAAGCAACTTAGCTTCAACTGGCTTCTCTTCCTTCACCTGAAGGAAGAGGGGGCTGGACTACATGATGTATAGTTTCTTCCCGCTTACAGATTATTGTGCCACATACCCTTTAATAACCACAGACAGGGGTTTGAGATTTCTTCAGCAAGAACGGAAGACAGCAAGAGAGGATGGCTGTCCTGGAGAACTTGACCCTCAATAAAAAAATTAAAGTTAGGAAACATGAGAACTTAGGAAACTTGTGAAACCAAGCATAGATAAAGTGGGCAATCTAGAATCTTACTGTCAGGACGAAGCCCGAAACCCATGTAAATATGTTAGTTCATAACACAGCCAGTTAGCTGCTGGACTTTATACTCTGCTCTCCATGCTGTGAATAAACTTTGACTAGCTCTGTTTTTTTCGTTTTTCTCCCCCCATCACTCCCTAAAGATGCAAAGTCTCAGGAGTAGCCCCTTAGCCAAGGTCAGCTCTCTTGCTCATGTCCTGGCTAACCTGGACCATCTCTTTTTCTTTCCATAGCAGGAGCCGAGGCCTTGCTTCCTTTCCTGTGTGGTGATCCATTTCCGGGAAGGCAAAAACAGCAGACCTTGGCTGGATCCGGCTTGGGACAAAATGACAATCTGGCGACTTCTTTACTCTTGTCAGTCTGAGGCTGATGGGTGAAGCTCCACGGTGTGGATCGAGACTCAGGAACTACGTCTTGGGCGGAACCAGACGATGAGGGGTTTACGTGCCAACGTTTGCTGCTGGGCGACACAGCGCACCCGCTGCTCCGAAGGCTGAGGCTCCAAGTTTTCCAGAGGGTCTGAGGAGCCTGTGGCTATGACACTAGTACCGGCAGCCTGGAAACCACGGTCCTGGGGAGCTACATTTGTGCTCTGCCCCTGGGTTGCTCCATCTCCTACCGCCCTGCTCCCGGAATGAAGATGCAGGCCAGCTCTCGCACTATCTGGGAGTCTCAAGGGGGTACTTGGTTAGAAAGACAGATTATATATATATATACACACACACACATATATATGTATATATATATAATATAATATATTATATTATATATAATTATATAATTAATATTATAATTATATTTATATTATATATAATAATATATTATATAATTATATTATAATATATATTGTAATATATATTATATATTAATATTAATATCATATATAATATATAATATTATATATAATATATTTAATATATTCATATATATTTAATATATATAATATAATATATAATATATAATATATAATATATAATATATAATATATATTATATATATATTTAATATATATTATATATAATATGTTATATATAATATATAATGTTATAATATTATATTATATTATTATATTATATTATATTAATATTATATTATAACATTATAATATATAATATATAATATATAATATATAATATATAGTATAATATATATTATATAATATATATTAATATTATAATATTAAAATTATATATATGTATATATATATATATATATATATAATCTATGCCTCTGTACAAAGGTTTCAAACTGACTTGATCTTACTTGAAGAAACAATATGACATAGGGTGCCTGGGTGGCTCAGTTGGTTAAGTGTCTGACTTCGGCTCAGGTCATGATCTCGTGGTTGGTGAGTTTGAGCCCCACGTTGGCCTCTGTGCTGACAGGTCAGAGCCTGGAGCCTGCTTTGGATTCTGTGTCTCCCTCTCTCTCTGTCCTTCTCCCGCTCGCACCCTGTCTCTCTCTCTCTCTCTCTCTCTCTCGCTCAAAAATAAATAAACATTTAAAAAAGATGAGATGTGACATAATGTCAAGCATCATTTTGTGTATGACTAATCCTACTCTATTATGCCGACTTCTTTAGTTCTGATCCCCAATGTTTCAACGATATCTTCTAGTGTTTGTTTTAAGCTTTGAAATTCCATGGATGTCCTTATAAAGTTATTATGAATACTGTATAGATAGTATCCATATAGTCATTTACTTATTTAACAAATAAGTAAGCACATGCAGGATTCTAGGTGCTGAGTATACAATTAATGAACAAGACTTCATTCCCATTCTCAAGTAGCATACAATCTTGTGAGGCAAGTATATATGTAAAAAATATAGTACAGTTTATGAGGCATGGTATATACATCTACACAGGGTGTCCTGGGGGCAGAGTAGCCGGGCATCCAACTCTTCAGTGGGCAAGGGAGAAAGTGTTGTCATTGGAAGTTTTTCAGACAGGTTGACAGTTGACCTGAAAACAGAAGCAGGGCACCTGGGTGGCTCGGTCAGTTAAGCATCTGACATCAGCTCAAGTCATGATCCTATAGTTCATGAGTTCAAGTTCCATATCGGGTGAGTACGAGCCCCACTTCTCTCTCTCTCTGCCCCTTGTGGGATTCTCTCTCTCTCTCTCTGCTCTTTGCTCACTTGTGCCCTTTCTCTCTCTCACTCTCCAAAAAAAAAAAAAAAAAAAAAAAAGAGAGAGGAAAGGAAATATTTTTTTAAATAAGAGAAGCATGAAAATGGCAACTTAGTATTTGGAAAAAATATGTGCAGAAGAATAGAGACCCAAGGGAGCCTGGTATAACTGGTAAGTGGAAGGTAGTTTGCTTATGACTGGTATACAGTTAGTTTTGACTTTATCATTGGTGATGTAGAAGTTGTCGTATGGAAGCAAAATGACCAGATTTGAGCGTTGGGCACATCACTTCAGTGGCAATCACTGTGGAAGATGATTGAGAGAAAGTGGCACTTGTGTATATGTAGGTGCATAGATGTGTCTGCGTGTGTATATGTGTGTATAAATGGAAATGTCTAGGAAAAAGCTATACCCAGAAGGGAATCTGAGTAAGACTGGCTAGCTGAGAAGAGGGAGTAAATCTGTAAATGGACAGCTATACGTGAGTACTAATTTTGAATTAGGTAAAAGGCTCTTGAGCTTATACAAATTCACATGGCATGTGCATTTCCTCACTTAGGGCTCTGTTTGCAAGCTTAAAGCCTCTAGCATTTCTAATATGTGTACACAGATGCCACCTGCATAGAATGTTTGTTGGTTCACACACAAAAATACAGTGCTGATCTCAGAGCCATCTGTCATATGCTTGGCTAGATGATGTTACAAAATTTGCAGATCTTTGAGGCAGCTCACAAGTGAGATGCTGAAATAATATAGAATCATATTTCAAGATTGGGGAGAACTTAGAACTATTTGATTCTTCCAGTTAATGGAATTATTTATTTTTAAACCTTACTTGTTGTTGAGTCCATGATCAAAGACACAGTATAAGAAAAGTAGGGAACTAGTCCTTCTGGCTTTCTTTCCTGCTTCTCTCTATCTTTTTGTTGTATGTTTCTATCTACCAGGCTCTGTGCTACATGATGGGATGTCAGGAAGGCTAAGACCCGGATCCCAACCTCATGGAACTCAATTTCTCTGAGAGAAAGTAGATAGGACAAGAAGTAAATATAATGCAATTTAATAATATGATAACAACATGACAAAAAGTAAGTAGAATGGAATATAATTAGTACTATGATAATAGTATGAGCCAAGATTTGGGAGAACAGAGAAATGAACATTTAATTATTGTTGCCCAGCAGGATTGTGGGAGTCTTTATAGAGGATATGACACCTGACCAGGTTGTTGAAGGAGGACCAAGATTTTGCTTTGTTAGATCAGCAGGGAATTGCAAACCTGAGACAGGCCACATTCCCTTGCCTTTCAATAAGAGCCTACTGAGTCTGTGTTCAATGTCTCAAGAACTTGAGGACATATGTTAATGCTGAAACAGCAGACTAATTAAATTCTAAAATTGGATTAAAAACTTGGACTCAAGTCTGGGTATGATGATGATATGGGGAAGGAAAAGAGAAATAGTATTTGTTGATTGCTACTATTCTAAGTGCTTAATATTGCTGATCTCAATCTAACAATCAGTGAAGTAGGTATTAATACTTATTCATTTTTAAAGATAAGAAAAATGATCAAGGCTACTCAGCAGTAATAGCCAATATTTGGACTTGGATCGTTCTGACTGAAAAAGTCAACATAATTTTCTCTGCACCCTGTTCCCTCTATGCACCTTCCTTGAATATGTGCATACATATATACACAAATACAAAACATTATAAACAAACAAAAATACATACATACATAAGTCCACATCCATGTATATATTCTTTATGTTCTTTACCATAGTATGAATCTATGTTGCTGGAATACTCTTTTCCACTAACTCAAAGGATTCGGAAATAAAATATAAATACTTTATTAGGGAATAACTTAGGGGTTGTATGTAAATGGACATTACCAAGCCTAATTCTGGTTTGAACCATGCTCTTTGGTCTGATTTTGGTACAAAATATTAGTAGGACAGTCTGTACTTGTGGCAAGACTCAGCCTATCACCAACTCCTTTTATTGAGAGGCTTTCAACACATAGCTGCCTTACTGTTTACTAACACTTACAAGTGTTAAAATCTTTCATGTCAACAGTTTGGGGATCTGGCTGTTGAGTCAATGGGGGCATTTTGTTGACTTCATAGGGTTTTTACAAAGGAGATCAAAGGGATGCATTATGTTTCAATACATAACTTTATAGGACAGATGGAATCCACCTTGAAAGACCTATGACACTTAAAGCCAGATTACCGAAAGTTTCAGACACTAAAACCTATTAGCTTCCTCGAAACTTATCCTCACAGTCGGCACATTTCAGCTTCATTTATAGGTAGTGGACAATCCAGCTTGAGTTTTAACTACCGCCAAAGTTCAAGCACGGGTTAGGAGGATGGCCACGGAGGGGTGGTTTGTTCTGGAGACGTTCTGGTCTCGTATGTGCACTTGCTCTCTTGAATGGTAATTATACGTAAATGACTAAGTCACTTCATTTGAATAGAAACATTACCCAGTCACAACTTTTGGGAAGAATTCCAGAGCTTGATATTTGGCTAGGTGGTAGCTTCACAAATCTGTTCTGTCTCTCTTAAGAAAAGAGCACGAAAGAAAGTTGTTTGTTTTTCATCTTCCAGAAACTCCAAAGAGATTCTGCTCCTGTCCGCATCTGTCATCAGAAATGCACACAAACTTTTAGCTTCCCCCCTCTAGCCTTGAAACAAATTGCAGTGTTAGAAATGACGGTGGTGTACCTGAATATCCCTATTTTTTTATCGATGAAAAAAAAAAGAATTCTGTGCATCCAAATCATTATTAAAGCTCCTCAAAAATCTTGTTTTGTGAAATCCTTTTAGATACATAGGGTAACTTGAAATAATTATTTTATAAATTAAAATGCTTTAAAGACGTCTTATTGTTTGGTGACATAGACATTTAACCCAGTGTTTGAAAAACATTTTTAGATGTAATTAAGTCCCAATTGCTTTAACATATACAAAGTCCTAATACTTTATTATCTTTTACACATACTGCTATTTTAAGTGGTATTGCAAGTGAAATCTTTCAGATTTTCTATAATGTGATACTTTGAGTTACACAATTATTAGAATTTTTATTTTTCTCTTACTTTAAGCAGCTTGGTTAAACATTTCCCAAACAGGTTCTGTACCTGTTCATTTCTTAGTGACTCATCCATTTATCACCTCAAGGTTTCAAAAGAGTAGATTAAAGCAATTGTATGCTATTTTTAAAATGATACGAATACATACGACATTAAATTAAGTATGCAAATAAGTGTTTAAAGACTATAAACTACATACATGTCTGGTATTCATAAGATAACTGTTTTTTCAAAATTCTTTTTCCAGAAATATACATAGGCTGTATTTATGCTTCATACATTTTCTAGTAATAACGTAAAAATTAGCTACCATACCTGCTACCGAATGTTGTACATTTAGATTCCTTTAAATAATAATTTATCTTCCTTTGGTGTTTTTAGAAATTTGCCTTCCCGTCCCCCCATTTTTGTTTAGGAGCAAACTAAACTTTTTTTTTTTCTATTAGTGTATAGTTTCCTTCCAAGCATGTTGCCAGGTAAACCCTATGACTCGGCACATAAACCTCGGAATACGCAGAAGTTTTGTTCGCCTGTTCTTCTGTGCATCACCCTTTGAAGAGTGTGTTTTTCCACTGCTGTCCTGCGGGGACCCATCACGAGCAGAAGAGGTGAAAGGCATCCGCCCATCCGACAGGTGTGTAGGCCAAAGTCTCTGTCTCCCTTTGTTGGCGGCTCTGAAATGCAGGTGTTGAACACCAGTATCATCATTCCGTTTGATAGTTTGGCTTTTGTGTGTGTCAGGTGGGGACATTTACACTAAATCTGAAGGGGAAAACCTCTCATGACTTTGTTGTCTAGTCTGAGAAGCATAAAACAGATTTTTTTTTGACTGGTTTTAAAGCTGAAAAGATTGGTGTGGCTTTACCTGTCAAGCTCCTAGGTAGAAGTCTTGTTTTAACTTGACCATAAAACAGATCCAATTTATTCCTTATATAAAAAAAAATAAACATTAAACGGTTCTAAGTGGAACAGTAGGTATTTCCAGGATTTAACCAAGAGATCTCGGGTGAAGTGAATGCTTTGCCCGGATTGGAAAATATACCACCTTTTAAGACACTTGTATTTGTCTAGATCCTTTGGGTTTAAATTATAATTGTACTTTGTTTTTTATCACACTATCTGTCGCCTTAAATTAAGATGTATGTAGCACCAGGTCAGAGGCACTCAAGAAAGTCTCCCTTTAAAATGCCAAAATTATCTCTAGTATCTCTTGGGCTCCCTGGATCCTATCCAGCTGTCACTTCTGCTCCATGATTCATTCTTATAACGTTAACCAGCTGTTGATTTAAAAATCTATTGTTGCTGGAGTTCACGGCAGGAGTTTTGGTTCTTTCTGAAATAGGCTGAACAATATAAAAATGATTTTACACTCTTTCTACAAAAATATGTTATTGTCATTCTGATTCTTCAATCCTGGTGGAAAAGGACGTCTATTATGCTTTGAATTATTTTCATGTCTGAGCATGTCTAAGATGGAAAAATGATTCCTGTGTTTGCATCTCATGGAAAAGTACCAGGGCTCCAGAGTATCAACATGTGACAACATGCATTTCCCTAAATATCTTAGTATCACATGTTCCTTTTTTTTTTTTCATCTGTTAACATTTCTCTTTCACCCAATAGGCCACATCACTCAACAAACGTCAATAATTTGGTAAACTAGACAGCTTTTGTTCTTCCAATTAACTAAATTCATTTATCTTTTAAGTCACAGAAATTGGTAGTAAAGTGAAGCCATTTTATTCAAGGACTTAAAAATATCCTTTAAATATTATTAATGTTAAGCCTTGCTTATGATACAAATTAAATATTTGAGTACTGTAATAAAAAATTTAATGTAAAGATTGAATAACTACATAGATTATAATATTGATAAGAGCTACGATTTATTTTGGGTCCTACTCTGTGTCAAATGACCCCTTTAATCTTTCTACCAAGAATTATTCCAAGTAAGAAGGAGCTGAGAATAGGAAAATTTAAGTAACTTTCAGTCACTCAGCTAATTCAAACCCAGCCCCATCTGATTCTCAGCTTCTCTCATCAGGTGGTAGGTACTTGCTTCTCGGTGAAGTAGGAAAATAACACTGTGAAAAAGAAGGAATTAGGGACACCTGGGTGGCTCAGTCGGGTCAGCGTCCAATTCTTGATTTCATCTCAGGTCATGATCTCACGGTTCATGAAACGTGACAGAATGGAGTCTGCTTGGGATTCTCTCTCTCCCTCTGCCCTTCCCCCACTCATTCTGGCTCTCTCTTACTCTCTCGGCTCCCTTCCCACTCACTTCTGTCTGTCTCTCTCTCAAAATAAATAAACATTAAAAAATAAATAAAAAGAGAGAATTATGTAATAGGGTGTTAGAACGAATTGCATTTGCAGGTTAGAGTACATTCATTAACAAAATCTGCATTAGATTGCCTTACCAAAAGATTTCTAGTACACACACGTGCACACACACACACACTTGCTTTAAGAGTTTATATAGGAAAACTGAATTGGTGATAGTGTAGTGCCCACTTCAATGTGCTTGACATGGATGGTTTCTTTCGATTGTCATAACAACCCTAGGAGGTAAATTATGATTCCCATTTTACACAGATGAATACAATGAAGGCTACTAATTTAACAAGCAAGTGGGAAAGCCGGGATTTGAACTTAAGCCTCTTTTAACTCCACGAGCTAGAGCGAGGCTGTACTGCAAGCTAGTCTCACTCTGTAGATCAGCGTTTACTACACAAATGTGAATGTGAAAGATTCACAGCGTTTGAGGTTAAATTAGAAAAAAAAATTAATGTTTATTTATTTTTGAGAGAGAGAGAGAGAGTGCGAGTGGGGGAGGGGCACAGAGAGAGGGAGACACAGAATCCGAAGCAGGCTTCAGACTCCAAGCTGTCAGCACAGGGCCTGACATGGGGCTCAAACCCAAGAACTGCGAGATCACGACCTGAGCCGACGTCGGAAGCTTAACCGACTGAGCCACCCAGGCGCCCCTGAGGTTAAATTTATACTGAGTCCAAGGTATATTTACAAACGTTTTATGCATTTGTGTAATTAAATCTAGTATGAATGTGTGTGCATATGGATGTGTGATTTGACACTGTCCCCCCAAATTAGTAGGGGAAAAAAATCCCAGCAGTTAATGAGGGATTCTAGTCCAGTTTTTGAAGTTTTACTGTATCTTGAACTTACCACTGAAAGAAGAGAATACTGGGAAAAGAAGAGCCAGGAAGCCCGGCCCTTCCTTCTTAGAGGCCCCTGCTGCCTGATCGCGCCCCTCAGCTTTGGTGAGAGTGCTTGCACAGATCTGCTCACAATTTGGACGGCAAACTGTTGTTCTTCATGTTCTCTGTGGTAATGTTGCTGCGTGCGGTGCTTACGAATTTTGTGGTTATTTTGTTTTTACTGTTCTTCTAAGCATTTTTCCTCGGCCTTTGTAGTGTATCAGAAGAATGCAGAGAAATGAAACCTATGTCGTGTGTTCAAATGAGTGAACAACCACAAACTGACGAGCCCCTCTGTGCTTACACACCGGAGGCTCAGCAGGTGTGTGGTTGCTACTTTTAATTCAATATTGCACTTCCTCCTCATCAGAACTTACTTTATATCCTGAATGATTTTTCCATTTGGTTTTTGTATTCTTCCCAGTATGATTAGCAGCTCTGTAATTAACATAAACGATACAAGGACTAGATTCACTCCAGGCAAGACGAAGTGTAGCTTCTAAATCCAGGTCTGTTAAGCACTTCTTTCTAACCTTAAAAATTTTCTTTTGCAGACCCACCTTATTATATGTAGCTAGGTTTCAATCTTCCTTATTATAGAGTTCATATTCAACCTCATATTAATGAATTTAATATGATTAAAATATAGTAGTAAGGCTCCAGTA
The DNA here is from genome assembly GCF_022837055.1 of Prionailurus viverrinus. Classification (NCBI taxonomy): domain Eukaryota; kingdom Metazoa; phylum Chordata; class Mammalia; order Carnivora; family Felidae; genus Prionailurus; species Prionailurus viverrinus. The sequence continues at coordinate 21,584,838 of NC_062564.1, forward strand.
CATGCTGCTAGAATAATGGCTTAATTAAGCCTAATGTGCTTGCATTTATAAACCCATAAACATGTTGCCCCACCTGAATCTGTAATATTTTTATATAATTTTTTTTTTTTTTTAACGTTTATTTATTTTTGGGACAGAGAGAGAACATGAACGGGGGAGGGGCAGAGGCAGAGGGAGACACAGAATCGGAAACAGGCTCCAGGCTCCGAGCCATCAGCCCAGAGCCTGACGCGGGGCTCGAACTCACGGACCGCGAGATCGTGACCTGGCTGAAGTCGGACGCTTAACCGACTGTGCCACCCAGGCGCCCCTGTAATATTTTTATATAATTAAAAACATATAATTTGTAGGCACCTGGGAGGCTTAGTTAGTTAAGTGGTTGACTTTTTTTTAATGCTTATTTATTTTTGAGAGAGAGAGAGAGAGAGGCAGAGAGAGAGAGAGACATAAAATCCAAAGCCGGCTCCGGGCCCTGTGCTGACAGAGCCCGACGTGGGGCTCGAACTCACAGACCACAAGATCGTGACCTGAGCCAAAATTGGATGCTCCACTGACTGAACTACCCAGGCAAAGTGGTTGACTTCTGGGTTTGGCTCAGGTCATGATTTCCTGGCTGGTGAGTTCGAGCCATGCATCCAGCTCTGCACTCACAGCATGGAGCCTGCTTGGGATTCTGTCTCTTCTTCTCTTCTCTCTGTCCCTCCCGTACTGGTGCTGTCTCTCTTTTTCTCAAAATAAGTAAAAATAAACTTAAAAAAATGTGATTTGTTTTTTTCACATGCGAGTAAACCTTAAGAAAATTATATACTGATAAGTTTCTGGAAGTTAGTTCAATTTTTAAGATAATTTTCTTTTCTCTCTTAGACTGTTCTTTTGGAAATACCATCGTTGGTTGTTTTCTCAGTTGTTCCAGGATACTTTGAAGTAAAGGCAACCTGTCAAACCAAAGTATGGTGTTTTATATTAAATAAGTTATTGTATAAGATTATATATAAGACAGAAATGCCTTTGGGTACTGTGTAACTGTTGTGAAAGAGTCGGGTAGATGTACCCAACAGATCATATTTTTAATATTTATAATTGCTTTATGTGACTCAAGATCCAGAAAGTTTATAATTTTTTTAATGTTTATTTATTTTTGAGAGAGAGAGAACGAGTAGGGGAGGGGCAGAGAGAGAGAGAGAGAGAGAGAGAGAGAGAATATCCCAAGCAGGCTCCATGCTGTTCACACACAACCTGACGTGGGGCTTGAACTCCTTAACTGTGAGATCATGACCTGAGCCAAAATCAAGAGTTGGACGTGTAACTGACTGAGCCACTCACAAGCCCCAAGATCCAAATAAGTTTAATACATTGTGATTAATAAAAGCTCTTGAGGATCTCCTAATCTCAGATTCCTCTTCCATTCTTCGCAATTTATTTTCTCTAGTTTTATTGAGATATTATTGACATAATACATTCCGTAAGATGCACAGTATGTTGATTTGATACACTTACATGTTGCAGAATGATTGCTCTCGTAGCTTTGGCTGACACTTCCATCACCACACATTATTATCATGTCTCTTTTGTGGTGAGAACATTTGAGAGCTCTCGTAGCAACGACTAACTATTATCACCATGGTGTGTACATTACACCCCCAGAATTCACTGATCCTGTAACTGGAAGTTAGTGCTTTTTGGCCAATGGCTCCCCATTTCCAGGTCATATCAACTATAATATTTTACTAGGTAGCCATCTTCTTTACTTCCACTGAGAAATGAGGTCTAATTTTTCTTGAAATAAGCTGTTTTCATCCATCTGTTATCTTTTCACTTTTGAAAGGGAAATTTGGATATGAGATATTTTATGTTTTGTTCTCCTTAATCTGTGACATAAAGCAAATAGCACAAGTCCCATGACGAAAGTCAGCTGACTTAATTTCATGGTAAGGAACGCCGAGGAACATGTGACTTCGTACTAGAGTATGACCTTAGCCATGCAGCTTCAGCTGATGGTTGCTATCCAGGCATATCTCCAACTCTTAATAAAAGCCAGAAATTCACATTTTTAATGTGAAAACTTCTAATTTTAGAAGATTGACAATGAGTGAAAAAACACCATGTTTGCTAGAATGACTCAAACAAAGCTCACTGCCAACAGGCCTCCAGTTTGTGGGAACTAGTTTTCTCTGCATACAGTTCGCTCAGAGAAATGGTAGATTGCCAATCAACCCAAGATATGGTATTTCTTCCTCTCCAAACGTTCCCCTTTCTTAGCTTTACTAATGACATTTTTGTTGTTCTTTTAATATAAATATTAGTACCCAAGCATTCAGGGTAGCTATCGTGGAGGTCTGTGGTGGGCCAAAAACTTTCGAACTGATGTAGCCTACTTCCCTCATTTCACAAGTGAGAAAATGAGACGGGAGGGTTTTGTCTTTTTATCTCCTTCATTTTATGATTTGGCCAGTAGCATTCTTTGCGGGGGATTTTCCCCACAAAGTCAATTTCGGTTTAGTTCCCTGGACTTACACTGTGGTATCCTCAGAATATAGTTTCTGAAAAAAAATTAAATCTAGTTTACTTTCTAACAGTTCCTGTTGCATTGTCCACTTTGTCCTTTAGTATCCCATGTGTGAGAAACCTCAGTAGAGAAACTTCGACTGAATCTCAGTGTGAGGATAAACATTGCTTCTTGGAGGCAATCAGGATGTCCAGTCTTATGATCGGTTTGGATACTGGAGTCTGTGTTTCCTCTGTATTTTGACCTCTGTTGACCCTTAGGGAAGTCAGGGCCGAATTAGCAATTGACGTTTAGTAACTGACTTTAGGACTTTAAGGCCTGCTTTTATGTGCTTACAATTTTTCACGGTCTTTTTACTGGGAGAGTCTCTTTCTCTCTGATTATATATATTTTATTATTTTGTATTATATATATTTTTATAAGTCATATAAAATATTTTGTAGAAATGCTTGGAATATAAATAAATATGTAAACTTACATTTATATATGCAGGCGTATGCATATACACATTTGTACGAAGTCACATATTCAGAGCAGGTGGTATGCTATTATGTTCTTTATGGACAGTCATCCACTAGCTTTAGTAATTATCGCTTTTCAAAATTAATAACCCACAATAAGCACCCAATCTATTTTTTAATGAATTGATTTCTCTAACATGTGTATCATGCAAAGAGTGAATGATCAACCAAACAATTTCTCATTATTAAGGGCAGGATGCTATTTTTCAGGATGGCATAGGAAAGTGCCTCTAGAATGGCTATCCCCTTTGTATTTAGGTTTTTTAAATTCATCAGCTTTGCCAACCTTGGATTACAGGGTTTCTAGGGTAGGGACAATGTTGCTTTAGTATACATGATACATTGTGTAACACTGTTTCTTACAGATGCTTTCTAAAAGCCTTCAGTGATGGGAGCAGCTGGATAATTTTCTTTTTCTTTTTTCACATTTATTTATTTTTGAGAGACAGCGAGACAGAGTGCAAGTGGGGGAGGGGCAGAGAGGAGGGACACAGAATCCGAAGCAGGCTCCAGGCTCTGAGATGTCAGCACACAGCCCGACGAGGGGTTCAAACTCATGGACCGTGAAGTCATCACCTGAGCTGAAGTCTGACGCTTAACCGACTGAGCCACCCAGGCACCCCACGATAATTTTCATTTTTATGGGAGAGTGTTGTAGCTCTTATTTTCAAAAGGAATGGAAATAACTCAAAACATGGTTCAAAATCTGCCTTGTTCCAGGTACTTGGTGTATTTTCTCACTGCATTTATCAATATTCTCACAAAATAGGTTATTACCCTCCTTCTGATTGGCTAGAAAACTAAATCTCTGACTTGCCTTAGGTCACGTAATAAGCAGCGACTCCCCAGCTGGCCATCAAATTCCATCCATCCACCTTTGTATGGCACTGGTTTTCGGGAAGAGTAATTTAGGGGATTTGTCTGACTCAGTTTTATGCTCACCTCTCACCTGACCACCTGTGCAATGTGTCTTTAATGTTCAGATAAAGAAAAGATTTGGTAGGGATGGAAGTCAATGTTCACATAGGTCCAACGATAGTGTGATTAGAGGTACTTACACATCTGTCTCAGCCGAACCCGTGTAACAAAAATATTTAATTTAGAATAAGCATGATTCAGAATAATTCTATCTTCCTTATAAGTGTTTAATTCAACTCCCAAGTGCCCCTGGTTTGATTAATAATCTTGAGTATGAAACATTTACATTTCTAATTAGTTAAGTATAAAAGTTAGAGGAGTTATCTTTGCCTTAATCATGCCCTAAGCTAGGCTCCCACCCTTTCTCCTAGGACTTGTGACTTACTAATAGTAAAAAGTCTTTACTATCTATTCTATATTTTGATCTCTTTATATTACTCATGGCAGATAATTCTATTGGAATGATTAGGACTTAGCTTGGAGCTAAACAGTCATTCTTATCTAATTAGTTTAATATCTTAAATAATGCTAATGTAATTTTAGACCAATTGGATTGATTTTCTACTAGATTCCTGAGTGACAAATGGCTGACCCAGAGTCATGGGCACATAGTTTTGCATTATAAATTCCTGAAAGATGGGGACTTTGCTGGCTATCCATTTTTTTTTTCTATTGTGATTAATGCCATGATAAATAATTTCAGTTTCAACTAAATAATTTCATTAGCTAAAACAATATCAGAGGAAAAAATAATTTCGGTTCCCTTTTATTTCTTCTTCCTTTTTTTCTTTTTTCTTTTTTTGGATTGTGAAAATTTTCAATAGGCATGTGTTACTTAATCTATCAAGAAAAAACCGTGGAACTATTATCATTTTAAATAAGTAAAAAGGAAGCAGTGATACTGTAGGCTATGTGTTTGTGGATCAAGCAGTAGATTGAACTAATGCCTCAGGGAAAAAAAGCATTTTGTTGTTGTTGTTGTTGTTGTTGTTGTTGTTGTTGTTGTTTTTGTATAGATTAGAATGCATTTACAAAAAAGCAGCCTGAATAAACAACATTTGGCACACTAAGAGTTGAGCTTGTACTAGGATTTGAGTTTTCATATTTTGCCTTTAAAGGAGAACTATAGACTCAAATTCTAGTGACAATATTACTTATATTGTGTGGGGTGAAAAGATTTTGTGAGTTTTGGTTATCACCATTTGAAATTCTCTAAGTTAGTTGAGACAGAAAGTGCAGGAATAACTTCGGCTGTGGAATAAAAGCTGGACTCAATCCTAACAGGGGTGTTTCTGGTGTTTTCAACCTCAGGACTCAATACAAAGTGATTATATGATACGAATTTGAAATGAAGAAAATTCGGGCTCGTAACCTTTGGGCTTTATCTGAAAAACAAGCTAATAAAAAGCCCAACCCTGTCCCTTACCATCAATAGTTTTCAAAAACATATTTTGATATTTATTAGTTCACCTTCAAAATAGATACAGATGAATCTGGAGAAGAGAAACCCCATTCAAACAAGTAAGGACACACAGGGATTTAAGGTGATATCTCTAATGAAATACAGAGCTTCAGTACTGTGAGAAAATTAAGACTTGGGCCAAGAATCAAAGAGGAGCTGAAGAGTGTTCAGAAGGCGTTTTTATAGTCTGGGATCAAGGGGGTTTCATCTGCTGAAGTGTCGACGACCAGTAATGGTCTGTTAATCCATGAGGAGCTTTTATATTGTTTTCTTTGCAGTTGCTGAGACTGTTAAAGCTTAAGAGTAAGAGGTTGCAGGCTGGAAGTCAGATGAGCTCCAGAGGGAAGATGTCCCACCTTAATTCAGTGCCATTCGATGCAGGAGGGCACGGAATGCTTTTAGGGTTCCCTTCGAGGTTAAAGAGGTCAACTACTCTCAGTTGCTTCATTGACATTTGAGGGACAAAAAAAAATAGAGGAAGAAAGAAAGAAAAAGATACAGAAACCTATTCAGGTTTCTGAATCAAGAGTAATGGTTGCATTTAATTTTTTTTTTTTTTTTTTTTTTTTTTTGGATACATGGCATTTGATTCTTCCATGCTGAAGTGACCTAGTGGCCAGTATAAATTTGGTATACGTTTGCATATCATTTAATTTGAATGTTTATGAAGAAAGCTTAGGGTCTTCATAGTAAATATTGATGTTTTAATACTGGAATTTAGTCTTAATTAAAAAAAGAAGGTGATTAAAAGCTGCTTGTTTTTATTTTGAATACAGCAGTACCACATCTTACTGGGGGGCTAACTTCTCAAGTTAGAGCATGCAAAAATCACATGGAATCAAAATTATGCTTGAAAACTCCTTACCTCTTCCACAAATTACAGCATATCTGGTTTTCTGTAAACAGCCTGTACAATAATTATGTACATACTAAAATATAACATATAACAAAGAGCATATAAAGTATAATTTCACATTATATAACATTTCTCCATTGCATCTTTATTGTTGTTATTATTTTTGCCAAACGCATTGTTTCTGCAAGCTAAGTATGCATCTGAAGAAACACCAATTACATATCTGGTTAAGTGAAAGGAAAAAGCTCTGGTTTTCAAATGTCAGGGTAGTAAGAATAACCAAAAGATAAATGTTGCCTTGGCATAGTTAATCAATAGCGAGATTCTGTTTATCTATTAAATCATCACCATTGGTCTCAGTATGGGAGAAGGGAAATGCTGAGTTCTCTAAAACCCCATCCCAAATGGCTTTGAAAGATGATTTCGGGAATTAGATCTATGAAGTAATTTAATGAAACATCCTCAATTTTATCCTCTCCTTTCTGTTAAAAATTTAGAAAACACCAAGTAAATCTCCCAATAAATGAACTACTGAGAATATTTAAAATTCTAGTTAAAGGCAAAGATACAAAATCTCTCTACTTTTCCTGCTTTTTTCCATCATTGACTTATCTACAAACCTCTCCTACTTTAAAATGATCGCCACTACCATAGGGGACATGATTTTTATTAGCTTAAAAAAAATGTCCCCCCCCCCTTTTTATCTTTAGAATACCTCATGGTAGGAAGACAGGCTAAATTAAACAGAAGTACTTAATAATTTAAGAAAAATATTTTCATATTTTAGCTATTCCATACTGAGTGTTATATGCTACCATGGCAACATCTTCCCCTCCATGGCTATTGTTTAGAAATCTAAACGATCGTGTCTGTTAGTTAAGAAAGCGGTGCTCAGATTTGACCAAGGTGAAAGGTGAAATTAGGCCAAGGTGAAGGCAGTGGTGGCTTTGGGTCTGAGTCTGGCCTCCACACACAACGTACAATGTGCATCTCTGGAACGTGGTTATAAGGGTTAAAAGAAAGTAATCTTTGGAAGTTCTTTATACACCTTAAAGCACTTGAAATTCTATGATTTGAAGGCAGCATTGTATAGTGTAGAATAAGAGTATTATTGCTGCAAAGTAAACCTTAAAACCCCAGCTCTTTAACAAATGGTGTTAGCTCTCCTGGCTTAGCTAATTTCATTAACCCTAGATTGATAATCAGTAACAAGAACACACTAACAGTATCTACCGGGTAAAGATGTGAAGATTAAATAAAATAATGCATGTAAAACTTACGGCTCAGTGCTTACCACATGTTAGGTATGTAGTCAATGCCTGTTTTTAAAATTATAATTTGTTACAATTCTCAGGTTCTAAGGAAGTTTCATAGCACATATAAACAAAAAACATATTTTCTTAGTCTACAGAGTGTCATAGTCTTTGAATAGTTTTACAAATAAAATGTAACATAATTTGAAAAACAATAACCGGGGCACCTGGGTGGCTTAGTTGGTTAAGCGTCCGATTTCGGTTCAGGTCGCGATTTCACGGTTTGTGAGGTCAAGTCCCACGTTGGGCTCTATGCTGACAGCGTGGAGCTGGCTTAGGATTCGCTCTCTCCCTGTTTCTCTGCCCCTACCGGGCTCATGTGTGCACGCTCTCTCTCTCAAAGTAAATAAATAAGATAAACTTAAAAAAAAAACAACAATAATCAAATGACATATTGTTCATTAATTGTACTCTGTCCCCTTGAATTTTCTACCACCATCAGGTTCATCAGTTTCCAAAGACTCTGCAGCTGGCTGAAGGGATCTTTTAGAGTTATCTGCTTTCTTCAGCCTAAATCCTTTTCTACAAGGGGATCCTTTCTGAGAGGAATGGGGCAGGGGTTGACTTCTTTACTTTGTTAACGTGTGTGTGTGTGTGTGTGTGTGTGTGTGTGTGTGTGTATGTGTGTGTGTGTAGTAGACAGACATTGAAAATAACCCACCTTAATGTGAGATGAGTTGTAATAGCTCATACCTTAGTGAAGCCATCTGCCAGAAAGTAATGGTAGCAGACTTTGGTACATGAAGCAGTCTCCTACAATTAATCAGCAAATTCACTAATTGTCTCTCATTTGCATATCTTGAAAAATAATAATTTCAAAATCTGAGTTCCTAGTAAGATATGAAATCAGTATGAAATCTAAACATATTAATGCAATTTAAATATAGTGTCATTTGTTAATTAGCCCAAGAGTTTAACATGGATTAAGTAGTGCAGATCAAATAAACCAATACTTAGATCTCTCTCTTCACACCTTTATTTTCCATCTCTCTAATCTCCTCATGAATTTTACCAGTTAATCTTTGCTTAATATGTACATACTATACATTTCAGAATTCAAGGAAGTTTTTTTTAGATACTGTAATAAATTTACCTACAAACATGTATGACTTCCAAGGCTTCTCCATGCTACTCACTTTTTATCTGGGTTTGTCCTTGGGTTTCTAGAATATATGTACTTGGCATTACCTAAGATTATGTAAGATTACAGACCTGTTTATTGCATCATAGCACCTAAAGGGAAACTTTCTCATGAAAAAGACTGAAGTGGATTATATTGACTTCTCAAGTATGTGGTCAGTTTTACTGTGATTATTATTGTTTCTTAAATGGTAGCTGGAAGAAAATAGGGGTGAGCCTATTGAGTTTCAACCCTTTGAGTTCTTTATTTTGTGTTTTTTTTCACTTTTACAATTGGATCAAGGAGTGAAATTGATATATTTAATAATTAGTATTGATATAAATTAATATGTAGATCACAATTTTAAAATACATGACCTTTTTCTCCAAATACTAATATAAAATGTAATACTGCTTACCAAGTGATTGAAGGTGAAGCGCAACACATCAAATTATTCAATAATTTTCAAAACACTTGAATCCAATTACTTGAAATGGTCGACTCATCTTGGAAACTGTTGATGAAATCTCTTCGTGTTATTTGACTGTTCCTAGCTAAATGATGCCCCTGAATCATGATCTGTCATGGAAACTGTCATGCAACAAGACACAATGGCAACGTGGCCACACACTACCTCGCCTCAAGACTGGACTGTCTCCCAAGAAGCTAGTTCCTTTCCTGGGAGGAGGGTCTACAAGTTAACTATTATTTGTCAGTAATCACATCCATCTTCCAATTCTTCCCAGTTAAATTGGTATTCAGTTGACTTCCAGCTTCTGTAAGCAGAGAATTTCTTTAACATCAGTGATATGTTAATGATGCCAATTTTTTTCTCAGCTTCTGCTGAATTTAGGGGAATTGTTAAAATTATTTTTTTTGTTTTGTTTGTTTCAAGGTTTTAAAAGTTTATTCATTTATTTTTGGGAGAGAGAGAGAGCGAACGCACACACAAGTGGGAGAGGGACAGAGTGAGAGGGAGAGAGAATCCTAAGCAGACTCTGTCAGCGTGGAGCCTAACTCCGGGCACGAACCCATGAGCTGTGAGATCATTAACTGAACCGAATCCAAGAGTCAGAGGCTTAACTGAATGAGCCATCTGGGTGCCCCTTGTTTTAAGCTTTTATTTAAATTCTAGTTAGTTAATGTACAGTGTAATAATAATTTCAGGAGTAGAACAAGTGATTCATCACTTACATATAACACCCAGTGCTCATCACAACAAGTGCCCTCCTTAGTACCCATCACCTGTTTAACCCATCCTCCCCTCCAGCAACCACCCTCAGTTTGTTCTCTATAGTTAAGAGTCCGTTTCTTGGTTTGCCTCTTTCTCTTTTTTTCCTTTTGCTCATTTATTTTGTTTCTTAAATTCCACATATGAGTGATATCATGTGGTGTTTGTTTCTCTCCGACTTATTTTGCTTAGCATAATGCACTCTAGCTCCATCCACATCGTTTCAAATGGCAAGATTTCATTTTTTTTTCAACGTTTTTAATTTATTTTTGGGACAGAGAGAGACAGAGCATGAACGGGGGAGGGGCAGAGAGAGAGGGAGACACAGAATCGGAAACAGGCTCCAGGCTCCGAGCCATCAGCCCAGAGCCTGACGCGGGGCTCGAACTCACGGACCGCGAGATCGTGACCTGGCTGAAGTCGGACGCTTTACCAACTGCGCCACCCAGGCGCCCCAAGATTTCATTTTTTATGGCTGAGAAATATTCCGTTGTGTATATGTGAGATATCTATCTATCTATCTATCTATCTATCTATCTATCTATCTATCTCACAGCTTCTTTATTCATTCACCAGTCAATAGACAGCTGAGAATTTGGGCTCTTTCCATTAAAATGATTTCTAATCATTTTAATTCTTTCTACAACAGACAAATATTAACTATCTCTATCATATACTAACATAAATTATATATTGGAAGTCATATTTGCTTAAGTGAAACAATCCTTCAGCTTAGAAGAGAGGTATTGTAAATGGTATCATTGAACATGGTCATTTGCAGGCTTCCTGAGATTTTTTACCACAAAATATCTGCCTCTATTTCCTCACCTGTAAAATACAAATGATGATATTAATCACAATAATCAAATGGGTTAATATATATTTAGAATGGTATTTTATAAAGATAGTTTTATTTTTACTAATCAAATCAAAGCTGTCATGCACACAAGGGATGGGCATTTAGTGAGTTTTTTTTGTTTTGTTTTGTTTGTGTGTGTGTGTGGGTGGGTGGGTTTTTTTTTGCTGGTGAAATGTTTAAATTTTATTCTGGTTGCAGTGGGAAGTCATCGGAGGTGTTTTTTTTTTTTTTTTTAACTGATTGTACTTTTCAGAGCAGTTTTAGTTTAATAGCAAAATTGAGCAGAAGGCACAGAAATTTCTTCTATACCCCCTGTCCCATAAATATATAGCCCCCCCTGTTATCAACATCCTCCACCAGAATCACATATTTGTTTACAATTAATCAACTGAGAGTGGTACATCGTTATCACCCAGAGTGAGTTTATGTTAGGGTTCACTTTTGGTGTTCATTCTGTGGATTTGGAGAAATATGTAATGATGTATACTCACTATTATACTATTGTACCGAGTAATTTCACTAAAAATCCTCTTCCTTGTCCCACCTATTCAACCCCCTTTTCTACCAATCTTGGCAGCCAGTGATCTTTTAGTGTTTCCATAGTTCTGCCTTTCCCAGAATGTCATATAGTTGGAATCACACAGCATGAAGCCATCTCAGATTACCTTCTTGCAACTTTGTAATATACATTTAAGATTCCTCTGTGTCTTTGCATGGGTTGGTAGCTCATTTCTTTGTATCACTGTATAATATTCCATCGTATGGATGCATCACAATTTATTGTCATCCAAGAACATCTTGGTTGCCTCCAGATTTTGGCAATTATGACTTAAAACTGCTATAAACATCTATGTGCAGGTTTTTGTGTGGACATGTCTTCACTTCCTTTCGGTAAATATGAAGGAGTGTGATTGCTGGATCATATGGTAAGAGTGTGTTTAGTTTGATACGAAATGTCCACTTGTCTTCCAAAGTAGCTCTATCATCTTGTACCTGCCAGCAACGAGTGAGGTTTCCTGTTGTTGCACCCTTCTTAGTATATGATGTCATTAGTATTGTGGATTTTGGCCATTCTACTAGGTGTGCAGTCGTATCTCGTTTTAATTTCCATTTCCCTGACGATATATGATATTGAACATTTTTTAACATGTTTATTTGCCACCCCTAACTCTTTGGTGAGGTGTCTGTTAAGGTGTCTTTTGTCCATTTTAAAATCAGGTTGTTTGTTTTCTTGTCTTTGGGTTTTAAGAATTCTTTGTATAATTTGGATAACAGTGCTTAGCTGTCTCTTTTGCAAATATTTTCTCCAGGTCTGTGACTTGCCTTTCCATTCTGGTAACTGTGTCTTTCACAGAGCAGAATTTTTTAATTTTAATGAAGTCCAGTTTACCAACTATTTCTTGCATGGATTGTGCCTTTGGTGTTGCATCTAAAAGTCATCGACATACCCAGGGTCATCCGGGTTTTCATCTATGTTGTCTTCAGCGTGTTTTATAGTTTCGTGTTCTACATTTAAGTCTGTGATAAACTTTGAGTTAATTTTTGCAAAGAGTGTGAGGTCTTTGTTTAGATCTACTATTTTTGTACATGGATGTCCTGCTGTTCCTGCATCATTTATTAAAGTGACTATCTTTGCTCTATTGCATTGCATATGCTCCTTTGTCAAAGATCAGTTGATTAATATTCATGTACTTCCCTCTCTCTGAGTTTTACTTTGTTTCTCGACGTTCTAATATATGAACACAAGTAGCAAGCTCACTTCTACTGCCTCGGTTTGTGTTATCTGGTACCTGGCCTACTGCAATAACCTTTTCTTTTCCCAGATGATAGTAGAGTTTCCTTTTAGTTCTTCTACACCAGTGGCTTGCAAACTTTAAAAAAATGCAGCCAAATCTTCTAAAATCAAGCTAACTCTCAGGTGCATCAAAAAAAAACCCCATTATTCCACACAGATAAAAGGAGAAGCCTCTGATGTCTTTGCAATCAGAGGATTGAGCCTGGCCTCTCTTGTCTCCCTTGTCCATTTTCCTTACCTGCAACTGAGGTCCATTTGACACTTGGTAGAACTCCGTGAAAAGTAGCACTATTTGGTAGGGCTTCTTAGAGACCTGAAAACTACTTTGGTTTAAGTTCCATTTCTGAAGCCCAAATCTGATCATCCCATTCCTCTGCTTAAAAGTCTTTGAATATCCCAATAATTTCATATCTAAATATCTTAAACTATGTTCAACACCCTCTAAGATCTGCCCCCCACCATCTCACTCTAGACTATACCCAGGTCTTGATGGTTTCATTTCTACCTTTCCATACCAACTTCATAACTGCTGAAACTAAACCTTATAACTTCCCTGTCTCAGAAAGTGCCAGTGATATTTTGCTACCTGAGCGTTTGCACATGGTGATATCTTTGGAATCCTCTTTCCCCTCTTGCCTGTAACGAATTCCCGGTAATACCTCTTTCAAAGCTTAGGTCAAGTACTATCTCTCCGTAGAGACTTCTATGTTGCTGAACAGAGAGAGGGTCTCTTCTCCCTTAGTTAAGTACCTGTTTTCCCTAGTGGTCTGTGAACTCCTCAAGGACTAGGAACATGTCTGCACACCATATCTTCCCTTCTGTTCTATCAACCACAAACGTTATGCTGTCTGACACAAAGAAGGAGTCCATTACATATTTGCTGGATGAAGAAATGAACCAAATATTCTCATATAACAGAAAAGACATGAAATAGATAAATAGACTTGCTAGGCTAAAAAGAGTTTGGAGCCAGATCTCCAGGTTCCTTAAAATGGTAAAAAAAAAGAAAAAAATAATAATTTTAAGAAATATCCTTGAGTATCTGTGAGCCTATTCTTCCTGACAAGATTAGACCCTTTAGAATAATACTCCTTAAAGTTAAAATTTTTGTATAATGTTACTTACCATCAGAAATTTTCCTTTTTACCAAAGTAATGCACTTTTCTATTCCTGAGCTTACACCTAAGGTAGGAGAATGATCTTAGCCCAGCAAAGGATGAGCTTATTGAAAGATGTTGCTGCACATTCATGTCAAAAAGAAATAGTACTTCTTTAAGAGAGCTCCAATTCTGAATTTGTTTCCAGTCCTTAAAACTCAAGGAAAATTCTCCCTTGATCTTAGATTTTAGTACTATTTTTGAGTTTTAAATTCCACTGCAATCTCTTGTCTGGAGTAATAATGTCTACCACTTGAAGGCACACTTAGAGTTATTATTATTTGACTCAAGAGGTTAATCCCTAACTGTAGGTTTGTGGTTGAGGGCCGTCTTAGAAAAGCTGAATTTTGGCAGGAACTTTAACCACAAATATTTAGAGGGGGTTTCTTTTCAGTTCAATTTTTATGTTACTAAAAGCTGGTGCCATCTAAAATGCCTTTCATTTCCTCTTTGAGCCTGTAAATATAAAGAACATGCTGACCAACTATTAATACTACACTTATTCTTTAAACACAATAAACAACTATGGACTACAGGAGCTTAATAAGTCTTTGGTGATTGAGGGACTCGCTCTAATGGTAGTGAACAGTTGTTGCCACTTGTGTGATCTGTGAATAAATATCATCTCTTAATTTACATCTTCCTCTTCTGGTATTTCTCTTGACTTTAGACACATGTATATTTTCATAGGTCATAGAAAAACACAATGGCAGAAAAGAAAGAAGATAGGATTAGATCTTGCATTATAGCTCTGGAAGGGATTCTATAAAATGAGTCCAACATGTGAAATTTATAGATGAAAATAGTGATAGTCTAAGACACCACGGGATATGCTCCAGATCACAGTTAGCTAATTGCAAAAATATTACTGGAAAACCTAGTCCATTCACCAGGCTCCCAGGTTCTCTTTTTATTGTTCCAACCTTTTGAATATTTTTAAGTTGGGTCAAGTCATGACCCATTGGCATTCTCATTTCAGCATTGGATACAGCAAAGTTTTACAGGATCTAGCTTAGCCTCTTCAGGGTGGCTGCCTTAAGTTATGTAGGCAATCTTTGCATGAAGTGTTAGATGACCTGAATCACTTTCAGTCTCAGTGTCTTTGACATAATCTTAATTTGGGCCAGCTCACAGCCTATGGGACCTCTGTGTAGGGCATTTATCTCAGACCCTCTTTGGTTTTTTTTTTTTGTTTTGTTTTTTTTTTACAACTTTAGTGAGATATCATAGAAATACAAATATTTAAAGTATGCATTTTTGATAAATCTTAACACACGTATACGCCTACAAAACCGCCACCATAATCAAGATAATGAGCATATCCATCACAACCAAAAGTTTCTGCATGCCTCTTTGTAATCTCTCCCTCCCCTTAACCTCTCTCCCACCCCTTTCCCAGGCAACCACTATTCTTATCTTTTGTTCCATTGATTAGTTTTATTTTATAGAACTTTAAATAAATAGAATCATACAATAGGTACTCATTTTTATGTGGCTTATTTTACTTAGCACAATTATTTTGAAGTTCACCCATGTTGTATTGAGTGTTGATGGTTTATTCCCTTTTATTTGTAAGTACTATTCCATTGTCAAATACACTATACTTTATTTATTCATCAGTTGATGGTCACTGGGTTTTTTCCAGTTTTGGACTATTACTAATAAAGCCGCTGTGAACACTCATGTACAAATGTTTTTATAGACATAAGCTTTCATTTCCTTTGGGTAGATACCTAGGAGTGAAATGAATGGATCACAGGGTAGGTGTAAGTTTACCTTTTTATGATCTTGCCGAACTATTTTTTTCATAGTTCTTATCTCCTATTCCCACCAGCAGCGCATGGGTATTCCACTTGTTCCGCATCCTTGTCTACACTTGCTGTGCTCAGCCTTTTACATTTTAACCATTCTAGTAGGTGTGTATCACATTGAGGGCTTAATTGGCATTTACCTAATGACTAATGATGTTGAACACACTTAAGTTTATTTGCCACCAGTTGAACAGATAAAGTTATCTTTTCAAAACTTTTTGTCCTTTAAAACATTGTATTATTCATTTTCTCACTATTGTGCTTTGAGGGTGGTTTTTGTATTTTGGATACAAGTCCTTTATCAGATACATGACTCCAAAATAGTTTCTGTTAGTGTAGCTTGTGTTTTAATTTTTTTTTAACAGTGTCTTTTGAAGAACAACGGCTTTTATTCTGAAGAAGCTCAGTTTGTAATTTTTTAAAAAATTGATTTAGTTAAAGGGGTCTAAGTAATCTTTGCCTAACTAGGGTCACAAAGATTTTTTTCTTACATATTCTTTTGAAAAGTTTTACAGTTTTAGGTTTTACATTGACATCCATAATCTATTTGGAGTGGATTTTTTATACTTTTGTGTTTTTTTTCATATGGTTATCCAGCTGTTGAACATTATTTTAAAAATTATTATTTTACCACTGATTTGCTTTTGCAGCTTTGTTGATTATCAGTTCTTCATATATGCTTGGTCCAGTCTATTTCTGGACGTTCTATTTTGTTTCCCTGATGTATTTGTCTATCTTTATGCCAATACCACACTCTCTTGATTGTTGTAGCTTTATAATAAGCCTTGGGACCAGGTAATGTTAGCGCTCTAATTTTGTCCTTCTTTTTGAAAGAGGTTTTTGGGTTTTGTTTGTTTGTTTGTTTGTTTTGGCTATACTAGGTCCTGTGCATTTCCATACAAATGTTAGAATTGGTTTGATAATTTTTACATAAAAATCTGCTGGGGCTTTATTGGAATTATGTTTAATCTTGAGTTTTGGTTTGAGGAAAAGTAACACCATAACAATATTGAGCTTTTCAGCCATAAATGTGGCATGTCTTTCCATTTATTTACTTTAAAAAACGTCTCAGAAATGTTTTATAATGCCCAACATGCAGGTCTTCGGTATCTTTTGTCATATTTCCCCCTATTTTATATTTTGATGCTGTTGTAATTTAAAAAATCAGCTTCTGATTATTTAAAGTTTTAAAATTTCAGTTAACGTACAGTGTAGTATTAGTTTCAGATGTACAATATAGTGATTCAGCACTTCCACACAATACCCGGCTACTCATCACAACAGGTGTCCTCCTTCATCCCTGTCACTGATTTAACCTTCGTCCCCACCCACCTCCCCTTTGGTAACCATCAGATTGTTCTCTGTAGTTAAAAGTCTGTTTCTGGGTTTGCCAATCTCTTTTTTTCCCCTTTGCTCACTTGTTTTCTTTATTAAATTCTACATATGAGTGAAATCATATCGTACTTGTCTTTCTCTGACTGACTTGTTTACTGCTAGTACATAGAAGCATCTTTAACTTTTGTTCATTGGTTTTGTATACTGTGATTTGTTAAATTCACTTATTCTAGAAGAATTTTTTGTAGATTTTATTGGGTTTTCTACATAAGCAATGTCTGTGAAAAAAAAATGTACTTCTTTCTCAAACTGGATGTATTTCATTTATTATTATTATTATTATTATTATTAGCCTTATTGCACTGGGTAGAACCTCCAATACAACGTTAAACAGAGGTAGTAAGACTGAACTTGCTTGCCTAATTCCTCATCTTAGGGGAAAACATTTATCTTCCACTCTTAGGTATGTTTGGTTAACAATTTTTTCTGTAACTATTGAGATGATAATATTATTTTCTTTTAACTTTGTGATCATGGTGAATTATATAGATTTTCAATGTTAAACTTTGTATTCCTTGGATAACCCCTTCCTTTGTCATGATGTGTTATTCTTTTTATGTAATTCTGGATTCTATCTGCTAAAATTTGTTAGGAGTTTTTCCTTTGTGAGGCACATGGGTGGCTCTCTTGGTTAAGCATCTGAATCTTCATTTTGGCTCAGGTCATGATCCCATGGTGGTGGGATTGAGCCCTGTGTTGGGGTCCATGCTGAGTGTGGAGCCTGCTTAAGATTCTGTCTCTCCCTCTTCCTCTACCCCCTCCCTGCTTGCACACGGGATCTCTCTCTATTAAAAAAAAAGGCGTTTTGCCTTCTAAGTTCGTGAGGAAGATTGATCTATAGTTTTCTTGTAATGCCTTGTCTGATTTTGGCCTAAAGGTAATATTGTCTTTATCAAATAAGTTGAAAAGTGTTTCCTCCACTACAGTTTTTGGGAAGATTTTATGTAGTATGTATATGTTTGTAGCATATTACCATTATTACTATATTTATAGGTATATATGTTATAAATATACATAAATCCATAAATATGCATGTATTATTATTATATATATTTTATGCAACCATATTACAGTTATTTCTTCCTTAAATGCTTTGTAGGATTCACCATTGAATCTATCTGGGAATGAAAATTTTCTGTGTGAAAAAATTTTAATTTGTTGTAATAGCCATAGATTTATTCTGGTTGTCTATATCTTTTGGAGTGACCTTTGATGGTTTGTCTTTCAAAAATTTTTTCCCCGTTTTATCTAAGTTGTTTAATGTATTGGAATAGAATTGTCTATAGTACTGTTTCATCATCCTGTCCTTTAAATATCTACAAATTCTATTCACTTTCACAGGTACTTTACCACACGCCCCATAAGTAATGAATTTTTTCTAGTTTGGCTTGAGAACAGGCAGCATGGTCAACCCTATGGGATTGCCTCATGGTCTTTCCTCTAATCCTTTCTGGGTATTTATTCCTCGCCTTGGTAGTTTCCGTGAATGCATATTTTTATAACTACCTAGGACACATATCCAATGTTCTCTCCCTGTGCTGCACTTTTCTTTCCAGAACAATGTCTTTAAACACCAGCTGCTTTGGTTGCCTGGAACTCTGTGTTGGATCTTCTCAGCTCAGGTGGTCCCTTGGGTTCTGCCTGGCTCCCCTTCCTTTCATGTGGCCTGGAAACTCTTCGATGCAGTAAGTTGGGGTAGATGCAGGGCTCAGTCCCTTTTCCTGTCTCTCAGCAACCACCATTATTTGTTGTCTCATGTTCAGTCCCTTGAAGACCGTTATTTTATATATTTTCTCTGGTTTTTGGTTAAGTTGGGCAGGTAAATCTAAATCTCTGTTACTGCATTTTGACTGAATGGAAGTCCCTTTTTCCATTTTAAGTTACTGGAAGGAAGTTTTTGATTGATCTGAACTCCAGAATTTATTGAATGAAGGTGGGAAGACTTTTCACAATTCAGATAAGTTCAAAATTACTTTGAGGTATAGATTAGATGAGATATCACAGTAACAGGTGAGGAAACTATAACCGATGATCTACAGGACAGCAAGAGAGCACATAGAAAGGTGTGAACAAGGGGATCCAAGGACACTTTTCCATAAGAAGTGCCATAAATCTGGGACCTGCTTGGTATTAACTAAGTTAAAGTAGAAGAGGGAGAGTGTTCTGCACACAGAGAGTGGCTTTCATTCATTTATTCATACCCTGAGAATACATTTGAAAGCCATTTTTAGGCATCTCTATGTGTCAGGCTGCATTGTAATGAACAAGATAGGCATAGATCCTACCCACATGGAACTTACACTGAAGGAAGGAGACAGAGTAAAAATAAGGAAGAAAGATCTACAAAATAATTATGCATTGTTATAATGATTAGAACGTAATCTATCGACAGGATAACCGGGATCATGTAGAATCTTCTAAGGATGGGTCATAAGGACATGCTTCTTTGAGAAGATGACACTTTAAGATAAATCTTAAAGACTGAAAAGGGCCTCGCCCTGTAACTTTAGGAGGAAAAGAGTGTATCAGGCTGATGGAACCACATATTGGTGAATGCAAGTTTCGTACAGTAAAGAAGAGAAAGGTGTGCAGAACGCCTAGAGCAGAGAGTGTACAATGGGTAGTGGCTCAATGAATAGTTGAATAGGGGGCATCAGAACTATACTGTAGAGGGCCTTATAAGGAAATCTGAAAACCCAGGCTGCTTTAGGATCTGAGAAGTTGCCATGGACATGTAGAGATCCTGTGAAAAGGAGAAGGTAATATAAAGGTGAGTTAAAGCTGACGACGTCAGCTGGCCATCCTTAAGAGAGAAATGTCCTTTGAGGCATTCGATCAACTTTTTGAGGAAATTGTTCTAAATTCTTTGTAGGAGGGAAATGTACCTCTTAGAGTATAAGCTCTCTGAATGTGTCTGTGTTGCTTACAGCCTTATCCCTAGTGCTTAGCATAGTGTCTGGCAAACTGGAGATATATGAACAAATACTTGCTGATAGATGGGGGCCAAAAGAGATGAAATTTCAAAAGATCTTTCACCAACTTAGCAAGGGCTTCTAAGAATGACAGCAGAGAGGTAACAGGGTAGTGTTTGATGGAGGATAGTTCCAACAGGGACAAAAACATGAACTTGAGCCATGAGAAGGGAGATAGACTTGGAAGAAGTGTTGGAATTATTATGATTTTTTAAAAGATTTTACTTTTAAGTGATCTCTACATCCAACGTTGGCCTTGAACTTACAAACTTGAGATCGAGAGTCTCATGCTCTACTGACTGAGCCAGCCAGGTACCCCGAAAGTATTGCCATTTAAATAACTCTCCCACCAATGGCAACAAAGGTAAAATTGTTGCCTGCGAAGAAAACACAGTGCCAGGAAATGTGGAAATTGGCAGTCACTTGAAGAGGGTTGAGATCTTAGCAGGCACTTGGTGGAGTTCGGAGTCTTGCCCAGACAATTACAACAGGGTCCTGTCTGATTTCCTGCTTCCACCCTTGTTCCCCACCAACAGACTTTCCTTATAGCAACAAAGTAATCTTAATATGTCAATTGGACACATTCCTCTCATGCTTTAAAGTTCTTCCAAAGTTTCCCTCTGTCCTCAGAATAAAATCCAAGCTCCCTTTTGGTCTGTAACACTCTGCAAGAGGAGCCCCATTTCTCCAACATTCCCCACTGCTTCCTACTTTCCAGGTGTGCTCGGCTTTGCCTTCCTTGCCTCAAGGACCTTACTCCTGGGGTTTCCTTGTCCTGGATTACCTTCACTCTTAACCTGCTAGCGCCTTCTTATGTTTTAGGTCATAGCTAAAATGGCCATAGGGAAGTCTTCCTTAGCGACCCTAATAAATTGGTTTTTAATTTTTTAATTTTAGCCCGTTGTTATTTTGTAATACTATTTATCATAGTTTGCTATTATCTTTTTGTCTTTATCTTTGTCTGCCTTCCCCTAAAAATGTAAGCATCATGTATGCAGGATCCATGTCTTTATTCACCAATATTGATCCCTAGGACCTCGCACAGGACTTGGCACATGGTACTGCCTCATAAATTGTGGTTGAATGAATGAAGAAATAAGGAAGGAAAGGAAGAGAGGGAGAGGGAGAAAGAGAGAGAGGAAGGAAGGAAGGAAGGAAGGGTGGAAGGAGAGATGGAAGAAAGGAAGAAAGAAAGAAAGAAAAGAAATTCTTCTGTTTTCCCTGATATGACCTAAGGGAGGTGATCACAAATTATATTTTTTCTTCATTATGGAAAATTTGGAAAACAAAAAACATGAGAAGAAAAAGTATGGTTATAGTCCTACCTAAAGATAACCATTAATATTTCTGCCTAGATCCTTAGTCTTTTTCTTTTGCATTTTAAAATACGATTGCCATCATATAGCATATATACAATTTTAGTTACTGATTTTTAAAATTAGCTAATTTTTATGGTATAATCATAGTGTAGAAAAAATTAACTATATAAAAAGGATTAATAAAATGGCACAGTGTCTTGACATATAGAAAGTTACTGTTATTAATATTTGGGTGTATTCTAGTATTTCTCAACCTTATTTTCATTCTCTCTCCCTTAAGAATCCTTCTTAGAGATTTTCCAGTTGCCTTCCCCATCATTCCATAAAATTTTAATACCACAGATATACTGTATATCTATTTATCTGTTTATGTTTACCTGTGCTTTGTACATATAAGCTCCAAGGTTTTTTTTCCCCTCTGTAATAACCAATTGTGTGCTTTTGGGAGTGGTATTGCCTCAGTTGGGAATCACAGTCTATTGTATTTTTTAAAAATTTTTTACATGACCTTTTAAAAAATGCTTATTTATTTTTGAGAGCGAGCGAGCATGCATGGGAGCTTGCGTGTGTACACACACACACACACACACACACACACACGCACACACGTGGGGGAAGGGCAGAGAGCAAGGGAGACACAGAATCCAAAGTCAGACTCCAGGCTCTGACCTGTCAGCACAGAGCCCCATGCGGGGCTTGAACCACAAACCGTGAGATCATGACCTGAGCCCAAGTTGGACACTTAACCAACTGAGCCACCCAGGCACCTGCATGGTATATTGTATTAAGCACTTTTTTCCCCCTCCTATGAACCTGTATTTTATGTTGTTGACCAATAAGTGCATGTATAGATTTCATAGCACTCTTAGTGCAGATCCATCCATAAATCTGAAGTAGAATATGATATGAAGAAGAATGTTGTCACAGATGGTAATAAGCCACTGCATAGTTTATTAGTCTTCTTTTAAATTAATAAAAACTGGCTCACTATGGATATGCATTTTCCAAAATTAAGCAAAATGTTTAATAGTGCTGAAACACACATAACATAAAATTTCCCATTTTAACCTTTTTTAAGCGCATAGTTCAGTAGGGTTAAGTATACTCACGTTACTGAGCATATAATCTCCAGAGCTTTTTCACCTTGCAAAACTGAGATTGCATTCTTATTAAACAATAACTTCCCATTCCCCACCTTCCCCAGGCCCTGGCAACTTCCATTGTGCTTCTGTGAGGTTGATTACTCTTGATAGCCCCATGTTTGTCTTTTTGTGGGCTGGCTGTTTTCATTCAGCATAGCTGCTCACTTCCATCCGTATTGTAGCATGTGTTCGTGTTTTTTTGTTCATTTGTACTTAAGGCTGAATACCATTCCATTGTATGTATAGATCACATTTGGTTTCTCCATCCATCAGTGGACATTTGTGTTGCTGTACCCTTTGGCTATGGTCAATAATGGTGATCTGAACATGGATATTCTTTGAGATCTTGCTTTCAAATTTTTGGATATATAAGGATATGAATTGTAAAGATGCAATAACCAAACACATTTCCCAAGACAAGAGTAATAGGAGAAAAATAATTACCAGCTAAGTCAAACATTTAAAGTCAAATTTCTTTCCTACTCTGTGGAATTCTCCTGACAGAACATAATCTATCTCGGAGTTTGAGGTTCAAGCCGGTTAAGAACACATGTTATAGTCTTCATGACATTTCTTCCAATTTTGTAGTTACCATTTGGTACTTGCCTGTGCTTAGTTGGAATGTGTGTTCAAATAACGTAAAATTTTTTTTTAACATTTATTCATTTTTGAGAGACAGAGAGAGATGGAGTGTGAGTGGGGGAGGGGCAGAGAGAGAGGGAGACACCAGAATCTGAAGCAGGCTCCAGGCTCTGAGCTGTCAGCATAGAGCCCGACACGGGGCTCAAAATCACCAACTGTGATATCATGACCTGAGCTTTAGTTGGACACTTAACCGACTCAGCCCCCCGCCAGGTGCCCCTCAAAATAACTTTAAAGGTATAAAAGGACTAATATATTTTCTGAGCTTCTGTGGAATAAGCACAGCTTTCTATTTCCTTCACACATGTAGATTATGTTACAGGATAGAAAATTCTTTATTTTATTTTATTTTAATTTACATTCAAATTAGTTAGCATATAGTACAACAATGATTTCAGGAGTAGATTCCTTAGTGCCCCTTACCCATTTAGTCCCTCCCCCCTCTCACAACCCCTCCAGTAACCCTCTGTTTGTTCTCCATATTTACGAGTCTCTTCTGTTTTGTCCCCCTCCCTGTTTTTATATTATTTTTGTTTCCCTTCCTTGTGTTCATCTGTTTTGTCTCATAAAGTCCTCATATGAGTGAAGTCACATGATATTTTTCTTTCCCTAATTTCGCTTAGCATAATACCTTCCAGTCCCATGCATGTAGTTGCAAATGGCAAGATTGCATTCTTTTTGATTGCCAAGTAATACTCCATTGTATGTATATATATACCACTTCTTCTTTCTCCATTCATCCATTGATGGACATTTGGGCTCTTTCCATACTTTGGCTATTGTTGATTAGTGCTGCTATAAACATTGGGGTGCATATGTCCCTTTGAAATAGCACACCTGTATCCCTTGGATAAATACCTAGGAGTGCAATTGCTGGGTCATAGGCTAGTTATATTATTAATTTTTTGAGGAACCCCCATGCTGTTTTCCAGAGTGGCTGCACCAGCTTGCATTCCCACCAGCAATGCAAAAGAGATTCTCTTTTTCCACATCCTCACCAACATCTGTTGTTTCCTGAGTTGTTAATATTAGCCATTTTGACAGGTGTAAGGTGGTATCTCATTGTGGTTTTGATGTGTATTTCCCTGATGATGAGTGATGTGGAGCATTTTTTCATGTATCGGTTGGCCATCTGGATGTCTTCCTTGGAGAAGTGTCTATTCATGTCTTTTGCCCATTTATTCCATGGATTATTTGTTTTTTGGGTGTTGAGTTTGACAAATTCTTTATAGATTTTGGATTCTAACCCTTTATCTGATATGTTGTTTGCAAATATCTTCTCCCATTCCGTCGACTGCCTTTTAGTTTCACTGAGTGTTTGCTTCACTGTGCAGAAGCTTTTTGTTTTGATGAGGTCCCGGTAGTTCATTTTTGCTTTTGTTTCCCTTGCCTCTGGAGACGTGTTGAGTAAGAAGCTGCTGTGGGCAAGATCAAAGAGGTTTTTGTCTTGTTTTTACTCTAGGATTTTGATGGCTTCCTGTCTTACATTTAGGTCTTTCATCTATTTTGAGTTTATTTTTGTGTATGGTGTAAGAAAGTGGTCTGGGTCGATTCTTCTGCATATTGCTGTCCAGTTTTCCTGGCACCACTTGCTGAAGAGACTGTCTTTACCCTATTGGATATTCTTTCCTGCTTTGTGAAAGATTAGTTGGCCATACGTTTGTGGGTCCATTTCTGGGTTCTCTATTATGTTCCATTGATCTGAGTATCTGTTTTTGTGCCAGTACCATACTGTCTTGATGATCGTAGCTTTGTAGTATAGCTTGAAGTCCAGAACTGTGATGCCTCCTGCTTTGGTTTTCTTTTTCAAGATTGCCTTGGCTATTCGGGGTCTTTTCTGGTTCCATACCAATTTTAGGATTATTTGTTCTAGCTCTGTGAAGAATGCTGGTGTTATTTTGATAGGGATTGCATTGAATATGTAGATTGCTTTGGGTAGTATTGACATTTTAACAATATTTGTTCTTCCTATCCCGGAGCATGGAATCTTTTTCCAATTTTGTGTGTCTTCTTCAGTTTCTTTCATAAGCTTTCTATCGTTTTAAGTGTATAGATTTTTCACCTATTTGGTTGGATTTATTCCTAGGTATTTTATGGTTTTTGGTGCAATTGTAAATGGGATCGATTCCTTAATTTCTCTTTCTGTTGCTTCATTGTTGGTAAATAGGAAGGCAACTGATTTCTGTGCATTGATTTTATATCTTGCCACTTTGCTGAATTCATGAATCAGTTCTAGCAGTTTTTTGGTGGAATCTTTAGGGTTTTCCATATAGAGTATTGTGTCATCTGCGAAGAGTGAAAGTTTGACCTCCTCCTGGCTGATTTGGATGCCTTTTATTTCTTTGTGTTGTCTGATTGCAAAGGCTAAGACTTCCAAAACCCTGTTGAATAACAGTGGCAAGAGTGGACGTCCCTGTCTTGTTCCTGACCTTAGGGGGAAAGCTCTCAGTTTTTCCCCATTGAGGATGACATTAGCATTGGGTCGTTCATATATGGCTTTTATGATCTCGAGGTATGATCCTCTATCCCTACTTTCTTAAGGGTTTTTACCAAGAAAGGATGCTGTATTTTGTCAAATGTTTTCTCTGCATCTATTGAGAGGATCGTATGGTTCTTGTCCTTTCTTTTATTGATGTGATGAATCACGTTAATTGTTTTGTGAATATTGAACCAGCCCTGAATCCCAGGTGTAAATCCAACTTGGTCGCGGTGAATAATTTTTTTTTTTTATGTATTATTGGATCCGGTTGGCTAGTATCTTGTTGAAGATGTTTGTATTCATGTTCATCAGGGAAATTTGTCTATAGTTCTCCTTTTTAGTGGGGTCTCTGTCTGGTTTTGGAATCAAGGTAATGCTGGCCTCATAGAAACAGTTTGGAAGTTTTCCTTCCGTTTCTATTTTTTGGAACAGCTTCAAGAGAATAGGTGTTAACTCTGCCTTAAATGTTTGGTAGAATTCCCCTGGAAAGCCAACTGGCCCTGGAGATGGTTTGGGAAATTTTTGATTACTAATTCGATTTCTTTACTGGTTATGGGTCTGTTCAAATTTTCTATTTCTTCCTGTTTCAGTTTTGATAGTGTATATGTTTCTAGGTATTTGTCCATTTCTTCCAGATTGCCCATTTTATTGAAATATAATTGCTCATAATATTCTCTTATTGTTGTTTTTATTTCTGCTGTGTTGGTTGTGATCTCTCTTTCATTCTTGATTTGATTTATTTGGGTCCTTTTTCCTTTTGATCAAACTGGCTAGTGGTTTGTCGAATTTGTTAATTCTTTGAAAGAACCAGCTTCTAGTTTCATTGATCTTTTCTACTGTTTTTTGGGTTTTCATAGCATTAACTTCTGCTCTAATCTTTATTATTTCCTGTCTTCTGCTGGTTTGGTGTTTTATTTGCTGCTCTTTTTCCAGCTCTTTAAGGTGTAAGGTTAGGTTGTGTATCTGAGATCTTTCTTCCTTCTTTAGGAAGGCCCGGATTGCTATATACTTTATTCTTATGACTGCCTTTGCTGCGTCCCAGAGGTTTTGGGTTGTGGTGTTATCATTTTCATTGGCTTCCATATACGTTTAAATTTCCTCTTTAACTTCTTGATTGGCCCATTCATTCATTAGTAGGATGTTCTTTAGTCTCCAAGTATTTTTTACCTTTCCAAATTTATTCTTGTGGTTGATTTCAAGTTTCATAGCATTGTGGTCTGAAAATATGCACAATATGATTTCGATCTTTTTGTATTTGCTGAGGGCAGATTTGTGTCCCGGTATGTGGTCTATTCTGGAGAAAGTTCCATGTGCACTGGAGGAGAATGTATCTTCCACTGCTTTAGGATGAAATGTTCTGAATATCTGTTAAGTCCATATGGTCCAGTGTGTCATTCAAAGCCATTGTTTCCTTGTTGATTTTTTGATTAGATGATCTGTTCATTGCTGTGAGTGGGGTATTGAAGTCTCCTACTATTATGGTATTACTATTGATGAGTTTCTTTATCTTTGTGATTCATTGATTTATATATTTGGGTGCTACCACATTTGGCACATAAATGTTTACAATTGTTAGGTCTTCTTGGTAGATATACCCCTTGA
The DNA here is from genome assembly GCF_022837055.1 of Prionailurus viverrinus. Taxonomy (NCBI): domain Eukaryota; kingdom Metazoa; phylum Chordata; class Mammalia; order Carnivora; family Felidae; genus Prionailurus; species Prionailurus viverrinus. The sequence goes on from NC_062564.1 coordinate 21,611,938, forward strand.
TTATGATATAATGCCCTTCTTCATCTCTTGATACAGTCTTTATTTTAAAGTCTGGATTGTCTGATATAGGTATGGCTACTCTGGCTTTCTTTTGTTGACCACTAGCATGATAGATGGTTCTCCATCCCCTTATTTTCAATCTGAAGGTGTCTTTAGGTCTAAAGTTGGTCACTTATAAATAGCGTATAGATGGATTTTGTTTTCTTATCCATTCTGTTACCCTATGTCTTTTGATTGGAGCATTGAGTCCGTTGATGTTTAGAGTGAGTACTGAAAGATATGAATTTATTGCCATTATGTTGCCTGTAGAGTTGGAGTTTCTGGTGGTATTCTCTGGTCCTTTCTTTTTTTTTTTTCAATATATGAAATTTATTGTCAAATTGGTTTCCATACAACACCCGGTGCTCATCCCAAAAGGTGCCCTCCTCAATACCCATCACCCACCCTCTCCTCCCTCCCACCCCCCATCAACCCTCAGTTTGTTCTCAGTTTTTAAGAGTCTCTTATGATTTGGCTCTCTCCCACTCTAACCTCCTTTTTTTTCCTTCCCCTCCCCCATGGGTTTCTGTTAAGTTTCTCAGGATCCACATAAGAGTGAAAACATATGGTATCTGTCTTTCTCTGTATGGCTTATTTCACTTAGCCTAACACTCTCCAGTTCCATCCACGTTGCTACAAAGGGCCATATTTCATTCTTTCTCATTGCCACGTAGTACTCCATTGTGTATATAAACCACAATTTCTTTATCCATTCATCAGTTGATGGACATTTTGGCTGTTTCCATAATTTGGCTATTGTTGAGAATGCTGCTATAAACATTGGGGTACAAGTGCCCCTATGCATCAGTACTCCTGTTTCCCTTGGGTAAATTCCTAGCAGTGCTATTGCTGGGTCATAGGGTAGGTCTATTTTTAATTTTCTGAGGAACCTCCACACTATTTTCCAGAGTGGCTGCACAAATTTGCATTCCCATCAACAGTGCAGGAGGGTTCCCATTTCTCCACATCCTCTCCAGCATCTATAGTCTCCTGATTTGTTCATTTTGGCCACTCTGACTGGCGTGAGGTTATGTCTGAGTGTGGTTTTGATTTGTATTTCTTCTCTGGTCCTTTCTAATCTTTGTTGCTTTTGGTCTTTATCTATCATTCATCTATCTATCTATCCATCCATCCATCCATCCATCCATCTATCTATCTTTTCTCTCCTCAGAGAGTCCCCCTTAAATTTCTTGCAGGGATGGTTTAGTGGTCACAAACTGCTTTAATTTTTGTTTGTCTGGGAAACTTTTTCTCTCTCCTTTTATTTTGAATGACAGCCTTGCTGGATAAAGAATTCTTGGCTGCATATTTTTCCGATTCAGCACACTGAATATATCTTGCCACTCCTTTCTGGCCTGTCAAGTTTCTGTGGATAGGTCTGCTGCAAACCTTATCTGTTTTCCCTTGTAGGTTAAGGACTTTTTTCCCTTGCTGCTTTCATGATTCTCTCCTTGCCTGAGTATTTTGTGAATTTGACTATGATATGCCTTGTTGATGATCAGTTTTTGTTGAATCTAATGGGAGTCCTCTGTGCTTCCTGGATTTTGGTGTCTGTGTCTTTCCCCAGGTTAGGAAATTTTTCCTCTATCATTTGCTCACTGAACCCTTCTACCCATATTTCTCTTTCTTCCTCTTCTGGGACCCCTATGATTCTGATGTTGTCCCTTTTTAATGAGTCACTGGTTTCTCTAATTCTTTTTTTTTTTAATTTTTTTTAATGTTTATTTATTTTTGAGACAGAGAGAGACAGAGCATGAATGGGGGAGGGTCAGAGAGAGAGGGAGACACAGAATCCGAAGCAGGCTCCAGGCTCCGAGCCATCAGCCCAGAGCCCGACGCGGGGCTCGAACTCATGGACCGTGAGATCGTGACCTGAGCCAAAGTCAGACGCTTAACCGACTGAGTCACCCAGGCGCCCCCGTTTCTCTAATTCTTAAATCATACTCTTTGCCTTCATCTCCCTCTTTTTTTTCTGCTTCATTATTCTCCATAAGTTTGTCCTCCATATCGCTGATTCTCTGTTCTGCCTCATCCATCCTTACTGCTATGGCATCCATTCAGGATTGCAGGTCAGTTATAGCATTTTTTATTTCATCCTGACTAGCTTTTACCTCTTTTATCTCTGCATAAAGGGATTCTAATCTATATTCAACTCCAGCTAGTATTATTATTGTCGTGATTGTATTCTGGTTCAGACATCTTGCTTGTATCTGTGTTTGTTAAGTCTCTGGCTGTTGTTTCTTCTTGCTCTTTTTTGGGGGGTGAATTCTTTCGTTTTGTCATTGTGAAGGGAGAAAAGGAATTAATGAGGTAGAAAAAATTAAAATTAAAAAAATAAAATTAAAAACATATTAAAATTAAAAATTAAACACACACACACACACACACACACACACAAAATCAAATAAATGATGCCAGATCCTAGGTATGTTTTCATCTGGGGGTTGAAAGTGGCTTGATAGATTATAGAAAAAAAGGGGAAAAAAAGAAAAAAAAGGATATCATTTGAAAATTTGAAAAAATGAATGCACTGAAGTAGACTAAAATGAAATGATGGAAGTAAAATAGAATTTGAAAAAATTTACACAAAAGTAAAAAAATATAGTAGAAAAAAATGAAAGAAAACTATTTTTAGTAAAAATTGACAATAAAAATGAATATTTTCTCTTTCTGTTTCAAGAAAAAGAAAAGAAATGAAAAAGGGAAAATAATAAAAAGAAAGAAAGAAAGAAAGAAAGATAGAAAGAAAGAAAGAAAAAGAAAGAAAGAAGGAAAGAAAGATAGATAGATAGATTTTGAATAGTTGGACCGGCTAACATAAATAAAATACGACTGAAATTACTTCATTTTTCGCTAGAAGTAAAACTATGAAGCGCTTTATAGTCCATAAACTAAGCAGGCGGTGAGACTTGTATTCTTGAAGAGCGAGGTTGGCCCAGTTGGGCGGGGCTTAGTGTTAACAGCTAGGTTCTCCATTAGATGGCTCTGCTAGCCTACTGGGGTGGTTTGTTGTGGCGTTTGTAGATGTGTATGCGTGTGCGCGGGAGTGGTGAAAATGGTGTCATCCAGCTACCCGTCTCTAGTATTGGAACTCTATTCTCCCTGATAAGCAATCGCACACCTGTCCTTCATCTTTAGCTTCTGTCCACTCACCACTTCCACACTGTCTGTGACCAAGCCCCAGGTTAAACCTCCCTCCCAAGTTTTGTCTCAGATGTGGCTGCCTGCACTGGCCCCCCTCTTCTGAGGGACTGCGGCTTTGACCCACTCTGCCCCTCTGCAGACTGTCTCACCAAGCAATGGCTGGGTGCCAGCTGCACCCAGGAACACTTGTGGGACTGTGCTGCTGCTGGTGCCCCAAAACTGCAACCAGGTGCCAGCCCGCCCCAGAAAAAGTTTACGAGACAGTGTAGCAGCGGTGCCATAGGGATTATGGAAAATCACAACACACACTTCACCCCCAATGACCTTGGTCCAGCACCAGCGAATGTGGCCATTTTCTGGGGTCTGCTGAGACCAGGTGGCCTCAAGAGTCTCTACCAAATGTCCTTTCAGCAGTGGAACCACTTTTTCCTGTGTGGCCTGAGAACCTCCCAGACCCCACTGTGCTCCTGGGGGTTCGCCCTTCCCACCAGAGCACTGCCAGGTATCGAGCTGCAGAGTTGCAGACTCTGTGCTCCCCCTGTTCACAGTCTTAATGGAATTTAAACCCTCTCCTTTCTCCCTTTTTAGTTAAGTCTCTGTGGCTGTTTCCAATTTTCCACTTTCTCTCCAGTTGCTTTTGGAGAGGGGTGCTTTTCCCATATTCCCCCCCCACCTTGCCCTGTCTCCATCCTCTTTCTGCACGCAAAAGTGGCTCCCTGCCCTCCGCAACTTCTCTTTCCCCAAGTTCACCTCTCCATGCCACATACCTGCTGAATTCTGTGGTTCAGGTTGTGCAGATTGTTGTGTTAATCATCAGATCAATTTTCTAGGTGTGCAAGATGGTTTAATGTTGCTGTATTTCATGGGCACGAGACACAAAAAACTTCCATGCTGTTCCGCCATCTTGGCTGCTCTTCCCAGGATAGAAAATTCTTGAATAATAATCTTCTCTCCTGAAGTGACTGTAGACCTTGTACATTGTTTTCAGATATTTAAGGTAGAAAAATAGAAATTTGTGGCTGACCTGGTTTTTATTTTTGTATGTCCAGCTGAATACTTGTGGAGTTCTTATTTTATTCTGGTAATTGAAATATTTTTCTAGGGTACACCTGTATGTTGAGCACACTTCTTAAAGGCAGTCACTTTTGACTAACTAGAAACATTACTGTTTTTACTTTTAAGCAGGAAAAATTTCAGTTGTGAGTCTGGTTATTGTTTTCATCTTAATTTGTTTGGTTTTCTCACTTGTATTCTGATTGGGTCTCCATTCCTTATTCTTCACTTCTGTTACTATTTTCCTCATTATTTCCAGTTAGTCAGTCTGCCCCTCTTCCTTTCTATCTTTCTATTTCCATTCCTCTTTTCCTTCCCCCTTCCTCCCTGCTTCCTCCCTCCCTCTCTCCTTCCTTCCTTCCTTCTTTTCTTCCTCCCTCCCTCCTTCTCTCTCTCTCTCCTTCCCTCCCTCCCCTCCCTTCCCATTCCCCTTCCCTCCCACCTCCCTCCCTCCTTTTTCTTCCTTCCTTCCTTCCCTCTTTCTTTACATTATTATTTATTTATTTTTTGCATTCTAAGAGTTTTTCAAGATTGTCTTATACTTCATTGGTTTGGTTTCTCATGTCACCAAGTTCTTCCATTCACTGCTTCCTCTGTACATGTGAATTCTCCTACTGTATTTTATACTTTCTAAAAATCCTCCCTTATTTCACCTTTGTCTTTTAAAATTTCATCATGATTTATTTTCACCCTGTTCTTATTTGGCTTCAAAAAGTTATGTTTTCCAAAATCCTCCTAAGAAAAATCTGTTTTTTCTTTTTTCCGTTTTAAGCTATTTTTAGAGACTGTTTCTCTGAATCTTGAGTATGACACTTTTTCTTAGGAATATTTGTCCTCACAGTCTCAATGCTAATGTTTCTGCATCAATTTATTTTAAAACTTTTGCCGAAAGATAGGGTAAGTGAATTTCCCTTCAAGTCTCCTTATGCCTTCTTTACAACTACAGCTTTATGATATGTTCCCATGAATGATTCCCAACCTAATCCTCCAGTGTTGACTGGTTTCTATTTTGTTCAGTTTTGTTGGATTGAGAAGGAATCTTCTCTTTCTCACACCTTCAACATTGTGTTTGAAAAACTGCTCTTGTAAGTATGCACTTGACCATGACCAAGCCTTTTCCTCCTCCTGGAGATTTAATTGTGGATCTATTCCTGTGAGGATGCGTGGTGCCTTCCCCACCCAACACCCTTGCTCTGACTTAGCTACCCAGCAGCCTTGTTGATACAGAGATTTGGTATTGTTTGATTCGCTGGGTATTCGGTTGTGGTGGGAGACTATTGGCTCTTTCCCAATTCCTGAGTTTCTGTCTTTCTCATGGTATAATGTGTACAGCTTTTGGTTGGAACTTTTGTCCAGTTTCATCAGTCTGAAATTAGTGGAAATCTTCTAGCTTCTTGTAATAACGTGACTTTCATTTCTTGTTTTCGTTGCTGTTCCCAAGTTGTGTTTTCTCTGTTTCTTCAGGGGTGCTTTATTAAGAAGTAGGAAAGGCTGTATGACAGGCTGCTACTCTAAAACTATTTTCAAAAAGAAGCGTTTATAATTTATGATTTTATAATCAGAAAACTTTATTTAAATTACTTGTTATTTAATATTATATTTATGTCAAACATAATCTATAAGCATTGTCTATGAAGCATGGACACAGAAAGTATGCGTGAACAGAAAAGTCTCGTAAAGTACTCACTATGTTGGTTTAAAAACAGTGTAACCTATGGGGAGCCTGGGTTGCTCAGTTGGTGAAGTGTCCAACTTTGGCTCAGGTCATGATCTCACCATTCATGAGTTCAAGCCCTGCATCAGGCTCTGTGCTGACAGCTCAGAGTTGGAGCCTGCTTCGGATTCTGTGTCTCCCTCTTTCTCTGCCCCTCCCCTGCTCGTGCTCATGCTCTGTCTCTCAAAAATAAAAATAAACATTGAAAAAAAAAACAATGTAAACTAATATATGATGAACTGTATAGAATGATAAAATGAATAAAATGAGAAATATACCAGAGCTGGCAGAATTTCAGACACAAATGCTCCAAATAGGAATTAAAATATGTGAGATACTCGTATTCCTTTTTTTTATGATTAAGAGTTGGAAATAGATTACCGCAAAATGTGAAAAATCAGACAGCACACTGTGCCTGATGCATAGGAATAATCTGTAAATGTTTTCTTGTCCTGGTTTTCCCTCTTTCATTGTCTTCTCTCCCTTTCTTCATCCCTGCTTTCTATTTCATTTTGGGCTGAGATTGAAGACACAGGCATAGAACCGAAAGTGTATAACATATAATGGTGTCTTTATTAATGGGAGACAGCCATGGTATCAGTCCACTTAAATGTTGAGTATCACAGATGAATTGTGTTTAATTTGTGTATATACATATATATGTACACATACACACAAACCTACATATATATACACACATATATACACATACCTACATATATACATACAGATATAGACAAGTACATATATCATATATATATGTTGGACACAATGTCAGTGATTACAAAAGAGGAGAAGAATATAAATTGTATACCATGCTTCGTTATTAATACAAGAGTGATAGACTAGAGAAGTATTTTGCTGCTCCTTTTCCATGTTTATAATTTTTCTCTGTACCTTAACTTTAAAATAAATTCATTAAATCTAGTTTCGATATTTGAAAAAAATACTTAGAAAGTAGATACTTAAAGCTCTATAGTTTGACTGCTGCTCTTTATACACCCTGGGTGGCAAACTTTAAACACCTCAGGTGACTTGAAGAATAATCAGTGGACCATTAAGCAGCTATATCATGCCATAAAGCTATATTCCTGGCAGCAGGCGACCCATGTCATCAAGTTCTTCCTTGCCCGTCTTCTAAAATAACAGTCCGACAGCTTTATGTCCCCATGTGTAGACTGGTAATGCGATCCCAGGCAGGGTGCAGGGTGCAGGGATCATGTTCAGCTCAGATATGTTGACCTGTAGTCAAACAATGGATAATATGTCAGTCGCAAGACTCTCTTCCAATACAAGAACTTTGTTCTAAACTGTAACACAGTCTGGAATATGTCACTTTTGTATAAGTGCTCAGCTGAAATCAGAATTTTGAGGAAAAGATATGGGTAAATGTATTTTTGAGCACTTTCTGTTTTTCTTTTCTTAATGTGTGTACCCCAATCAACTGCCAGTCAAATTCATGGAATTCACCTCATGCGTATCTTTGTGAATGCTTTATGATCATGAGAGTCCATTGAAAAAGGTGGCAAACAAAGCAAAGGAGATGACAACCAATGACAGTGTGGTAGGTGAATGCAGGGGTACACAATTCGTTGCTTTGAAAGACGGGTAGGATACAAAGAGGTCAAATGGAAATGTTAGGGTATGCTGGGCAGAAGAGCTTAGGCTTGGTGTGGAAGGCAAGATTGTTGAGAAGAGTAGAAGCCTGACAAAAAGCAGTATCTTAGGTTAATAGCAGTGGGCCAGTGGAGAGTCTAAAGCAGGAGATGTTTAGAGACGAGAGAACATAACAGTATTTTTTAAATACTTTTTAAAATATTTATTTATTTATTTTTGAGAGAGACAGCGTGAACATGGAGGGGACAGAGAGAGGGAGACACAGAATCCGAAGCAGGCTCCAGGCTCTGAGCTGTCAGCACAGAGCCTGATGCGGGCCTCGAACCCGCAAACCACGAGATCATGACCTGAGCCGAAGTCGGCCCCTTAACCGACTGAGTCACCGAAGTAACCCCGTAACAGTATTTATGTACAGGTAATAACATGAGAGCCATAGAGGGCAAAAGGAAGGTGTTGCCTAGAAAGACAGAAAAAGGCAAATTTGAGAAGAATTGTGTCAAGAATCATTAGAATATGGATTTGGCATGTAATTGCTCAGTGCATAGATGGTAGGAGAAATCAACAGATTAGATGTACCAGAATGCACATCCCTAAATATTTCTCCTTAAATCATACTTTGATATAATAGGAAATATTCTCAACTCAGATATTTTCAAATCTAAGGCGCTCACATCTAGAAAGTTACTGAAAATAGGTTAACAATTGAGTGAAAGAAGAGGCCAATGAGATTGGACATGTTGAAAAGAGACACTGACTGGAGAGCGGAGGTAGATCTCCCCTCCGTTAAATAGCCTTGAGATATGTAAATAAAGTGCCAAGGACACCGAGGCTTTGACAACCTATGCTTGCATCCGTGGGTGTGAGGAGAACACCACCTGCAGTTTCCTCTCAGTTCTTACCTGGCTTTGAGTTTTCATGGCTCCAGAAACGCCACATCGAGGCCTTACTATCATTGCACACACTTCTTGTTTCCTGTCCCCAGCACCTTTCTAAGACTTCTGTATGTTTTCATTTGGTCACCACAATACTTCTGTCAGCAAAGTATTCTTCTTTCCCCCCATTCTGCAGGTGTGGAAACTGAGACCCAGTGAAGTTCAGTAATATGATTTGTGTCATGAGATGAATCTTACTAACCTAATGAATGTTAGACTAGAATTAAAATTGTGGCAACCTGACTTTCAGGTCTCTAGGCTGTTAACCACTGTGTTAAACTGCCTGTCTAAAATGCATGGAGATGTCTTTAAATGAGAAAGTTGAATAATAAGAGCTTTGTCTACAACTTGTATCAAAGAAATACCGAATTGTTGTCTCCCCTCCATTAAAATCAGAATATGAGAGTGAAATACAATTGTTTGAATTGACACTTGTGTTGGATAATATTGGCATTTGCCCTTATGTTTGTTCCTCCAGTCTGTTTCACTTACTTCCTCTGGCTCACCTGCTTCTATCTGCAGGCCGTGGGCTCTCCATACCCTGGGATTGACTGCTGTGTTGGAAAGAAGCAGATGTACAAATCATCCTGGTTGAGGCAGAAGGCATCGTTAGCATGTTGTGACTAGAGTTCTTGCAGCCTCTAGACCCCCTTCCTGACTTTCTCAAATTCCTGCTTCTGTGTAGACTAAATTCCTGATACTCTAAGTGTGGTATATGGACTATCCACATTGGCATTCTCTGGGAACTTGCTAGAAATGCAGAATTTCAGATTCTGCCCCAGTATTATTGAATCGGAATCTGTGGTTCCATCGTGTAATGGTTAGCACTCTGGACTCTGAATCGGAATCTGTGTTTTAATAAGATTCCCAGATAATATGTATGCACATTCAAATTTGAGAAGCACTGATCTAGATGGTTTTTACCTCTCATTGCTGACGTCTCTGTGTGGTATCTAATTTCAAACATAATTTCTGATCTATTGTGTAAATTTTGTTTCTGGCACTTGGAATCCATTGGTTTATAATTATCTGCCTAGTCTCTCAAATACATCCCTGTCCAGACTTCTACAGTCCGTGTGTTTCTCAAATTTTCCATTCCTGGTTTCTTATTGCCTCTTCCATAATCTATCCCTATTCGTACCCTTAGAACTAAAGTAATGATAATAGTTACACTACCTGGGGCGCCTGGGTGACTCAATCAGTTAAGCGTCCTGCTCTTGACTTCGGCTTAGGTCATGATCTCATGATTCATGAGCTCAAGCCCCACATGAAGCCTGGACAGATGACATCATGGAGCCTGCTTGATTCTTTCTCCTGCTCTTTCTCTGCCCCTCCCCTGCTCATGCTCTCTCTCTCAAAATAAATAAATAAACTTAAAAAAATTATATTACTTAGCTATTTCCCTATCAAAAAAAGAGCAAAATGAAAATACGTATATAACTAAAGGAGTAATTAACCCATGTACAATTTAATATCAATGATTTGGATCTGATACTTAGCTGTTTTATATTTATTATGGTGACAGAGGAGGTCAGCAGAACCCTCCGCTCCCGTTCTTGCCCAATCTGCAGTGTGTGGTGTTATACATGAAAAGGAACTTGATAGCAGTTCTTATTTTCCCATTATGTTAAGGAAAAGACAAATTACCATTCATCACTGCTCTGTGAGTAATGATTAATGAATGTCTTTGTTGCCTTTCTACACAGAGGTGTAGAAGAGGTCAATTGGCTGTTTGCCTCTGTTGTTACTTCTAGGATTCCTATGTTGTGTGAGCTATTTACTCAATTTAAGTATTAGTCATCCATGGGGATTTCCTGTGTAATAACTTTTGAAAGTATAATGTCAAAGAAGAGCATAGAAGAATATTTACAGATAGCCACCCACACCCTTTTCCCTGCAGAGTGTGCTTTGCAAACACTGCCATGAGCTCTCTTTGAAGAGCCAGCAACAGGTAGGGACCAAAAAGAAAACTTTTTTTCTGGGTAGAGTTACAACAACGTTTTACCCACTCTTACCTACGGCAAACTGAGCAAGGTCAGGTATAGAGAAACGTGCATGGTAATTTTAAAATCATACATTAACAATTGGAAAGCTAAATGATAGAATTGTGACGGATAAGGAATCATTCATTTATGCCTTCATTATGACCTTTGTGTACTTGTTGCTGTGTTCCCTTCCTTATTTTTCACAGGCATACGCTGGCCAAAGGACATCCTCTTGTGTCATTATTCTTACCCATGCTGCAAAGCTGAGGCATTTGGAGAGACTCTGCTCTCCCAGTGAGAGTCGGCAGCTGGGGAACAGTTGCACACAAAATAAACTTCCAGGAATCTTTCAGGACACTTTGAAACATTTTGGAGGTGGCCTTTGTCCAAAGGCAAGTAATTACACCAGAGACACAGGCTCACTTTTCTAAGTGATTAAATTCAAGCGCGCTCTCTCTCTCTCTTTTTAAATGATATTCTTGAACTGTAAGACTGTGTCATCATAAAGGAACAAAGAGCTCTAGGATGTATATTCACGATTTCCTGACAGTTGTCTTCACATCTCTCATGATTCATAGAGCAAAGTTACTGTGTGGCAATAACATATGGAATTTTGCAAACTGATTGGCTCTTCACTGAGACAGACACATAGCTAGATTGTGCTCTGTGGATCTGCCGCGGAGGCAAAAATCAATTTTCAGCCTTTTCTGGGGGATCACGTGAGGCTAGAGTAATTTTAAAAAGTGTAGTTAAAGAGATTTCATACTTTACAACCTCAGAATATTGAAATAGTCTGGGGAAAGGGTCGTTTCGAACAGTGAATAATTTTAAAAATCTCATAAAAAGCATGTTTAGAAAGAAAGCACTGTCAAGGTGTTTCATTGGGTAGTAACATGTATGGAGCAGGTATGGCATGATATGCTGCTTTCCTTGGCATAATTCCTTTCTCTTCCGGTTCAGGTCTTGCTTGATATATGCTGAGATCATTTAAACACATAATGTTTGTATTGTTATATACCGACCTATGTAAATTCAACTCCTTTTTCGAGGAATAGCCCTGTGTATTGTATTTCTCTGTGCTTATGCCCTTTTATAAGGGCAATCCTGTCTGAGTCGGTCCCTGAGTAAGCCTGAGATCGTCCATTTTTTGAGCTGGAAGTCACCACAAGGCCAACCTAATTCAAAGCACTCATTTTAGAGTTGGAAGAGCAGAAGCCCCAACATAATACATAATCCATGGCCCAGCTGGCACCAAGGTTTTTGTCTGCATCACTGTTAATGCTCTTTATACCTTTTAATGCTATGTTAGTTAGTCTTCGGATAAATACTACTTTGCATTTGTCAATTTTAAGATATGCTTTTATCTTCTTTTCCGAACTAGAAGTTTCTTAAAGGTGTGAGTATGGTCTCCCTTGATTGTATGCACAAATATTGGGACACTGGTTACCGTATAGTACAATTAATAATATCTTCAATAAGAGAAGTCTGGTATATTAGTTAACAATTGCTACAGTAATGCTGTGTAACAAACTCTTCCCAAACTCAGTGGCTTGTAACGACAATCATACGTGGGCTACCTATATTTGGGTTGGATGCAAATGGGCTGGTTTAGATTTTGCTTGGCTGATTCTGCTGCAAGCTGTGGGTCAAGTTGGGCGTGGTGTCTCCCTGTGGGTATGGTTCAGGTCTACTCCAGGTGTATTAATTGTATGGTCCAAGCTGAATAGGAACTACCCAAGCTCATCTTGTGTGATGGCTGAGATGCAAGAGGGCAAGTTCAATGGCCCTTATACCTTTCCAACCTCATTTTGCATCCCTTTTGCTAAGGTCCCACTGGACAAAGCAAGCCATATCTCTGTGGCCAAAGTAAAAAGGGTGAGAAGTTCTTTTGATCCACCATGAGGCTAAAATGAGTCCCATGAATCAAGGGAAAAAAGGAATAACTGAATAATAGTCTACCACGATAACGATCCTGTATTCTGAAGCCATTCTTGCCCTTGCTAAGACTCTCTACACTCTTGATAGATTCTTAAGAAAGAAAAGCAAGGGTTGACACATGACAGTATTGCTGGTTGTTAACATTTCCTTGGGTCAGTATAAAGCACACCTTTTGCCTAGACTTTGCTGCCCCCAATATCTGGACCATTCTTCTTTCCTTGTTCACATCGGCTTTCTGAAGCCTTAAAGTCAAAAGCCTTTTGGTCACAAGTAATGAAAATCAAACCAGAACTAACATAGCAACAAAAAGGGATGTATTAGTAGAGAGGCTGTATTAGTTTGCTAAGGCTGCCGTTAGAAAGTATCAACGACTTAATTTATTGTCTACAAGTCCGAGGTGTTGTCAAGGTTAGTTCCTTTTGAGGGATATGAGGAAGAAATTGTTCTACGTCTCTCTTCTTGTCTTATAGATGGGATCTTACTGTTGACATGGTGCTCTCCCTGTATACCTGGCTGTCTCCAAATTTCACCTTTTTATAAGAACACTGGTCATATTGGTTTAGGGGCTAATGACCTCCCCTTAACTTTATGATCCCTGTGAAGACTGTATCTCCAAATAAGGTCACATTCTGAGATACTGGGTTAGGATTTTAACATATGAGTTTGTTGGGGGGTGGGGTGAGGCAGGACACGGTTCAACCTATTACAGTGTTTGTATGTAGAATTGCTTGGGACGGTCCCATTTGATGCTGGTTTCACTGAAGTAATTACTAATTACAAATCCCTCTTTCAGTGTCAATAATGTACCAGTTTGAGTAATAAATTTTATGACTCTTTAGTTAAGAGAATACAGGGGTAACTCATTAATTGCAGAGGGAGATTTTGACTGAAATTTGGAAACAATCTGGTAATATAATATTTATTCTCTGCTCTATAATCATATTAATTATTATTATAACATCGCTGTTTTTAACCAGACTGCACACTTTTGTGAGAATCTGTGATTTTTATCCAAAGCAATAGGATCTTAAATTTAAAAAAATGTGTATGTCATATCTATATAATACACATGCATAATATGTAGGGTGCATGTTACATATGTTATATATAATGTGTATGTTATATATATAATATAAACACATTCATGCGCATACATCTATGAGTTTACATATGTTTCCCTTTCGGGACTTAAGCTATTTTGTGTTCATCAATTCCTGTAACATTTCTCTAAGCAGTCATAGAAGGGAAACTCAAAAGCACTATTATACTTTTATAGAAGATGGAGAACGAGACAACATGGCAGCGTTCTTCCCATGATAGATGCAGAACGCGCAAATGCCTTCTGTGTTAACCAAATGTTCTTAGTTTTACAGCTTTCTGGGCACAGCTAAGTCAGCTCTTTGAGCAAACCGAGATCTTCTTTGTCTTACTCTTGTCCAAAGGAAATTATGGGAGTTTCAACAAACAAAGAAATAAAAGCAGATAAGGGGATTTTGGTTAATTTAAAAAACAAATGAAGAAGAGATAAGAGGCTTTTAGGACTGTCCCTGTCAGGTGAGGGGAGTTAAAGGGAGGGAACCTGGTCTTAATGCACAGAGGAAATGCCTCCCTGAAAACAAGTTGTGGTGAAGTGAAAATGTAGACGATCTCAGGAAGGAGTTGGCAAAGAAAGGCTTTAAGGTCAGGCTCTTTGCCGGCTCCTGTTCTGAGAGGCCAGAAATAAGGAGTTTGCATGAGCAGGAGAGTGAGGGGATCTGAGGCAGAATCCAAGACTCCCTGCTCCTGTCTCAGCCCTGGGCATCATATCAGGACTCCATCATAAAGACACATTTTTCACATTTCAACATAATGACTTCTTTTCTAACAAATTGGTAAGTGCTTTTGAAAGCCTAGGATTTGCATTGAAGTGTGTGACTGTAACACCTCAAGTTAAATCCAGTGGTAATGAAGACCACTACCATAAAAATATATTGGTCTGAAAGAATTCTCCAGAATTCGGCCAGATCCCATTCCCCCTCCCCCAGCTCTCCCAGTGTCTACCCACATCTCTTTAGCTATGAAATATCTGTATTTATGGTCTATCTATCTGTCTATCTAATCTACCTCTGTGTCTGTATCTGTAGACCTACAGGTGCCAAACCTACCTCTTAAACACGGATCCTTGTTTCGAGTCTCATGTTTTCGTTTCCAAATGTCTCTGGGTCAGTTTCATACGTGGCTCTCACTTCACATGCAGTTTGGTTAGAAATGATCATCATTTTTTTCCTCATACCGGCCTCTTGTTTGAAATTCCAAATTCTCTCAATATTACTACCGTTTTCCTGTATCTCAGCAGCATCCTTCCTACTTATCTTTTAATCACCCCACTGGTGCTTGCTGATCAAATCTGTTGCTTTGTTTTGCTTTGTGACCCTGCTCAAGATCCTATCTCCCTTTCCTTCACTCCACTTCCAGCTTTGTTCAAACATACGGTCACTGCTCCCCTGCAGTATGGTGAGCACCTCCTTACTGGGCTCCCTGTCTACAGATATTTTTCCTGGTCCAGTCTATTTCACGTCAGATTAATCTTTTAAAAACCTTTTTAAAATAAAAATCTTTCAAAAATATAAAATCTTTGCCACGTTTCCTCTGTGCAAACACCTTCAATATCTCTCTATTGCTAACAGAATAAAATGTAAGTTTTTGAACCGACAACCAGAAACTTCCGTGGTTTTGGTTTCTTCTTTATCTCCTGTTCTTCTACTTCACATTTTTCAGATACAAGATATGAGTTGGTAATTATCTTTCCTTTAGCCCTTTACAAAAATGAGATATTTAATAATGATTTGCTGAATAATGATTTGCATCTTATGAAAGCATTTTGCTGAAATAAAATTTCATGAACATAATTTGTATTTCTTGATTTTTAATTTTAAAATAATAAATCTATGCCAGAGATTAAATTTTCAGCAATATTTTCCACTTATTAAATGTGAAAATTTACAGATTGATTTGAGTAAAGAGTCTATATACTTCACTGGCTTACCATTCTTGTATGATTTTAAGTAGAAGAAATGATATTATGTGTTCTTTACTGCCTGGTCAAACACCGGCCTGCAAGATGACCCAGACCACATCCTCAGATGTCCCCTCTGAAGATGTGATAATGTAAGCCCTTCTCTAATAATTCTTAATTGAAATGAAAGCTTTCTGGAATAGATGTGTCTTGAGCCACACCTGTGTCAGAGTTTCATTTCATTTCATTTCATTTCATTTCATTTCATATTATTTTATTTTTAAATGTTTATTTTTGAGAGGGAGTAGGCGGGGTAGAGGCAGAGAGAAAGGGAGACAGAGGATCTGAAGCAGGCTCTGTGCTGACAGCAGAGAGAGCTGGATGCGGGGCTCGAACCCAGGAACCGTGAGATCATGACCTGAGCCGAAGTCTGACACTTAACCGACAGAGCCACCAAGGTGCCCCAGAGGTGTACCTTCATTTACAAGGTACATCCACTGTACTCCACAGATTGTGTAATTTTATCTCTATTATTCTGTAACCCACATTCTCTCTGTTGCAGGAGAGAAGCACCATCCTCACTTGCGCAAGGAAGTGAGGAAAGTAAGGCCTTGCTGAGATTGATGAGCATGGAAATAAAAAAGGCGAGTCAGATATGAGAATTAATTTATAAGAAAAATTGACAAAATTTATTACACACTGACTATAGAGGATGAAATACCATGTTGTTTATGAGAATTATAGTACCACTGACCTGGAAATAGGAAGTTAGGTGTTAGAGCTTGACTTAAAAAGAAAGATGATGAACTTAGATTTATTTAGATTTATATTTAGTTGAAATGTGTGATCACAGAATGCCCAAGCAGGGGGAGAGAATTGAAGATTTGAGTGGTGAGGACTGTAACTGTCAATTAAAGGCGATAAGATTAGAGGCAATAGTTAAAATCATGAGAGTATAGAAGATCATTTAAGAAGAGACTATAAAGTAAAGAGAACAGAGGGCTGAGAACCAGTCAAAACAATTCTTTGTCCTCAATCTAGGTTCAGTATCTGTTCAAATATATTCCCTTATTATATCTTCATCTTTTTCTCGTTGCTATTTTAACTACCTGTCTTGCCCTCCTTTTTCAGTTCTTGCTAAAAATCCCAAGGGAAGAGAATCATGGCTCTTATTCTGACTGCCAGAATCTGCATCTCCTTGATTTCTAGTAGCTTTCCTGGATTCTGACCACGCCATTGACTTGACCCTTTGCATTTCATTTCCTCCCCTGGTCTTAGTTTCTCATCTGCTGTTCGTGTTTGGTACGGTGACAGTCCTGAGGCAGGGGTAAGAAGAGAAGAAGAAACCAGTGAAAGATGGGGAGGAGTGGTTCTAAAAATATGAGTACCAGAATTACGAGGCATAATGGAAGTCAAGAGGGAAAGACAACAATTCAAAACCTTTTGAGGGCTTGTATTATCAAATACAATATCTTTGCCATAAGAATGCCAGCAAATTATAGGACTACCACAGAGACTGCTGTGGACTGAACTGTGTCCCTCCAAAATTCATATGTTGAAGCTTTAACCTTAATGTGATGGTATTTGGAGACGGGGCCTCTGGGAGATAATTACATTTAGGTAAGGGCATGAAGATGAGGTCCTCGTGATAGAATTACTGCCCTCATAAGGAAAGACACCAGACAGCTTGCTTCCTTTCTCTCTCCCTGTCACACACACAGCAACACGGCAAGAAGACAGCCATCTGTAGGCTGGGAAGAGCCCCACCAGTGAACCCAATTGGCCAGATCCTCAATCTAGGACTTCCCAGCCTCTAGAATCATGAGACATGTTATTTTAGTCACCCATTCTGTGGTAGTTGGATATGGCAGCACAGGCTGACTCGTATAGGGACTTTAATTATTTCACTTAGACTTCCCAAACCCATATCAAAAATCACACTCCAGCGTTGACATTTTCAATGATCAGTAAAAACTCACCCTTATAGAAAGTAAAGCTCTCATGGCATTGTCATTTATCAAGCTGAGAACATTTTAATTTGATGAAATGTAAGATTATATTTTATGGGATTACAATTCTGATGGCATCTTTAGGGTCGCTTTTGGCTTCTAAGGTCAGAACTAGCGAAAGTCAATATTAGCTAGAAGAGCTCTCATCAATTTCTGTTATAGATGCTTTTCAACAACTTGCCGTGTAACATCCACGGTTTCATGGTCAACAAAAAACATCTATTACATATGACTTGGAAAAATTACGAACGATGTTTTAAAAGAAGCCTGGCTCATGGAAAATGCAAAAATCTAGTGTGCCTCCATGGTCAATAGTCTATTGATTAAGGATTTAGTTATTTCTGGATAGTTCAAGGCAATGTGACTATAGATTTTGTGTCTGTTTTGTTTCTTTTTAAAACTATTGTGGACTGCTGATGGGGTGTGTTTCAGCACTATTATTTTAAGCTCATCCTCAGATGCCTTATTCTTTTGCTACTCCGTTTTGTGTGCTTCAAAACATAGTAAACTGCATTCCCTTTTGAGCTGTTCAAGTAATACCTATAATTTCAACTTGGCAGAGGTGACTTAATACCAGTAAAATCGGACCATCCTGTAACCCTGTGGCTTAATACTCACCCGTGACCTAGCTGGAACTGTCACCTGCTGATTGCGGTACTGACAGCTACCTTCTGTCTGATTGCACAGATCTTGTATATTACTAACACATTTCTCATACTCGTGAGTTGTGGGTCATTCATTTCTGATAAGAACATGTTTTGTAATGCACAATTTTGCTTGAGCCTTGTGCTCCCTTTTTGGATTTGGTTTTGATAATATGATTGTTAAAGAAATTTCCACACCATACAGGAACCCCAGGGCTTAATGAGGAAATGAGTTGTATTATTACTTCATCCTATCTGTGGTTTCCTGATCATTTTCTTTTGTACCGTCATGACTGGTGGAGCAGTGGAGACCTATGGATTTCAGGCATGAAGGAATTTTTACCTAGGAGATCAACACTAACCTTTAGCTCACTTTCATTATGTATGGCATAGGGATTAAAAGTGTCTTCTGACCCAAGGCCTATGGTCTCCTTTTAATCCCCAGTGGTTTTTTACATTTGGAAAAAGAGCTTCTGAATTTTATCAAGTAGTATAGAAAGAACTATAGAGTGATTCATAATTTTGTGTGTGAACGAAAGCTTTTAAACATACACACCAAGGTGAAATCAATGCCCCTCTCCTCAATAATAAGCAAAACAACACAAAAAAACACCATCTGAATCACTGCAAAAATGACTTAGAAAAATAAATCGGTACTGGTACCAAGCCTTGTTTTAACATGCAGTGAGATGAGATGACTATAATTTTTCAAAGACAAAGGTAAGGCAACCTAATAACTTTGGGAGGACTTTGTCACAACTATTAGAAATGGCTGTCCCCAGGAGTGCCTGGGTGGCTCAGTCAGTTAAGCATCTGACTCTTGGTTTCGGTTCAGGTCATGATCTCATGGTTGGTGAGATTGAGCCCTGCGTGCAGGCTCTGCGCTGGCAGCATTAAGCATGCTTGGGTTCTCCTCCTCTCTCTCTGCCCTGACCCGACTCACATTGTCTCTGTCTCTGTCAAAAATAAACTTAAAAAAAAAAGAAAGAAAGAAAGAAAGAAAGAAAGAAAGAAAGAAAGAAAGAAAAAGAAATGGCTGTCCTCATTTGGAGAGTGAAGTTAATTCACTGAGGATCACAGGTGAACTGCACAAAGTAAATCTCAGCAATTATGCTGTTGAGATTAATAGCCAAATCTACCAACTTTTCTTTTTTTTTTTATCTTTTTTTTTATTGTCATATTGGTTTCCATACAACACCCAGTGCTCATCCCAAAAGGTGCCCTCCTCAATACCCATCACCCACCCTCCCCTCCCTCCCACCCCCATCAACCCTCAGTTTGTTCTCAGTTTTTAAGAGTCTCTTATGCTTTGGCTCTCTCCCACTCGAACCTCTTTTTTTTTTTTCCTTCCCCTCCCCCATGGGTTTCTGTTAAGTTTCTGAGGATCCACATAAGAGTGAAAACATATGGTAATGTGGATGGAACTGGAGAGTGTGATGCTAAGTGAAATAAGCCATACAGAGAAAGACACATACCAACTTTTCTTAAAGGCCTCTTCTTACTTTCTGTCCTGCTTTCCTTCCTTTAAGATTCCCACCCTTCCCCTTATAGGTCATTAGGTCTCTGTTTCCATGTTTCTTCTTTCTTTCTAGCCCTCTTGAAATAAGTGTTTTATGGTTGTTGGGCTTAGAGTCTTATACTCTTTTGCAGTTTAAAAAGTGAATGAAGCCTTAAATATTTCTTTAAAAAAAAGCCTTGATATTGAATTTAATTTTTTTTTCAGTAGAAGGAACAAACAGAAGGAGAAACAACATACGAAATATAAAGAGACAGGACAAAGTAGTAAAAAATACAAACAGCACAGAGGAAAATGAAGGAGGATGGGTTGAAGGAGAGAAACAAAATGAGTGTGAAATGGAACAGGCAGAAGATGGGAGAGAAAGTTTAGTTGGTGTTGGGATGATACGCAAAATCGATTAAGAAGATTGGAGGAGGCTCAGGTTCAACTTTGGCATATTTGGTTTAACAACATAGACCCAACTCTTAATTCTTTCTCATTTACCACTTTTTACATTGTCTCTAATTACTTAAAATGCAGTGTTGATAGAAAGAAGCACCTTTAGGTGAGGCTGTAAATTATTCACACTGTCGATTGTTTGAACTGTTAATTCTGCAAAGTGTTAGGACAAAAAGTAAAATCTTTCTCCTGGTATAATTCATGCATGCTTAAGTCAGTGTGCAGATGATAGAACTCTTGAAGCCTGATAACCAAACGAAACCTCTATGATACAAGTCTCATTTTTATTGTCTTTGTTACGCCCCAAACCTCTACTTTTGATAAGAAGTAGCAACATTTTCTTTTCAACAGTATGCCTCCTTTTTGCAAAATCTCTATTTTCAAACAACTTTAGTGAAGTGTAATTGACATGTAAAAACACACATATTTGAGGCGCACCATATGACATATTTTGATATGAAAATGCCCACACGTTTCTCACTCATATTCATTAATTAACATATCCGTCATTGCCAAAAGTTTCCTTCAGGTGTTTGGTAATTCCCCACAATTTTCCTTCTCTTCCATGCCCCTACTATCTCGGAGCAACGCTGGTCACTGTACATTAATTTGCCTTTCTTAGAATTTTGCATATACAGACAATATGTACTCCTTTTGATCAAATTTCTTTCCCCATTGTTCCGGGAGACATCTATGTTGTACTGTGTATCAATAGTTCATCCTTTTTATGGCTGAGCAGTATTTCATTGTCTGAACATATTATACTTTGCTGATTTGCCTGTTGATGGACATTTGGGTGGTTTCTACTTTGGGCTATTGGAAATAGAACTTCTATGGACATTTGTGTCCAAGTTTTTGTGCGAACATAGGTATTTATTTTTCTTGGGTAAATATCTAGGAATAGAATGACTAGATCACATGTAAGATTTCTTTTTAAAGAAAGTCCCAACAGTTTTGCAAAGTCGTCAATCATCTAAATTCTCCCCAGCAGTGAATTAGAAGTTTGTCATTTGCTTTGATATTTGATCTTCTGTTTCAAGGCATAACTAATTCTAGGATCTTTATAAAATTTTTTTTGATGTGTATTCTTATTTTTGAGAGAGAGAGAGAGAGAGAGAGAGAGAGAGAGAGAGAGAAAACGCACAGCAGGACAGGGGCAGAGAGAGGGGGAGACACAGAATCCGAAGCAGGCTCCAGGCTCTGAGCTGTCAGCACGGACAGGAACCGTGGGTTCTTGACCTGGGCTGAAGTTGGACACTTAACCGACTGAGCCACCCAGGTGCCCATATTCTAGGACCTTTTAATCCAGCAAAGCTTGAACCACTTTGCAACATTCAGTCAGGTTTGTTGACCTTTTCTCGTTTTCTCAAGTCTTTATAATTTGAGAACCCTGGAAAAACTGATGCCAAATTTGAATGCTATAACAATTTCGGGAAGTAAATTATACACTTACACTAAAAATTTAAGGAATATTTGTTGAAAGAAAGACCAGAGAAATACTCATCAATATCTGATGAATAGGAAAGATGATGACTATTTAAGTTTGACACATACATTTTATCAGGTACTTCTAGGAAAGCACAGACTGTGCTGTTTTGGGAACCAAGATTAGCATCCTCCTAATCACTTACATTTTGTGTCATTTGGTCTAAATTTATCAAGTTTTGTTTGGTCAGATAGCAATAATTAGGACTGGCTACTTTCAAAGGAATCTTTCTTTTCCTTTGATTCTCACCATGTAAAATTATCATAATTAAAGATACCATATTTCCCTAGTTCACCCAGGAAGTGCATATGAATCTGATAGGCTTGGCGATAACCTCAAATATATTTGGGAGAAGGCATTTATGATTCTGATTTAGATAAGATTAGGTTAGAAGTGGGTGTATAAAGGATATACCCGACATTATTAGCAGTAGGATCAGCAGTGGTTAATCACAAAACACTATTCATATTTGAGGATTTCCACATCAGATTATAAGTATTTTGGTTTCCCTCTCTTTTCTCCTGTCCCATTCAGTTATCTGTATTAAGTCAAGGACCACATCAATTTGATCCCAAACCTATATTAATACTGTTTTACTGATGATTTTTAGACATTTCTTGAGTTTTTTTCTTCCTCAATAGTTGGGTTTTGAGGGACAATTCAGTTGGTTGAGCATCCCACTCTTGATCTCTGCTCAGGTCATGATCTTGAGGTTCCTGGGGTTGAGCCCCATGTTGGGCTCTGCACTGACAGTGCCGGGCCTGCTTGGGATTCTCTCTCTCCCTCTCTCTGCCCCTGCCCTGCTTGCACGTGTGAGCTCTCTATCTAAATAATTAAGTAAAAACTTAAAAAAGTTAGATATTTAGGCAGAAAGTGCTTTCGAAGAAAAAAGACTTTCTAAGGGAAAGTCTCCTGGACCTTCTTATGTGAGACATTGAAGTGACTGACATGATAAAACAATGTGTGTTTACAGCAATTATCAAAGAACAGTCTTATTTAGATAATGAACCGTTTCGTAGATACAGTTATTCTTAAGAAAAGAAGTTTCCTGGGGTGCCTGGGTGGCTCAGTTGGTTAAACATCTGACTTCCGCCCAGGTCATGATCTCACGGTCTGTGGGTTCGAGCCCCGCGTCGGGCTCTGTGCTGACAGCTCAGAGTGTGGGGCCTGCTTTGGATTCTGTGTCTCCCTCTCTCTCTGCTCCTCCCCTGCTCATGCCCTGTCTCTGTCTCTCTCTCTCTCTCTCTCTCAAAAATAAATTAAAAAAAGAAAGTTTAAAGAAAAGGAGTTTCCTAATTCCACCTCGGTAGTTTTTCCTGGAGTATAGAAATACCTAAACTAAATAAGATAGAGCTTATGGAAGTATGAAGACTTGGTATTTATTAAATTAAAGATTAAAATTGTTCCTTAGTTTAATTTATTGCTTTTGAATCAGAGAAGGGAACAGGCCCTCAGGCAAGCTTTAGGGCTTGTAAATAGTACTTGTAGTAGATGTTCCCTTATCCATTTAAAACTTTGGCACCTGTATCACAGGCTTTTTTTTTTTTTTTTTTTTTTTTAATATCAGTCTCTGCCATCATCCTGTCTGGCTTTAGTATACTCATGGAAGGAACGGCTAAGAGCGTGGCCTCTCACTGTGGGGCATTTCTCATCATCAGTTACCATCTCTTCTGTACCTGAGCCACAAGCTCCCATGAACATACCACTGACCCCAGGAGCATAAACAGCCTCACCTACAAGCTCATTACCTCAAATATGTATACTACTCTAGCATCGTAATCTCTTTTCTCCCCAGGGAACTTAGCACTCTGATCGCTCTTTGACTTCATCTGCATCTTCGGCCCGTGGATGTCTATTTTCTTACAATTCACCAGCCCTTGCCTTTCCTCTCTGTCTGCCATATTACATACATTAAATTCTCCTCCACATCTAACATTTGGTTTCACCTATCTGGAAGAACCCAATTGAAGGTGAACCTGGTACCCATGTTTTCTGCATTTACCTCTGAACAGTAGAGCACTCGGAGAATGTCACACGATTGGAATTTTGGTTTTGCAGTCCATTTTTGACAGTGACTTCAAATGCACACTCAACACTGCGTGCCATTTTCTCAGGTCAACATGCTCTTAACCTGAGAAGGGGGGAAGGATTCATCTTAAGTAGAAAGAGTAATAGTTTCTTTGTTATAACAGGAGGCAGTGTGCTAGGATGGGTGAGCCTATAGATATGTTTGTAAGATAATGAAGATAAAATCAATATGGCTATTTATTTTTTTAGAAGGCACCCATCCCATAAATAAAGGATAAACATAACCTAAGCCCTAGATTAGTTTAAAATATTTTTAAAAATTTTTCTTTATTTATTTTGAGAGAGAGAGAGAGAGAGAGAGGGAGAGGGAAAGTGGGGGACAGGCAGAGAAAGAGGGAGAGAGAGAATCCCAAGCAGGATCCACACTGTCAGCACAGAGTCCAACATGGGACTTGAACTCACAAACCATGAGATTATGACCTGAGCCGAAATCAAGAGTTGGACACTTAACTGACTGGGCTGCTCAGATGCCCCGACCATGGATTATTTTATATATCAGATTAGTCTTTCCTGCAAAGAAAGATTGTGACATTGTTTTCTGTCTGTTATAAATTGTTCTCCTTAATGGGTGAGTTGACAAATTTTTGCTCAAGTTTCTAGCATAAATATTTGTTGAAGCGCATAGCTTCCAGTCTTCAAGCAGGATTTTGACAAATGAGGAACAGCAACCGCAGATAGTCTTCTGGAAAGTTGAAGTTTTGAGCTTTGGGCATTTTCCTTCCAATTCATCTTCCAACTGATAGTCTTAAAACATTTTGATCATATCACTTCCCTTCTATAAACATACCATGGGCCCACTGGCTGCTATATATCATGTTTCAAAACAACGAAACATGGCTCTTGAAGCCATCCATACTTGATTGCATTCAATGTATTCAACATTACAGTTTTTCATATGTAACCATATTCTGAATGCTTTGTTCCAGTCCATTACCCTTCTCCTAATTCTCTGCCACTGTGTCTCTCTCTATGAATCTATACTGGCCAGCTTGACCTGGGGGATGAGCAGACAACCAACTGGTAGTAATAGGTAGAGAGGGAGTTTTCCCATTCAAAACTAGTTAATCCACAATGATGAGGTAGAATAAGCCCATGACCTTAAACATAACATCTGGGAAGATGAATGTGGATGAGGTAAAGAGGAGACCATGGTTACACTAAGAAGGAGCTTCCAGAGCTGAATTCCACTGAGGTCATCAAGATTGGACACATTAATAATTTAAACTATTAATCACCACATATTTTGCTCTGTGATCATTCCGTTTGGGCTGGAGGGAATGATTCTCAGGTCAGGCTGACTGAAAAAGAAACCAAATTCTCAACCTCTAAATTGAAAATGTCACGATCTGTTTCTCACTTATAATGGAGAAACAGTGAGCTGCTAGTACATCCACAGCTCCTTACCCATTCTTCCGTCCCTTCACTGCTGCCCACAGACTTAGAAAACAAAACAAAACGAAACAACCAAAGCAAAAACAAACACAAACAAACAAACGAAAACTTTCAAGCTAAAGTGGAAAATAGGTTGGCAATGAGACAAGAAGGGTTAGAAGTGAACCTGGGGGTCATCACCCTTTATTCCACTCCCCTGGGAGGGCTCTTTGTAAGGAGTGACATGATGAAATTTTGGTGTGCAGATCCCATTCTTGTCTGCCACTAGCAGTCTGACAGAATTGATGGGAAGAGGTCCCCTGACAACACCCGCTCTCCCAAGGACACCAGAAAGGTGTGGCAGAACCATTGAATTTCTCTATTGCCTTCAAGAAGAACATGGAAGGACTGATATCCTTGTTTGCAGATATTGGTTTGCAAGAAGATATTGCAGATATTGGTTCTTCAAGAAGAACATGGAAGGACTGATATCCGGGCTGATGAGCCCCAAGAGGTCCAGCATTGAGGGAGAGAAGACTGTAAAAGACCTGATTTTACTTGATGACTAGACACTGTGGTTAAAGTGTAGACATCTCTAAAGAGGCATGCCAGGGATGGGGACTGAGATGGTAGAGATTGGCTGATGACAAGGCAAATTATATTTAGAGTGGGGTGTCAGCATGGGATTGGGACTGAGCAACCATGAGAAGGATAAGAACGCTTCCCACGGCACTACAGCAGTTGTACAAATCCCTAGAGGACTAGAATGAACTCTAGCAAAGTGAGGGTAAGAAGAATATCAGTTATATCTTTGAAACCAACAAGTATCGCCCTTCACTGACTGAAAAATCCTGAATGTGGACTGAATGTACCTGAAATTAACCACATTTAGTTTCTGACTTTCCAGTGGAAAGTGAGGATAAGGGTACTTTTCAGTCACAAGATAGTGGAGACATTTTGCATTTTGGTACCTATCAGTTTTATAGGCTGTCATGTGTATGAAATGCATTCCAGGCTTCTGAACCAGAAGCCTCAACTTTCTTGCGACGTTAGGGAAAAATGGTGTGGGCTTAGCTGTAAAAATCCATAGCATCACAAATTTTGTTGAAATGCCTCTTCTTCAACTGGCTCTGGTTTTCTGACGCAGATCATACGTGCTATCGCTTTCACCCAAAAGGCAACACTGGGCCCTGTTTTGAAGCTCCCTCTCCTTAATTTTTCTAAATCTGACTCTTAGTATGTCTTTCCTTTGTCTTGTCCTTATGCCATAAGTCTTCCTTTGTCTTTTTCTCAACATGTCCTTAATGAGTTCGCTTTCTCTACACCTACTTCATTTTTAGTCTTCATGTACCTTCTCTAAACATATTAATAAATAGCAATATGGAGTAGGAGCAGGGAAATGCAAAGATGATACAGCAGGTTTAGATCCAGCCTCTCAAGGAAGGTCAACGAGTGGATATGAGCACCTTTAATAAAATGTAAGAAGTGATCTGTTAGCATTATTGTCCACATGTGTAGACATATAGATCACATGTATAAATTCTGTATAGTTAAGTCATAGAAGGCTTTCACAGAAGGTTGTAGATGAAGGAGTAGCATTTCCTGGTGAATGAGAATGGAAAGGACATTTCAAACACCAATGAAAGTTGTAAAAGTTATTTTAAAAAGTATAAAAATTAGTAAGGCTATTACTAAATTTTAATGGTGCGGAAGGAATATGAATTATGATTTTGAAATATAAACCAACAAAACAACAAAATCACAAATAAAATAACCAACTATGGAAAAATATTTAGGGGCACAGTTTGAGTATTAGAGGTAGGATGACTGAATAGATGTCGACTAGAGTTACTTAGATAGAAGTGTCGGCTCACCTATGGCAGCAGCAACAGGAATGGCAGAGATACTTGTAATTTCATTTCAGCAATTGACAAAAATTAAATTCAGCGTATTTTAAAATAAATCCAGGATATACAGCATCTTTTCTTAATTGTGTCCTATGTGGAAGTCCTATTCCCCCCACAATGGTAGGCACCTAGAAACAGGGACTACATGTTATTTCTCTTATAGTGTTACATTGTTCAGCGGAGTATCTCTTGAGCAGACGCTTATTTATAATTTTTACTTGTCCGGCAACCAGAAATGTGTGAACTCATTTTGAACAATGGCTTCCAACCCCTGCTGAGATGAAAATGACAAAATCACAGTGATTGGACTGGCCACTCATATATAAAGATTGCAGGTGTCACTTCTGTCATCACTATGAACATCAAAACTGCTCACCAGCGATTTAATGGACTTCACTGAGACAGTATCCTGAACATGCATATATCAAAGAATTCTGAGCATTTTATATTCCAAGGTAAATATACCTTGCTTTTATCTTTAAAATTAGATTTTAAAAACTCAAGGTTTTTAAAAATTTTTTAAGTTTATTTATTTATTTTGAGAGAGAGAGAGAGAGAGAGAGAGAGCGAGCGAGCAGGGAAGGGGCAGAGGGAGAGGGAGAGCAAGAACTCCAAGCAGGTTTCGCGCAGTCAGAGCACAAAGCCTGACGTGGGGCCTGATCTCACGAACTGTGAGATTACGACCTGAGCTGAAATCAACAGTCACTTAGTCAACTGAGTCACCCAGGTGCCCCCAAAATTCAAGCTTTTAAAAACTGTGCTTCATGGTTGATAACATTATTTGAACTTAATCATAATATATAATAGCAACATTATTATTCTTTTCTTTTCTATTACAGAGATGAAAGATATATTCTTAGTTTGTAAAACTGGTGTACCTATTTTTCGTCTCTATTAGTCTGACATATACAAAACTTATTTACATCTTCATCATCCTGTTTTAAATGAAATCCCAAAGCTTAACACTTATTAAACTCCTGCTTTGCCTCTCTTTTTCAAAGTTATCAATTTTTCTTTCTATTGCTATACTTTTATTTTTTTCCTACTTTGCTAACAGCCATTTCCCATTGGTTAAATTGGTGTCACTAACTCAGAGTAGCAGTAAAACACACACACATTGACAACCATAACAATCATAACTGGATTACATTATTAAGATCAAGATGTGGGTCTCCTTATCTGGAAAAAAAAATTAAGAATTGTGTCTCAGTTAGAACTTGAAATAATAAGAAACTGATCTTATAAAATCTTTCTCAACTTCTTTTGGTTCCTTGGCAGGTGGGATAAGATTAAAAAGAAATAGCCAAAAGAAAAAAAAAAAGGAAAGAAATAAGAGAAAAATCAAAGAAACAGCCAATTTGTTGCATTACCACTGCAATACCATTGTTACTCTGATGACTTTTTTTCCTTCTTAGACTGTATCTATTATTTTACCTACTATAAGGAAGGGAAGCCACAGAAGAAATATAGGAAGAAACAGAATTTGAGCTTCTAAGGGCAAGGTCCTGACAATGATGATAAGACTAAAAGAATATTGTAATAGTCTGGATGTCAAACCCTGAGCTAAGCAGGATGAGGCAAAGAAGTCATAGAGGGAAAAGAGCTGAACCCTTGGTGGGTGGGGGGAGTGATATAACCCAGCTAGGCTGGGGAGTTCTAGGGTAAAGGAGACCTGGGTCTTGTTTCCCAAGCAGAAACCATGAAGTTGGTAAGGTCCCAGTTATTTCCTACCCTGTTGCAGTGCAGTGACAATACAGTAGAAATGATAGACAGGCTTGTTTGGATAGGTGGGGCTGAGTAGGCAGCAAATTTCCTGTAGTCCCAGAGTAACATGGGGACTTTTCCCATGCTTTTGCAAAAGATGTGGGCATTAGATGGTAGACAGAGTTGAGGAATTGAGAGGGGCTTATTATTTAAGATTATGGTAACAGAGGACTATGGCTTGAGGTAGAAGGGCTGAAGGACTGATACGACATGGGGAATGGGGGGGCGTCTCCATGGAGGTCAGTATAGAAGAGTGAAAACTATCAGCAAGATACCAGCTGACTGATGGCCAAACATCTCCCCTAAGTTGGTGTTGAGTCCTTAACCAGTGACCATAAAGATATATCCCATGCTAAGGGGAAGGATTAGGTAGGAGAAATCCTGAACTAACTCTGTTCCCCTAGAGACAACTGACTTTAGCCAGAACTGGTTAAGTCTTGGTTTTCTACTGTGTGGAAAAAATGAGAACTTGAAAGAAAAATTGTTAGAATAAAAAACAAACAAAAAAACTCCCCAAATAACCCTACTTTTGTATAGACGAACATGTGGCTTCAAAAGGTGAATGCAATATATATTGCCAAAAACAGGTAAAGATCAATGTAAAAATCACTGACCTTTGGGAATAGATCTAGGAGCATAATATTCATTGAACTCAGTCAAACCTAGGGTTTGATTCATGAAAACCACAGAGTTATTCAGAAGAGATCAAGGCATATCTACTGTGAAAGGCTGGTTAAGTGATAAAAATTCTTATAAAGCTTGAATAGCGCATTAGACCTTGAACAGATAGAGGGGACTTCTGTTGAATTTCAGTCTTCCTCCCACTGGTTGTAGGGCAGGAGTTGGACATGAGATGGATATGACAGAACCAAAAGAAACCTCAGCTAGGGCCACCTGGCTGGCTCAGTCAGGAAAGCATACAACTCTTGGGCTTGGGCTCATGAGTTTGAGCCCTACACTGAGTGTAGAGATTACTTAGATGAAAGAAAAAAAGAAAGAAAGAAAGAAGGAAAGAAATAAAGAAAGAAAGAAAGAAAGAAAGAAAGAAAGAAAGAAAGGAAAAGAAAGAAAAGAAGGGAGAAGAGGAAGGAAGGAACGAACGAAGGAAGAAACGAAGGAAGGAAGGAAGCAAGAAATTTTAACTGCAGGTAAAAGCAAATCAGGGGGTTTGGGGTCAACTTCAGGTGCAGGATTCAAGTACCAGTCCCAGTTTCACCAGTAGCTCATAGCTGCAGGAAAGTCTCTGTTTCTTCACCTATAAAAGTAAAAGAGTGTTTAGGAATTATAGGTAGGAGGCAATGTGTATAGCAGCAGACATAGAGGTATAAGCTTTACTTTTCAATAATTAAAAATCGTGAAAGGGACTGCTTTATTTTCATTCTCCCTTTGGGAGTCTAAATAAACAAAAATAGAAAAATTCAGACATTTGGCATGCCTATATCCATGACCTCTGGTCCAAGGAACACCTAAAATTTAGAATAATTAGAAAAAACCCTCAAATTGGAAACAACCCTTACTTTATTTCAGTGCCTACTCAGTGTGATTTCTCCGAGATGATCAAACAGTTGGAGCATAGCGGTGATTTTTGGTTTTCTAGTTTTAGGCAATCTGGAAGAAAGGAAGGTAGCACACAGTGTTCATTAAATGTGTAATTCCTTCCTTATGCTGAAAAACGTTCCTCTCTTATCTGGATCCTCACTACTGTCTGCAGCTTTCTAACTTCCTCACTTAAGTGACACACTAATGGGCTTAGCTCTACACGGAATTTCTTTGACAATGTAGATGGTAATATACAGAAAGTAAACTCAGGGCCTATTGACTTTGATAACAAAGTTCGAAAAAGGAGACCTTCTTGGTACTTTGCAGGCAACTATCTGTGTAAACACACACATTCAGGTGAATAGCACACCCATCAGACGCCAGATGGACTAAAAACCCTCTTAATGGTGGAAAAGAGGAACAGATGAACTCAGAGGTGAACACAATCTTGGAAATTAAAGAATGAGAGCAACCGGGGTGATGTTATATAAAACAGTACTGCGGGGAGAATGTCACTTCTGTAGGTATAATGTTTTCTACTAACGTGTTTTGATTACCAGCGCAACCAGCGGGGGTTGAAGAACATACTGGAATTCATCCTCCTATTGTCATTTACAACATCGTTCATTGTTGTGATATATTATTTAAAAAAGAGATTATGTAGTGCCAAATATTGCAAGAGAATCTATTCTCTAAGAATACTGAATATGCTTTTCCCTCCCCTCCCAATTTCTCCCCTCCACCCCCCAGTTTAGGTGATCATACGTATTTATAATAAGCAAATGCCACTGCTTAAAACTTCTGCAAATAACTCAACTGAGATTTAAACTGAATTATTTTAAAGGTCAATAGATAAAAATGGTTCACAGAACGATAAATCCTTGCGATAGGAAATTTGGGGCCATTTTCTTCTAAGAAATAGGAATAGTTTAAAATCAAGTGGAAACATAAGATATCTGTCTTTCTCTGTATGACTTGTTTCACTTAGCATGACACTCTCTAGTTCTCTCCATGTTGCTACAAAGGGCCATATTTCATTCTTTCTCATTGCCACGTAGTATTCCATTGTGTATACAAACCATGATTTCTTTTTTTTTTTTTAATTTTTTTTTTAAACGTTTTTATTTTTGAGACAGAGAGAGACAGAGCATGAACCGGGGAGGGGCAGAGAGAGAGGGAGACAGAGAATCGGAAGCAGGCTCCAGGCTCTGTGCCATCAGCCCAGAGCCCAACGCGGGGCTTGAACTCATGGACCGTGAGATCGTGACCTGAGCTGAAGTCAGACGCTTAACCGACTGAGCCACCCAGGTGCCCCCAAACCATGATTTCTTTATCCATTCATCAGTTGATGGACATTTAGGCTCTTTCCATAATTTGGCTATTGTTGAAAGTGCTGCTATAAACATTGGGGTATACGTGCCCCAGTGCATCAGCACTCCTGTATCCCTTGGGTAAATTCCTAGCAGTGCTATTGCTGGGTCATAGGGTAGGTCTATTTTTAATTTTCTGAGGAACCTCCACACTGCTTTCCAGAGCGGCTGCACCAATTTGCATTCCCACCAACAGTGCAAGAGGGTTCCCGTTTCTCCACATCCTCTCCAGCATCTATAGTCTCCTGATTTTTTCATTTTAGCCACTCTGACTGACGTGAGGTGGTATCTCAGTGTGGTTTTGATTTGTGTTTCCCTGATGAGGAGTGACTGTTATGTGGATCCTGAGAAACTTAATGGAAGACCATGGGGGAGGGGAAGGAAAAAAAAAAAGAGAGGGAGAGAGCCAAATCGTAAGAGACTCTTAAAAACTGAGAATAAACTGAGGGTTGATGGGGGGTGGGAGGGAGGGGAAAGTGGGTGATGCGCATTGAGGAGGGCACCTGTTGGGATGAGCACTGGGTGTTGTATGGAAACCAATTTGACAATAAATTTCATATTAAAAAAGATAAAGAAAAAAAAGAAAATCAAGTGGAAGTAAGGAAAATCACAGGCTCTTGGCAAAGGTCAAAGGATGAGGTTCTCAAACCCTATTCTCATGCATCAAGAAACAGTGCACTGGAACTTTACATTGGTGCTGAGAAAGTCTCAGCTGGTTTGGAGAAGATTCACCGATGCAGACCTTTCAACTCTTCCCACACGAGGTCCCTCTGCTCACTCACAAGGGATTTGCTTTGCAGGATTTGTTTAGAGAGAATCTTCCCTTTGGAATTCTTGCCAAGTGCTTAGAAGCTCTTTACTTGAATGGCATGGTCTATCCCGGGAGAGGCTGTGTATCCAGGTTGCTCTCGTTCACCTCCACTCTGATCCAGATGCCATCTCATTTGCTTTTCACGGTGCTTCCCAGCGAACATTCACACCAGTTCCCCTACAGTGGCTCACGGTGATCTTGTTAGTTGCTCAGAAAAGCTGTTAGCGGTTTTGTGGCTTTTCTTGATGTGTCCTTGTTGAACAGCCTGGCTCACGTTTTTCTGAGGTTAGAAGCATGATGAAATGCCATGCTTGCGTCATTGTTTCATGGTTCCATCTCCTACATGCCGGTGTCAGTAAAAAAAAAAAAAAAAGAGAATAGGCTCTTTCCATCTGGCATTGGAATGGAGATCAGCAACATCAATTTTTAGGCCTCATTTCCCTCCCCAAGTGTGAAAATTTCATATTGCAGCTCCGATGTAGGGTATGCTAGACATATTTTATGCGCTGACTGACAAGACAGTGGCCCACATTTTTGCTGTTGCTGCGGCAACCGGCACTATGCAGTGGTCACCTGAGGCCACCTTGTTTTAGCTGCTCTGCTTCTCTTTTGCTTTCTGCTTTCTGTTTGCTGCCTCATTCCAGCCCCGCAAACTTTGACGAATGGGGATGGAAGGTATAGGCAGCAAATTCTCTTTTGTCTCACATCTTTGGGCAGATAATCGGAGGCATGGCATACACGGTTCCTCAGAGAGTTCCCAGTTCCCGGAACTCCAGATAAAACACGGGATTCCAGTTAAATTTGCATGTCAAAGAAACAACAGATACTGTTTTTAAGAGTATACATATATCCCAAATATTGCATGAGACACACCGCTACTAAAAAAAAAAAAAATTGTTGTTTATCTGACATTCAATATCATCTGAGTGCTTTTAATTTTACAAGCAACATTATTTCCAGTGGAATGGAGACCTCCCGGGCTGTAGTAGTACTCAGTACAGCACCACACCCTTGGGTTGGATTGGATTTACTTTTTCCCTGACTTCCTTCTTCCCCAATCTATGCCCCCCCCACCTTCCATCCTCAAAGACATTACCCACAGGCAAGCTTTTGTCTCAGGCTCTGTTGTTTCCAGAAGGCAAGCTAAAATATAAGGCTCAATATGAAAACCGTAGATTATAGCTCATTGGGTTGTAAATATGTAGACAACAGTCCATTGAGAATTACTGGGTTTATAATTACTTGGTATTTTCCGAGTAATCCACACGTCACTTAGAGTTCTTATCTTTTGAAATCTAGATAAGCTTGATTAGAACTGTCAGTGCTCTGTAAAAGTACAAAGCTGCCCACAGATACCTGTACTTTCTGAGATGCTTATATCCTGTTGTAAACTCCTGATTCTGTAAATTAGTTTGGTTTGTGGATCACCTCGCCAACCTGGACATCCTGAGTTTGGTCTCCCCAGTGCCCCTCTCTACCCTCCCTCCCCAGGTCTTCTGGAAATGAATCCCCAGCCCTTAGCACAATGCCAGGCAAATGGTGAATGCTTGGCAGGTATTTGTTGACTCAACAAATGAATACAGTGCTTTTTTTTATGCATCCCATTTAAAATTTCTTTTTCAACGTTTTTTATTTATTTTTGCGACAGAGAGAGACAGAGCATGAACGGGGGAGGGGCAGAGAGAGAGAGAGACACAGAATCGGAAACAGGCTCCAGGCTCCGAGCCATCAGCCCAGAGCCTGACGCGGGGCTCGAACTCACGGACCGGGAGATCGTGACCTGGCTGATGTCGGACGCTTAACCGACTGCGCCACCCAGGCGCCCCTATGCATCCCATTTTAAACCATAAACTTGTGTGGTGTTTCTTCTTTCCAAAACACAATTCTGTTGTTTTTTTTTTTAAGTTTTCATTTTTGCTAACTGCCCTGCCCTCCTCAAATACATAATTAAGAATCACTGTAGGGTGAGAAATTGGTAAAAAACAGAAGAAATCCACCACGGATCAACTGAATGTTTCTGACAGCGTGTGACATTCACTCAGTTCATTATCGCATTCAAAGACACTCATTAGAATAAGTTCTGTGGGTTGAGGTTAAGTGAGGTTTAGTAGAAAGCTAGTTATCGAAGAAAACAGCAATGATTAGGTGTAAGTGCTGATAACCGGAAAAGCAAGAATCAAGAGATACATTTTACGGTGGTTGATTATTCAGGAAACTATTTATGAAATTCTATCATTTGAGAACCATTTGTAAGGCACAACTACGTGGTCCATAGGAGTATTTCTTTAAGGAGAAAATTCTCTAAAAGTATATTATGTCATCCCTTCTAGTTTTTCTCTGCACCTGATATTTTTAAACTTGATTTCATTTAACTTATTCTTTTTTCTTGGCCTTCATTCCTTTGTGCCTGACTCTAAATTGACAGGCACATAATTTTTTCCAGCTTTATTGAGGCATAATTAACAAATAGAAATTCTATATATTTAAGGCATATGAACATGATAGTTTGATATATGTATACATTTTGAGATGATTACCGTAATTACGTTAATCAGCACATCCATCAACTCACATGGTTACCATTTGGGGGGTTGTGGTGAGCAGTTCTCAGCAAATTCCGAGAATACATACAGTATTCTTATTAAGTATAGGCCCTGTGGTGTCCATTAGACCCCAGAATTTACCATGAGGCTTGCATAAAACATCTTACTGAATACTTCTTAACGGTAAACCTATGTAAGTGATTTGGTTAGGCACACTGGAGGCAAAAGTATTGGAAACCACAGGCAATCTGATACAAGGGTAAATTATCTCTAAAATCATGCCAATAGAAACTTATTTATTGCATCAAGGTAAACAACAAAGTCAATAATAATATCGTGGAACAATATTAAATGTTGCCATGTATGTCAGGCATCCCGCTAAATGATTTTTACCTGCCTTCTGTCTCAGTATTCTTGTGCAGAAAGTCCAGCCATTGGTTAAGTTTCATACATAAGGGAAGTATTTGATCTATGACTGTACGAGCAGTAAACAGAAGTCAGATCTAGGCATTGTTGAGTTCAGCGTCCTAATGCCACATCATTTGGGAAATTGAGACATGACGGAATTAAATGGGAAGGGAGGGGAATGGGAATGGTCAGGGTTAGATCTCCTGGTAATAGAACGAGGAATTGTAATTAGTTAGAAGTCATTATAAAATTTATTTCAGTTGCTCTTTTTTTCTCCTGCCTACATATTGGTGAAATTCTTGTTTATGAATTTGGAGAATGTGGTCATAAATCTTGCTTTGTCATCAATCATGTTCTGTCACTGCCACACACACATAAAGGAAAACTTGAATCTTCTAACACAATTGATGTCCTGATTCCAGTTTGAAGCTTAATTTCCTATTTCTCTTCACCCCTTGGGAATATCTGTGGTTCGTTTGGTGACTAAGCTGATGAACCACAGTTGCTGCTTTGATAACGATTCAATCTCAGTTTAGTAACATCAAAAAAAAAAAAAAAAAAGAAAGAAAAAAAAATCCCCCTCCAAAACAAACCCTGCAGAACAAAGGCGAGTTAGGAGAAACGTTATACGTTAGAAAAAGTCTTTGCATGTTATTGCTGAGATAAAGATAAAATAGCTCTTTGGCATTGTTCTAATATAGGAGTCATTTTCTTTAGGGTCTTTGAACTCCAACTTCTTAAATATCTTTAATGTTTGTAGGCAGGAGATAATGCTGTAGGTAAGAGACACACGGCAACGTTCTATGTCTGACTTCCAGTATTGGTTTCTTTAAGCCCAACAGAAAAACGTGCAGCCCTGTTCTAGAAGGACTCTGATACCGGTTCATGCCCTGTGGGGGTGACCAACTGGGTAGCCAACATATAACTAAATATTTTTCATTCTGCCACCATCTCTTGGGGGTGATTATTGTCTCATGCAAAGGACACCTCCTGGGCCCTTATTTCATTAGCATTAAACTTTTCGTTTGCGTGAATTCAGTTTTTCGTAGTTTTGAAGAGACACGTCACCGTGGACGGTGCGTCCATTTATTCTGAAACGTACCGTCTCAGCTTCCAATTACAAGTGTGTTTTGAGCAGAGCACCTGGCACAGTTCCTGTCGTT
Organism: Prionailurus viverrinus; assembly: GCF_022837055.1. Taxonomy (NCBI): domain Eukaryota; kingdom Metazoa; phylum Chordata; class Mammalia; order Carnivora; family Felidae; genus Prionailurus; species Prionailurus viverrinus. Next base: position 21,648,415 of record NC_062564.1, read on the forward strand.
CCGTCTGGCCCTGGACGCAGGGATGCGTGGCTTGTTCTTTGTTCAGAGCACTTTCCAAGAGATTGGGCCGAACAGTTGCAACCAAGAATCACTTATACCACCAGGAGCTGAGAAACTTTGCGGCTGTCATGAATGAAGTTTGGAGTGACACAAATCTTGTTTGGAGAGCTCACTGTGTGGTGCTGGAGAATTAATCTTTGACTGTAAACCTTCTTCTCTTTCCTTAATCAGATAAACTGTCTGGCCTGAAACACAGGTCTTTTCTTTTCACAGACAGCTCTGTTTTCGCCCCCAAAGAGATTTTGTCCAACATAAGGACACAGTGCAGTCTAAGTGGAAAGCGTCTCAGATTTATATAATTTTATTCCTTTTCTAACAGTTGTGCGAAGCAGGGAGGATTGCTATAAAACGGGTTGTTTTTAAAATTCATTTTAGGAAAATTTGAGGTGAGAAACCAATTTGCATCTTCCTACTTTGGTTAAGAATAACTAGCCTTATTTATTTATTTATTTATTATTTATTTATTTATTTATTTATTTATTTTTAAACTTTTAAAAAAATGTATATTTTTGCGAGAGGGAGAACATGAGTGTGAGTGGGGGTGGGGCAGAGAGAGAGGGGGACAGAGGATCCGAAGTAGGATCTGGGCTAACAGCAGAGAGCTTGATGCAGGCCTCGAACTCACAAACTACGAAATCATGACCTGAGCCGAAGTCGGATGCTAAACCGACTGAGCCATTCAGGCGCCCCTAATTTATTTTTTAAAAAGGTATTTGTTTCACTAGTTTTTCAACAGGGAATACAAGCATAACCTAAAATAAAACAAAATATCCCTTCACCATATCTCTGATATATGAGTAAAGTTTAATTGTAATGGTACAGCATAGCTCTTATAACGTGATAGTATATTTGTATTTAATGTTTTTTACTTGGCATTTAAAAATTTTTGGACATTTTCATATCTATGTTGCTGTATATTTTCATTTAAAAACATATTTTAAATGTTTTTATTTAAAAAGTTATTTTTGATGTTTATTCATTTTTGAGAGACAGAGACAGAGTATGAATGGGGGAGGGACAGAGAGAGAGGGAGACAAAGAATCCAAAGCTGTCAGCCTAGAGCTCCAAGCTGTCAGCCCAGAGCCGGACAGGGGGCTTGAACCCATGAACTGTGAAATCTGACCTGAGCTGAAGTCAGATCCTTAACCGACTGAGACACTCAGGTGCCCCTTAGAGAGATATTTTAATGTAATGACATAATTTTTACTTTTTTTCAGCACATTTTTCGCCAAGTGTTCAACAATTAAATCACTTTTTTTCTCCCCCCTTCCCTGTCTCCCTCCTTTTCTTTCCTCTTTAGTGTTCTTTTTTTAATTTATTTATTTTTTTTTTATTTTTGGAGAGAGAAAGCATGAGTGGGGGAGGGGCAGAGAGAGAGGGAGAGAGAGAATCCCAAGCAGGCTCCACACTGTCAGCGCAGTGCCTGATGTACGGGTTGATCTCACAGAGAGATTGTGACCTGAACTGAAATCAAGAGCCCCATCACCCACCCGACGAGCCACCCAGGTGCTTCCTCTTTAGTGCTTTTAAACCACGATGGATACTAACCATATGTAAATGTTTTTGTTACCACATCATAGGACACAGTTTTATGACTTTCCTTATATCTTTCCTAATTGCTTTCTTAAAAGATTAGTCAATTTATTACACTTAGTTTTAAATAATTTTTTGTATGCGAAATAGTTGTTTGTAATAATATTTATAAAAATGGAGATATATAAAGAAAGAACATTAGGTATCCACTGATGTGGTAGATGGCTTCTAACATGAACTTCAATGATTCCTAGCTCTTGGTGGTCCTAGTTTTGTAAACTCCCTCCCCCTGAGTAACTTGCTTCTAACTAATAGAATGTAGTAGCACTGAAAGGATGTAACTTCTGTGTTTAAGTAACAAAAGATTGGGACCTCTGTCTTGCTTAGCAGACACTCTCTGTTGCTGGTTTTAATGAAGTGAGCAGCCACATTGGAGAGGCCCACATAGCAAGGAACTGAGGGTGACCTCTGACAGCAGCCAGCAAGGAACCCTCAGTCCAACACCCCTCAGAGAAATGAGTCCTGACAACAACAAACATGCAAGTGAGCTTGAATCTTCCCCAGCCAAAGCTCCAGAGGGGCCTCAAGGCTTGATTGATAATGAAGTTATTACCACCTTGTGACAGATTGAAGCAGAGATCCCAGCTAAGCTGTGCCTGGATTCCTGATTCATAGAAATGGAAAGATAATGAATGTATGTTTTTTCAGCTGCTATGTGTTGGGGTGATTTGTGACTCAGCAATAGATAACGGATGGAATTGATAACATTTCACTGTTTTCTTATCTTTTTTTCAAGAGGGAAATATATATGCATATTAAAATTAGGATAATGTAAACTGAGTTTTGCCCCCTAGTTTTTCCCAGACATTTCCGTGATACTAAATAAACCAACAGAACCACATTTTTAATGGTGCTATATACAATATGAGTGTATAAATGCAACATAATTAATGAAATACTCCATGGTTAGACTTTTAGCTTATTATTGATTTTATGATGCTAAATAATTCTTTGAAAAAAATTCTTGTACATAAATATATTGCTTCTCTATTATTTTTATTTAGCATGTGAATCTAAAAGTGAATAACTTGGATAAAAAACATTTTAAATGCTCATGAGCAATATTACTAAATTCCATTATTCCGGGAAGATTGACTCAGTTTTTTATCCCCACCAGAAACGTGTGACAGAGTCATCCCCTCGTTACATATCAGCCAACACTGGGATTATAGTCATTTTTCTTACTTATATTACTTATTTGATAAATTTTTCTTATTTTAATTTGCATTTGGATTTCTAAAAAATTCGGTCAAATTTTCACAGTTTAGCCATTTAGGTATTTTGTTTTTACTAAAATTCTGGCTCATATTTTGGTGATTTTCATATTGTGGTATTTATCTCTTTGTTTACTGATTTTAAGAGCTGTTCCATATTAATGATGTTAGTGTATTAGGTAGTATGCAAATAGCTTTTTCTCATTAATGCATTGTACTTTTAAAATCATTGTGTTTTAAAATAACATTTATTTTGGGGGGCCCTGGTGGCTCATTCGGTTGAGCATCCGACTTCGGCTCAGGTCACGATCCCATGGTTCATGGGTTCAAGCCCTGCGTCGGGCTCTCTGCTGACAGCTCAGAGCCTGGAGCCTGCTTTGGATTCTGTGTCTCCCTCCCTCTCTGCCCCTAACCCACTCTCATTCTGTCTCTGTCTCTCTCAAAAATAAATAAGCATTAAAAAAATTAAAATAACATTTATTTTGACCTTGATTCTAGAGCAAAAGGGTCCAAATATATTCACTTTTCTAGCGGCATTTGTCTCTCTCTCACCCACACACATTCCACCTAACAAAAATACTGTCAACCAGTCTGTATCAAACCTGTGTCATATTTATTTATTTAAGCCCTGTAATATGTATTTTTCCATTTGGTTTTTCACAGCAATCCTGTCTAGGTGGGTATAGAAGATCTTATTATCTTAATGTTCATATGGTTTAAAATTTTTTTTAATGTTTACTTATTTTTGACAGAGAGAGACAGAGCATGAGTAGGGGAGGGGCAGAGAGAGAGGGAGACCCAGAATCGGAAGCAGGCTCCAGGCTCCGAGCCGTCAGCACAGAGCCCGACCCAGGGCTCGAACTCACTGACCGTGAGATCATGACCTGAGCCGAAGTTGGACCCTCAACCGACCGAGCCACCCAGGCACACTTATAATAGTTTAAACGTAGCTCAGAAAAGTGTCTTAACTGACCCAAAGTTGCAGAGTTTAGTAACTGGTAGAGTTGGACACGAACTGCTTTCTGACTTACATCTAGTACTCTTCCCTCCATGATTGTTCTTCATGCCCAGGGTTATTCTAGGCTGTATCCTGTATTCTAGGCTATATCCATGGCTGAAGGCAGAAGGGTAGGGAATTAATGTTTACAATGTGCTTGATATTTTTATGTACATTAACTCATTAAATACTTATCATAATACCATAAGTAATAATTTTCATATTTTTTATAAGGGAAGAATAGAAGTCTCAAAGATTTGCTTGCCCAACATTAGAAAAGTAGTGGAGGGTATTATCCAACCCTTAGGCGGATATTTAAGGTTTGTGCTCTGCCTTCCATAATTTGGAAATGATTAGTGTATGGACCAACTGGAATTTATTATGGAGCTTTATTCTTTTAGTATTTCTCTTTTCCCACAGTCTTTGTGAGTTCCTTCTTAGAACTCTTATGTATGAATGAGGTTTCCCTGGGACTGATTTTTTACCTGGTTAACATCTAGTCTTTGGCTAAGGCTTATGTCAGGCGTTGCCACCTCCAGGAAGCCTGTTGAGCCTGAATTTCTTTTGTCCTTACTCAGACGCTGTGCGTATCTCCGTCATGGTACTCATCTCATTGTAATCTATGTGTCTCTTTGGGCATCTGCCTCACCGTTTAAAAATGGGAATTTCTAAAGTTCTTGGAGGACTGCTTAGGATTCGTTTAGAATTCTCCTTGCCTAGCACAGTGCCTGGCTCATAGTGGGTGCTGAAATGTGAAATGAATGAGGAAAAGGATGGAATGGCTGGGATGCTCAGGACGGCAGGGGTGCAGCTGGCTCATTGATACTTCCGTAAAGACAGGAATCGTAGGTGCTTACAATATACACAGTTTCAACATCTGCTTGTGTGCGAGTTCCATCAGAAAAGGCCAGAAAAACATTTTGTTTTAGCCTCTCTTCCCTTCCATGGCAGGTGTCTATTTGAAGCTTTTAAAATAAAGTCAAGGGGCACCTGGTGGTTCAGTTGGTTAAGCATGTGGCTCTTGATTTTAGCTCAGTTCATGATCTCATGTTTCATGAATTCAAGCCCAGCAAGGGTCTCTGCACTCACAGGGCGGAGCCTGTTTGGGATTCTCTCTCCCTCTATGCCCCTCCCCTGCTCACATGGTATGTGTGCTTGCTCTCCCCCACCCCCCCAAAAAAGTCTAGAAGATTAAGATAAAACAGCAACTTAAATGTGACATACTAGCTTAAGTGACACTTTTGGGAATTCCAGAGTTCTAAACAAATTGGTGGAGGGGTGCCTGCGTGGCTCAGTGGGTTAAACATCCCACTCTTGACTTTGGCTCAGGTCATGATTTCATGGTTTCTGAGTTCAAACCCCGCATCGGGCTCTGTGCTGACTGCGCAGAGCCTGCTTGGGGTTCTGTCTCCCTCTCTCTCTGCCTTTCCCTAACTTGCTCTCTCTCAAAATACATGAAAATAAACTTAAAAAAAAAAGATGGAAAATCTGCCCTACAAATGATACACATCTCAATTTTACTGTTTTTCTTAAAGTTGAAGTAGTCATGTACACTGTGCATGAGCATGAATATGTAGATACGTACGCATGATATTTACCATACAGCTTAATTATGGGGTATAGTTGTTCAGATACTGAATATAAAAGGCAATTCTATCATTTTTGTCCAGTTTCTGAAAGTAGAAATTGGAGCATTAGTACGGATGAGATGAAATGAGAATAGAACAGAATAATCTTCTCTTTAGTGGGCTTGCTGATGAAAGTGGCTTATCTTGGCACTTCAAAATACCCGAAAAGACATAAACAATTAAATTGGTAACTAAAGCTGAATAGTGACACATTGCAAAAGTTAGCTATGAAGTTGTTAGTACCTGGCTACCTGTGTGAAATGTAAAGGAGCTGAACTATGTATTTGCATTTGCCCCACTTGAAATCGAATAATTTGGAAAGAGGGAAACATTTCTTGACAAGTCAGCTGGACCCCTGCCAGTTTTGATCAAAGAGAAGCTTCTGGCAGAATGGTGTAAATCCCAATGATACTTGGGATTTTTTTAAAGTAGTTGTCTCTGCTAAAGAATTTTGGAAATACACAGAACATGCTGATACTCTTAGTTAATGAGCAAGGTTTAAAAAAGAAAGAAAAGATTTCAAAATGATGACACCGCTGAATATGAATATTGATGGTCCCACGTTAAAGGTCAAAGGATGTATGTAATGAATATTCATGGACACCTTTTTTTCCAAGAGGCAAAATATCACTCTCGGAAGAGTCAGATTTTAAATAATTCTAATTATGATGTTCTGTTGAATTCCCAGCAGAGTCCTGTACCCTAAAAAATATGAAACATCTGTTTGACAAGTGATTTCCATGCAGTTACTATGCTTTGACAAATAGCTGCATGCATGCTATAGCACCCTCTAGCTAGATTCCAAGGTAATTGATTACAACTCAGTTCTGCTTCCAGTCCATAATTATTCCAACTTCCCTCTTCCTCTTTGAATTACACTGTATTACTTAGATGTTTTTGTTTCCTCTTCTCTTTAAAACATAGTCCCCAGGGATTTTTTTAATCCCAATTTAAACAGTCTGACGTGATAAATGGCGTCCCATTCCCAGGAGGGGGTACTCATTGGTGATAAATTCCTGACACCTTACAAAAGCATTTGTTTCTGTCATAAACATGAGGCTCTGATTAGGTTTGCGTCTCGGGAAGGTTGTTTCATGAAGTTACTGAAATTCCAAGGTTAGCTGCCTCTACTCACCCTTGAATGATTGTTTTGATAGTCAAGACGAGGTGAAGTAAGACTCTGGCTTCAGGTAGTCCACCTTTCTCCAACAGGTCAACCTTGGCAGGCCTTGAATGCCAGGGTGAGGAGGTAGGGAGAGAATGGTGGGGGGGGGGAAGTGTGGGGTACTGGGGACAAAGGCAGGACTGGAGAAGCAGAGGGTGGCTTTAAAGAGGAGAGTCGTAAACAAAACCAAGAAACTTGAAAAGGAGAGAGTAGAAAGGGGAGATAGGAGACATGAAATAGAGAAATCAAACCGAGGGACAGACAGGGGTCAGCCTGGGGTAAAGAAAGTGTAAGAATAAAGGAAGTCCAACAAAGAATAAAAAAAATAAAAGAAGAATAAAAGAAGAAAGTCGAGAATAGGGATTTGTTTTCACCGTCACAGTTAACATTCTTCTGATACTACCTATCTGGAAACTGGGGTCTGCAAACTGGAACCAAATCGACGTTGTTGATAGTTAACTAATCCTCTAACATTCACTTTCTTGATCTTGCCTTGATAGGTAGAAATCTACACGAGTTGACAATACATTTGGAAATGAGAAGCTATTGTTTCCTCCCATCTTCAGAGCCGGTTTACATCGACAAAAGAAAAAATTAAAGAAAATTGAGATTTCCTTGAATAAATACATATTATCAACTTTTTCTCATAGTCAGAGATGCTGAGATGTTCATGGGTGCCTGAAAGATGTTGAGGAACATTCAGAGCCTCCTCCGTGAGAATAGATTGCTATTACCCTATAAAATCATATTTCAAATGACTTTTCTTACAGTTGCCAACGACTCAACTCATGATGACAGATGCATATGCAAGGATTTTTGACAAATCCTCAATGTAAAAGAATATGAGCAGAACAAGATCTTTACAGGTATACTTAAAAAGGAAATGTTATATTAGAAACGGTAAGCAAAGTTCTTAGTGTTTTTAGATTTGCGTGATCATGTTTTTAAAAATTGAAGTATAATTAGCCTACAGTGTTCTGTTAGTTTCGGGTGTGCAATACAATGAGTCAACAATTCCATACATTTCTCAATGCTCAGCAAGATAAATGTACTCTTCATCCTTTTACCTGTTTCACTGGTCGGCTCCCACCTCCCCTCTAGCAAATACCAGTTTGTTCTCTGTATTTAAGACTCTGTCTTTTGTTTGTACTAATAATGGTTTTGCGAAGATTTCTTTACCAATTTTCATTTAATGACTATGTCACATGATTCTGCAGGACTTTTGCTTTAATTCTTAGCAGCCTCTCTTTTGCAGATTGACAGCACTTTAATCACCCTCTGCAGAATGTAGAGAAGACAGTTTGTCAGTGATACTTTGCTATTTCTCAGTACTGCTTTGTGCCTTTACAATTCCCAATTTCCCATTTGGCTTACCAACTCTTCAGCTTCTGTTCAGGAAAGACTCTATCACGAATGCCATTTGGACTTCCAGGTGGCTTGTTACTAATCTCTGCTTGGTTATGAATTGATGATTAAGACACGAGCAAGTATTGGGTTAAGACTTAACCTCCTCATAAACATTTTTCAGAAAGAGATTACCTATCTGTCTATCTATAATCTATCTATCATCTATCTATCTACCTATCTATCTATCTGTCTATGCCACGAATCATCTATGTTAAACAATAATATGTTTGTTTGTTTTTTTTCCATTCTACAAGAGACCCAGCAGTGGGTCAGGCTCTAGAGTAGGTAATACAGTGGCTCAAAGATGTCATCAAGGGCTCAAGTTCTTTATTTTTCTTTGATGTCTTCAAAGTCATTTTCACCCTTCAGTTGATTTTTGTCATGGTCAGCAGCCATCCAAGAAACTTCTTCTAATGCATTGATAAAGATCAGGTCTCATGTTTATTGCTAATCATGGAAAGAGGGGATTACAATGATAAGCTTACAGTGTTTCTCAATCTTGGCTGAAATTGAAATTGAAACTGAAATTGAAATTTGGAAAAACTACCGATACCTAGATCCCACCCCCCAGAGATTCTGAGATGCAGCCTGGAGCATTGAATGTTTTTTTTTTTTCTTTTATTTTTTAAATTTACATCCAAGTTAGTTAGCATATAGTGCAACAGTGATTTCAGGGGTAGATTCCTTAATGCCCCTTAACCATTTAGCCCATCCCCCTCTCATGACCCCTCCAGTAACCCTCGGTTTGTTCTCTATATTTAAGAGTCTCTTATGTTTTGTCCCCCTCCCTGTTTTTATATTATTTTTGTTTCCCTTCCCTTATATTCAGTTGTTCTGTGTCTTAAAGTCCTCATATGAGTGAAGTCATATGATGTTTGTCTTTCTCTGACTAATTTCACTTAGCATAATACCCTCCAGTTCCATCCACATAGTTGCAAATGGCAAGATTTCATTCTGATTGCCGACTAATACTCCTATATATAGGGGTGTGTGTGTGTGTATATATATATATATATATATATATATATATATATATATACACCACATCTTCTTTATCCATTCATCCACTGATGGACATTTGGGCTCTTTCCATACTTTGGCTATTGTTGATATTGCCGCTCTAAACATTGGGGTGCGTGTGCCCCTTCAAAACAGCACACCTGTATCCCTTGGATAAATACATAGTAGTGCAATTGCTGGGACGTAGGGTAGTTTTATCTTTAGTTTTTTAAGAAATTCTGGAGCGTTGAAAGTTTTAATGGAAAGATATTTTGAAAGGGATTCTTTAAAACAAAATTTTAAGTTTATTTATTTTAAGAGAGACCGAGAGAGAGAGAGAGACAGCAGGCGAGGGGCAGAGAGAGAGGAGAGAGAATCCCAAGCAGGCTCCCCACTGTGAGCACCGAGCCGGATGTGGGCTCAAACTCAAGAACCGTGAGATCATACCCTGAGCCAAAACTAAGCGTCAGACACTCACTCAATAGCCTGAGCCACCCAGGCGCCCCTGAAAGGGATTCTTAAAGGAAAGAAACCTTCAAGAATTAGGAATAAAAAATGTACAATAGGTGGTAGAATACATATTTTTAGATGAAACTCCCCTAGTCACCACAGGGGTCTACTGTTAAGACAGTCCCTACTCAAATCGTTTGCAGAGTCTCAAGAAATTTTAGCTTCACCGCCTTCAAGCCTTTACAGAGATTTGTCATTAAGGCTTGTGTCATGTGGCTGGAGAATTGCACGAACATAACATTATGGCCCCTTCAGTGCTCTGGCCTGGTATTCACTCCTAGGTACCATCTGACGGCATCTGTGAAGCCACACAATGTCCTGAGAGTTTTTGTGCAGGCTGGACCGGTGAGCGCAGGCTGAGATCCAGCTTCTCTCTGCTGCTGGGTTCTATACTCCGGCACCACGCTGCATCCACCTGCCTGCCAGGTGACTCGTGGGACGGTGAGGCCTTCCTGGAGGGTGACAAATACAAACCTTTGAATCGCTTCTACCCTCTACCTACAATGATGAATTTGTGATTATTTATAACAACTGAAAGACAAAATCAAGGTCAAATTTAAAGTACGTTACAATCTGTATAGTCCTGTTTTATTTAGATTCTCTTCTTAGGATACCAGTGTATGTAATGTTTGATGTGCTGTCCAACACGTGGAAAATTCTCTAATTTGTTTTTTATTCCAAAGACTCACAGTAATGTAATAGAGAATATTTCAGTGTTTTCACATTATAAAAATACTAGCTCGGGGAGCGGTTCGACGGGACTCTTTCCAAAATCCTCAGCTGTCTAGTTGCGTGTTTTCATGATTCATTTACTGAAGCCTTAGTAATGAGCCCTTGCTTTTAAAAACTGTGAGGTTCTGACTTGCTTTAATTGGACTTCTAAGGACAGATAGCCTCCTTAGACAAGCAGATATATAAGACCAGATGGCAGTTTGTTATAACTAATCCAGAGCCTCCTCACAGCCAATTATTTTTTAAACTTCAGGAAGGACAACCGCTATAATTTCTTCTACTTCATCGGAACAAGTAGCACTATAAAGGGTGATGGCCAGATAGCTGGCCTGCTATAATATTGGTTCACTGAATATTTGATTTGTTTTTTGTTGAATATTGTTAAAGACTCAACTTTAACAATACATCTTGGGTCTCTGAAGGGATATAACTGTTGCCAGCTAATAATAATAGCAACAACAATAATGACAGTGAGTAGAGTTAATTGTGCGCTTATTATGAGCAAGGTGTTCTGCTAAGCACCTTACATAAAAACAGTGATAACAATAAAGAGAAAGATAGTACTAGCATTATGACTGCTAAGTAAAAGCAAATAGTAATTAAAATGCTGTGTCCCAGCTACTTTTCCAAGTACTTGACATGGATTATCTCAAGCCTTCTGACAGCCATATGAAGTAGGTTCCATTGTTTCCTCTATTTTTTTAGATGAGGAAATGGAGGTGCATAGAGGTCAAGTATGACTCCTCTCAGGATCATCCAGTTGGGAGGTAGCATAGCTGAAATTGGAACCCGGGCCATTTGATTCTAAAGTCATGTATTTTACGACCAGATGTGATGCAATCATTTAAATAAAATAATGTTTCTTTAAAATCAGCTATGATCTGGGGGCTCCTGGGCGTCTCAGTCGGTTGAATGTCTGACTTTGGCTTAGGTCATGATCTCACAGATTCATGGGTTTGAGCCCCGCATCAGGCTCTCTGTTGTCAGCATAGAGCCTGCTTCAGATCCTCTGTCCCCACCCCCTCCGCCCCTAACCTGCACGCACATAGTCTTTCTCTTTTGCTCTCAAAAATAAATAAACATTAAAAACATAATAAAGCCAGCTATGATCTCTTCCCCTCAACTGCATTTAAGAGTAGGCGTTCTTGTGGTAATTAGACTCTAGGTCAATATTATATAACATATATGTATCAGGTTAAAGAGCCAAACTGCCTAAATTAGATTGTCTTAAAAGTCTCTTCTAAACGGAATATATTATTTTCAATATTCTATGTCCTATGGACAGGTTCACATAAAGTAATTTGATAGATTCTGCCTTTTGGCTTTCAGCAAATCCATTTATAGTTTGAATGAAATTTTGGAGTTTTGACAATAAACTTTTTAGAACAGACCAGAGAACCAGTCTTTCTTCAGAATAAATTAAAATCTGGGACAATACATTTTATTATAATGTGAGACTGTAATCATAAAATTTTAAAATTTGAGTATTTCATTCAGGGGGTTTTAGCCTTTATGGACTTAGTGATTTGCAGTGTTTCTAGAGTGTGTGTTCCATGTTTTTCTCACAATTTGCTACCGCTGATGAAAATGTCTAAGACTGCAGTAGGTTTTATACCTACTAGTCTCCCACAGATGCGCAGGATGGGCCCAAAGGCAGCCTCTCTGGTTTTAGGAAAAGGCGACTCAGGTGATTCTATTTGTTGGCAACGATAGAAGCCAACTGTTCAACATGGAACTGCTGTGTTCATTGTGTTAGGCTCTATTGGCGATGGAAAGATGGGGCTTGGCTCCTACTCCTGAGTGGTTCAGTCAATCTAGTGGCCCAGTGAAACCTTTGTAAGCCACTCCAACATCAGGCAGGTAGTTGTATATGCTGTCAACGGTCAAGCAAACCCAAGTGCTATGAGAATATATGGCCGAGAGATCTCACTTCCAATTGAGAGGGATTCTGGGAGATGTTTTAAGAGATAGAACTGGATCTGGATTTAATGGATAGGCGAGACCTTAAGATTGGTGTATGGGAAGGAAGATTGTTAGCAGGAGTACAAGCTTTAGGGCCATACAGGCCAGGCTGAGAATGGCTGGCCACACTCTTTTCTCTGTTATTATTGGGTGTTTCACTTCACCTTTCCCTACCTCAGTTTTCTCACTTGGAAAAAGAGGATGATGACATTACTTCATAGAATTTTTGTGAGGCTTATATGAGAACCTAAAACAAATGACTAGCACATTACCTGGAATGTTATAGGTACTTGATACGCTGTGCATGAACACACAAAACACACACACACACACACACACACACACACACACACACACTCAAGAAATAATGTTCCTCTGTGACATTTTCAGTATTTTATTGGAGAATTGCTAATTGATGGTCAAAATTAAGTGAGTTTTGTTCAGTTATTAGCTACTTCTCCTTGCCAACGGTCACTCATTATGTGGTTTGCTAATCTTCCTTTGCTATTCCTAAGAGAAATCTTAGATGTTCCTGGGAATTCAAGTATCCCAGGAAATGAGGCAGTTCTGAGGCGAATATGACAGAAAGTTTAACATTAGGCACGGTGCATTTTACAAATGTGGGGGCCTATTTCCTACGTAATAAAAAGCAGGAAGCAGGGGTGCCTGGGTGGCTCAGTTGGTTAAGTGTCCTACTCTGGATTTTGGCTTACAGTTGGTGAGTTTGAGGCCTGCATCAGGATCTACACTGACAGGGTGGAGTCTGCTTCGATTCTCTCACTCCTTCTCTCTCTGCCCCTCCCCTGCTCGCCCCCTCTCTCCCAAATAAATACATAATTAAAAAAAAAGCAGAAAGCAAAATCTATTTCTTTTAAGAATGACTGACTCTTTTATGTGGGAGACAAATGTTGTTCTTCCTAAGAGAACGTAACAACCATTGACCTACGAATGATGGTGGTTACCTAATAGCACTCAGAGTGGGAGACGAGTCTACTGGATGGCGGCCCAGGGTAGAATGCAGGATGAAATGGAGTGAGAATGCTTGCTTCTCGGAGTCCTCGTCCGCAGATGGAAGGAGCCTTGCCTTTTACATTAAATGAGGACATCACAGATGATGTCTGCCGGGAGATGAAGAGGTTTTGTTCTCTGAGTGGATCTAGTCGGAAGATGGCCAGAGAGCACTACCTCATCTATTTGAATGACTAGAAATGTGGCATGGTGCCCAGAAATTAGGTCAGAGCCTTTTGGATGTGGAGGAGATGTTTTTCAAGACTTTTTTTTCTGGTGTGGTAGCCTGACTTATGGAAAACTAATTGATCCCATAGGAATGTGCCCCAGAACCTAGGTTTTTTAGTTGAGGAAGCAATTCAGAGAAAAAAGTTACATGTTTATTTTATCTTAATGAACAATTTACTGTGACTAATAGTGGATGACATGGAGATTACTCGTATTTCATTTAATTATCTCTGTTTAAAAACACTACTGACTTGTTAGTCTGCGTGAATCTTTAAAAAGCATGTAACTTGAGTACCTCTTCCAAAGGATTCTTTTGGACAAAATGGAAATTGGGAATAATTATATTAAACATAATATATCTTGAAAATGTTCCATTAAAATTCCTTGATAAACATAATTATATTAATTATTAATACTCAAATAAGCATTATAAACTAATAGTAATAGTTAATATTACTAATTAACTCTGATTTAATCATAATTATATTAATGATCCCTCTCATTGGAGAGTGACTATTTTCGGTGGCATATACTTACAGTATTTCACTTGTTGGAAATGTTCAGATACCAACTATAATGTTTAATGGAGAAGATTTCAAATATGCCATTTGTAAATCAGGAAGTATCTATTGTTTTAAAAGTAGTTAACTGAATGTGGAGTTTTCTTCAATAGTTGACATTGTGGGATTTTAAGTTTGTTGTTATTGAGGACTTTACCTGAATGAAAAAAAGGATTTTTAAAATGTTAACCTGAAAAAAAGAGGGACTAGTGGAAATTCTTACCAACAGTTTGCTTTTAGCTATGAATCTTGATTTTATGACATTATTGTGCCTCATTTTATCTAAAAAAAAATAAAAGATAATATGGAATCTAAAAAGTGTTCTCAAAAAAGATTTTAAAATGTATTTAAAATGAAAAATAAGGGATCTGTCATAAAATACTGTGATTCCACAGTCAGTGAAGACATTTTTATTGGTTACAGAATGACAGTTTAGTTTTTAAATGATACTCTGAATGTTTACATATTGTTTTTTAGATGGATCTGTTGTTAAAATGTTTGCCAATCTCTCCAAGAAGTAAAGGCTATTGTTTATTTTCTCCTAATTCAAACATGGAAATTTTAGTGAGCTCTGATAGAGAAGTATTTAAAATATAAAATTGAACAATTCCTGGGACATGAATGAACATGCCAAATATACATGTCTTTTTAGAACAACAAAAAAACGCTGCCTCCACATAGATATAACTGGGAAAAAAATGAACTGTTTTGCTAATGTTATACAGAAGGTGTGTTGAATGATTCCACAAACATTCCATAATTTCATGTGAACATTAAAAAAAAATTTTATTGGGGTGCCTGGGTGGCTCAGTTGGTTGAGTGTCCGACTTTGGCTCAGGTCATGATCGCGTGGTCTGGGAGTTCAAGCCCCGCGTCGGGCTCTGTGCTGTTGGCTTGGAGCCCAGAGCCTGCTTCGGATTCTGTGTCTCCCTCTCTCTCTGCCCCTCCCCCGCTCATGCTCTGTCTCTCTCTTTCTCTCTCTCTCTCTCTGTCAAAAATAAACATTAAAAAAATTAAAAATTTTTAATTTTATCATTTATTCCATTTTGAGAGACAGAGAGAGACAGTGTGAGAGCTGGGTTGGAGCAGAGAAGAGGGGGAGACCCAGGATCCGAACCAGGCTCCAGGCTCCGAGCTGTCAGTACAGAGCTCGACACGGGGCTGGAACTCACCAACAGTGAGATCACAACCTGAGCTGAAGTTGGATGCTTAACCAACTGAGCCACCCAGGCGCCCGTCATGTGAACTTTTTTTTTTTTTTTTTTTTAGCTGTTGGGTATATATTCTATAACTACATTCTGGAATATAGTCTATAGAACATAATAACTTAGTTGATTTGTACTTTTAAAAAATGTTCGTTTATTTATTTTGAGAGAGAGAATCCCAAGCAGGCCTCACACTATCAGAGTCGAGCCTGATGTGGGGCTCGATCTCAGGAACAGTCAGATCATGATCTGAGTCGAAATCAAGAGTCAGGCACTTAACTGACTGAGCCACTCAGGTACCCCAATAACTTTAGCTTATTTTTTAATGACCTTAAGAAAAAAATTTTTTATAGAGACAATCAGAGGGAAAACTAAATTTCAAAATGGTATTTGATCCAATTTATAGATCCCTTATAATATTGAGAGGGCTATACTTAAGTATTTCTATTTAAACATTTCTATTTCTATTTATGTCTTTTATAAATATACCAGGAAATTTTTAAAAATTTCATCAACTCAAAACATATTGGAGGCCTTTGGAATCTACACTGTGAAGACAAGAGATTTTAAACATAATTGCTGCTCTTGTGGAACTTACATTTAAGTTAGGGGAAATGGATAATAAACAACATAGCAGACATTTAAAATATGCAGTTGGGGGAAAGGTGCTAAGATATGTCATAGCAGGGAAAACGAGGCAGAGTACAGTGATTGGGGGTAAGACATTCCAGGAAAACAATTAAAACCTTTTTTTTTCCCCCTTCGGTTGATTGCTTGTTTGATAAAATCAATAAGATACAACGACTCAAAATCTAGCGGTGGAAATGATGCTGGTGTGTACAGCAAAACGTGATCTATGATGCAAAAGAGAAACAATCTTAATGTTCTTTTTATGATTCTGTTATTTCAATCTATTTATGAACATTAAAGCATTCCTTTGCTGGATACTCTCCATATTCTAGGCCCTATAAATGAACACAGTACATGGTTGTAGCCTCCTTCCAAAACTGGATATCATATATCATATTATTCCTTATGCCTGCTGTGCACATTTTAGAGGTAAATATGTGATAAATTTCATATACACGTAAAGACTTAGATATAGCCATTCATTGCATCAGTGTCTGCAAAAGTGGAAACTGGAAACAGACCAAATTCTTCCACAATGGAAGAATGGGTAGGCAATTTACGGCCCTATTGGAAATTATGGAGTGGTTAAAATATTGAGCTAAGAGTATATACATTATCATGGAAAACTCTTTAAGATACACTATTAAGCATTTATTTATTTATTTATTTATTTATTTATTTATTTATTTATTTATTTATTTATTTACTTTTTGAGAGAGAGTGGGAGATGGGCAGAGAGAGAGAGGGAGACACAGACAGAGCCTGAGGCGAGGCTCAAACCCACAAACCCTGAGATCATGACCTGAGCTGAAGTTGGACACTTAACGGAATGAGCCACTCAGGTGCCCCAAGATACACTGTTAAGTTTTGAAGAAAACACATTTCAAGACAATATATTCAGTAAGATGATGATTACAAATTCAAACAAATCGAAACTATGTATCTTGGTATGTAAGGTAGATCACTTTACTTTCCCCAACTCTTCCCTTCACCTCTGTAATAGAATTGTACATTAACATCCTTTTTTTTTTTTTACATTTATTTATTTTTCATAGACAGAGACAGAACACAAGTGGGGGAGGGTCAGAGAGAGAGGGAGATGCAGAATCTGAAGCAGGCTCTAGGCTCCGAGCTGTCAGCACAGAGCCCAACGTGGGGCTCGAACTCACAAACTGGGAGATCATGACCTGAGCCGAAGTCGGACGCTTAACTGACTGAGCCACCCAGGTGCCCCAACATCCTTTTTATATGAAATGCTGATATTGTCACATACTAAATTGCTATAGTTATTTGTGTTTGTATACCCCTGCCCATTGCCTTCCTGGCCATATAATGTGGCTTGGTTAACGGAATGCTAGAGGGCAGGATGTGAACAGAAGCTTTAAATGTACTTGTCTGGTTTTGCCTGTTCTCTTACATGCCTGCTATCTGCCATGAGAACCTGAACGTATCTATAGCCTGAACCAGAGTGGTGCTAGCTGCCCATAATCCCTTGGCCAATAAAAATAAATGTTCTAAACCACTGATTTTTGAGGTTGGTTGTTATGCCGCGTTATTGCAACAACAGCTGACTGACACAGTGTTTGTGTGAGTGCTTAGAAAAAATCAGGAAGAATAGCCACTAGACTATAATCTTTATCTCTAAGAATTAATAGTGGATGTAAAGAGGGAATTACAATTATTATTTTCTACTGTTGAATTTATTTTAATTTAATTGTTAAGTAGGTGATATAATTTTTGTTTCTCACATCAAAATCAAAATCAAATACGCTAAGAAGATCAGCTCTCACTCTTTTCTCCATCCAATCCATTTCTGCAACCTATAGATAATACATTAGCATCTTATTAATCTTAATGACAATGAAACAAAAAACAAATGTGTTCTTATTTTCCCCCTTTATTAACTATGTTTTGTTCTTGACATTGCTTTTTTCCCTTGCATTTTTATATAATAGAGATCTTGTCATTTTGGTACATATATACTTTACCCCTTCTCTTTCCTTCTCCTTCTCCTCTTCTTCCTCCTCCTCCTCCTCCTCCTCCTCCTCCTCCTCCTTCTTTACAACTGAATAATGTTCCACACTATGGAATTAACTTAGTTTATTCAACTTGTCCAATATTTGCTAAGCTCTTGGATTATTTCTAGACCTTTGCTACTCCAAACAGTGCCCACAATGGATAATCTTATACGTACCATTCTATGTGTAGAATCATCTGCAAACATAATTTTACCTTTTCCTTTCCAGCTTTTATGCATCAAATGTTTTATCCTGTATAAATATGTAGCCGAATACATTTAATACAAGGTTAAATAGCTGTGTTAATAAAGGCCACCCTTTTCTTGTTCCTTCAATATTTGCTCATTAGAAAATCTGCTGGTGTTTGGTCTGGGATGATCTATAGTCATGTATTAGCTGGGATCTTTGAAATAAACAAAGGAAGATTGTTTCTCTACTCATAACATTTCTGACACCAAATTTATGGGGGTTTTCACTGTAAGCAATTCCCCAATTCTCTGCAGACACCAGCTGAGTGTCCTACAATTTCGTTCAATTCTGGCACTAACTACCTGGAGTTAAGGCGGACCCCTCAGGTTCAGGTCTCAGTCCTATAAGACTTCCTCTAACTGCAAGTAATGAGTTCCTAGGTTACCTACACTTCTGCCCAACTTGACTGCAAATTAAGGGTTCCCATGATTTCCTCTTCAGTTTAATAATTTGCTATAACAGCTTACAGAACTCAGAGAAATACTTATTTTTACTGATTTATTATAAAGGATATAAAGGACACAAATGAACAAATGGAGACGTACACAAGGTGAGCCCTGAAAAATTAAAATGTATGAGCTTTTGTCCCCATGGAATTTGGGGTGGGTCACCTTCTTGGCATGTAGAAGTGTTCACCAACTTGGGACCTCTAGGAACGCTCTTATTCAGGATTTTTATGAAACCCTATTGGATTTCATAAAATGGATTGCTTGAATCCATTGGCCATTGGTGATTAATTCAATCCTCAGCACCCCCTCTCCTCCCTGGGTGTTGGGGAATGGGGCTGAAACTTTCAACCTTCTAATCCCATGATCGGTTCCTCTCGTAATCAGCCCCCGTCTTCGAAGCATCATCTCATTTGCTTTAATTGAAATATGACTTTGAAAGGGGCTTATTCTTTCAGATAACAGAATAGCAAATACCAGAATAACAGAAGATGTTCCTTTAGCCCCTACCACTCAGGAAATCACAAGGGCTTTAGAAGCTCTTGTACCAGGAACTGGGGATAAAGAATAAACAGGTATGTCTTATTATATCTCAATCACAACAGTGCAAGAAAACTAAGTAATTAATGAGAGTTTAATGAAGAGAAGCCTTTTATAAGATGGTGGGCCATATTAAGGATACCAAAAGGGGTTGGTGAAATTTATGGAACTAACAATAGGGAGACAGCATTTCTCTCCTTAGGGCTGACAAAGACGTAGGAAATAGAGGTTCTGGGAACAGAGAGATTTGTAGGCAAGAGCCTCCTGATAAAAACTGCAGCCCTCAGGAAAAAATCACTTTAACCCTGCAGTCTTCTCGAATTGGCTTAACTCAAACAGAAACCACATTGTATGGTTACTGCAGACCACACAAGAGCCGGATGGAGAAGAGGCAAAGTGGATCTAGAGGGGCCAAGCAGGGATGACCCAGCATACATATTAAGGAAGTGTCTACTAACTCCTTTTTTACTGAATGTTTTCAAATGTAAGAATGGAATTGAATTTATTAAGTTATTTTCACTATCCGTGGAGATGATCACAGGATTTCCTGTATAGATCATCAATGTTCTATTAAGATATATAATCTATATATATCTGTATCTATCTCTATCTATCTATATATATCACACTTCTTAATACTGAGCCATCCTTTCATACCTAAATTCAACTTTGTGCCTAATATTTTATCTCTTTTTAAACTTCATAAACGTGGAATAATAAAATGTGTACACTAATGTGTCAGCTTCTCATTCTTAACATGTTGAGATTCATCCAGGGGCACCTGGGTGGCTCAGTCAGTTGAACGTCTGACTTCATGGGTTCCAGTCCCGCGTCGGGCTCGGTGCTGACAGCTCAGAGCCTGGAGCCTGTTTCAGATTCTGTGTCTCCCTCTCTCTGTCCTTCCCCTGCTCGTACTCTGTCTCTCTCTCAAAAATAAATAAACATAAAAAAATATGTTGAGATTGATCCTTTTGTGTATAGATATGTTTAGATACGTATTTCATTTTGTGAATATTCTATCCACTCTGCTGTTGAATATTTGGGTTAGTCTAGTTTGGGCTATTAAAAATACTGCTGCTGCACATGCTTATAAATGTACCTGTATAAACATTTCTATTTACCTAGGAATAAAATCGCTGGGTCGTTAGGAATGCTTATTTCGAGCTTTGCTAGATACTGTTAAGCGGTTTTCCAAAATAATTGTACCACCTTTACACTCCCATCGGTAATGTAGGAGATTCCCCGTTGCTCCCTATTCCTGCTAACTCCTTAAATTTGGCCATTCTAGTGCATGTCGAATGATATCTCGGTGTGGTTTTATTTTAATTTCCCTTCTGTCTAATGAGGACAGATATCTTCTCATATTTTTATTGGACATTTGGATATCCTCTTTTGTGAAGTGACTATTCAAGTTGTTCGCTAATTTTTCTATTGGATTTTTCTTCTAATTTATTTTGATAAGTTCTTTATATATTCTGGGTGAGTCCTTTGTCATGTTTTTTTGATTATGTTCTCTTGTAACAGAGCTCGTCTCTTTGCATTATTAAGGATTTCTTTTGGCAAATAAGAAGTCTTAGTTTTTATGTGGGCTGGTTAGTCAATGTTTTTCCACATGGCTACTGCCTTTTCTCCTATTTATAGATTTTGCTCAACCAAAGTTGCTGAAGATAAGAATTAATTCATGTTTTCTTTTGAAACTTCCCTGTCCAATACTAACTACAGTGACTATATACATATAGCTATTTAAATTTAAACATAAGTTACTTAAATTTAGATTACATTAAATCAAAAATTAGTCTCTCCACTGCTTTAATCACATTTCAAGCGCTCAGTGGCCACAGGTGGCCTGTTGGATACAGCAAATATAGAATATTTCCATCATCACAGGCATTTCTACTAGACTGTGCCATGTAGAAAAGTGGGAAGGTGAAGAATATAGGTGGGCCATGTTCCTAGAGGAACAAGAACTCCTTATTTATGATTTTTTAACAATGAGAATTAATCATGTCATTTTTATAATTAAAATAAGGAAAGGAGAAAAAAACTGCTTTAGTTTACAAGCTTTGTTTTATTTATTTATTTTTTTCTTTTTTTTTCTTTTTTTTAAAAAATTTTTAATGCTTATTTATTTTTGAGACAGAGAGAGACAGAGCATGAACAGGGGAGGGGCAGAGAGAGAGGGAGACACAGAATCTGAAACAGGCTCCAGGCTCTGAGCTGTCGGCACAGAGCCCGACGCGGGGCTGGAACTCACGGACGGTGAGATCATGACCTGAGCCGAAGTCAGACGCTCAATCGACCGAGCCACCCAGGCGCCCCTACAAGCTTTGTTTTAAAAGAAGCAGGCATAGTTATAGGTATATCATGATCTGGCACCTAGCCAAATCTCTAAAAGAGTATTTGTACTGTAAACTGACTGGAACACAGGTTTCGTATTTGACTGACCATAATACAGACTGTCCCCGAAACAGACTCCTTTTACATATAGAGGTGTTTAACAAACTTCCTCCAACCATTCCGATTAGTTTGGAGACCATTCTAAATTGTTCTACTTACTAAATCTCCTTAACTTAAAAAATGCTTTACTTCCCTCTTTAATCTATGTTTTTTTTTTTTTTAGCACATTAGAGATTGTTGTTTGTGTGTTTTTCTAAAATGTAACTGATGCTTTTTCTTTCCTAGTGAAGTTCATGGTTGTCTGAAGGATTATGATATGGTTTGGAGGCAGACGTTTACAAATATTTCCCTTGGGTTCAATTTTAAGTTGATACAATTTATAAGCTGGGTTTTAAGTAATTTAGGTGATTTTTTAGTGTGGAACCCAGATAGAAATCCAGTGATTAATCACTGCCTCCTACTTGATGAACTCCTTCAGAGATCAAAGGATAACTTATTAGCCACTTAGAAAATACAACAGGTTGGTTAAAGCCCATGGAGTCCTGAACTGTTCTGATTTCCAAAGTTACCTGTCAGACTTTGAACTAGAGAAAAGTGACAAGTTGAAAAGACTAAACAAAAGTTACCTTCCTGAAGGGGCTGCTGACAATGATAAAACAGTCATTCACAGGTAGCCTGTGTGGGGGTGTTTTACCCCAAAGACAACAATGCAGCTTTCGTGATGGTGTTGAAGCGTATTTCTATTTTGGTACTTAATTTTTCTGAACACAAAGCAGTCTGCATGCTGTCAAACAAAAACACGAATGTTGAAATCTGACAAGTTCTTTATGTTACATACTTCCAGAGCATGTTGTATATTCTTCCAGCACTTTTCACAGTTTTAGTGATTTAATTATTTTGAAATTCTTTGTCTATTATCTGGCTTCTCAGCTATACCATCAGCCACAGAGGAAAGGGCTGTGTCTGTTTCGTCTAAAACTATCTCCACCTCTTAGGACAGAATCCAGCTCTCGGTGTATACTTATTGGCTAACAAACATCAAGCCGGATCAAAGTGTGGTGAGATCTTTCCAGCACTTGTGGGTTAGGCTCGTAATGGGAACTTTAGAGCTTAAACTGCAAACAAGCACTCCAGTGTTGGTGGCTTTACTTGGACTCCTGTTCTAAGGCTGCTCTTTCAAAAACTCGTTCAATAGGATTTCTGCTCATTGGTATAATCAGTGGTACCTATATAAATCTACTTTCCCCCATAGTGCTCTGCTCTCTGTTACCCTTTTCTCTTCCACTCTTTCACTGACGTTACTTTGTCACTTCTAGGCTTTAGGGCCAGGACTTGGTATTTCCAGTAGGGACCCCATTTTTGTCGATTGATTGACTGCTTGGTTGAATATGTAAAAAATTACCAATTCATCATTAACATAAATGTCCTCATTGAGTGAGCCGCTACCAAGAAAATAATTCTTAAGCAAAAGTCACATTTTGGCTTAAATATATTTACCGCAGTCCTCTTGGTGGGGAGAAAGAAATTATGAAATATCCAATGTATTATAAAAATGTGAGTTATCTGTAAGTAAAACTAGCCAGAACTCAATATTGGAACAGATGCTATCCCCATGGAAGCACTGTCATTAAAAATAAACTGTTCTTAAATATTTACAATTTTTTTTACAAGTTTACAAAGCCTACTTTCATGTTGCATCTCATGTAATCCTTAAAACCAGGAGTTTTTTGGCATGTACTTTACAGAAAAGGAAACTGAACTATAGAGACATTCAATAGTTACTTAGGACCTACCGGTTTGTCGGTTTTCAGATTTTACAGTCCAGTGTCTTGAGGAAAGACTCAAGACTTCTCTTGAGTCTGCTTTTCATGTTTGGATGGGTTACCTTTCCCATCTGAACAACGTGGGTTGGGATGGTTTGGTTTCCTACATATTTGGACATAAAAACTAAGCACCATAGAGCAATGTCTCTGTGATTCCAAGATGAGGGAAGCAAATGTAGTTAGAACGAAGAAACACAAGGTGATTCAAGCTGGTGACAAAATTCTCAAAGATGCTTGAAAACTTAACTTCTTTATTTAGTAGTGTGAAGTTTTTTAGCCTCTGAGTTATGGATTTTTTAAAATGAGGCATATCATTGCAGGAGTGAAAAATAAACAATGCTTTTTGTAAAAGTTGATTGAACTCTCTGTTCTTTCCCTTAGTCTCTCCTCATACACATGCATGTATCTTATTAAAACGTACAAGATCACTATTAAATTCTGCATTTGCTTTCTATTCTACCCTAAGATTTTCTGTTCTATTCCTAAGATTGAATGGAGAGCTAGCTGGGATGTTCGGAATGGAGAATTTTTATTTCAAAAGATGAACTTCAAATAAAATCTTTGATATCGATTTTGGATTTTACTCTTGTTCCAGCAGGATTTAACTTGCAGTAGGCTTTCTTTTACCACATACGTGACTTGAGAAAAAGATGTGAAAGAAATGGTTCATCCAGGGTCACTTAAGAGCTTCCAAATGACCATAGTGGGCAGCTTTTGGCCTTTGGATTACCAAAAGAAATAAACTTGTCTAAGAAAATCCCAACTTGTTGTTATCTGAATTTAAGACATTGACAAGCATTTGACCTCGATGGTCCTAGTAAAATGAGACAGTAAACATATGAACTACTACTTTTCTTTTTTCCTTTCTTACTCTGTTGCCCAAACTTAAAGCAACATTGAGTAAGTTTGAGGCTTTTTGATTTTGACATTCTCAATGCTGTCAAAAATGAATAAGGTCTGTATTCATTTCATAGGTTGATATACTAGTATATTCATTATTTACAATCTTAAGAAGAAATAGAAGTGGTGAACATTTTAGAATTCTAATTTCTTTAATTCTCTGGCTCTCTAGAAGGATGGATTCTAGAAGACAAATATAATACCAGTTGTGATGTGCCTAATTTACTGTAAAACTTGCAATCAAATGCAAAAGAAA
Organism: Prionailurus viverrinus; assembly: GCF_022837055.1. Taxonomy (NCBI): domain Eukaryota; kingdom Metazoa; phylum Chordata; class Mammalia; order Carnivora; family Felidae; genus Prionailurus; species Prionailurus viverrinus. The sequence continues at coordinate 21,672,942 of NC_062564.1, forward strand.
TGAGCAATATTTAATTTACCTTGGGTAAAATTTAGAATACAGTAATAAATAGAGTCAATACAAAAATATTCAGGATTTCACTAAGCAGAAGGTATGGAAGTTTCTTTGTAACTTCAAGATTTGTATTTACCATCTCATTGCCAATTCATTATTTATTTTTTTTTTAAATTTTTTTTTTCAACGTTTATTTATTTTTGGGACAGAGAGAGACAGAGCATGAACGGGGGAGGGGCAGAGAGAGAGAGAGGGAGACACAGAATCAGAAACAGGCTCCAGGCTCTGAGCCATCAGCCCAGAGCCTGACGCGGGGCTCGAACTCACGGACCGCGAGATCGTGACCTGGCTGAAGTCGGACGCTTAACCGACTGCGCCACCCAGGCGCCCCGCCAATTCATTATTTAATTAATGAAGCAAACTGTGCACCACGATTACCAGTCCTTGTTCCAGGCTCTTGATATTTGTAGGCTAACAAAATAGACAGACAAAACATAATCCTGCCTAACAATTACCTACATATACAGTGTACATTTTATGCACATTTATGCTGTGTTTAAAATGCATGTGCACTCTTAATTAATTTTGTAACACAGTAAACAATGTAAATGGTGCACCTAAAGGCTAAGAACCATTCGAATGCATCATATAAAGTCACATGTTAGAGACCCATTATTCATTATCCAAAAAATACTTTGCATACACAGCATGGAAATGCTATGTGAAAAACTTTGTTGATCTTAGTGATTGCAATAATCATGGAGTTGTCAATCCAAAAATGCAATAACTTGATATGGAAGGTGGATGAGAAAAGCTCAGATACTGACATCTAAACAGCGTTAACCCATGCGATTGTTTCCATAACCCTCAGTGATGCAGTGCAGTTTTTTTCTTGATGAAGTATACTTGTCAAGCCATAGATGATCAGTGTGGCTTATAGCGGCACATTCCATTTGGGTCACGCAAAATACGCTTGTTGGGACTTTTTCATCTATTTACAGGAGACTGGAAAAGGAGGTGATTCCCTCTCCCACTACTCCCCAATACGCTTCACACTGTGGCTGGAGAATATCTCTGGAAAAATACCAACATTTTCTTGAAGTATAAGACATAATTTCATTAAATTATATATCTTTCACTGATTTTTTAAAGTCTATTTACTTATCTGAGAGAGACAGGGAAAGAGTGTATGCGTGCGTGCAAACGGGGGAGGGGCAGAGAAAGAGGGAGAGAGAGAATCCAAAGCAGGCTCTGCCCTGACAGGGCAGAGCCCAATGCGGGGATCACTCTCCCCGACTGTGAGATCATGACCTGAGCTGAAATCAAGAGCTGGACGCTTAACTGAGCCACCCACGTGCCCTGGTCCTACACGGATTTTTAAATTATTTTTTGAGATTTTTATTTATTATAAATTATTTATGTATTTTATCCATATTTATTAAATGGCTTATTTATTTACATTATACTTTTTTATACTTAGAAATACGTTGAATAAAAGTAAAATGTTTTAGGCAAGTTTAAGAACCTATAGAAGAGATTTAATAATCTTTCTACACCGAGAACTAAATAAAATCAATGATTATTTAAATGGCTGGTTGTTTTTAGACACATTGGGGCAATTTATCTGAGATAGAGTCATTCCAGCAAGCCCCTTCCAAAACCCAGCAATTCACCCAACTTAAGCATTTTAATAAAAAAGACCTTCTGTTCCCGTTGCTTTTGTCCCAGAAGCGGGGGGGGGAGTGGGGGGCTGCGGGGGAGGAGCAAACTATAGAGTAAGCTTTTAAAAACAGACAAAATGATATTTTCCTTTAGAATGGGCAAGGCAAGTTTCACTGAAAGAAACACATCTCAGGTAAAGCTAGTTTTACTTTTATTCTTCATCTTCTTAAAACTGACTGGAGAGAGGCCCATTGTGTGCCCTACACTTTTTGTTCTGGGCACCTGAGCAGCGCACAATGTATCACTTATCAGTGGAACAAAAGACTCCTTCATCAGGCAAGGGCTGGGGAGCATGACAGCTGCAGACTCAGAGCCTCTCTAGGCTGCTCCTTTGCTGAGACGGAACAGGAAATAGACTATTCATGTGGACTTTCATGTCTGACCCTATTTAATTTGACTCAAGTAAGATTAGCCTCTTTCAAAACATATCCATCCATGTTGAATGGTAATCCTAGATCTTTGCTTCTTATGAGAGACTTGGTTCAGAAAATGTAGAAAATAATTTGTATTAGGTGGATTTTACAGTAGAAACAATAATGATTTTTATGTAAGTACTGCTGTATATTTTGAACAGCTTACATTTTGGAATATTTCTTTATTAAAAAATGCAATATAAAAATAATAGGGTTTTTTTTTCCCTGACTGCAAGACCAAAGAAAACCAGGAAGGTTTTGTGCTGTTGAGGATGTAAATAAATACTAAGACAATTCTCATTTCATTACATTGTAGTTTAATTCTAAATATTGATCTTGTTACTGAGCGTATTCCTTTCCCTTTATGTAAATATATTTTTCTTGTAGCCTTCTAAGATTATGCTTGTATTCCCATTGAACTAAGAAAAAAATTCTGTTTGGAAGGTTACTTAAATGTAGAACTCCAAATTCTTGAGCAATTATTGAAAGAAAAAACTTTTTTTAATAGCTCAAAGAGTTCTTGGCTGCTATGTAGGTCACCCCATGTTAGAATGATTTAATGCAGAATATTTCATGCATAAGAAGTCCACACTGATCACATTTTTTTCATTCCATTTTTTGTGTCTCTGACATAAATGTTTGAATAATCATAAATTCGAATAGAAATAATGATATTTATGGTACCGTATACTCTATGTCAAGACTGAAAACAGGATAATGTTGTATGTTTGCAAAATGATTAATTGTAAAACCTTACTGAGAACTCTGGAGGAAGGAAAGTCTATATAAAAAACTTAATAAAGTAAAAACATTTTACAAAACACCTAAATTTATAGCCTGAATCTTAGTGACTTAGTAAAGACATGTCATAGAGAGGTTCTTGTTTCAATAAATAGTTAAGAATTGAGTCTATCAGTTTTTGCCAGTAGATGCTTCTATAAGCTTGAAGATAATTTTCTTCTTTCCCACAATTACCTCTGATCTCCTATAATATTTATGTCACTGGTTTAGATACTGAGAATAGCTATAAAACAAAATGACTTATTTTAAATACTTTGATCATAAACACTGTTAGTCACTTAAATCACTGAGTGATTACAATTATTTTTATCACAGTATAATTACAAACTTAACGTTTTGCATAGATCTAAGCTTTTATTCAGTATTTTCTCATCTGTGTCAGGTCAGAACATTGGTCCAACATTCAATAACTAGTACCTGAAATGTGTATCTGTATGTTGCTTTTGTTATAATTTGGCACCTGAATATATGTGCATCTCTCTCTCTCTCTCTCTCTCTCTCTCTCTCTGTCTCTATCTTTCTAATCTATTGATCTAGGTACATAGAGTATATATATCTATATAACTACATAAAGATATATGATATAGGTATATATATATATGTACACCTGGGTCCATATAAAATGGGCCTGATAAAAATGATCTTGTAGAACATCAGGAAGAAGAAAAACATACTTGTCTCTTTAAAAATATTCCCTTTTTCTTTACTTTTCATAAGATTTTTGTTAAATTGAAATAAAAATGTTGAAATAATCAAAAAGGAATTTGAATTGAAAATTGATTTCTGAAGATCTTTTTGAAAAAAAATTTTTTTTAGTTGAGAACTTAATTATTTACTGCTGCTTTTGATAATGTTATTTGGGCATTGTTACATTATATTTCCTCCAACCTGGTTGTGTTTTCCAAAACCTGGCTTTTGTCTTCATCACCTTCTGTTTTAAAATCAGCCAACTCATCTGTGTTCCAGAGCTATTGTTTCCCTCAACTTACACAGTGGGCTGTAGAATTTACCAGGCATAATTTTTCAGAATAGCCCAAATTTTCTTATTCTCCTCCATTCTCAGAATGTCCAACCATATGTGCCCTGATCATGGTACAGTTAGAACCAATGTGTCTTTTTTCAGTTTACTTTTAAAAATTCACTGACCAACATCTGAGAAATTTTGGGCTTCAGTAGCGTTTCTTATTCTCTTCACAAACCTCTTTCTTCATTTCTTTGCCACTGCTTTAGCTGTTAGCAAAGCAGTTCATTCTTTATGATGAAATACAAATGACTCATCTTAACAGTAAGAGCATGTATTTGTCCCTGGTGTGTTTGAATCATTCCGTATGTCCGTACAGATGTAAATGTTTGCTGAAATAGTCCTCAGAGGATGCCCCTGATCACTAGACAAATACTCCTTCCTTCCTTCCTTCCTTCCTTCCTTCCTTCCTTCCTTCCTTTTTCTTTCTTTCTTTCTTTCTTTCTTTCTTTCTTTCTTTCTTTCTTTCTTTCTTTCTCTTCTTCTTCTCCTCTTCCTCCTCCTCCTTCTTCTTCTCCTTCTTCTTCTTCTTCTTCTTCTTCTTCTAGTTACCAGAGGCTCATTTCTTTTCAATATTGTTCTTCCAGGGAAAACAATTTTTGTAGATTGTATAGCTGCTGGAAAAATGGAAACTATTAGTGTCCTAATAAAACTAAGCTAAAGAGAAAATTAGCCTTCTTTATTGCTTTCTTTTCCTCTGCTGGAGTCGTTGTTCTTCTATATGATTCTGCCTTGATATTCCTTGTTTTCTTATTTTTATTGCAGGAATTTACCTCTTTTAACCTGTGCACTCTGCAATGCGGCGACATGATGTCTGTACATCTCCTCGGCCCAGACCTTGGGAAACTTGCCTGTTTTGGTGTGCATCAGGTATGTGAGTATGCTTGGACAAATATGTTACTGATGAAAATCATGGCCTCTCTCCCCTCTCTACTATTCAGGCTGGTTGAAAGTCATGGTTTACATACTGTAAACTGTACAGTTTTATGTGCTCCCATGACTTCACTCTCTTTATACCAAAGGACCCCCAATCTATTACTTATACAGAGGTATTTATCTTTCATCTCTGATTTACATCGTATGTGCATATGCCTGTGTACATCCACATGACCAGGCTTCTGAGACGAACCTTAGTGTCTTCTGTGTTCTCTTCTTCATGCCCCTTCCCCATTCAGTGCTTTGATTCCACTAAGTGTAGTTCTACCATCATCATGCTCTCCTTGGTTCCTCTCTACTTTCTCGTCTGGATGATTCTATTTCCTTCCCAACTCTTCCAACGGGCATTTCTATCACTTCTCAGTTGCCCTACTTCCTCATGATGCTATTAGAATTATTTTTTGACGATTGAACTTCTGTTTTTAAAAAGTTGGTAAGTCGTCAGCATCTAAACAGACCAACCAACAAACCTTAACATGGCAGATAGAATCTCATACAAAGTGGCCCAGATCCTCCCCTCTCTTTGCCGTACCTTGTTACCACAGAAAAAGTTCTGCACAGAGCCTGGCACGTAGTAGGCACTCCGTGAATGATTGTTGGTGAACAAGAAGACACTGTGTAGGCACCAATAGCAATTTAAAAATAAACTAAAAATAGACAAATAGAAATGTGTGAATTCTGTAGCGAGGCAAGCAATGGTCTCATTCACTGGCTCTTAGACTCTAGCATCAGAATTACCCACTGGGCTTGTTAAAACCTAGATTGCTGGGGTTACACTCAAGTTTCAGATTCAGTAGGTCTGCGATGGGGCCCAAGACAAGGTCCCGTGATGGTGCCACACTTTAAGATCTACTGGTCTAGTTAATACCATGTAAATTGTTAACAGGGATGAAAGTCATTAGTTTTTTTGTTGTTCACTGGTGCATCTAACCAAAGGGCCTACTCTTCTTCATGGCACTCATGTGCCATCTACATAATTTCTGTTGTATCTTGAAGTCTTCCAAATCTCCTGTGATGGTTAATTTTATATACCAACTTAGCTAGGCAATGGTACCCAGCTATTTGGTCAAACACCAGCCTGGATGTCCCTGTGAAGCTCTTTTATTTTTTTATTTTTTATTTTTTTATTTTTTTTTATATATGAAATTTATTGTCAAATTGGTTTCCATACAACACCCAGTGCTCATCCCAAAAGGTGCCCTCCTCAATACCCATCACCCACCCTCTCCTCCCTCCCACCCCCCATCAACCCTCAGTTTGTTCTCAGTTTTTAAGTCTCTTATGCTTTGGCTGTCTCCCACTCTAACCTCTTTTTTTTTTTCCTTCCCCTCCCCCATGGGTTCCTGTTAAGTTTCTCAGGATCCACATAAGAGTGAAACCATATGGCATCTGTCTTTCTCTGTATGGCTTATTTCACTTAGCATCACACTCTCCAGTTCCATCCACGTTGCTTCAAAAGGCCATATTTCATTTTTTCTCATTGCCACGTAGTACTCCATTGTGTATATAAACCACAATTTCTTTATCCATTCATCAGTTGATGGACATTTAGGCTCTTTCCATAATTTGGCTATTGTTGAGAGTGCTGCTATGAACATTGGGGTACAAGTGGCCCGATGCATCAGTACTCCTGTATCCCTTGGATAAATTCCTAGCAGTGCTATTGCTGGGTCATAGGGTAGGTCTATTTTTAATTTTCTGAGGAACCTCCACACTGCTTTCCAGAGCAGCTGCACCAATTTGCAATCCCACCAACAGTGCAAGAGGTTTCCCGTTTCTCCACATCCTCTCCAGCATCTATAGTCTCCTGATTGGTTCATTTTGGCCACTCTGACTGGCGTGAGGTGATACCTGAGTGTGGTTTTGATTTGTATTTCCCTGATAAGGAGCGACGCTGAACATCTTTTCATGTGCCTGTTGGCCATCCGGATGTCTTCTTTAGAGAAGTGTCTATTCATGTTTTCTGCCCATTTCTTCACTGGGTTATTTGTTTTTCGGGTGTGGAGTTTGGTGAGCTCTTTATAGATTTTGGATACTAGCCCTTTGTCCGATATGTGATTTGCAAATATCTTTTCCCATTCCGTTGGTTGCCTTTTAGTTTTGTTGGTTGTTTCCTTTGCTGTGCAGAAGCTTTTTATCTTCATAAGGTCCCAGTAATTCACTTTTGCTTTTAATTCCCTTGCCTTTGGGGATGTGTCGAGTAAGAGATTGCTACGGCTGAGGTCAGAGAGGTCTTTTCCTGCTTTCTCCTCTAAGGTTTTGATGGTTTCCTGTCTCACATTCAGGTCCTTTATCCATTTTGAGTTTATTTTTGTGAATGGTGTGAGAAAGTGGTCTAGTTTCCACCTTCTGCATGTTGCTGTCCAGTTCTCCCAGCACCATTTGTTAAAGAGACTGTCTTTTTTCCATTGGATGTTCTTTCCTGCTTTGTCAAAGATGAGTTGGCCATACGTTTGTGGGTCTAGTTCTGGGGTTTCTATTCTATTCCATTGGTCTATGTGTCTGTTTTTGTGCCATGTGAAGCTCTTTTAAAGATGATATTAACATTTAAGTCAGTAAACTTTGAGTAAAGAAGGACTACCCTCCCTAATGTGGGTGGGCCTCATCCAATCAGTTGAAGACCCTAAAAGAAAAGACCCTGGTCCCTTGAGGAAGAGGAAATTTTGCCAGCAGTTGGCCTTTGGACTCCAGATGCAATGTCACCTCTTCCCAGAGTCTCCAGCTTGACCAACTATCCTGCAAATTTCAGACTTGCCAGTTCCCATAATAGAATGACTCGATTCCTTAAAATAAATCTCTTTCTACCTCCCATTCCTCCCTCCCATCTCTCTCTCTTTTCTCTCTCTCCATATATATTTCCTAATGCTTCTGTTTCTCTGGAGAGCCCTGACTAACACACCCAGTGTGTCCAGGATTAAGAATCACTTGTCATCTGTACTCAGTCTTTCCCCTGGACTGTATAAAGTGGATTGATGCCTTAAAAACTATAATTCTTTTAGTATTTTGGATAGATATGATATAAGCACTAAGATAAAAAAAAGTACTATTCAAGTGTAATGTAAATTATATTATACACGTGGGCCTTAAAATTTCTAATCTTTGCTTATATTAACAAAGTCCTTCTGATTTTTTTAATGACTTAGCTACTTAGAGAAGTATTAAGCTAGAAATAGAATATAGAAGAAACAGTATGCCTTTTCTTTTTATTTCCATTCAAGAGCTAACACTTTTTATTTGCAGGCCAGTTTAATTAGGAAGAGAGAAAAAATTAATGGTCATTACAATGGTTAATAAAATAGGGACAGCAATGCTGAATTTAGGATTATCACTCTAATTTCTAATTTTTTTAAAGGAATGCAGTGGTGCCTTTGTTTAGTTGTATAAGTGTACACTATTTTAAGGAGAAGTAAAGTGCTAGAGAAATAAAGTGGAAAAGTAATGAAAAAATGTCCCTATTTCAAGCTTCTTGGTTCATTGTAAGAAAAGTATTTTTCATTTTCTCTTAGTTGTAGGTCCTTCAGTGGCTTGATTACATTTCAGCAGAAAGAAGCATTGGGGATGGCATTTTGTCCACTTTCACACTAAGGAACATGATCATCATATATACATTTTTCTCTTCTCCAGCTTATACCAATAGGAATGTAAGGATTACACTAAATAATTGCATAAACGGTTACTTCCTGCCAATATAAAATGTCTTTGAGCACAATGGTAGGGTCTTTCTCCAAATCACTACTGACTTTTTGGTCTGACCTACGAAGGGTAAATCACATAAGCTACTTAAAGTTGGAATAATAGTCTTTGCAGATTAAAATGATGAAAGCTCTAAGGCTGGCGTGATGCCAAATTTTGATTTCCTGTTGTACCTTTGGGGCATCGTGTGGCGAATTTTGCAAAGTTGTTCTTCTGTTTGGTGTTCAGGTACTTTTCTGCAATTCACTCCAATTTAGCTACTGTCCTATTTTAATAGCTGGAGAATTTTTGCTCAGGTAATAAGTTCTAAGAAACATGACACTCTGATATCATTTTCACATTTATTAGTAATAAGGCTGTGTGGACTAGAGGGTAGGGCACAGATTTGGGGCAGAAAGAAGAATGGGTCCAAATTCCAGATTTTCCTTCTATTAGTTCAGTGATCTCGTGCAAGTTAATTAACATCTGGGTAAAAATTATGAATAAAAGTGTTGTGAGAATCACCTCAAATAGAATGATGCATATAAGATGCCTAGTATGATACTGGTCACTGTTTTATCATTTGGGAGAGAAATGCATTTCCATTTCAGTGTCTTCTAGGAATCTCCAATTTAACAGCCCAATATTGGACTCCCGATCTGCAGTCCCTGCAAATGTACTCATCTCAGTTGATGGCAAATCCATCGTCCAATTACTCAGCCTCACCTTTTCTCATTCCCCACATAAATCTTTGAGGAAAACTTTTAGGTTTCATTTTCTACTTCCCGCCATTTTGTGGCAAGCTATCATCATCTTCCCATTGGGTGACTGCAGTGGCCTCCTAACTTAAACCCCTGCATTCAGCCTTGACCCATTAGAGTTGATTTTCAATAAAGCCAACATAGTGGTCTTTCAAAAATGTATGACAGAACAGGTCACACGTACTCATGAACCTCCAGTGGTTCTGCATTTCCCCCAGAGTAAATGGCTCACATGGCTCTGTGTTTGGTCCGAAGCTGTATCTATTGCATCAGCGCTCTGTGACCTTATATCTGCCTTCTCTCCCCTAACACATTTCTCCAGGGGCCTTCCCTATTTCCCTTAACCTGTGCTCATGAGTCACCTTCTCAGGAAGTCCTGCCTTGACCATGGCACTCCGAAATCCTTTGACCTTGCTATACTTCTCCATACGATTTACTACCTTCTAATGCATCTGATAATGTATGATTTACCATGTTTGCTATTTATTTTGCTTCTCATGTTACTGTCTCTCTCTCTCTCTCTCTCCGCTAAAATATAAAGCCCACAATGGCAGGGATTTTTGTTTTTTTCATGGACATATATACCCAGTACCTAGAACAGCGTCTGACACATAGTAAGCTGATGCATTATTTTTATATACATATATAATCAATATCATGTTGGTTCACCATCAGTTTAAAGATACACAGGACATTTTCATTTATATTATTTTCTTTGAATTATCACTTGTCTTCTCCCAAAGTACAGTGAGTATATTATGTAGTCAGGATTCAAATTCATGTTTTCTCATGCTATTCCTATTTTTCTTCCTCTGTTTATTACACTTCCCTTGGAAAGGTAATAGGAAAGCATATCTAAATTTGGATCAAAGAGTAATATGATTTAATCTGTGCCTTAGGATCAGTCATCCAGGGGAAGTATGTAATGATATTGAAAGGAAAAGAGGCTTTACAAATATCAAGGAGGGCTGCATTAAGCTTCTGACATTGTTGATAGAAACAGATTGTGTGAAAGTCTTTTTAGGGTAGAGTCATAAAACTTTCAAACTGGGCTTGAAGGGCTAGAAACAGAATTTAAAGATGACTAAAAATTTGACCTTGAATAATTAGACAATAGGGCTATCAAAAAAGTTATTCATTTTCAAGAGGCTCAAGGAAGACAATTTAGTCAATAAGACTAAATTATTTCATTGCAGTTATTAGTTACTGAGATACAAGAACATCTCTGTTCAGTCTAGACTATATTAACCCATTTTCAAGTTTCCTAACATCGTAGCAGAATTCATGATTGAAACGCTCCTGTACGGGGCGCCTGGGTGGCGCAGTCGGTTAAGCGTCCGACTTCAGCCAGGTCACGATCTCGCGGTCCGTGAGTTCGAGCCCCGCGTCAGGCTCTGGGCTGATGGCTCAGAGCCTGGAGCCTGTTTCTGATTCTGTGTCTCCCTCTCTCTCTGCCCCTTCCCCGTTCATGCTCTGTCTCTCTCTGTCCCAAAAATAAACAAACGTTGAAAAAAAAAAAAAATTTAAAAAAAGAAACGCTCCTGTTGATTGAGATATACTGCAAAGTACTTGGGGAAAAGGAGATGATAATCCTTTTGGATAAGAAAATACTGTATTTGATATAGAAATGAAAATTGTGGTAGCTAAACACACTTTTTATTTTCTGATAAGTGACGTCATGTTGGATATCACTTTATCCAAATTTTTTCCATGTTGATTTACACTGAACCTTTATTGTTTGGTTTTTATTTTGCCTTATACCTGATAGCTCAAGCTATGAAATTTGGTTAATTAATATGGTATAGTTTGCCTTTAAAAATTTCTTATTATGGAAACTGAAGAAATAGTACAATGAACCCCATATACTCACAACTCGGCTTCAACAATGATCAACTCTTGACCAGTCTTATTTTATGTATCCTTCCTCTGCATCTTGTCTCTCCTCAACTGGGTAATTTTGAATTATATTCCTTCTATCATATATTTTGTCTATAAATATTCAACATATATTTATTAAAGATAAAATCTTGACTTTTTAAAGAATCCCAATGCCTTTCAATGTACTAATAGTGAATAATTTCCTTTATAATTTATTCTTAAAAATTTTTTAATGTTTATTTTTGAGAGAGAGAGAGAGACAGAATGTGAGTGGGGGTGGGGAACAGAGAGAGAGAGAGAGACATAGAACTGAGGCAGGCTCCAGGCTCTAGGCAGTCAGCGCAAAGCCTGACATGGGCCTCCAACTCACAAACGTGAGATCATGACGTGAGCTGAAGTCAGACGCTTAATTGACTGAGCCACCCAGGTGCCCTGTGAATAATTTCTTAATATCAGTTAATATCCAGTTTTGTCATTATCCTAATATTATATATTCAAATATAATTGAGTGTCTCATTTAAGGATAACTTTTGGCCTCTTATCCCATGTTTTATTTTGGCAATATCTATAAGGTGATTTTCAAAATGAGTTGTTTTGCAAATAACCAATATGCTCCTCAAGTAATAAACGGTAAATGAAACTCAATAAAAGAAGGGATTCTTGTATAATTTGTTCACCAGTAATCACCAGCTTTTGGAACATTACTGGTATATAACAATTATTGACTGACTGAATGAATATTCTACCCATTATTTGTATATTTTGTCTTTTAAGCTCATAGTAATTTTTATATATACTAGGTTTTTCTACTGGGCCATAATGTTCTTCCATTGCTTTGATTTTTTTTACTTTATTGTTTTAGTTACAATTAGTTAAATACGTTTTTAATGCTCTAACTTTGATTAACTTCCCTTTCTCTTCTCATAAAACACTTCACAATTTTTCCAATATCTAAATTTACTTATATATATAAATTACATGTATATAAATCTGTCTTAAAAAAATTTTTTTTTAATGTTTATTCATTTTTGAGAGACAGAAAGAGAGCACGAGTCGGGGAGGGGCAGAGAGTGAGGCAGATACAGAATCCAAACAGGCTCCAGGCTCTGAGCTGTCAGCACAGAGCCCAACGCGGGGCTTGAATCCATGAACTGTGAGGTCATGACCTGAGCCAAAGTTGGACGCTTAGCCGACTGAGCCACCCAGGTGCCGCATAAATTTCCTTCCTTAAGGAAGAAAAGACAACTTTCTTTTTGGCAGTTGTTTGCTGGGTAACCAATAATATGTGTATATGTATATATTTTATTTATTTACTTATCAATGTATTTGTTGTAATCTTTTCACTTATTCATTAAAATCATTTTCCTTCTCAATTATACTTTTCCTTTATTTAGTATAATTATATTCTTCTTTAGATAAGATTAACCTTACAGGAAAATTTGCATCGTACACAACCTGTTTTAGCAAAAGAGATCCTCAGAATTAATTGTCCATAGATATTTTATTAATTATGTGTCAGAATGCATTCAGGTCCGGGTGCCTGGGTGGCTCCGTTGGTTAAGCGGCTGACTCTTGATTTTGGCCCAGATCATCATCTCATGGTCCGTGAATTCTAGTCGTGCATCGGGCCCTGCACTGGCAGTGTGAAGCCTGCTTGGGATTCTCTCTCTCTCTCTGCCCATCTCCCACTCTCTCTTTGTCTAAAAATAAATAAATACACATTAAAAAAAGAATGCATTCGGTTGCTTGTAACATAATACTCAAATCAGGTGAGTTAACACAATAATGAAATTAACTGGCTCACAAAATAGGAAGTTCAGAATTAGGACAGCCTTTGCAGTTGGTTGATGCTTAAGTCATCAAAGACTCAGGTTTTTCCTGGTTACTTGAATTCCCTTCAGTGGTTTCTACTTCATACTAATGCTGGTCCCCCTTTAAGCTGTAGGATTACCAAAAGTAGCCAAGTAGGAGAGAGTGCGTATCTTTCTGTGGCTTTCTTAAAAGAAACGGGAGTTTTCATAATTCCCCAGCAAAACTCTCTTTACATCATTCGTCTTCATTGGGTCATTTACTCATTCCTGAACCTGTCTCTGCTTTCAGAGAGATGTGCTGACGATTTAAGGTCAATATTCCTAAACCAACCTACAAGACAAATCCAATGATTGGTTTCAGTGACTACAAGCCTTGCTCTGAAACTGTAATGTTGATACGTAAAATGTCCTGGGGAAAAGGTGTAAGAGAGGTGTAGGGAGATTGAATTACAACAGGCAAAGAACACCTTTAACACGTTTTAAAAATATTAATATGCATATATTTATCGTACACATATTTATTATATTTGTATAATATACAAATATGCATTATACATAAAAACATATATATTCATATTCTGGCAGGCAATATGAAGACTCTGGATGAGAAAACAGATCATTTATTAGTTTATTTATTATCTTAGCACTGGTTTCCAGAGCACCCACCTCTGTGGGGCATCATGGTGAACGCCTGACGTTACCCTGTAGTAAAGTAGGATTATATCCCCGGAGAGGAACTCTGAAATTCTGAGACTCCGAGCTCATGCAGATAGACTGTCATCCCAACCCATCCTGGCCTCTGCAAGAAGGGAGAAGGAAATCTTTACTCTGCAGTGTATACAACTCTTCTCTAGGGAGGTGGAGGAAAAGGTCTCCAGACTCCCTGCAATATAAGCAAATGGCTCCAGGGGAGATAGCTCTAAATCTCTCTGCAGCAATATATTGTCTCTAGTTTCTGGCATTTTTGTTCTCAATCACCCTTTAACCAACGCCCTTTGCTCAGAAAGCTCAGATTGTCCAGAAATGTGAAAATACTCATGAAGAATTGTTTCCCAACATTTAATAGCTGACCCAGACTCTTAAATGGAGATTGGTGAATTTCATGAAAATCTTGGTCTGGTATGTTAAAAATGCTACTTCTTCGATTTTAATTTAAAGTCAAAATTGAGACATTGTGGTTCGGAGAATATTTTCGGATCAGCAGTTGATTGAAAACAGAGAGTAGCAACCACCCAACATCTCATGCTTTCACTAATTCTCAAGTAAACACATCTGAATTCTATCCCTCCATCGCCCACTCTACGCAATGTACCCATCCCAATCTGCCGCCACAGGATGGCCTCCATCTCGTACACCTTCCTTGAATTGCCAGGAGTAAGTTTGTGCCATCCTGCTACTTTCCATTAATAAACTTGCGACTGTAGTCCATTGCCATGCATATTTGTTTCATTTACCAGAATCTACTCTACATCTCTAGTTTGGGTTCTCACATGCATTTTGGGAAAGGTTGTAAGATGAATTTGTGGCTCTCTTGTTCCTTGTCACCAGTGACCCCTCTGCACGATCCTGTAACTGTGATGTTTGTATGTTGACATCCTTGTCTCCGTTGTGATCTTGAAGGGGTGGTGTGGTATTTTACTCACTTTTGTATCCCTGATGCTAAATCCCAAGTCTAGGGATTGATCCCTCGGCGAGTCTTCTTAACAGTTATTTTAAATTAAGATATTCATTACCTACAATAATGATCACTCATTGTACATGTACAGTTTAATGAATGTTAGTAATTATATATAGTCGTGTAAGCAGACCACAACCTAGATCTAACCCAGGTCCCTCTCCCCCAAATCTTTCCTTCTGCCCCTTTGCTCTTGTTGTCCACCTCTGAAACCTGGCTAATACAGCCATTAATCTACTCTAGAAAAGAGCGGTTTTGTCTATTGTAAAATTTTGTGTAAAAAGAAAAAAAAAACACCTGGGATTCAGGCTTTTGTGTTATGTTGGACTGTCTGATATTATCTGTCAGGTTCCTGGGGTACATTTTCTCTCTTTTTTAATTTTTTCACTCTATTCCTCATCTTGGGGGATTATCTGGTAGTGTTGTGGTCCTTCACACTTGGAACTTGAATCCTCTACAAGCATTAATAAATAAAATCTGAATTGAATTAGAAGTTAGAAGAAGGTCATCCTTTGGGTAGGAAGAAACCAAGTTTTGTATTAGAATTTATGGACATAGTCAGAAGGATGTGACCGATGGAATGTGAGAGTTAGATGAGAGCAGAGAGGTTAAATGGAATTCTGAACTGTTTGACTTCAGCAGTGGTATAAAAGTCATGGAATTAAGTGAGCTATTATGCAAGAGCAAATCGAAGCAGGCTTTTGAAATGATGCAGTTTTAACCTATTTAACGAGCCTTTCTGAATTCTTTTTCAACGTTTTTTTTTTTTTTTATTATTTATTTTTGGGACAGAGAGAGACAGAGCATGATGGGGGAGGGGCAGAGAGAGAGGGAGACACAGAATCGGAAACAGGCTCCAGGCTCTGAGCCATCAGCCCAGAGCCTGACGCGGGGCTCGAACTCACGGACCTCGAGATCGTGACCTGGCTAAAGTCGGACGCTTAACCGACTGCCACCCAGGCGCCCCCTGAATTCTTGATCAAAAGTACTGTGATAAGAATTTCATGTTAAGAATATCTTACAGTCATAAGATAGTTCTGGAAGAGGCTTGGATTATTTCCAGTTCCATTTCTGTATTTCATCAATACAGTAGTTAATATCAGAATAAGATCTTCTGGATCTAGCATTGATCACGTGTTGTCATTGCCCTTTCACCAGATGAACTTCCTCTTCATGGTTTCATTCCCTACTTGCCGGATTAACAACTTCCCCTTCTTCCTTGAAAAGGTTTTCCTCCCTCTGCTCCCCTTAGAAATTTTGTCCATTTTTCTCCATCAGACCATGTCTACTTCTCGAAGCCTTCCCAGACAGCTGGCATGGTGTGTTCATTCTACAGGCCCATCATTTCCGTTATATTAATACCCCATTCCAGAGCGCCACGTAAGTGTCTCTGTGTGGTCTTGTGCTTCTGCTGTTCATGCCTTATTAGAAAAAATTTAACAAGCTAAAATTGATCAAGTACCAGGGACAAAGCTTTTCACTTTTCTGGGGGGAGGCTAATTCTTTCTTTTACTTCTCACAATGGCATTAGAGGGCAGCACTCTAATTTTGCAATTGAAAACAGAGGCAGGAAGAGATTAGGTTCTTGAACACTGATCACCCAATTGACACACGGCAGCGTTTGCGTTTATCTAATAAGACAATGCACCTGTAGTTCTCGCTACGAGCTGTACATTTCCGTGCCTGCTGCTAGGGTTAGAAATATTTGTGCTTCCGTCTCGTCTGTTAGATATGAAATGACTTTAGGGTGGGGCTAATATCTTTTTTCGCCTTGCAATCTCCCGGTGTTCCCAGGGTTATCCCTACTTAGTTTTGAGTGACCAGATGGTTATCTCTGCCTGTAAAAGAAATTGTTCCACGGGTCCACGCAGAGCAGTAGCGACCTGACATTTGCTAGCAAAGGCCAGCAGCGGTGCAAGCCAAACCATATTGCTTATGGAGGTCCAGCAGAGCCCTGGTCACTGAGGCAGCGGCTGTTCTTTCAGCCAATCCCTTGCCACTCGCTGCCTCCGCCGGTAACTGTGGCCAGCTAGTCCCTGCTGTTCTGCAGTCTGCTCTTTAATATAGATCGTTTACCAGAAGCAAACCTATCTTACAACGGTCATCTTTCCAATGACTTTGAGAAAGACTCAGGGCAGCAATTATTCAACTTTATTGCCTCACCAACTAAAGAATTTTGCGCTTTAATGGGCTGCCAAGCTATATAGAGAGAAAGCGCTTGTGGCTTGCCCAGAAAGAGGAGTTAGAAAAGCTAACTCCTCTCCCTGGGGCTTGAGCTAAATAGCTGGCTTTTAGATTTCTGTGTTTCAAGGAACTCTCTGATATTGGCAGCTGTGATTAGGTATTTGACCCCCTTTGTCACCTGTTCATGTTAACACAGAGAAGTTCAAAGTGTTGTTTCTTGTCAAAAGAACTAGGCTAAGATAGGCGAGCCTAATTGCGTATTTTGTCATGCCGATATTAACGACCCGGAGGGAGGCAGACCACCAAAACATATTGAGTAGAGAGAATATTTTACAAAGGGGCAAACCCATGGCACACAGTGCCCTGGAAAGATGCAATTTGGGCACAACCAGCCAGATCTCAAATTGATCTGTTACCTCATGCTTATGCTGTCTGTGGGGAACAGGTGCCTGAGGTATCATTTGAATGGGGACAATCACTACTTTTTTTTTTTTTTTATAATCCGGGGTTGCTCCTATCAACAGATACAAGTGTATTAAGTGCATCTTAAAAGGACACACCAAGTAGGTAAGATAATAGAAATTTGATCCTTAATGAGACTTTTACTTTCTATTACTTTGACAGTGTATCATATTGCATTAGGCCGATTTGACTTACAATATTGTGGAATACAACAGCATTTAAAATCATTCCAGGAAATTTGGTCTGCCTTACGTGACTTTGTACTTAGCCATGGAGGGTATAGTGTGAGATTTAAGGCAGTTGAAAACAAAGTACCCAGCAGGTGATTTCAAGGCTATGGGTTCTATTTCGGTTGAGGATGAAATGAAAGAAATATGTTCCTGTGAGATACCTGTGGGAGGTTCGGTGATAAGTATAACCTCAACACAAGAGGTGAGGAACTGGAATTAAGGAAGAGTTTTCTTTCACAACTGTTAGCAAGGGTGTGAAATGGCTTGCCAAAGTAGTGATGCTCCAAAGGCTGATGTGGCTGAACCAACTTACCACCACCAGCAAAAGAGTATTATTTACTGTATAAAAATTTTACTGTATAAAGATGTTGAAAGCAGTGAGATTTCATACCAGGAAATCTTTTTTAAAAGTCTGTATATTCTTTCTTTTCCTTGGATAATCTTAAAATGAAGTAATTATATACATATATACATGCATAGTATAATGTAACATAATAATGATAATTACCCCCCAGAATTATTGTAGGGAGTTAACCTATGAATGTTATAATTTATTTCCTTATATCTTTTAAAACAACACGCTTTTTAAAAGGTTTCTAACATCATGTTTGACTAAGAAATGAACTACTATTTGACTAAAAATAAACCAATACTTTAGAATATGATTTTTGTATAAGACATCCCTTGTATGATGGCTTCTGCAGTCCAATTTGAAGGTGTGGGCAAGAAATTCCCCCCTTCCCTCCTGCTGAGGGAGTTCTAAAAGGAGTAAAAATAACAAGAAATGACAAGTAGAAATGTTTGTAAACATTCTCCATTGAAAAACTTGTGAAGCTGTGCGTAGGTTGGTTGGGGGAGGAGTCCAGTGATCAATTAGGGCTGCCTTTCATGGGCCATGGAATAAGGGGGGGGGGGGATATTTGTCTTTTCTTCGCTGAGGTTGTAAGTGAAATAGTGTTTTGATTCTAATCCAAAATGTAGAGAAGGCAATTCCTCGGGCTGCCCTGGGTTGATGGAAATACTCTATAAGTGGCTGCACCATTTTATATTCTTAGTGGTATAGAATGGCTAATGATGTTGAGCATCTCTTCATGTGCATATTGGCTATTCCTATATCTTCTTGGATGAAATACCTATTCAAATATTTTGGCTACTTTATTGGGTTGTGTATCTTCTCAATTATGAAGTTGTAAGAGTTCGTTCTATATTCTAGATAGAATTCTCTATGGGATATGTGATGCCAAACGTGTTTTTAGTGTGTGGCTTGTCTTTGTACTTTCTTGCTGGTGTATTGTGAAGCACAAAAGTTGTGAATTTTGATGAAGTCCAAATTGTTAATGCTTCTTTTCCTCATGTATTCAAAAACATCATTACAGAGTCCTATGTGACCGACATTGACTTCTACATTTTCTTCTAAGGTTTTAAAGTGTTAGTACTTACGTTTATGTTTATGATAGTTACTTTTTGTGTGTGGAGTGAGGTAAGGGTTCAGATCCATCCTTCTGCATGAGGATATCCAAGTGTCTTAGCACCATTTGTTGAAAAGACTTTCTTCCTCCATTAAATTTTCTTCGCGCCTTTGCTCAGTCATAAATTTTTGTTGCGCGCAATTCTCATTGAAAGTTAATGTGCATATATTTGGTTTCTGTATACTGTAGTCAATATCCTCACCATGCTTACAAAGCAACTTACAGGTAAATGCTAAACTTATAAATTAATAATATACAAGGCTTAATATATTATATTATAATAATATAATAAATATATTATTATTTATAATAATTTATATTATTATAAATTAATAATATACAATGCTAAACTTATAAATTAATAATATACAAGTAGCCTCTTTGCTACTCTAGAGGCATATCTAAATGCAAGAAAGTGGCTATAGCAAGACATTAGTCACATAATGACATAATGTACATATAGTTATGAACTGTGGAAGTACTAACATGATTTTTTATTATTAAAAACAATAGTTCAGTAATAAAGCTACCATCAACTGCACTTTTCTTCTAGAAATGAAAATTTAATTTTTATATGGATTTTATCATTTTATATCTAGAAAATATTATCATGCTCATATTACCAACTTTTGTAGTGTGGATTGTAAAAAGAAGCTACGTAACAAAAGTCATTTGCTGTCGTCTGAATATTTATGGCTTCCCCAAATTTATACATTGAAGCACATGCCATGTGAGGGCACAAAAGAAATCTGAGACCCAGAAGAGGTCCTTACCCCCCTGTACTGGCACCCTAATCTCAGATTTCCAGCCTCCGGTACTGTGAGAAATAGATTTCTATTGTTTATAAGCTACTCAGCCTGTGGTATTTTGTCATAGCACCTCACATGAACTAAGACATCCCCTAATAGTCGGGGAAGATGAATTTTTTTCACCAGATTTTATCACGCGCTGAACTAAGCATTGAGCACCTCTTATATTCCTTTGTAAACGTTTGCATTTCATTTTCCTTTGAAAGTTCAAGCCAACACTTCATTCTTAGGACTCTGGGCGAGTCCCTTAACTTTGTTTTGTCCTGGGTTTCTTTTCTCTTAAGAGGGGAGATTAATTATATCAATCTCAGCAGGATGTTGGTTGTTGTAAGGATTAAATGAGTTTATATATATATATATATATATATATATATATATATGATACTAAAAATAGCACTTCACTCACAGTAAGCGTGAACTGCTATTACTCACTTAAATGTAAGCTTTTTTGAGGACAAAGATTTTTGTTACTTTAATTCACTGATACATTCTAATTTCCTGGACACATATTTGGGGTTTAAAAATTCGTAAGATGGAGATTGAAAGGCTGGCTTTCGGTAGGGAGAATTGTAAGAATTTGTCAGACTGATGGCTCGTGCCATTGAAAGCCTTTCCCATGACCTTCACCTGTTACAATTTCCAAGAGCCTATGATATGTCAAGAGGACACATCGTCATAGAATTACCTTCGTAAACCGCAGATTTAGAATAATGTCTCATATTGGACATTATGGAAGTTTTACAGGGATGTGTGGACTAAACTGAGGTAAGTGTAGAGCAAGCCACACACAAATTGGAAAAACAAAAACAAAAACAAAAAAAACCCAAAACTGTTCTCCCAGACTACCCACTTAAAGAATTTAAAAAATTTTAGGGGAAAACCTTGTCAGAACTACTAGAGGGTACCGGCCATTATGAAGAGAGCATAGGGGACAAAAGGAGAGTCAGAACGGTAGGTCTCCTCAGTTTCTGCAAGGCTCCCCATAAAATTACTGAGTTTCCAATAACATTTAGGATGGTTTGAGAGAAGAGTCAGTTTCTAGAAATAAATTTAAATGTGAATACCACAGCCGACGACCCCTTGGAAACTCTCATTGCTTGCCACTCTGAGCTAAATATCCAGTCAAGTGTAGATTCTATCAAATGAAGATTCTTACTTTAAAAGGAAAGAGAAATGTGATCACTGCTGGGAGTAGGTAAAGTCAATTGCTGAGGTGAATAGGAAAAGGACACAGTTTCAAAAAGAAAGTGAGAGTATCGAAGTTGGCTCTTTCGATACGCTTCTTGGTGTGCCCTCTCTGAGCCTCTGTTCTCCAGGTGTTAGGGAAGTGAGTCTCTGACAAAGAGGGCTCTCATGTGCCTCCCTGTGTGGAAGGCGGCTTCTCTAATTGCATTCGGTTCCTTTGAAAAGCCGTAGTTCTTATGGTTTGAGCTTTTGTGGTTTTCAGGAAAAAAGTTTGAGGAAGGCTAACAGATTTATTTCCAGAATCCAGAGAGACAGATGTCATTGAAATATGTCCAGTGTATCTTTTATTAAAACTGAAATATAATGCTAACTGTCTCTGGAGCGAGTGGTTTACTAACCAGAGGTGTTTCATTGCAATCTAGGTGAGTATTAGTTTATCATAATCTTCCCCATTATCTCAGTGGGCTTGTTTCAATTTACATTTGTATATGTTGATTTAAGCCTTGGTTTGTTTTGGAAGAAGAGCTATTCTCTTTTGGATCAGTTCTGCTGTATGTCTGATAACGCTGAGATTTTCCTTAGGAGTCCACTATTTGCCATGGTGGGTTCTGAATGAGAGGAGATGAGAACGCCCGATCTAGTTACCATAGCGCAAAACAAAACACAACAAAAAACAAAGAAGTAAGAGAAAACCGAAAAGTTGCCAAGCAAACGAAAGTTGGAATCACTCTTTCAGCTGGAGGAAAAACAGTTTGTAGATTCCACATAGTAACGATAGAGATACTGTTATAGGTGCAAGAGTACTTTAAATTGTGTATTTTCAAACATACACTGGATCCATACATTGGATTCTTGTGGCACTGTTGTGACAGATCACAGGCCAGGGTGGGCTTTTGTAAATGGTGAAGCTGGGTGTATTCATTGCCTAAGGCTGCCATCACAAATGGCCATAAACTCAGTGGGTTTACGATGACAAATATATTCTCTCACAGTTCTGGAAACTTGAAGGCTGAAATCAAGTAGTCAGCAGGGCTGTGTCCTTTCTGGAGGCTCGAGGGGAGAATCCATTTCTTGTCTCTTCCAGCTTCTGTTGGCTGTCAGCATTCATTGGCTTGTGGCCACAGCCCTCCCACCTCTGCCTCTGTGGCCAGCTTGCCCCCTCCTCTTTTTTTCTGTGTCTCAAACCTCCCTCTATCTTTCTCCTGTAAGTGTGGACTTGCGGCCCACCGAGATAATCCAGGATATCTCTTTATCTCAAGATTCTTAACTATGTTTGATCTGCAAAGACCTACTATACCCCAGTGCTTCCAAAGTAAGCTCCTTTGAAACTGTTTGGTTTCCGTGTGTGGTAAAGAAGAATGAAATGGTGTCATCAGAGATGGAACCAAAGGCTCAAGTGGTCTTGGAAATTTGAGACTCATAAAGTTAACCCGAAACTTCTTAACTGCAGACCTTTCAAAGCTTTTAGCATTTCAGTTTCAGTGCATTTTGAGTTTTCAAGGCAAATGCCGTGGTTTCCGGGATGATTCGATGAAGGTAATTCTTTTTTTCTGAGCTTTAGGGAATAGTGGGCTTCAGAACATAGTCTGGGAAAGAGTGCCTTTGCCACGTGGCTAAGAGAAATTTAGCTCAATTCCTATAAATAACCTGGGGGAATAGTAATAGGAATGCATATCATCTGTTGAGGGTTTACTATGAGTTAGGTACCATGTTAAGCGCATTAGATGAGTTAACTCATGTGAGCTTTCCAATGCACGTATAAGAATGTTCTGTTCAGGGTCACTCAGGCCGGCTTTCTGAGCAAGGCAGTCTACCTGATCAAGCCTGCTGTGTGAATCCTCATGCCATTCTAATATTAAAATGTTCTAACAGCGGTTCCAGTGCACCCAGGTAATTAAATATATATATGCAAACCAGGTCTCAAGAGTCTGGAAAGCAGCAGCTGGGTGACTGTGGTCTGTATCTGCATCAGGGGAGTGAGGCTTGCTGTCCAATCAGTCCGTCATCGATTCCGTCATTTGGGGCTCTGAGATGAAACGAAGCTAGTGTTCTCAAGGAGGGCAAGAAATATGTTGCTCTGTTCCTAAGACTTATGTCAAAAATGTTTCAGTCCTCAGGTAATTTGCTAGGGCTGCTTCTATTCCTATTTACTTCAAAGCTTCAGTAAAAATGAAAGGGATGCAACATGGTATTTGGTTTTGCAGAGAGACATCTGGATTCTTCTCCTGGATCTGGCCTTGCTGACAGGAAATGTCCTCTGACGATCACATGGCCCTGCCGAGGTGGAAGGTATTTATTTTCTTTTCTCTTAAATAAAATTCCACATGGTTTTTTTTGAATATTCTCCAGCAAATTTTCTATGGTGCATTTAAAGCTTTCCCCCACAGTTAACCACTACTGCCCTTGCTTCCCCATTTAGTTTAGGAGTGAACGCTGAAATATTTTACAATGAAGGAAAGGTTTTAGGTAGAATAAGACCATAGGCCATATTTCAAGGGGTGGCATCGAGCTTATAGGATCAAGTCAGGTATGGTTTGGAAAGTGCTTTGAACAAATGCCTGTCACAAATAACTGCTTGTCAACTAGCGAAATGAAAATACAACTCAGGGAGAGCTTGTCTTCTGTGGGGTTTCTGAGAAAATATGAGAGGAGTCAGCGGCCAAAGTTAAAGCAAGTGTTTGTAGGTGAGCTGAGAGCTCAATGCGTAATATGTAATGATTTCCAACTTTCTAAGCCTTGCCAGTTTGGCACAGTGACATGCTCCCCAACGGTGGCTGGCTTCTATTTAGATGGAAAAGGGGCTCTAAGGAGCCTCAGGAAATATAGAGAGATCTCACTATCATTGTTTTTCACACAAGGAAGTTGAGCCTCAAAGAGACCAGGTCAGGCTGAGTGTGGAGTTAAAACCATCGCTCTTGGGCCCATATCATCCGTCCTGTATCGAGGAGCTTCCACAGCGCTAGTCAAGGCAAATAGGCATGGTCCTAAATATTCTCAGTAGAGCAAATATTTGTTTATCTTAGTGTTTTGATCTCATCAAATTTGGCTCCGAGAAAGAGAGAGAGAGATCGCTGTGGCAAAATTTAAATGGACTGGTTTCCTTTGCTGAAACAAATGCTTTCCAGGATAGACTCAGAGAGGTGGCAACATGCTGATTATGTTGATTACAGGGGAAGTTATGTGCTTTGGGAGCATGGGAATTTATATCTTCTTAAAAATAACTGATGGGAGCAGGGGAAGTGATTTAAAAGTTTAGTTGTACGTGATCTGGAGTCATTCATTTAGCAAACATTTTTTGAAAAGAAACTTTTCTACAAGTGGCTGTCCTGAGCTTGGGGAATAGAAAGATGAGGAAGACATACATGGCGTCTTGTAATGAGCTTACGACCCAACATACATGCCGTCTTGTCAAGCAACTTGTTTTCGGACGCACTAAATATTGCAAAAGAAAGCAGAAACCATTTATTTTTCAACCACTAAGCTAATGTGTTCAAGCAACAATTAATCTTCTGCGGCCAAAAGTTGTATGTATCCATATAAATAGATATAAATAAATGTTTGCATATGTATCTGTATTTTCAATCACTCTGTCTCTTACATTATGTCAAAATCTGGCCATGAGGAGGAAGAAGAGACAAGGATAATTTATATTACGTGTGAAATAAAAACACTAATAAAAAGATTGCCAAAATGAATCCCATCAAACCAAATTGTACTTATACTATGATAATGATAACTAGAGACCATTTCTTTAATAATTCTCTGGATCAGATGCTATGCTTTTTCACACAACGTTTCATTTGCTTACTTATTGTAGGTATTTTCCACTTAGTACCAACCCGATTATATCTTTTACTTTAAAATGATGGGGGCGCCTGGGTGGCTTTGTCAGTTAAGGGTCCAACTTCGGCACAGGTCATGATCTCACAGTTTGTGGGTTCGAGCCCCGCGTTGAGTTCTGTGCTGACAGCTTGGAGCCTGGATCCTGCTTCAGATTCTGTGTCTCCTTCTCTTTCTCTCTCTGCCCCTCTCTCACTTGTGCTCTGTCTCTCTCTCTGTCTCTCAAAAATAAGTAACACTAAAAAAATTTCAAAATAAATAAAACTATGACTAGCTAATACAATAATAGAAGTACCAGCTTCCATTAACTATTCGTTTTCACTAAACAGTATTCATGAAATACTCCGTCCACAGGAGTATGTCACTCTATGCTCTCTCTCCATCCCTTGGCAATACATATTGGACATTTTCCATGAACTATGGCATGTGTCTCCTAAAATTTTCTCAAGACTTAAATTTCAGGGGGCCAGAAATAAAACATTGTGAAAGGCCCACATCCTGCCTCTTGTCTAAAAACCTCCAAATCTGCACAGCATGGTATACACCTTCCAATTTCACAGTTGATATGACTAAGTGTTATGGAATTAATTTTTAAATTGTACATATTACGAGAGGGATATTCGTAGAGACCTTAAACCTAAGTGTGACTTAGAATAACCTAGTAAATAACAAAATTATGGTAATGGGGTTCACAGAATTATTACCTCATTTTTATCTTTCTGTGAGTGTTCTTTATTTTCCCCATAATTTTCTACAACAGATCCCCACCCCCCCCCCGTCCCGCCACCGTTCAGTTCTTTGAATCTGTTTTTGCTTTAGCATAATGGATAACTTTTAGTTTTAGCAACCAGCAGAGACTACATCTTATTCTTCCAGGCAAGTGGGTAAGCGATGAGTGCCTTCAGGCTGCTTTTTTAGAAAAAAACCTTCAGTATGAATTTGTACAACATACTGCGTCTTTCGTGTCTGTTATTTTTCACTGAGGGCAAATGGATCGACTTCACCCTCAGACCCCCATCAGGCAAGTTTGCCTTCCCTTTTCCCATCCCCAAGACAAATTAAGAATGCTGAAACCTTTCACTCATAACAAAACAGTGATAAAGCAGGTAACAAGACCTCACATTAATCAGGTCTTTCAAAGAAAAGGCCCCAACCTGTACCCTTTGTCTAGCCTGCTGGTAGGTGGGTTTTTTTCAAGCTCTTTTTAGGGTCCTAGCATTCTTTAGTGCCGCAGCACATTCTCCTTGGAAATGTTTCTCTTTTCAGACAGCCTCTGTGTTGATCAAAAAACCCAGAGAGCACTACAGAAATCTGAACTTCTAATGATCTTCTTTTATATTTTCTTACAATGGACAATGGCTCTCTCAATACTAATGGCATCAGCACACAAGGAGGCAACAATGCAAAGAGATGGAAGGCGGAGAAAGAGTAGCCACTATCACAAGATGTTCTGTATCATCTTGGTGGAAAAAAAAATCCTGTTTTCCGTAGCCAAATTGTTGCTATCTCTTCTTGAAAATATTCAAGGTCCCTGCAAACCAACGCCGAGATGAGACAAGATAAGAGTAGATGAACAATTTTCTTCTCAGGAAGAAACATTACCGTCGGTTAAGTGTAATACGGAATCTTCTAGTGCTTTTCTATTCCCTTTCACCACCAACACAACAATAGAAAACCAACTCACTAATTCTGTTAAATTTCCTCCACGCAGTGCTTGACCTTTTCTGGGCGAAATGAAGCACGCAGCCATTGTGTGCATATAATTATGTTGAATCAAGCGCTCCCTCTACTGGTCAATCGAAATATTACCAAATTGGTACAGGATTTACCAGGTTACTGAAACGAGAAAGGAAAGATGTTTGGGGGCAGTTTTATTTCTAAGTATGTTTTTTGAAACATCATTATATTAGAAAACTGTGAAAATTTTTGTATCAGATTTAATAGAAACAGAATTAAGTATAAATCACTTTTTATGATTTAACTCATTCATAATTTACAAATTGACAAGAGTTTTTTGGAAAAATTAACATAACTTTATCTTTGCTCTCAAGAATTAACATTTTTAATAGTACATGGAAATGGGTTATTGTTATAAAGCAGGGGTTATCAGGCTTTTTTTTGGATGTGTCAGGTGATAATATTTTAGGTTTTGCTAGGCAAAATGTCTCTTTTTCAACTACTCAGCTCTGCCAGGCAAAAGTATTCAGTCAATAGCGAATGAATGGGAATCGCTGAGTTCCAATGAAACTTTGTTTACAAAAACAAACCTCAGGCCAGATTTGATCTATAAAGCAGTAAACCTGCAGGTCTATTGAGCCATGAAGGAATGCAAACACCTCCAAAGTGTGGCATTATTTGAAAAAAAAAAAAAAAGGAGGGCGGCAAGATGGCGGCTTAGGAGGACGCTGGGCTCACCGCACGTCCTGCTGATCACTTAGATTCCATCTACACCTGCCTAAATAACCCAGAAAACCGCCAGAGGATTAGCAGAACGGAGTCGCCGGAGCCAAACGCAGACGAGAGGCCCACGGAAGAGGGTAGGAAGGGCGGCGAGGCGGTGCGCGCTCCACGGACTGGCGGGAGGGAGCCGGGGCGGAGGGGCGGCTCGCCGGCCAAGCACAGCCACCGAGTCTGGCTTGCAAAAGCGGAGGGGCCTGACGGACTGTGTTCCCACAACAAGCGCGACTTAGCGTCTGGGAGGTCATAAGTTAACAGCTCTGCTCGGAAAGCGGGAAGGCTGGAGGACAAAGGGAGGGAGAGCTGCTGAGCCCCCTGACAACAGAGCTCAGTTTGGTGGGGAACAAAGGCGCTCGCCAGCGCCATCTCCCCCGCCCATCCCCCAGCCAAAATCCCAAAGAGAACCTGTTCCTGCCGGGGAACTTGCTCGCTCCGCGCAAACACCCAACTCTGCGCTTCTGCGGAGCCAAACCTCCGGCAGCGGATCTGACTCCCTCCCGCTGCCACAGGGCCCCTCCTGAAGTGGATCACCTAAGGAGAAGCGATCTAAGCCTGCCCCTCCTGCCCCCGAGCACCTTGCCTACCCACCCCAGCTAATACGCCAGATCCCCAGCATCACAAGCCTGGCACGGTGCAAGTAGCCCAGACTAGCCACACCACCCCACAGTGAATCCCGCCCCTAGGAGAGGGGAAGAGAAGGCACACACCAGTCTGACCGTGGCCCCAGCGGTGGGCTGGGGACAGACATCAGGTCTGACTGCGGCCCCGCCCACCAACTCCAGTTATACACTACAGCACAGAGGAAGTGCCCTGCAGGTCCTCACCACTCCAGGGACTATCCAAAATGACCAAGCGGAAGAACTCCCCTCAGAAGAATCTCCAGGAAATAACAACAGCTAATGAGCTGATCAAAAAGGATTTAAATAATATAACAGAAAGTGAATTTAGAATAATAGTCATAAAATTAATCGCTGGGCTTGAAAACAGTATACAGGACAGCAGAGAATCTCTTGCTACAGAGATCAAGGGACTAAGGAACAGTCACGAGGAGCTGAAAAACGCTTTAAACGAAATGCATAACAAAATGGAAACCACCACAGCTCGGCTTGAAGAGGCAGAGGAGAGAATAGGTGAACTAGAAGATAAAGTTATGGAAAAAGAGGAAGCTGAGAAAAAGAGAGATAAAAAAATCCAGGAGTATGAGGGGAAAATTAGAGAATTAAGTGATACACTAAAAAGAAATAATATACGCATAATTGGTATCCCAGAGGAGGAAGAGAGAGGGAAAGGTGCTGAAGGGGTACTTGAAGAAATCATAGCTGAGAACTTCCCTGAACTGGGGAAGGAAAAAGGCATTGAAATCCAAGAGGCACAGAGAACTCCCTTCAGACGTAACTTGAATCGATCTTCTGCACGACATATCATAGTGAAACTGGCAAAATACAAGGATAAAGAGAAAATTCTGAAAGCAGCAAGGGGTAAACGTGCCCTCACATATAAAGGGAGACCTATAAGACTCGTGACTGATCTCTCTTTTGAAACTTGGCAGGCCAGAAAGAATTGGCACGAGATTTTCAGGGTGCTAGACAGAAAAAATATGCAGCCGAGAATCCTTTATCCAGCAAGTCTGTCATTTAGAATAGAAGGAGAGATAAAGGTCTTCCCAAACAAACAAAAACTGAAGGAATTTGTCACTACTAAACCAGCCCTACAAGAGATCCTAAGGGGGACCCTGTGAGACAAAGTCCCAGAGACATCACTACAAGCATAAAACATACAGACATCACAATGACTCTAAACCCGTATCTTTCTATAATAACACTGAATGTAAATGGATTAAATGCGCCAACCAAAAGACATAGGGTATCAGAATGGATAAAAAAACAAGACCCATCTATTTGCTGTCTACAAGAGACTCATTTTAGACCTGAGGACACCTTTAGATTGAGAGTGAGGGGATGGAGAACTATTTATCATGCGACTGGAAGCCAAAAGAAAGCTGGAGTAGCCATACTTATATCAGACAAACTAGACTTTAAATTAAAGGCTGTAACAAGAGATGAAGAAGGACATTATATAATAGTTACAGGGTCTATCCATCAGGAAGAGCTAACAATTATAAATGTCTATGCACCGAATACCGGAGCCCCCAAATATATAAAACAATTACTCATAAACATAAGCAACCTTATTGATAAGAATGTGGTAATTGCAGGGGACTTTAATACACCACTTACAGAAATGGATAGATCATCTAGACACACGGTCAATAAAGAAACAAGGGCCCTGAACGAGACATTGGATCAGATGGACTTGACAGATATATTTAGAACTCTGCATCCCAAAGCAACAGAATATACTTTCTTCTCGAGTGCACATGGAACATTCTCCAAGATAGATCATATACTGGGTCACAAAACAGCCCTTCATAAGTTTACAAGAATTGAAATTATACCATGCTTACTTTCAGACCACAATGCTATGAAGCTTGAAATCAACCACAGAAAAAAGTCTGGAAAACCTCCAAAAGCATGGAGGTTAAAGAACACCCTACTAACGAATGAGTGGGTCAACCAGGCAATTAGAGAAGAAATTAAAAAATATATGGAAACAAACGAAAATGAAAATACAACAATCCAAACGCTTTGGGACGCAGCAAAGGCAGTCCTGAGAGGAAAATACATTGCAATCCAGGCCTATCTCAAGAAACAAGAAAAATCCCAAATACAAAATCTAACAGCACACCTAAAGGAACTAGAAGCAGAACAGCAAAGGCAGCCTAAGCCCAGCAGAAGAAGAGAAATAATAAAGATCAGGGCAGAAATAAACAATATAGAAACTAAAAAAACTGTAGAGCAGATCAACGAAACCAAGAGTTGGTTTTTTGAAAAAATAAACAAAATTGACAAACCTCTAGCCAGGCTTCTCAAAAAGAAAAGGGAGATGACCCAAATAGATAAAATCATGAATGAAAATGGAACTATTACAACCAATCCCTCAGAGATACAAACAATTATCAGGGAATACTATGAAAACTTATATGCCAACAAACTGGACAACCTGGAAGAAATGGACAAATTCCTGAACAACCACACTCTTCCAAAACTCAATCAGGAGGAAATAGAAAGCTTGAACAGACCCATAACCAGCGAAGAAATTGAATCGGTTATCAAAAATCTCCCAACAAATAAGAGTCCAGGACCAGATGGCTTCCCAGGGGAGTTCTACCAGACGTTTAAAGCAGAGATAATACCTATCCTTCTCAAGCTATTCCAAGAAATAGAAAGGGAAGGAAAACTTCCAGACTCATTCTATGAAGCCAGTATTACTTTGATTCCTAAACCAGACAGAGACCCAGTAAAAAAAGAGAACTACAGGCCAATATCCCTGATGAATATGGATGCAAAAATTCTCAATAAGGTACTAGCAAATCGAATTCAACGGCATATAAAAAGAATTATTCACGATGATCAAGTGGGATTCATTCCTGGGATGCAGGGCTGGTTCAACATTCGCAAATCAATCAACGTGATACATCACATTAACAAAAAAAAAGAGAAGAACCATATGATCCTGTCAATCGATGCAGAAAAGGCCTTCGACAAAATCCAGCACCCTTTCTTAATAAAAACCCTTGAGAAAGTCGGGATAGAAGGAACATACTTAAAGATCATAAAAGCCATTTATGAAAAGCCCACAGCTAGCATCATCCTCAACGGGGAAAAACTGAGAGCTTTTTCCCTGAGATCAGGAACACGACAAGGATGCCCACTCTCACCGCTGCTGTTTAACATAGTGCTGGAAGTTCTAGCATCAGCAATCAGACAACAAAAGGAAATCAAAGGCATCAAAATTGGCAAAGATGAAGTCAGGCTTTCACTTTTTGCAGATGACATGATATTATACATGGAAAATCCGATAGACTCCACCAAAAGTCTGCTAGAACTGATACATGAATTCAGCAAAGTTGCAGGATACAAAATCAATGTACAGAAATCAGTTGCATTCTTATACACTAACAATGAAGCAACAGAAAGACAAATAAAGAAACTGATCCCATTCACAATTGCACCAAGAAGCATAAAATACCTAGGAATAAATCTAACCAAAGATGTAAAGGATCTGTATGCTGAAAATTATAGAAAGCTTATGAAGGAAATTGAAGAAGATTTAAAGAAATGGAAAGACATTCCCTGCTCATGGATTGGAAAAATAAATATTGTCAAAATGTCAATACTACCCAAAGCTATCTACACATTCAATGCAATCCCAATCAAAATTGCACCAGCATTCTTCTCGAAACTAGAACAAGCAATCCTAAAATTCATATGGAACCACAAAAGGCCCCGAATAGCCAAAGGAATTTTGAAGAAGAAGACCAAAGCAGGAGGCATCACAATCCCAGACTTTAGCCTCTACTACAAAGCTGTCATCATCAAGACAGCATGGTATTGGCACCAAAACAGACACATAGACCAATGGAATAGAATAGAAACCCCAGAACTAGACCCACAAACGTATGGCCAACTCATCTTTGACAAAGCAGGAAAGAACATCCAATGGAAAAAAGACAGCCTCTTTAACAAATGGTGCTGGGAGAACTGGACAGCAACATGCAGAAGGTTGAAACTAGACCACTTTCTCACACCATTCACAAAAATAAACTCAAAATGGATAAAGGACCTAAATGTGAGACAGGAAACCATCAAAACCTTAGAGGAGAAAGCAGGAAAAGACCTCTCTGACCTCAGCCGTAGCAATCTCTTACTGGACACATCCCCAAAGGCAAGGGAATTAAAAGCAAAAGTGAATTACTGGGACCTTATGAAGATAAAAAGCTTCTGCACAGCCAAGGAAACAACCAACAAAACTAAAAGGCAACCAACGGAATGGGAAAAGATATTCGCAAATGACATATTGGACAAAGGGCTAGTATCCAAAATCTATAAAGAGCTCACCAAACTCCACACCCGAAAAACAAATAACCCAGTGAAGAAATGGGCAGAAAACATGAATAGACACTTCTCTAAAGAAGACATCCGGATGGCCAACAGGCACATGAAAAGATGTTCAGCGTCGCTCCTCATCAGGGAAATACAAATCAAAACCACACTCAGGTATCACCTCACGCCAGTCAGAGTGGCCAAAATGAACAAATCCGGAGACTATAGATGCTGGAGAGGATGTGGAGAAACGGGAACCCTCTTGCACTGATGGTGGGAATGCAAATTGGTGCAGCCGCTCTGGAAAGCAGTGTGGAGGTTCCTCAGAAAATTAAAAATAGACCTACCCTATGACCCAGCAATAGCACTGCTAGGAATTTATCCAAGGGATACAGGAGCGCTGATGCATAGGGCCACGTGTACCCCAATGTTCATAGCAGCACTCTCAACAATAGCCAAATTATGGAAAGAGCCTAAATGTCCATCAACTGATGAATGGATAAAGAAATTGTGGTTTATATACACAATGGAATATTACGTGGCAATGAGAAAAAATGAAATATGGCCTTTCGTAGCAACGTGGATGGAACTGGAGAGTGTGATGCTAAGTGAAATAAGCCATACAGAGAAAGACAGATACCATATGGTTTCACTCTTATGTGGATCCTGAGAAACTTCACAGGAACCCATGGGGGAGGGGAAGGAAAAAAAAAAAAAGAGGTTAGAATGGGAGAGAGCCAAAGCATAAGAGACTTAAAAACTGAGAACAAACTGAGGGTTGATGGGGGGTGGGAGGGAGGAGAGGGTGGGTGATGGGTATTGAGGAGGGCACCTTTTGGGATGAGCACTGGGTGTTGTATGGAAACCAATTTGTCAATAAATTTCATAAAAAAAAAAAAAAAAAAAAAGTTACAGCAAGACAGTGCCTATAATTTTTGCGTCACGATTCTATCACTTTCAAACATTTGGGCACTTTCCTTTTTGATTCGTTTCCAGAGTGAACTGACAAATAAAATAATGAAAAATTATTAATGAAAAAAGACCAATTATGCACTAAAAATAATGAAAAATTAGAACTGGCAGGATCTTCAGAGGTCATTTAATACAAGTCTGTCATTTACAGAGGAGACTACAACCCAGAGGAATTCTTGAATGCTACTTACTCTAACTGACTATATTGTTCACTGAGTCAGCTTTAGATACTTTGGGGCTATTTTGGTAAGATAATGTGTGGAATATGCTTTGAAATTAGAAAGAATTAAACAAATGTTATTAATATGTCAAGAAAAGAAAGTATAAGACGTTTTCACTTTCTCTCCTTTTGAAGACCAAATCTATGTAAATGATGAAACTACCACAATTAGTTACCCCCAGATGGTTCCTTCATTGGAACCACCACCAACTTTAAAGGTATGAACACACATGGGTATTTTATATAAATATCACAGTTTCATAGATCTAAGAATTTTTATTGGCAATCAAGTGTAGAGGTGACCTTGGTATTTGAACAAAATTTTGACTTAGATGTGTTGCTCATGATAACCAAAGAAAGATGTGTTTTCACTCTTGGATTATTCTTAGCAAAGGATGTCATTATGTGAAGACACAATTTTAAAAAAAAATTTTTTTTTCAACGTTTATTTATTTT
Organism: Prionailurus viverrinus; assembly: GCF_022837055.1. Taxonomy (NCBI): domain Eukaryota; kingdom Metazoa; phylum Chordata; class Mammalia; order Carnivora; family Felidae; genus Prionailurus; species Prionailurus viverrinus. The sequence goes on from NC_062564.1 coordinate 21,706,853, forward strand.
TGGGACAGAGAGAGACAGAGCATGAACGGGGGAGGGGCAGAGAGAGAGAGGGGGAGACACGAATCGGAAACAGGCTCCAGGCTCCGAGCCATCAGCCCAGAGCCTGACGCGGGGCTCGAACTCACGGACCGCGAGATCGTGACCTGGCTGAAGTCGGACGCTTAACCGACTGCGCCACCCAGGCACCCCGAAGACACAATTTTTGTGGCAACGCATATAACTAAATTTCCCTGTACTTGATTCATTGCTGCCTTTTCTGACAAAACAGGGAATTTCAGATGTCTTTAAAACTAAAGGTAACAATGAAGTCTTGAAAAAAAAATCAATTCAACACTTATCCATTTATTCAACATTCATTCAAAATAGTGACAGGCACTACGTTAAGTGGTAGTGATACATTTCTGATAAAAAAAAAAAAACATACCTGGTTGTTGCTCTCAGTGCTCTTTCCGACTATAGAGGAATTATTATTGACATGGCCTTGCGTTCTGATTTTGAGAGCACAAAAATAAACTTGACAACAAGTTCATGCTCAAGGATTTTATAAAGAGATAGGGACAGAATATATGAGGAATATTGAGGTGAGGATACAAATATAACTATAAAGTGGGAATGATAATTCACTGGCACTAAAATGTCATATAGAGAGATTATTTCCTTACGGGACAGCTTTGTAGTAGAGTGACTACTTGATCCCGGCCTTGAAGCTTGAATAGGATTGAACAAGTAGAGATGAAGCAAGAGAGGAAAGAATGAACAGGTTTTCCTAACAAAAGAAGCAGTGTCATTAACGGTATAAAATAATGAACAATTGGGGTTCAGCCATGTATGCTTTTGTGAGGAGACGGTTAACGCAGAGAGACTGTTTGGACCTACATCATGGGGAATATTAAAGATAATGAAAAGAGGCTGAGTAGGTAGTGGAGGGCCATTGAATGATCAGAACTGTGTTTTTGGACAGTAAACTTAAATGGATCAAGTTCAAGGAAATTTTATTTATAATCATGAGACTGGTTGTTGCGATAATGGGAGGAAAGTGCCAAAGGCCTGAACTTCCCAGTGGTATACGTGAATGGATGGAAACTCAATCTGATTCAAATGGTGGAGAGAAGTCTACAGAACCAGATGACTGAATAACTGAGGAGCTTGTTGATAAAGGAAGAAAGGGAGATGGCTTTCAGAATTGGTCCCATTGGTCTAATAGGTTGGTAATGGCATTCACAGATGAGGAAGCAGGGAAACGTACCTATTTAATGGGGGAGAATGTGAACTTTTCTTTTGGCCCTATGAGTTTGAAGTAAGAATAGAATAACTACATAAATTGTAGGAATTCGCCAAAGTTTCTGATTCCTAAAAGAGATTTAAATTTAGAAGTCATCTGTACAAAGTGGTAATTGAAGCACTGGAAAGTGATGTTTTCTCCTTATGGCTTTAAAGTTTTAATTTTAATAGGACAAAACTTCATTTTCAAATTGCAGCTATAAAATCTTTGGAAACCGTGATACAAATTTGTATGCACTGCATATTTGATAAGAATCTCTCTAGTGCTTAAATTGGAAGAAATTCATTTAGAATGGTAGCACTTTGGACTCAGCAACTTATTTTTTCTCCTAAATGGGTAAGAAGAAACAAAAATTATTAATTTGGAAGGAATGCTTAAGATCTTGGTATACTGAATATGTTGCCTACTTGTCAGTGGGATGGAATAGAAAGAAAGAAAAAAGAGCTCCTTGAAGTTTCTCTGCAGTCATTATTATTAAGGAATGACAGCATTAAAATCATTTTCAGGAAGTTGAGTTCAACTTATGAGCATATAGAGTTGAGAAGGGGAATATAGCCATCTCCAGTTTTCCAGCTTGTATTTCATTCTGAGATCATTTCTAACCAGATTTACTAATTTAATCCCTCATAATGTTTTATTATGGCATTTACAGAGCAGGAACAGATTAAAGGATAGGTTGCAAGCCTCTCATTTGCACTTAGGAACTTAACATTCAGCTAAAAAGGGAGAAAAAAACCTACCCAGAGTGGGTAATACTTTGTGAAATGAAGGCACAGAAGCTCACTCTAAATGAAGGGAATAGGTGAACCTGTGACTGGACAAAAGAAAATACAGACCAGGATTTTATGAAATGGATAAGAACATGGAGAAGGGACCAACATCACCAATCCATACTGCCCATGGCTGCCTTTCCTTCCTCTCATCACCTCCTGTTTACAGGTAAATGAAGAGCAGGGTGAATCCAACCCAGTCTTTACAATGGTGCCAGGAAAGACTCAGATAAGATAGGAAGGGATTTGAGGAGAGTTCACACATGGGAAAAAAAGAAGACCTACCCAAACTAATATGGTTGAAATGAGAAAAGATAGGATAACAACTATGAGAAATTCTTATGGGTATTTTAAAAATAAGATACATAAACTTCCCATGCAGAGCACTCTAAATGATTACATACCCTAGTATTAAAGGAGAAATATTCACAAGTAATGTTTTGCATTTTCAAAGAAATTAAAGAGAATATAGGATACATGAAACCATAAGCCAGAGATGAAAAGAATATTAAAGAAGATCATTTGAGAGAGTTAGATAAATAAATTGAATATAAAAAGACATAATTTTGGAACTATTGAAAATAATGTCATAGTGTTGAATAGTGTTGAAAATTGAACCAGTGGTAAAGAGGCTAGGAAAATAATTCAGATAATATGAAGAAGAAAAATGAGACTAAAAGAAATTAGAGAAATATAATATATATGAAAGTTAATGAATACCATTGTAGAGTTAAAAAAAACTGAAAATATTCCAAAATATAATTTTAAAAAGTTCTTGAAATGAAATTAATGTTATAACATCTGAAAATTGAAATGTACACGGGGCGCCTGGGTGGCTCAGTCGGTTGAGCGTCCGACTTCAGCTCAGGTCACGATCTCGCGGTCCGTGAGTTCGAGCCCCGTGTCGGGCTCTGGGCTGATGGCTCAGAGCCTGGAGCCTGCTTCCGATTCTGTGTCTCCCCCTCTCTCTGCCCCTCCCCCATTCATGCTCTGTCTCTCTCTGTCTCAATAAATAAAACGTTAAAAAAAAATTAAAAAAAAAAAAAGAAATGTACAGCATGTTCCAGAACAGTCAATGCTAATCTATATCAAGGTGAAGTTACTGATCCTCAAGGAAAATTAAATGATTACTCAGGATTCCAGGAAAAAACTCACCTCAAATATCAGGACAATTTTTTCACAATAGCCAGAAGACAGTGGAAGAATATTTGAAATGTTGTGGGAGGTAGAGGGTAAATTTTTGAAGAAAAATATACCTGAGACATTTCAGTTAAGGTGTAAATGTTACAGATGAATCGACTCAAAACTGCACGGGCTCAGGGAGTATAGCATCCATGAGTTCTTGGATGAAGTATGTAATAAAGAAATCCAACTAACCAAGAGATTAATCAGCATATAGAACTCAGGGTTGGATTTGGAATTGAATTTAAGCACGATTGATGTTTTGTTAGCTGAATATAATGAAGGGAAAGAAGATCTAGGACTGGAAGGTGTAGGAGTTAGTGATTATTATGATCACTCATAGAATGTAAGCTGGGTAAGTAAGGAAGTGAGGGCATGAGATGTGTGATACAGCATAGAAAAGTGGTCCGGTCAGCGGATTGGAAGTTGCAGTGAGTTCTTGGAACAAGGATTGTTGGCATGATGGTTCTAGAGGGTGCGCTCTCAAGATAGGATGTAATGATCAGGGAATGGGTTGACTGCAACAGATACTGGAGATGATGTAGTTCTTAGTGGAAGAGGTAAAATTAAAGACAAAATTATTGAAAGCAGAGAGGTCAAGAAAATGGGGTGGTCAAAGTGTTGAATCTGTATAGGCGTAGTGTCAGTCTAATTGTTGATGGGGCTAGTGGTTGAAAGTAAAACACTATCTAGGTGGTAAAGTTCTCTGCGAATGAACGGTATCATGTTTCTATGGCATGTACTCGAAATTTTCAAGTTTTAGGAAGTAAGGATAAGTTGTCTGGATGCAGCAAGGAGGAGCAAGTCTTACACCTAATTGACCTCTAGTTTTCGTGGTATGTATGGAGTGGGAGAAAAATCTCCTGAAAGAGCTGCCAGAAATTGGAGTCCTCAGGAAACAGCCTGTAATCATGAGCAAGAAGGGGAAATACATGTTTAAAAAAACAGGCTGAAGATATAATAGATTATGTTGATGAGTGAACATGACTTTTAGAGGAGGAATATAGAAAGTTGGGGAGAATTGAAGTATTGGGTTTACATGTAGATGTACAAAGCCATATGAGACGGAAAGTCTGGATAGGGAGGGATGCCCAAGAAGAATGGACTTCTTGAGGTGAAAAGGAATGAGGGCGTAATGTTGATCTATCAGGAAAAGAAGGTGGGGGGTGGGTGGAAAACGTATTTCAATAACATACTGCTTCTTGGCACTGGCCTGTTAGTTACTTTATTGTAGCGAATGGTAATTCTGTAAAGGTAAGATTCGGTAGGAAAGAGCTTTACCAGGAGAATACAGGTTTTTCCCTGGGCCTCCTTTAACTTTTATCTAGGGTAATAACATCAGAAGAAGCATAGTTGTACTTGGGCCGTGAAGGAAAATTTTTTGGACAAAGCCAATATAACACCACTATCAAAACCCTGACAAAGTTCACACACATACGTGAGCACACGTACACACACATACACATGCACACACACGCATACGTGCCTACATTAAGACAAATCATATTTATGGATATTAATTCAGGTCTTAAATGAGACACTAGCCAGTAGATATGGCATTGGAAGTTTTGACGGAGGCCCAAATCTGATTCATGTTTGGGTGCCCGTTTGTGCGTTCTTTGGATGTCCCATTTTGCAGTTTTATGAGTGGATGATGCACTCTCTAGATAACCTTCTCTGACTCACCTTCCGAGCCTTTTCTTGCTGGTGTGAGCCGTAGCCTCTCACTGCTGTGGTATGCTCACCCTGGCTGGCTCTCCTTTTTGGATACATCTGTTGAGGATTCAGCCTGCTTCACTCTCATGTATCAAGGGAAGAAAAGTTGCTTCCTTACCTTTTCTCTTTCTTTGTCCTGACATTGCAGGCAGCTCACAGCATTGACTTTTGCATTTGCTCTCCTCAGGCGAGCGTCAAATGCCAATCTCTTTGCCTCTTACACAATTGGGAGCAAACTTCTGGCTCTACCTATGGTCTTCTCAAACCTCCTCCTCTCAACTTACAACGAGGGCTGGTGGGTGAAAAAATGACACAGTTCTCCGACTTTCCTTGTTCCAGGCTCTTCAATTGCCAACTGTTTCTTGCTGTTGGCTGATTGTAAGCTAAGTCTGCAAAAGAGTTTATGACCATCCCTTCTGCAAATTTTGTACCTTTTATTTTGTTTCTGGGCCTTTTATAACCTCAGCAAAATTTGGGACCAAAAAAAATTCCCATTTTAACAACCCATCACACAGTTATTCCTCCAAAGACTAGATATTTCCTAAGTAAAAGACTTCCACTGTCTCTACCATGTTCTCAGTCTTCATGTATGGGGCTTAAAAGGAATTAGAAAATATGCACTATTTACATTTGAAATGAAATTATTTCATTTTACTTGGCTGTAACAGAAATCAGTATAGTGAAGTAGCTATGAGTTGGGCTTTGGTATCAGACAGCCAAGGTTCTAGTTCTGGCTCCATGACTGTGACTCTTATAAATTGTGACCCTTGAGCAAGTAGATTAACCATCCTATAAAATGGTAATAATAATGTCCTACCTCATGTTGTTTTCAAAGAGGTTAAGATTTAAAATGTTAATGTATGTTAATCATATTCAAGAAATAATATCCATTTTATAAACCTCATCCAGAAAATTCTTCCCAATTTATCTAAATACGATGCTGATGCCAAAACTGGACAAAAATATTACAAGGAAACTACGGACCAATGGCCTTCATGAAGATAAACGCAAACATTCTCTAAAAATCTTCAGTAACTCAAATCCAAAAATATTTATAAATAATAATATGTCATGATCAAATGATGTTTATGCAGGAGTCCACCTCGGTTTAACACTTGAAATTCAGCCTACGAAGGTTTGCCACCGGAACACAGGTGTCGTAGAAAACACTGCTAAACTTAAACCAAAATGGAAAAGGCAAAGCCTCATATCAACATCGTCGTCATTGGACACGCAGGTTCGGGCAAGTCTACCACTGCTGGTCATCTGATCTACAAATGTGGTGGAATCAGCAAGAGAACTATTGAAAAATTTGGGAAGAAGGCTGCTGAGATGAGAAAGAGCTCTCTCAAGTATCCCTGGGTCTTTGATAAACTGAAAGCTGAACGTAAACATGGTGTCACCATTGACATCTCCCTGTGGAAATTTGCGACCAGCAATTATTATGTGACCATCATCGATACCCCAGGACACAGAGATTTTATCAAAAATACGATTATAGACACATCTCAGGCTGACTGTGCTGTCCTGATTGTCGCTGCTGGTGTTGGTGAATTTGAAGCAAGTCTCTCCAAGAATGGGCAGACCCCTGAGGCATGCCTTCTGGCTTACACACTGGGTGGAAGACAACTCATTGTCAGTGTTAACAAAATGGATTCTGCTGAGCCGCCCTACAGCCTGAAGAGATATGAGGAAATCGTTAAGGCAGTCAGCGCCTACATTAAGAAAATTGGCTACAACCCCGACACAGTAGCATTTGTGCAAATTTCTGGTTGGAATGGTGACAACATGCTGGAGCTAAGCGCTAACATGCCTTCGTTCAAGGGATGGAAAGTCACCCGTAAAGATGGCAATGCCAGTGGAACCACGATGCTTGAAGCTCTGGATTGCATTCTGCCAACAACTCATCCAACTGACAAGCCTACCCCTCCAGGATGTCTACAAAATTGGTGGTATTGGTACTGTTCCTGTGGGCCGCATGGAGATTGGTGTTCTTAAACCAGGCGTGGTAGTCACTTTTGCTCCAGTCAATGTTATAACTGAAATGAAGTCTATTGAAATGCGCCACGGGGGTGCCTGGGTGGCTCAGTCGGTTAAGCGCTGGACTTCAGCTCAGGTCGTGATCTTGAGGTTTGTGGGTTCGAGCCCTGCATCAGGCTCTGTGCTGACGGCTCAGAGCCTGTAGCCTGCTTCGGATTCTGTGTCTCCTTTTGTCTCTGCCCCTCCCCGCTCTCGCACACTGTATCTCTCAAAAATAAATAAACGTTAAAAAAAAATCCACCATGAAGTGTTGAGTGAAGCTCTTCCTGGGGACAATGTGGGCTTCATTGTCAAGAATGTATCTGTCCAAGATGTTTGTCATGGCACTGTGGCTGGTGATAGCAAAAGTGACCCATCAATGGAAGCAGCTGGCTTCCTAGTTCAGGTGCTTATCCTGAACCATCCAGGCCATGTCAGTGCTGGCTATGCACTTGTGCTGCATCGTCACACAGCTCACAGTGCTTGCAAGTTCACTGAGCTGAAGAAGATTGATCGTCGTTCAGGACAAAAAGCTATAAGATGGTCCTGAGTTCTTGCAGTCTGTTGATGCTGCCATCATTGATATGGTTCCTGACAAGCCCATGTGTGTTGAAAGCTTCTCCATCCTCCTCTGGACTGTTTTGCTGTTTTGACGTGAGACAGATGGTGGCTGTGCGTGTCATCAAAGCAGTGGACAAGAAGGCAACTGGAGCTGGCAAGGTCACCAAGTCTGCCCAGAAGACTCTGAAGGCTAAACGAATATTATCCCCAATACCTGTCACCCCGTCTTCATCAGTGGTGGAAGGAAGATTTCAGAACTGTTTGTGTCAATTGGCCGTTTAAGTTGAATGGTAAAAGACTGGTTAATGATAGCAATGCCTCGTAAAACCTTCAGAAGGAAAGTAGAATGTTTTGTGGACCATTTGTTATTTGTGTGTATGTATGTAAGTATGTGGCAGTTTTAAGTTATTAGTTTTTAAAATCAGTACTTCTTAATAGAAACAACGATCTAAAATCTGTCACAGAATTTTGAGACCTATTAAAACAAAAGTTTAGTGAGAAAAAAAATTTGATCTGCCTAATCCACCACGTTAACAGATTACAAAAGAAAAACCATATGATTATCTCTTTAGATGTGAAAAAAAGCTTTGACAAAACCCAGCATCCATTTCCAATAAAAATTCTCAGTAGAGAAGGGAGTTTTCCTAACCTAATAAGGGCATCTATGAAAAAACTGTTGTTAACATGTAACTTAATGATGAAAGACTGAATGCTTTCTCTCAAAAAAATAGAAACAAATCAAGATGTTTGCTTTCACCATTTCTACTCAATCTTGTACTATAGGGTACTAGCCCATGCAATAGGAAATAACAACAAATAAATGGCATATAAATAAGAAAGGAAGTAGTAAAACTCGTTTTATTTACAGATGACATTAAACAAAATTCAATTGTATTTCTACATTTGGGCAATAAGCAATCAGAAATAAAAATTTAGTAAGTACTTTAAAAATAACATTGAAATAATTAGGAATGCATTTAACAAAAGATGTATAAATCCTATACCTGGAACACTATCAGGTGCTAAGATGATTTAAAGAAGGCTCAAATAATTGGAGAAATATATTGTGTTTAGATTAGAAGATACAATATTATCATTTTTTTTAAATTGCTTGATATGTTCAACACAATCATACTTAAAAATCACAGAAAGTTTGTTTCTGGAAACTTAAAACATTGTTCTAAAGTTTACATAGAGATGTAGAAGATCTAGATATTACCAAAAAAAAAAAAAAAAAAAAGAAAAAAGAAAAAAGAAAAAACAAATTTAAAAAGAAGAAATTTTGAGGTCTTCACTACCTGCTTTTAAGACTTACCTATAAACCTACAGTAATCAAGAAAGTGTGATATTGTAACAAATCTGAAAGGAATAATAGACATTACAATAGTAGTAGTGAACTTCAATACCCAGATTTTCAACAATGGGTAGGTTATCTAGCCAGAAAATCATAAAGGAAACATTGGGTTTGAACGATACTTTAGACCCAAATGACCTAAAGACCTATACAGAACATTCTATGCGACAGTAGTAGAATTCACAGTCTTCTCAAACACATATAGAAAATTCTGCAGGATAGATCATTTGTTAGATCACAAAACAAGTATCATCAATTTTAAAAAGCTTGTATTCATACCGAGTATCTTTTTTGGACCATAGTAGAATGAAACTGAAATCAGTAACAGGAGGAAAACAGGGAAACTCTCAACATGTGAAAATTAAACAACACACTCCTGAATAACCAATGGCTCAAAGATGAAATCAAAGGGGAAATAAAAACCTATTTTGAAACAAATGAAACTGGAAACACAACACACCAAACTTAATTGGCTGCAGCAAAGTGGTATTAAGAGGGAATTTTATAGTGATAAATGCCTATATTAATTAAAAAAAAAAGTCTTGGGGCGCCTGGGTGGTTCAGTCGGTTAAGCGGCCGACTTCGGCTCAGGTCATGATCTCACGGTCCGTGAGTTCGAGCGTCACGCTCGGTGCTGACAGCTCAGAGCCTGGAGCCTGTTTCGGATTCTGTGTCTCCCTCTCTCTGACCCTCCCCTGTTCATGCTCTGTCTCTCCCTGTCTCAAAAATAAATAAAACGTTAAAAAAAATTAAAAAAAAAAGTCTTACATAGACAAACTAACTATACACATGAAGGAACTAGACAAACAAGAATAAACTGAGTCCAAAGTTAGGATAAGAAAGGAAATAACAAGATCAGAGTAGAAATAAATGAAATAGGGACTAAAAAGACAGTAGAAAAGATCAAAGAAACTAAGGGTTGATTTTTTGAAAAGATTAACAAATTTGACAAACCTTTAGCTAGACTTGCCAAGAAAAGAAAAGGTATTCAAATAATAAAGTTATAAATGAAAGAGAAGAATTACAAATAATACCACAGAAATACAAAGAATCATGAGAGACTATTACGAACAATTTTATGTCAACAAATTGAACAACCTAGAATAAATGGAGAATTTCCTAGAAACATAAAACCTACCATTTGAATCAAGAAGAAATACAAAGTCTGAAAAGGTGAATAATAAGCAAGAAGAAAAATCAGTAAATAATCCAATTAAAAAACAGGCAGAGGTCTTGAATAGATGTTTTTGCAAAGAAGACATAAAGGTGGCCAAGTACATGAAAAGGAGCTAATATCACTTATCATCAGGGACATGCAAATCAAAACCATAATTATTAATGAGTAAGTTCCAGGAGTCTAATATATAGCACGCAGCCTCTAGTAACCAATACTGTATTGCATACTTGAAAGTTGCTATGAGAGTAGAGCTTTAATTATGTAATATAATGACAATAATAAAAAATGATAATTATGTGAGGTGAAAGATGTGCTAACTAACTTTACTGGGGTATACATTTCATAATGTGTATATGGATCAAATCATCACATGGTATGCCTTAAACTTCATATTATATGCTAATTATATCTCAGTAAAGCTGGGGGCAAAGGTGTGGTATTGGTGTAAAGATAGACAAACAGATAAATGGAATTTAGTGACGATATAAATTCAGTGGTGAAAGGACAATCCTTTCAACAAATGGTACAGAACAATTGCACAGCCACAGGCAAAAAAACTGAAGCTCAACTCTTACCTTACAATGTAAGCAAAAATTCCCTTGAAATTGTTCAAAACCTTAAATATTAAGAACTTACACCCTAGCACTTCTAGAGGATCACAGAGGAGACAGCTTAAGTGATGTTGGCCTTGGGAAAGACTTCTCAAATACAGTACCAAAACACAATTCATAAGATAAAAATAATCAATATGGTAGGTGTTATCAAAACTAAAATCTTGTGCTCGGTTAAGTAAATAAAACTGGGAGAAGATATTGCAAGAGGTGCATCTGTTAAAGGACCTGTATTTTGAGTATAAAAAGTGTCTCTTACAACTTAACAAAAAGAAAACAGTTTAGTAGAAAATAGAAATAGACATTTGAACAGATATTTTTTTTTTCAACGTTTATTTATTTTTGGGACAGAGAGAGACAGAGCATGAACGGGGGAGGGGCAGAGAGAGAGGGAGACACAGAATCGGAAGCAGGCTCCAGGCTCTGAGCCATCAGCCCAGAGCCTGACGCGGGGCTCGAACTCATGGACCGCGAGATCGTGACCTGGCTGAAGTCGGACGCTTAACCGACTGCGCCACCCAGGCGCCCCAAAACAGATATTTTTTTCAAAGAAATTATACAGATGGTAAATAAACACATAAAAAGATTCTCAAGGTCATTAGCCATCATGGAAAATATAAATTAAACTAATCGCCCACTTGAATGACTAAAGTTTATAATGTCTGGCTACATTTTGTACATTTGGTAAAGATGTGAACTTTCATATGCTCCTGGTGGGAATGATAAAACCACTTTGGACAAAAGGCTAGCATTTTCTTAAAAGGTGTATGTACATCTACCATATGATCCAACCATTCCATTCCTAGGTATTTACCCAGGAGAAACAGAGTACATGTACCTAAAAAGGCTTGTACGTGAATATTCAGAGTGGCTCTATTTGTGATAGCTAAAAACTGGAAATGACCAAAATTTTCGTTGAATGGATATAAAATAGAATATCTATACAATGAGAGGGAATGAATTATTGACATGTGCAACATTATGGATGAATCTCAAAATGATTATATGAAGTGGATGAAGCTAAACCAAAAGAGTACATAGTATATAATTTCATTTATATAAAATTACAAAAATGTAGACTAATCTATCATGATAGAAAGCAGTTCAGTTGCCTGGGGATGGGAAGACAGGAGAGGAGGAGAGAGGGATTCTACCACAAGTGCTCAACAAATTTTAGCTATTATGATAATAGTAATTACGGTTATTATTATGAGTCTGTCAACACTCCCCATGTCCCTAAATGGAGAAGGAATAAAAGAGGGGGAAATACTGAGCTTAAATAAAAAATGGCTGAGAAAACCCTGGTATTTGATTTTAATGATTAGATCAAATTTCTTTTATTATGTGGAGTAGGGTATTGAAATTAAGGTTGAGTTATAGAAAAATAGGAAAGGCATCTACTTTTTTGCAAGCCCAGACTATCTTTGAACTATCCTACCTTTTACATGTACAAGCATTTTTGCCACCCCCTTCCCCATCCCACGCACACCATGCCTGTAAATCTTGTTTTGCATTTTCCTGTGTCTGATGAATTACCACTGCATGTTAAGGACCAAAAATCATAGTTCCATATTTCAAAAGCTAACTTCTAAATCTGTAAAAAGCCAGGAGTGAGACTAAAAAGATCACAACAGGAACCACTCACAATTTGTGTGCTGCACTCTGCTTTGGATCCTGTCTTCCGTACTAGGGAAAGTGAACCCTCCCCCCGCCCCCCCCCCCCCCGCCCCCCAACCTCGGCCTGACCGGCTCCCCTGGGCAATCATATATGTCTGTTGACTGGTTGATTTAAAGCACATATGGTTTGTGGTTTCTCCTCTCTGGTGATATCTCTTTATATTTTGTAAACTTAGAGGAAACTGAGGGGCGAAGATTCCAGGGCCTGAAGCAATTTTATCATGCTTTTTACCAAGAGGCTGTGCTGTTTCAGGTAGAGGTGAATTTGGGAATGTGCAGAGCTGTATTGGCATTTTAAAGGTGGGGGCCAAAGCTGTTAACTCTCTTGCACTCATGAGATAATCCTGCGAAACCAAGGTTTGTTGCCCTAAAGGCATTACCATGGGGGAACACTGAATTCTAGTCAATGTTGTTGAGGAAAGAAAATGGAGACTCCAAGGATGTTGTACCAAATGATCCTAATGCTCTCTCAAGTGTATTCCTCTAACAAATGGAAGTTTGGACTCCTGTTTTATATTGTTATGATTGTCTTGCAGTGGGAATGGGAACATATTTATCCATGTTAGAGATGACCCTACGGTGTCCCATTGGCTTTAATACAACACCAAATGGCTTCTATACTAGGAACACTAGAAAAAGAGGCAAGTCATTTCATCACAAAGCTTAAAGCAATTGTCTAAGGTTAAAAGGGGAGTGAAGTCAAAGACAAAGTTAGAGCCCGGGACTTCAGAGGATTACTTCAGTTCTTGTTCTAACATTGAATTGGGATGTTAATGATGTCTTGAAAATTATCAAATAAATAAGAAAAAGATGTACATATATCCTTGACCACATTGAGAAATATGCATTTACTTTATATTTTGCTAACTTTATTCCTCTTTTCATTCAGAGATTGGGAGCGTGGCCTTTGGGGTTTGACTTGCTGGCTCAAATTCCTGTCTGCCACTTGATGCTGTGTGTTTTGAAGGTCCTTCACCTGTATAAAGGGGGAGCTTCAGATTGTTTTTGGGATTATATAAATAATTTATATCAAGTCTTTACCAGTGCCTAGAACAAGGTGAATCCTCAAAATTTAGCATAATTTTTGTTTAATCTCTACACTAGTGCGGAGATTTAAAAAAATACATTATATAGCAGAGTTATAAACCTGAAATCTGTTATTGTCTAGAATTTTAATACGCTCAGTAAAAGTCATACAATTTGGAAACTACTGTATAGGGTTAGGGAATCCTATAATTGCCTTCGATAATGACATAATTTAGAAGCACAGTTACTTTTTGTCTCCTGACCCCACAAAATCTTGGCCTGTGCACAGGACTGGTGAGGGAAATAACCCAGACACTGGTGGCCTGTGCTCTGTGACAATTCATGTGGTGTTGAGGATTTACAATGGAAAGTCACTGTTGCTTTTCAGTCGTGCACATTTTTAATCATTTAGCTAAATGTTCTCTTCTCCATCCTTCTGAAGCTTGCCTTCTTTCTCTACCTTCTATCGCCTACATTTACTTTTAAACATGTTATTGGTGACTGTGCCCTTTCCCTGTTTCCCTGAAAGATTGTGGGATTCTTTCCAGGTTTTTCTAGGCTTCAAATGTAAATAGGAATTAATTATTGACATTTCTGTTTTGTCTCTCTATAGATCTATTATGCCATTTTTCTGTGTAAACCCCAATGTAAACTGTAAAAAACCAAATTCTTGAATTATCCACTAGGTGGGGGCCTTGTTCTTCCATTAAATATAGATTTTTCTTTTTTTCTTTCTTTTTTTTCTGAGTGAAATTTCTATTTTTCCCCTTGTGAAAAGTTGAATGCATCAGCCCTGGTATTACGAACTCTGCTTAAGAAGTCATGGTTATATCTCAGCTCCTTTGAGGGTGACAATGGAGAATTCACTTAAGGAGGGGAGGTGTGTTGATCTGTGAACAGTGTTTAGTTTGCTTTTTTCCCTTTATCCTTCATGGGCTACTTAAATAACACTCTCGCATGAAACACTGTTTTCCACAGAAATGTCATACTCCTCTAAAGACTCAATCTGCGGACTCCCTTTTGTCTCTTGACATAGGTGATTTACCGAAGGATCTCCCCAATGCCCATACTCCTCATTAGTCTTCATTGCTTTACCATTTTGATGTAACTCACAGCAAACCTAATAGTGATATGAATGTTTCTGACATTTTTCAAGAAGAGTTATGAAAAAAGGATGGTAGCTTTTAATGGTCCATTTGTATTTGAATTTTCTAAAGGCTCCAAGGAACCAGAATTGAATTTTATCAAATCCTCATTGTGGCAATATATAGGGTCATTGAAAATTATGGAATGATGGAGGTGCGGTAATTAGTAAGCACTGGCAGAAGTTTAGAGTCCACTCGGATTGGGAACTCTGGACTTGTTCAAAACACAGTGACATTTATCTGGTACTCAGGAAACTTCAAGTTAGGTGGCATGATGGTGCAGCCACTTTGTATAAACAGTTTGACACTTTCTTGAAATAAGAAACATAAATATACCATCCGACCCAGCAATATCACTCCTACTTATCTAGCCAAAGAAATGATGTTATATATCTACCCAAAGACTTGTACGTAAATGTTCATTAGCGGCATCATCTATATTAGCCAGAGAAAGGAAAACAGTGCAAAAGTCCATCAACTAGTGAATAGACAAAAAATGGTGCATCCCTGTAATGCTGTGGTACAGAACAATCAAAGGGCGTGAAGCAGTGATGTGAATTATAGCATGGATGAACTTCAAATACACGTTAAGTGGAAGAAGCCAGACACAGAAGATTACCCGTTGTATAACTTCATTTCAAAGAAAAGGTAAATTTATGGTGACAGAGAGTAAATTACTGGTTGCCTGGGAGTTGCAGTGGGAATGAGAAATACCCGCACACAGGCACGAAGTTCCTTTCTGTGGTGATGGAAGTGTTTTATAATTGGATTGTGGTGATGGTTGCAGTACTCTGTACATTGACTAGAAATTATTGAATCTGTATGCTTAAATCTTATCGTATGTGCAAATCTTGTAAAAATTAGTAGAATAAATCTGAAGGTGAAAGGTTCTTATAAAATCCAGAGAGAGAAACTAAAACTCATTAGAGATTCCAGCCTCTAGGTCATGCCAGCCTCTTGTCTCAAAGTTTCAGAAAAGATTACGAATGTGTGACTTTCATTTCTAGTACTCTGAAAAAAAAAAAACCAGTCAAATGCTCCTGAATCAAAGCATCAGAATTCAAGTTATGGGGCTTGTGTTTGTCAGTGACCTATGATACTTTCCTCTCTAGCACACACAATCTATCACACACCGAATGCAACCAGACTCCATCAGGTCTGGTCCTTTTCTCTCAAGGACCTTATGTTGTTCGCATATCTTGTACAATTTAATGTTATTATTTGGAAGTGAGGTGGATACTAAGAAAAAAATTTTTCCTGGCTTTTTAAAATTATGATTGAAATTTTAGTTAGTTAATAGATGGTGCCATATTGATTTCACAAGTAGAATTCAGTGATTCATCACTTTTGTACAATACCCAGTGCTCATCACAAGTGCCCTCCTTAGTACCCATCACCCATCCAGTCCGTATCCCACCCATGTCCCTCCATCAATCCTCAGTTTGTGTCTATGGTTAAGACTCTCTTGTGGTTTGTTTCCCTTTCTTCTTTTCTCCCCTCCTCCTATATGTTCATCTGTTTTGTTTCTTAAATTCCACCTTTGAGTGAAATCATGTATTTTTCCTTCACTGATTGACTTATTTTGCTTAGCATAGTACATTCTATCTCTATCCATGTTGTCGCAAATGGCAAGATTTCATTCTTTTTTATGGCTAAGTAATATTCCACCATAGTTAGATGATATAGATAGATAGATATAGATATAGATATAGATATAGATATAGATATATCACATCTTCTTTATCCTGGCTAATTTTGGGCAGACTATAAACCTTGTTTATCTTTCTCAGTATGCCTTTGAGACCTTCCTTTCCCATTGTCTGACCTGAACAATGTTTTTTTTTTTTCTGACATCAGTGATGATGAATTAATGGCATGAAATGGGTTTAAAAACTCACTCACTTAAGACATAAATCTTAAGGAAAATATATAAAATGGAAGATTATTCACAAATATATTGGTTAATCTCACTTATAGAAATGAATTTCTTCTTACTGCCCCTCCCAATAGCATTAATAATTGTGACTATTTGGGAATTAGATATCACCCTATAGTAAACTCAATTCCTTGGTCCAAACTTTCTTTCACTCAATAACTGAGGACTTATTATGTGCCAGGCTCTGTACTAGGCCTGGCTCTGGTGTTACAGCAACTAACTCATTACAGTTTGTCTTCAAAAGCCATCCTTGAAAATGATCTTTGGGGCGCCTGGGTGGCTCAGTCGGTTGAGCGTCTGACTTCGGCTCATGTCATGATCTCATGGTCTGTGAGTTCGAGCCCCGCATGGGGCTCTGTGCTGATAGCTCGGAGCCTGGACCTGCTTCAGAATCTGTGTCTCCCTCTCTCTCTGCCCCTCCCCCACTCATGCTCTGTCTGTGTCTCAGAAATAAACATTAAAAAAATTAAAAAAAAGAAAATGATCTTCAAAACAGAATAAACAGATAATGATCAACTGAGGTACAGAAAAACTTAGAACCTCTATTTACCTTTTCAGAAAAAAATTCTTTATTTCTGTTTCTTAGAACATACATCATACATTAGCACAATAGAACATATGTATAGTTTATAAATCATAAAATCCACCAATATGAAAAGTGCATGAGGTTTCAATCAAAAATATTTTCAGACCTCTGGTTTAGCACATTAGTGGTACTAACCTCTGGCTTATGAGAAATCTTAGACCCTCTGTCTCCTTGTCGTATTTATTAATCCCCCCACATGCAGTAAACAGTAAATGGTAAACATAAGTGAAAATGGTACGCTTACTATTTAAATTCAGCTTCAAGAGAAGTCGCTCTCCCTCTACCCCCTCAATTACTTTTTTTTTTTGCTCTTAAGTGCCTTATAGATAGGAAACTTATGGCACTAACATGGTCTCGTGGTCAATAAAACAAGAAACTAAGCAATTACAGCACCACATGGGTAGGGATAAGTATTAGGTGTGTTGGCAGCCCCCTGGGGGCATGTGAGCCAGTTCTCAGGGTTAGGAGACATGTACATAGAAACATGGTAGCAGAGAGTAGGCAAAGCTTCTGGGAAGACTCATGAGCACCCAAGCATCCCAGGATCAAGAGAGAGTAGGTGAATTGGGGGGAATTAAACCTGTGGTAGAAGTGTGGTGCATACAGGTATAAGGGTGAGATACAAAGCATGAGAGCCAAGCAGGACTAGACCATGAAGAGCCTTGTTAAGAAGTTTGGCTTCCTTCCTGACGGCCCTGGGGAGCCAATGACACCTTGTAGGCAGAGACATGACATGGTGAAGGATGTGTTTTACAAAGACATCTCTCTAACTGCAGTCTGATAGTATGACCACATGTGCTAGCTTTCCAGGATGGATCTAATTTCTGTTTATTGTTCTGTAAATATCATTAGTGCCTGTTTTCAAGCATAAAATTTTGTTTTAATGATGTATGGTTTTCCCAAGAATGGACTGAAGGAGGCCGCGTAGCAAGAGGATCTTGGCTGCACGTGGGTGCGGTCTTCTGGAGGAGAGATGACATCTTTTATTGAGTTAGTGATAGGATGCGCAGGGCAGAGGACAGATATGAGTCGTAGTGGTATTTAAGAAGTACATACAGAGCAGGTGATGGTTGATTTGATATGAAGGATGAGAGAGAAAGACAAAGGTTGTAATACCCAGCTTTCTCCTCTGGTAGCTGGGTACATGGTGGGCTGTTTACTGAGATACAGAATACCAGAGGATGGTTAAGTTTTGGGGATGGGGAATTGATAACTGAATTTTGGGAACTGTGGAATAAAATGTCTGATGAATATGTAAGAGATCTGGTTTTGCTGTATGGATCTGAACTTCTGAATAGAATTCTGAGCTTAAGATAGAGATTTCAGGGTTGTCTGCCTAAATATGGAAGCCAAAACAACATGAATGGATGAGATGGCCCAGACTGGGTCCACAGAGAAGAGAAGAGGCCTGAGAAATCCAACATTTGGTGGATGAGCCAAAGAGCAGTAGCCCCAGGAGAAATGGTGTGAACGAGGCAGAGAAATAGGAAACAAGGAGCTGTGATGTCCTGGTACCAAAGAAAGGGGCTATTCCAAATGGAGGAAGATGTCAACAGTGTTGAAGGCTGTAGAGAGTGAGGACTGAAAATACCCAGTGGATCTGACAATAGGGTGACCTTGCAAGAGAGTCTCAGTAAAAATATGGGACACATATAGGACTTGAAAAAGTCGAGTGGGAAAACACCTCTTTCTAGAAATCTTAATACTTAAGATTAAATTGTAAGTATCTCTGTTAATCAAAAAGAGAGAGTAGTGGATGAATTAATTCCTTCATTTTATTAGCTAACGCATTCCATTTCCTACAAAACAGAACAATCGACCCAGTTAAGATATGTGTGTCCTTATAAAAAAGCCCACAAGGATGTTTAGAATGTTTGACTCTAAAGAAAACTAGCAAGAAAGATCTTTACTATCTGTGTGAAAGAAGTTTTAAGGTCTCTGTAAATGTCATTACATAGTCTTTAACAAGGCCTGCTTTTCCTATAGAGAAGGCTGAAACTTGCTGTAATTTTCCTTTTTCTTAGAGCCTAAATGCAATCAATTACCTGCTGGCATTTGCCCTGCACTATTTTTAGAACTGCTTTTTAGAATTATCAGTAATTGTCAAATGCCTGGACAGTTAAATGCTGATGGAAGAAACGCATACTATGGGGGTGCAAACTCAGACAGGCATGGGAGTTCAGGCCCCGGTAGCAGATAGACCTGATTCTGCACCAAACCTCAGTTTCCCCATCTGTATGTGGAAGTTAATAGTTGTTCTCATCATAGTGTTCTAAGGATTAAGCACTTATTTGCCCGGTCCACAGTGGCCACCCGAATAAAAGTTCACCACTAGATCAATTATTGTTTCTTTTTCTCTTTTTTCTTTTTCCATAAAATGCCATTTCAAAAAGGCTTTGTGTGTATAGGAGAAGCCATTTCAAGGTCAGGATTAAAGTCACTATCAGAGCTGTAAGAAGAAGGTTGATAGTGCATTTATCAGCAATATTCATTTGCCTGTTGTATTGAAACTCAGGGATAATCTTCTTAGTGTCAGTCAACCCTCTTCTGCTTCTACCGTGCATGAGCAGAAACTCGACTGTCCTTTCCTGCCATATGTTGCTAATTGATGATTGTTGGCATCCCCATTTCCTGTAGAGGAATTTTGGCTTTTTGGGGTATCATTGAAATGCTATAAAGTTTACCTGAATCTGCCAAAAAAAAAAATCCCAAGTCACTGGGCACAGGATTTCTTTCTTTCTTTCTTTTAAGTTTATTTTATTTATTTTGAGAGAGAGAGGGAGCGAGCATGGGTGGGGCAGAGAGAGAGGGAGAGAGAATCCCAAGCAGGCTCTACACTGCCCGCATTGACCCCGATGTGGGGCTCAAACCCACAAACCATGAGGTCATGACCTGAGCTGAAATCAAGAGTCAGATGCTTAACTAATGGAGCCACCCAGGCGCCCCAAGGGCACAGGATTTCTTAATCGTGTGATGATGTTTGCAGCATCTTCAGCCAGAGCTTTTGGAGGCTGGGCATATATTCCCTATATTGAACCATGTTGGAAGGTCAGCTCATGGCGTCTTAAGGATTCTTAGATGTATTTGTTTTAAGATTATTAGCTTTATGAATTCATTAGCCACCAATATCAAATGAACAAGGTCATCAGGGCTCAGGAAGTGAAGAAAATATCCTTTTCTCAGCAGCCAACCAGAGATAACAGTGATAAAAGGTAAAAATGCATGTAGTATAGCCTCACTGTGCAGAAAAATTGCAAATTCTGGGATTGGCTAAAATGTACTCTACACAGGGACTATGGAAGGATTTGATACAAATGGAACTTTCATGTGTTAAGCAGCTACTGGCCTGATTTGAGCATCTCTCATTAATTTATAATGACTACAACTTGGGTAAGGAAGAACAATGACACAAGGGATTTGGGACTCTTGACAACGTGCGAAAAACGTGACAGATGGCAGAATATATACAATTAGTATAGAAGGTGAAGACAGGGTGGGTTTGAAAAGATTCCAAGAGAGGGGAAGGGGCACTGGATCTCGGAAGTAGAAGATGCGGTAGGGTGGGAATTCAATGCCTCTAAGTCAGACCAGTTCTAGATATCACCTGACAAGTTATGAGCCCCTGGTCTTGTCCAACTGTTCCATTCTGCTCATGTGCAGCAGCTACCATGACTGCAGCTTTTGGAGACACTGGGGACTGGAAGTAAGTTAACTTTATAGCATTTGAAAAATGTAGCAGGATGCTAGCTTACCCTGGGGGGAAATGAGTCACTTTCCCTTTTATAGTGAGGAGATACCAATCTGTCTTCCTACATAAATTTCCACACTCATTTAACTGTTTTATGATGTGCTTTGGGATCATTTGAATTCAGAGAATACTGTACGTGAGTCAGTATTTTGTGATCACATTTCCTAATTTAGATTTTTTTTTTACCTTTTTTAAGTGTGGTTTCCAGAATAACCTTAAGAAGAGTGGCTCTAAAAAACATGTATTAAAAAAATTCATTGCACAGTCAGCTGCGTAGTAATTCTTAGAATTTTTCATGACAGGAGTTTGTGAGCTACAGCCCAAAAAATGATCAAAGAACTATTAGAGCTAACGTCACCTATATTAATAGTGATCATAATGGCCCCCAGCCCCAGTGGTTCCTCTTGTTCAACTTCAGTCACCCTGAACCCATCACCGAGCTTTCAACGGATGGGCTTAGTCTCTTACTTAAAGTTTCACTGATGAATGTTTTTCCCTATTTGGTACCTGCCTTTGGAAAGATAGCTGCAAGCAAAGAACACTCATTAACTCAGTTATCTGTGGGGGAAGCGTTGAAGAAAGGCAAACTTTTCTTACTGCTGTAAAGTCATTTTTGGAACTATTAAACCTCTAGAGGAGAAAATGATTTTTCAGTGCATAGTCCATGTCTTGGAGAGTGTGCCCCAAACAGAGCCACTGATTTGTAAAGATACGATTAAAAACAACAACAACAACAAACCCCACAGCTGTAGGCATAATATTTAAATATTGCCCCAACATGATGCCCGGCAGCTGTTGCTGAATAGCATGTGAGCGCATCGTGGAGTGAACACAGTCTTGGTGGAAAGGGGGGTATTCGGAGAGCATGAACTGAGACCTGTTCACTGGCCTTTTTCTCCCTGATGGGAGGCAATAGCGGCAGGAAGGAGAGGGCAGGACAGAAGAGACGAGAGAAAAGGTAGATGCTTCTGTGTAGGTGAGTGGATGAGATAATGAAGTAAGTTAATTGGGGCTCCACTGACTAATCTATCTGTTCCTGGCACTTTTGTCTGTACAAACACAGGAAGCCGCCTCCTTCGTGAGGTTCCTAATGAAACAATTTACTTGAAATGATAAAAAAAAAAAAGAAAGAAAAAGAGCTTCACATGCTGTTTGCATTTAAATGAGAGTCCCTTGGGTCTCTGTTATTGATTGGTAACAGTGGGATGAGAATATCCTGACTGTCTCTGGGAAAACTGGATTAATTCACTTGTGGCCCACCAAATGATGTGGATTGTTTTACTCCTTCACTTAAAATGTGACCATGACAGTCCTTCAGAAGGTTAATATATGTATTGTACTTACAAAAGAGAAAAGCAATTTAAAAAAAAAAAAAGACCAAACAGAAAAATGCTTTTAGTCTTATAAAGCTGGGATCAGTGTTCCTTTCAAAAGTTTTATTATTCTAATTTTAAAAGTGATTTATAGGGGCACTGGGATGGCTCAGTCAGTTGAGCATCTGACTCTTGGTTTTGGCTAAGGTCATGATCTCACGGTTCATGAGTGTGAGTCCAGTGTTGGGCTCTGGGATGACAGTGTGGAGCCTGCTTGGGATTCTCTCTCTCTCCCTCTCTCTCTGGTCCTCCTCTGCTCTCTTGCTCTCTCTCTCTCTCTCTCTCTCTCTCTCTCAAAATAAATACGTAAACTTTAAAAAATAAAAGTGATTTATAACTCAAACTTTAAAATGAATATAGATCGACCTTGTGAAATATTTGGATTGTGCCGTTCTGTACAGAATGTGGACCCAGAAAGGGCAAGCGCTTCATTTTGTCAACGTTTGCTTAGTGTCAGGTATTTTGTGAGTACAGAGTGTTGATTGGTGGTGTTGACTCCAGAGGGACTCGGGCAGGGCTGTATTTTGGAAAACTGAGTGTGTTTTAAAACCATTTTGGATTGAAGCATACATCTATTTTTGTGTTTAAACCTCCAGGAGGATATTCTTCATTTGTCCCATGACTGGTGCCACCGCCTAAAAATCTCGTGTTAGGAAACTAGTATATTTAAGTATGATTAGAGAATCCCAGAACTCCTCTTTAGGAGGTTCTTTGTGTCTGGGTAGCCCCTAGAGAGCCCACTTCAACATTTAAAAACCTAAAATCCTATGGATTCAACATTGCCATTTTCCTTTAGCTTATAATCCAGTCAAGTGATGTCTATAGTTGAGAACTCTTTCACACCCAAACTAAATTCCTCCCTTTCACTTTTAAGTCTGTATATCAGCACCCAGAACTAGGCACTGTCTACCCACTTTGTACAAAGCTATCATTCTCCTTTTCTCCCAGAATGCTGGGATTGAAGAAACAGCTGTTTGGGTTTGTGTCAGGGGCCAATCTTTCCCTTGACCAACTCATGAGTTTACTGTATTTATTGCATAATTCCACGACTGATCTTTGAGTCTTCTGTTTGGAGATTTTACCACTTTTGACTGTAAGGGGAAGAGAAAGTTATGTGGATCTACTGCTCCAAGAGCATTGAGTACTTGGAGAATAAAAACTGTGGGATAATAATTTCACCCAGCAGGCTCTAGGATACTAGCAGCAGCTTTGTAGGTGATTAAAATTTCAAAGAACCCAGATAGCCATTTAAATGTAATGGGATTGACGATGAAAGTGCTCAGGGTGTTTGGTTATTTCCTTAAGATCTAGCCTAGACTTGTTACAACTAATGTCCAATAATGGGACAATGTCCATTATTAGTCTAAGGCTTTTTCTCAATTTCCATTTTCAATGCAAATCTAATTATCACATTATCACAAGCATATTAAACTATTGGGGATGAATAGAACAAACAGGAAGACATAATTGTAGTATATTAACCCTTGCTTTCATTTATATAGTCCGTGCCCTGTTGGAGATCAAAAGCTATATAATAGAGTGTTCTTGCTTTTAAAGAACTAAGGCTCTAGAGGGGACAAGAGGTAAGTACAAAACATGTTTTTCACAATATGAGAAGAGAAGAAACACACAGATGGAAGAAAAGTCATAATTATTGGGGGTGAGACCATTAAATCCCATCATGAGTATTGACCACAGTGCTGACTGGGATGGGGAAGAAATGTGTAGAATTGAAGAAGGAAAGATATTACCTCTACTAGAGATTCCAGCCATTTCAAAAAGCAGCAGGAGTTATTCACAAATAACTCTTTAAGTGACATGAATGAGAAGACATAGCCAGATTTTTATAAAAAATATTCCAAGTCTTTACTTAAATTTATAATGACTATTTTTATTGCTTCGAGATTTAAGACTACTGCCATATTGAAAAAAAAATGAGAACAAAAACTTTTCAGTATTTCCAGAAAATCGCCTGGAAGGAGAAAAGGAAGCAATAAATGAAGATGACAAAAGAGTCAAGGTGATGATAGGATTTTCCCATTATTTTAAAGCTTTACATCTTTTGTATTGCCTGGTTGTCTTAAGAACAAATCATGTAATTTACTTCTCGACTAAAGAAGAAATGATCGTAAGAAATGTATATTTTCAGGGCACCTTGGTGGCTTAGTCAGTTAAACATCTGACTCTTGGTTTTGGTCAGGTCATGATATCACAATTTGGGGGTCTGAGCCCCACGTTGGGCTCTGTGCTGGAAGTGCAGAACTTACTTGGATTCTCTCTCTTCCTCTCTCTCTCTCTGCCCCTCGCCTGCTTGCTCTCTCTCTCTCTCAAAATAAATAAACTAAAAATAAAAAAAATAAAAAAGTGTATATTTTCATAGTAAGCTTCTTTAAAACTTTTCTTTTATTTTTCATATTCTCAATGAGACAAGTGATTAAAGCATGGCATAGGAGGGAAGACAATGCCTTCTAGTTGGGAGACCTGTTTGATGTTCGGTCTCATTACCACTCTGAGCCTCAGGATCTCATCTATAGCATTTCAAGCTGTTAGAGAAGAGCTAGCTTGAGCCATCCAAATCATGATTCTTTTTCTTGGATTCTACCATAATCTTGCTAGGTTTTCTGAGGGCTTCTCACCTCCTCATGAAGGACGTAGTTCAAATTACAGTGGAAGAAAGAGAAGGAAAGCAAAGCAGCACACATAGAACACATACAAACTAAAACAGACAAAACAGTTGCCCTGCCCAAGTAACGCAGAGAGAGAGAGCAATTGAAAAAAGAGTAATCTAGTCAGTCATTTCAGGTAGATGATTGACTCGTTGATTCATTTGTTCATCCAACTCTTATAGAGTACCTACTATGGGCCAGACACTTCTTGAGGGACTAAGGCAGGCAAGGAGCCTTCATTCATGGAATTTACATTTTAGAGGGATGAGAGAAACAATAAACAAGGAAATGCATAGCTGAATGATTTAATTATTTATTATACAAAGAAGTATGAAGAAAGCAAAATCAGACACTCTGATAGTAAATGGAAGGGGGCTAAGTTAAGTCAGCCTGTGTCTTTACGGAGAGCTTCACCATTCAGTCAACATTGATTTGGTATCTGTGAGGCACTGGTATTGACACCCATTGATGACTGTGTCTTTTACCAAAAGTTCTTCCCCTGGTTTCCCGGTGGAGTTCCATTTCTATGATAACACCTGAGGTGCTGTCCTTCATTAGTCTCCATCTGCAGGCTAAGGCATGTGACTGGTATCTACTCCTCAAGACTGCTGGGTCAGGTGAGATCATATGAGATCATATACAGGAAATTGTTTTATAAACTCTACTGGGCAAATATTTATTATACAGCTTCTATATGTCAGCCATGCATCAGTGAATCACACACACACACACACACACACACACATACACACACACACACACAGCCCTTATAGGGTTTACATTCTGTTCAAAGATATATTATGATTCTTCAGTTTCTTTTTTTAACAAGAGGCAAACTTAACGCCAGATTTTCTATAATGAAACCTTTTTTGGGGGCTCTATTAATTTGAGATTTCAAAAATTTCCAAAGAAAATACTCATTGTATTTATTCAGAGGTATTTCTACTCAACATTCTGGCACCTTTCATGTTTGCTTTATTCTTAATCAGGTTCGGTCACCAAGGGAAGCGAGGTATCTCTATTTCAACTTGATCAGTTAGCTTTTTATATTCCTTGCCTTCTGGCTTATTTCAAGATTTTATTTACCCAGAATCTGTCTATTTCTGAAGTTATTTATTAGACCATAAGCGGGCATGAAGCTATCTCTTCCACATGCCTTATAGTTCAATCTACTACCTCAAACAGCTAGGTGGGTCTATTTATCTTTCCTATCTTTAATGCATTTCAGCAGACTAAGGCATATTGGTTGAAGATGTAGAAACATACATCTTATGAGAAAATGGGTCGGCTTAACATCTTCCACTTTGAGATGGGCATTCTGCCCAAAACATTCACAGCAATAAAATTATTCCTTAGCTTACAATGATTAATGAGAAAAAAGTGCCTTTTTACCTCAGCTAAATCCCACAGATGACAGAGCAAATAGAAGAGAAGAAATAAAAGTTGTTCATGGATTTTTCATGACTCAATAGAGGTTAGAAAAACCAGAAACCAATGGGACGTAGAATTTCCTCTTTCTAGTAGGTGAAAGAACTTCATGCCACTACTGACACGGAAACTTCCCGTACATAAATGAACAACACTCACGTTTTCCTAGGTATATGGTATTCAGGGAGGAAATGGAATCCAGTTTTTCAACGTTTATTTATTTTTGGGACAGAGAGAGACAGAGCATGAACAGGGGAGGGGCAGAGAGAGAGAGAGACACAGAATCAGAAACAGGCTCCAGGCTCTGAGCCATCAGCCCAGAGCCTGACGCGGGGCTCGAACTCACGGACCGTGAGATCGTGACCTGGCTGAAGTCGGACGCTTAACCGACTGCGCCACCCAGGCGCCCCTGGAATCCAGTTTTTAAACACTTACTCCGCGATCTGTGCTCATGATTTTCTGCAGTGGAAATGACTTAAGGGAAATAAAATTAACACTATATTGTAGGATTCCCTTGAAAAGTGTTTTTGCTCGCTTAATCATAAGAGAACACGTAGTTTCAAATTAGAAAAGGGAGACAGATAAGAGCTAAAAAAATATCGGATGCAATAGTTTAAAAAATTTTTTTAAATGAGAAGACAATTAGTTTATCTTCCATTGATTCAAATCCCCTATATTTTTTCTCCAATTGTAATGAAGGAAGCTATGAAAAATGGTGAAATTCTCCCTAATTTATATATTTTTAATGGGTGATACATTCATAGTAATTTGTTACTGGTAAGAGATCCCTTTTGGAGATTACAGTGTGATCAGTCACTTTCAGATTCTGGCTGGGAGGTTGTATAGCCTCTAGGAAAGGCCAAACAGGTGCCTGACAAGAAGAAACAGTGGATAAGGACTGGGGTGGTAGGCACATAGGAAAAGGGTGAAGTGAAAAAAAAATAATTCAGACAAGGATCTTTTATTTCAGACAACGGTACGTTTATGTAGTGTATTTTTTTTTGAAATGTCACTTTCTAATTTTATGTGTCAAGCTAGGCTGCTCTGAGCTTATCTAGAGCTTATGTAGGTGCACACAAGAAGTTTTTCCCTTTATTTATTTATTTAGCCATCTCATCTATTTTCTATCCAAAGATTGTTTGACTAGACAATGAACCCATGAACGGCAGATACACGGTTGCAAAACATTACCTTTTAGCTATCATAGGGCTGGTTTTGCTGTTATTTTTACTTCTGTGATAACCACTGTATTGAAAGGCTACAGATTATGCCCAAGGACAGAGTTGTTGCTGAATGAGTTAGAGATTAATCCATCTGAGGCTCTGTAAAATTCAGTTCAGAAACTTCTGGCTTTAAGTTAGAATATTTTTTCTCTTTCAGAGGGCTTTGAGCAAATTTTTCATACTCAAGTACAATAATTAGACCTTGCCTGTCAAAGACAGAAAATTCTGCTTCATTTAGTAGGCTCAAGAGAGGAGGCTCTCTGAACTTGCTTTAGCATCCAGCTGGAGAGAGTCAGGATTCAGTAGAGCAGCATCTGGGCTACTAAGGGGGTTGGGGAGCATTTTGGGGCGGTTCCTCCTAAGGACTAAAATACTGCTTGCTCAAAGAGTTCTATGATAGCAGGGTCAGGGGGAAAGCAAACTGAGAGTAAGGAATCAATTCTCTGCAGCCAGAAACTTCTTTCTCCTGCTGACAAATGCCAGGCTTGGGAATTACTGTTAAGCATGGCTTGATCAATGTTTTCTCCATTTCCTCCCATTATAATTAAATATGAAAGAAGGAGTTGTAATACCTGCTTAAGGATATTGGGTTCCAGATTAAGATGCTTATGACATCTGACTATTCAAAAGATGCTTCTGGGCCAAAATGATTTCTGTGAGAATGGAGTAAGAGGTTAAAGCAAAGGGCGATTTCCAATTTTTTCTCTTTGCTTCATTTTCTGGTGTGCTGGTGTAATGAGGCCAGAATATCTTCGTCACGTCAATGCCATTAAATGGAACTTTCTGTGGTAATGGCAATGTTCTGTATCTGCACCGTACGATATGGTAGCCAGTAACCATATGCGTCTATTAAGCCCTTCAAGGTGGATAATGTGATTGGGAAATCAATTTTATATATATTTTTTAATTTTAGCTAATTTAAATTTAAATAGCTACATGTTGCTAGTGGCTACCCCCTTGACAGGGAGATCTGAGAGACGGAACAGAGCCATGGGTGCCGCATTTATCTTCATTGACTAGAATTCTTAGATGCCAGAATTAGAATTAAAATGTCACATAGTGTTGCCACTGTACAAAAACGACTCTACTTTGCCTTTTACCTTTAAACCAAGGGAGGAGTGTACATTTTCAGATAGGGTAGGCAATTTAGGGACTATGCTCTCACGGATGATTTTCCTTCTCCTATTCTCTGTAGGCAGTGGATCTCTGAATCATGTGAAGGGAAGCACTTGCCCTGCAGAAGACATATCGTGACACTCAGTAGTGATTGAACGCAAATTGTCAGAAAATTGCCATGTCTCAGCCTTGTTCTGGATTCAACTTGCTTTCTCCAACAGGCCAGGAGGACTGTCTAGGTGTTAGATGAGAAGAATTCAGGGAAGGCTTCAGGTGTGCTGGGTTCCTTGCGTTACAGTTGCATTTGTAATTGAATGCCAAATAGCAGATCTTTTCATGTCTTTTCCCCCCCGATCATTTTATTATTCCAGTGGGTTCTGTTACATGGCTTTTTGTGTCCGTGTTTTAACTATATTATGGCAAACCGAGGTGTCACTTCAGATCAAGAGCCGACAATGTCACTCTTTCAGGATGAAAGGGAGAACACAGCCTCTCTTACTCTCATGAAGATACCAACACTTTTTCATAGCACATCATTTATACTACGGCAAGAAAAAAATGCAAAAACGTGCAAATATAAATATGAGCTATTGAAACGAGTTTCTATTTCTATGAACATTTTTAGTTATGTACTTTCATAGCTATTCACAGCATTCTGGCATTATCCAGTGATTGAGGCGTGCGTTCCATAAGAGATAAATGTGGCTTTTACAAAAGAATTATGGCGATTTAGAATGGCAAGCACCATGGTAGCTGACAGTTTGGCTTTTTCACCCCTGTCCTTGCTGCCATCCTCATTGTCCCTGTTGCCATGCAGAGACGATCCTGTTACATTGTATCGAAGCGCTCGCGGTAGTTCCCCAGGGCAGACTGTGCATCATTTCCCTACTCCGTGTTCAATGTCATCACGTTGGGAGCTTGAAATTGGCCACATGGCAGGTATTTGTAGCAAACAATTGTAAAGCTCTACACATCAAGGTTGTTTTATTTTGAGAGAGCGGATTGTTAGACACTGACGAGCATACCCCTAGACATGGAGGTGACCGGCTTGATTTTTCCACCATTAATTATAATGGGGCAAAGAGAAGTCATGGGAATAAGAGATAACAGAACTGTGTCCCCTTTCCAATCCTGTCTCCTCATTTCCACTGACAATTTTCTATATGGCAATGAGGGGGAAATAATGTGCCGGTCAAAATGTGCCACACTCTGTACAGCCTTTATGGTAAGCGTTGGAGAATTATTTCAGAGGCTCTTACGTAAGTAGAGCCCCCAGTGTGAGGTGTTGAAAGAAATTCATAGCTGAAATGAAAGCATCACAAAGCTGCAGATAAGCCTCGTCACTGACCCATCTCATTTAGGATCCTCCAATCATTACTGAAGTTGCAAATCCTACCACATTCCTGAAGAACATTGAGATGACTAACAAAAATGGCTTTGTACCAGAACCATACAAATTAAACCCTGCAGGATTTTATGGTGGAGTTCAACAACACCGAGAAGCAAATATACCCCCTTCCCAGTAATAAAGTTAGGGTGAAGTTCATTGTATTGTACGCAAGGCTAAGCGTTCCTTCCTGACTGTTACGGATGGCTCACTACTGCCTATAATTTTTGTCTCAATTCTAGTTGCATGTTTTTCTGCCGTTGGATTTTTCTGTGTTGACACAAACTACAATCTCCTCTGGACTCAGGAAATAAAGCGAAGAGGAAAGTGGGAAAATAAGAGACTTTAGCAAAATTAATAGAATCACAGACCTGTGAAATGTTCACCCCTTCTGTTCCGCATCCTTCTTGTTGCCTTCCTTCTACAAATGTTTTCCTAAGTAGAAAGGCCGGTCAATTTAGATATACAAAATATGTAAAATATTGTCAGCCTAAAAAATTGCCCTCTAACCCCTTCCTTTTTAGACAGATGGTAGCTACCTGTGAGCTACTATAGTGCCTAGAGCTGTTGAATTACTATGTCGTACACCTGAAACTAATGTAACATTGGGTGTCGACTATACTTTGAGAAAAACAACAGCATTACTCTGGAGATGTTTTTTTACAAGAAGGAGGTGAAATTACACTCAAGATGTCCGAGTGAGTTATTGCCACACTTCTTACTAAAGAGGACTTGATCATTTCCCCCTCTCCTGTCTTCATTTTGAGCTTTACGTAATTCAGCACACGCTCCCATCTTGTGTACCCTAGTTCTCCTTTCAATTAACCAGATCCCAAAACTCATGTTTTCCAGAAAATTTGGAGAGAAAGCATCAGACCAAGTTACCTACCTTTCCTAAATATATTTCAGAAAAGCACCTTTCTCCCACTACTGACCACAGAGAATCTAATGTTCCTCAGTACTTCCCAATATGAGCTTCGACAACAGAGGACAATCATATTGGTCAAAAGATTTTTGGGATGAGAGTGTGTTCAGGAAGATGCAGTGCCAAATTGTGAAAGCTGTCTGGGTGGATAGATTAGGAATGCAGGCAGCCCTGAAAGAAATTCTCTTTGGAAGATTTTTTTCCTCTGCAACAAGAATTCTGCTGCAGGTGAACATCAGCATATGGCAAAATGATAATCCCGTAATGCTGGTTCTCCCATGTGGGTAAGCAGGGTTAGAGATTAATACGATTCCAAGTTCCCCTTCTCACGCAGACGTTCACACGTTTCAGAAAGCAATCTACTTTCTGGAGAGCCTGGCAATGAAAACAGTCTCACTTCAAGTCAAATCCAAATGGTAATGAGTTATCCTTCAGTGCTTTGTTTCAGAGCACATCTTAAGAGACTGAACGAAAGGCAGAAGGAAAGAAAAGAACACAAAACCTCCCTCCAACTCTGACAACTTACAGAAACTTAAAACAAAACTGGAGTTCTCCATCTAGCAAACACACAGCAGATGCATCCTTACAAAATATTGTAAAGTGTTCAGTTGGATTCTGAACAGGCTGGCTTAGGAAGTGTTAAAGTGAATGCTATTTTTTTCCCCCACAAACGACACATCTTCATCTAACATCTAAACTGGCAGAGTCAGAAATTCCTGTGCTTGAACCCCAGCTTCTCTTTGGCTATGTTTTAAATTCTACACGCCTTAGTTTCTTTATCTACCAAATTAGGATAACTGTCAGACCCATTCCACAGGTTTATTATTGCTATTTGTTTTTCTTTTTACCCCCAGTCATCTTGTGATCGGACATGTCTGCACATCTGTCGTCACTGTCCTGACCTAATTGCCTGGCGTCTCTCTCTTGGACACTGCTTTGAGTCCCTCTTGGCGCTTCTTATTCCTGTCTTGATTTTCTCTGTTTGCCATCCTGTCACACAGCAGCCAAAGTGATTGAGAAAACCAAAACAACCGGATCAGATTGTGTTACCCTCTCACCTAAAAATCATTCTACGTTTTCCTTGTGCTCGTAGAATAAAACCTAAACACCTTTCCATGACCAGCAGGGACGTCAGAGATTTGTTTCCTCATCTACTTCATCTGCTTTGGGCTGTTGCATTCATTGCCTCTTCTGCCTGGAAGGTTTTTTTCACCCCCCCCCCCCCGCCAGTTCCGGGTACAGGAGGCTCACTGTCATTTCTCAGGTCCACCTTAAATGATCCCTCTGCCTACAGCCCTCCCGTCCTCCTTTGTCTCAGTTGATCTCCCCTAGCTCTTGCCAATTCAATCACCATGTTCATTTTCTTTACCACAATACAAAGTTATCTTTTGCAAAATTACTCTTTTCTAGTTTGTGTGTTTTCTCCCTCCATTGGAATGTAAGTTTCTTGAGGTAAAAAACCTTGGGTATCTTGTTCATCATACTATCTCCAGGGCCAGTAATCATGTGGAATAGAGTTGTCATGCACAGTAACAGCTACATTTATTGTGAGCTGGGATAAGCAGGCCCCCTTCAAGTCCTTTACATGCACATGTTCTTTGTGTGTGTATGCATTCTAAAGCGATGTTTATTTATTTTTGAGAGAGAGCCTGAGCGGGTGAAAAGCAGAGAGAGAGAGGCACAGAGGATCTGAAGTGGGCTCTGAGCTGACAGCGGAGAGCTTGATGTGGGGCTGGAACCCACGAGCCGTGAGATCATGACCCAAGATGAAGTCCGACCCTCAAGCGACTGAGCCACCCGGGCACCCTCATTTTTTAAAACTGAAATATAATTGACGTCCGATATCTTATTTCAGGTGTACGTAATAGTGACTTGATATTTCTATACATTACGAAATGATCTCCACAGTAACTCTAAGTTACCATCTGTCAACATACAGTTGTTACAATATTATTGACTGTTTTTCCTATGCTGTGCATTACATCCCCATGACGTATTTATTTTATAACTGCAAGTTTGTACCTCTTAATCCCACTTCATCTGTTTTGCCCTTCCTCCTCATCTTGTCCCCCTCTGGTAGCCTACAGTGTTTTTGTATCTAGGAGTGGGTTTCTTTTTTGTTTTGTTGGTTCATTTGTTTTATTTTTCAGATTCCACATATAAGTGAAACCACACAGTATTTGTCTTTCTTTGTCTGACTTATTTCACTTAGTGCCATACCCTCTATCTATGTCGTCACAATTGGCAAGATTTCATTTTTTAATGACTGGATAATATTCTATTATTATTGCTGATAATATTCTATTATATGTTATATACATTCTATTATATATTACATATAATTCTATATAATACATATTATATCCTATGATATTCTATTATACTATATATATAGTATGTATACTATATATCTATATATCTATTATACATAAAGAAGATGTGGGATATATACCTATGTGTGCATATACACATTTATATGTGTATCATTCATCTATCACTTGATATGGAGGTTGCTTCCATACCTTAGCTAATATAAATAATGCTGCAATGAATAGAGGGTGTATATATTTCTTCGAATTGGTGTTTCCATTTTCTTCAGATAAATATTCACTAGTAAACTTACTGAATCATATGGTAGTTCTATTTTTAATTTTTTTGAGGAACCTCTATATAGTTTTCCATAGTGGCTGCACCAGTTTGCATTCCCATCAACAGTGTATGAAGGTTTTCTTTTCTCCAATCCTGGCCAGGATGTTATTTTTGTCTTTTTGGTAATAGCCATATATACACTGTGTATGGTATGAGGTGATACTCCATTGCAGTTTTGATATACATTTCCCTGATTAGTGATGTTTAACACACTTTCATGTACCTTTTGGCCATCTGTATGTCTTCTTTGGAAAAACGTTTGTAAGTTTTCAGCCCACTTTAAAAATCAGGTTGGTTTTTTGAAATTAAATTATGTAAGTCCTTTATATATTTTGGGTGTTAACCAAAATTGAATGTTTGATTTGCAGTGACCTTTTCCCATTCAGTGGGCTGCGTTTTCATTTTGGTTATGGCTTACTTCACTTTACAAAAGCTTTTTAGTTTCATGTAATCTCATTTGTTTATTTTAATTTTTTGGTGTCCTTGCCTGAAAATAGTTGGTCCAAAAAATATTTTACAGATCGATGTCAAAAAGATTACTGCTTATATTTTCTTCCATGATTTTTATGGTTTTAGGTCTTACGTAAAGTCAAGTCTTTAATACATTTTGAATTTGTTTTTTTGTATGTGGTGTAAGTAAATGGCCCAGTTTGATGTTTTGCATGTAGCTGTCCAGTTTCCTCAACATCATTCATTGAAGAGGCTGTTTTTCCCCATTTTATATTCTTGCCTTGTTTGTCATAGACTAGTTGACCATGTATGTGTTGGTTAATTTCTGAGCTCTCTCTTGTGTTCCATTGATCAATATGTTTGTTTTTATGCCAGCACTATAGTTTTGATTACTATAGCTTTGTAATATGGTTTGATATCATGGAGTGTGATACTTCTAGCTTTGTTCTTTCTCAAGATTTCTTTGGCTGTTTGGGGTCTTTTGTGGTCTGTACGAATTTTAGAAATATTTATTCTAGTTTTGTGAAAAATGCCATGGTTATTTTGATGGGTATTGAATTGAATCCATAGATTTTTTGGGGGAGTATGAACATTTTAACAATATTAAGTCTTAATAGGGTACCTGGGTGGTTCAGTCAGTTGAGCGTCCACCTTTGGCTCAGGTCATGATCTTATAGTTCATGAATTTGAGCCCCACATCTGGCTTGCTGTTGTCAGTGCCAAAGCTGTCCTCGCAGAGAGCCTGCTCTGGATCTTCTGTCCCCTTCCCTCTTCATCCCTCCCCTGCTTGTGCTCACACTTGCTCTCTCTCTCAAAAATAAATAAACATAAAAAAACCCAATATTAACTCTTCCAATCTATGAACATACTATGTTTGTTCATTTATTTGTGTCGTCTTTAATTTCTTTCATAATATATTATAATTTTCAGACTACTGATATCTCCTTTCCTTGGTAAAATTTATTCCTAGATACTCCATTTTTTGATGCAATTATAAGTAGGATTATTTTTTAAATTTCTATTTCTGATAGCTCTTTATTAGTATATGGAAATGTCACAGATTGCTGTATGTTAATTCTGTATCCTCCAACTTTACTAAATTCACCTATTAGTTCTAATAGTTTTTGGTGGCGTTTTTAGGGTTTTCTATATGTAGCATCATGTTGTCTGCAAATGGCAATAGTTTTACTTCTTTCTTTCCAATCTGGATGCTTTCATTTCTTTTTCTTGCCCAAATACCAAATACCATTTTGAATAAAAGTGATGAGAGTGGGCTTCCTTGTCTTGTTCCTGATCTCAGAGGAAAAGCTTTCTCAAAAGTTTTTCACCATTGAGTTTGATGTTAGCTGTGGGCCTGTCATATATGGCCTTTATTATTTTGCAGTATATTCCCTCTAAACCCATTGTATTGACTTTTTATCACAAACGGTTGTTAAAATTTTGTCAATGCTTTTTCTGCATCTATTGAAATATGATTTTTATTCTTCATTTTGTTAATGTAATGTATCATATTGATTGATTTATGAATATTGAACCAGCCTTGCATCCCTGGAATAAATCCCTCTTGATCATTGGTGTATATCCTTCCAACACATTACTGGATTTGGTTTGGGAATGTTTTGTTGAGGGTTTTACATTTATGTTATGTTTAGGGATACTGGCCTGTAATTTTGTTTTTCTCTGATATCTTTGTGGTTTTGATATCAGGGTAATGCTGGCTTTGTAAAATGAATTTGGAAGCATTTCTTCCTCTTTAATTTCTTGAAATAATTTGTGAAAGATAATTACTATCTTCTTTAAGTTCGGTAGAATTCACCTATGAAGCCATCTGGTCCTAGACTCTGATTTTTGAAAGTTTTAAAATTACTAATTCAATTTCATCACTTGTAATCAGCTTATTCAGATTTTCTATTTCTTTATGATTCAGCCCTGGGAGGTTATGCTTCACTTTTGGAAGGTTGTGTCTTTCCAGGGATTTATTCGTTATGATCCTTTGTATTTCTGTGGTGTCAGTTGTAACTTCTACTCTTTTATTTCTGATTTTACTTATTTGAGTCCTCTCTCACTTTTTCCTGTTAAGTCAGGCTAGAGGTTTAGCCATTTTGTTTAGCTATTCTGAGAACCAATTTTTAGTTTCATTGATCTTTTCTGTTGTTAAGTCTCTGTTTCATTTATTTCCACACTGATATTTATTATTTCCTTCCTTCTGCTAACTTCGGGTTTTGTTTGGTCTTCTTTTTCTAGTTCCTTTAGGTGTAAATTCAGATTGTTTATTTGTGATTTTTCTTGTTTCTTGAGGTAGGCCTGTATGGCTATGAGCTTCCCTCTTAGAACTGGTTTGACATTCTGTGTTTGTTCCTATGAATTAGGTGGAAAAACTACTTCTGTTCTGGAAAGACTGGCCTTGTGTAGGAGCATCCCCTGTGTAGACTGCATGTGCCTGGCAGTTTGGCGGGTTGAAGCAGGGGTTCCAGGGTGTGCCCAGTCAGGGCACTTTGGTTGGATGGCTAGTGCTGGAGCAAGTGTGTGGGGGGGGCATGTTCATGTGGGATCATGGTCTGCCTTGGTGGGATGGCTAAGACTGGAGCAAAAGTGGTCTGGGACTGTCCTGGGGTGTGCTGTACCAGGGCTTCCTTGGTGGGACAGCTAGATATGGAGTGGGCATGGGTGGCGGGTCTGTCCCAGGATGTGCTGCACCAAGGCTGCCTTGGTGGTATAGCTGCATCAGGTACAGGAACGTTGGTCTCAGAGTGTGCCATGCTGGGGCTACCTTGGCAGGATGGCTGGAGTTGGGGTGGGCACAGCTGGGGAGGCCTGGGGCTCATGGTGCTGGAGTCACCTTGTGGAGATGGCTGGAGCTGGTGTAGGCTAGGCCTGGCGTGCACTGAGGCAGCCCTAGCGGGCTGGAAAAGGCATTTAGGCCCTGCTCCCACTTGCACCCAAGATAGAGGGGAATGTAAAAAAATGGCACTCACCAGTGTCTTGGACTCTAGAAAGAATTCCAACAGTTTCCTCCCAGTTTGGTAGATGCCCTAGGGTTAGTAAATGGTTTTCCTTACTTAGAAGTCTAGTTTCCCTTTAAACAGGTGTCTTTTTTTTCCCACTGTGTCCCAGTGTGGGTGAGTCTGCCCATTGATATCACTGCTCAGTGATATTCCTCTCGACTGCATTCCCCACCATGGGGGTAGGGTTCCCATCATTACTTGTCCCCAACTCTTCTACCCTGTCTGTGTGGTCCCTCTACCATTTGTTCTGCAAATGCTGCTCATTCAGCCCTCAGTTCTTCTTCAGAACGACTTGGTCTACATAGGTCTAGATTCAGTGTGTCAGTGGGAGGAGGTGAGTTCATTGTCTTTCTACATTGCCGTCTGGGGCCTCCGTCTTGCACACACTCTTGTGTTTCTCACAATCTGTGAGGTAGATGCTATCTTTTTTAGCCTGTTTTACACACGAGAATTTAAATGTTGTGGCCAAGATTATTTAGTTAAAAGTGGTATACCTGAGACCATAGCGAGGGAGATTAGTTGAAGACTCTAACTCTATAATCATTTTTCAATTTCCTGATTAATATTTGTTGAACGTTTTAGTGCATAGTAAATGCCTAGCGTCTAATAAGTGTTAAAAATAAAAGCTGTTATTAATATTGTTATTATTCAAAGTGAAACAGTTTTATTCTCCAATTGGCTTGCTTCCTTGGAGTATAGTGGCCAGGGTCTGAGGGAAAGTTGTTAGAAAGTTGAATGGACAAGTCTGTGAAACTTCTCCGAAAAAGCCTGTCTACAATAATTCTGGGGCAGATATGCCTTGAGTCAAATCAGCTGATTTGGCCTAAGGCTATCTCAAACAGCCTTGTAGAATACGAATCCTCATTTTAAATTTGAGGATCTAATGCTGCTGGATGTTTCACAAATCTTACTTACAATCAATGTTACACTTCCATGGAAGCTATAAAATATATTTCAGTGACTGGAAGCCATTCAAAAGATTATCTAAAGATTTACTACTTTTAAATTGGAAGCAGAATAAATGCAGTGGCTGAGCAACAGAGGAGAAACGTCAGGGCTGAATCTTCACCTAATCCTTACCACCATTTTCTGTTGGTCTTTCCTCATTTCCATCAAATTTGACCTTTAATAAAAGATTTATGGTAATAAAAGGGGAATACTCATTTAAATTTAAAATGGTTGTACTGATTTAGAGTAACAGCATGTCCAAAAAGATTAGATAATATGCCAGGATATATAGAGCATGTTGGACAGAATTCTGTTCACAGAGGAGTGGGTTCCCCACGTTAACTCTAATGGTTAGATAGGGGGTTCTCATGAGCTTATCTCACAGGTTAGGCAGATTTGAAAATAATTATACACGTAAAACACTTGTGCAGTGCTGAACACACAGTAGATTGTATTATTTTTCCTACCCCAATTATTAATATAAAAATACCTCGAGGGCTTTTTTTTTCTTGTTGGAGACTTCTAGATACCTAAAGGGATGTGTTGAGGATGACTGAATGAACCCCCTTTTAAAAATGAAAATACTACATAAATTACTGAATTTGTATGTGTTTATAGCACTATATGAAGTTAGGGGGAGAGGGAAGGCATTATTTTCTTGTTAAAAATCTCTGAGGAACTGGGAACGTCCATTAACCTCTCTGGCTAAGGTAAGAGCCTAAGAAAAACAAAACAGAGTGGTCTGGACTGTCTTTTGTTACCATGTAGTCTGGCCTTGACCAAAGAACTGCTTATTACATTAGGTCCTTTATTATTGAAGACACTTGTTCTAATTCTTAGTTTTTAACCTGTCAGTGATATCTGGCTAACTTGATTCTTGCAAATGTGCTCGTTTGTTTTGTTTTTCATTTTATGGACATTGCAAGGTGGAAGCGGGTCTTTTCTTGAGACAAAGCTTTTATCTCTCTTCTTAGTGCTCTGACACTTCCTTCTTAAGAGTATTAGATACAGTATTGGCACTAGCAATAAATAGAGAGAAGTTTCTGGGGGAAATATTTAAAAAATTTCTTTTCCTTCAGTATCTTTCCACCCCCGTTGAAGTAGTCTACTTGTTATTCATTGACTCACGGTAGAGATGCAGTAGGGAGGGAAACCAGGTAAATAGTCTTTCTGGAATTGGTTTCTGAAGACTGAATTTATTAAGGAATTTAGACTTGGGTCCATCTGCGGGGAACATCAAAAGCAAGCGTAAGTAAATTCTGAAGAACTAATGTACAACATGCTGAGTATAGTTAATAATAATGTATTGTAGACTTGTAATTTGGTTCCAGGCATCGTTCTCAGCTCTTAAAGGTCACCTACTTTCCTTGGCTAATGGGTCCCTGTGTCTTCAAAGCCAGCAACTATGGCTTGGGTTCTTTTCATGCTTCATTGTTCTGCCTTCCCTTTTGTATTCTCTCTCTCTTTCTTTCTCTGCAGACAGATAAGGTCCTCATCTTTTAAGACTATGTGATTAGTTTGAATTCACCAGCATAATCTAGGATAATCTCCCTATTTCACTTTAATCACATCTGTCAAGTCCTTTTTGGCCTGTACTGTCATATGCATGTTCTGATGGTTAGGATACAATCACTACTCATGGTGGTGTGGGGAAATCATTCTTCTGCCCACAGAGCTTCTTTATTTTCACACTTGGTTAGTCATTTGGGAATAAGAGATTACAGGGCTCACTTCCATTCTATACTCAACTGCAATGCACAAATTCTTAAATTCCATCTTTATTTACAGTAATCTATCTAGACCAAGGTTTCTTAACTTCTGCATTATTGACATTTTGGACTGGATAGTCTTTGTTGTGTAGATCTGACCTGTGCATGGGAGGATGTTGAACAGCATTCCTGGATTCTACCACTAGATGTCAGTAGTTCCTCTTCCAGTGTAACAACCAGGAAAACCCAGCTCCAGACACTGCTAAATGTCCTTTTGGGGAGACAGTATCACTCCTCCTTGGGAACTACTCATCTAGACTGACCAGGTATATTTGACTAAAAAACTGCTTTTGTTTTTTGTTTTAATAAGAGCTCCCCACTTTTCTTCATGTCTGTAAAATTCCACTGGCACATTTACAACAAGATCTGATCAAAATCAACTTTTCCTCTTGTGCGACGCCCCTCCTCCAGGAGGAGCAAGTTACTTTCTTTCTCTTTCTTTCTTTTTAAGTAGGCTTCATGTCCAGAAAGTGGAGCCCAATGTAGGGCTTGAATTCACAACCCTGAGATCAAGACCTGAGAGGGGACTAAGAGTTGGATGTTTAACCAACTGATCCACCCAGGAGCCCCATGTAGTTACTTTCTATGAAGCCATTAACTTCTTCCTTCCTAATTTGATAGTTAACCCCTATACATTATTTCTTTTTTTGAATTTCCTTGTTAGTAACTTAATTAGTATTTTTGCAAGGCAACCATAATTCTTTCAATGTATTACCTATTGATATCTTTTACACATTTTTCTATTCCAATGATTATTTTTTGCTTATTAATTCAATAGTTCTTGCTGTATTTAATATATTAACTTACTCTGCAATATATACTGTGAATTATTTTTTTTCCAGTTTTAGGCATTATAATGTATTATGATGCCCAAGATATCAGAACAGAAAATGAAGATCCAATCTATAAAGATATTCTGAAAGAAGATACCAAAATAAAAGAATGTAAGGAACAATATAAGATAAAAGGAAACAATTCTAAAATCCCATTAAAGTATTGAGAATTCATTCATTTGGCAGTTACTAATTACAGAGTGCCTTTTCTGTCCCAGGCACTGTTTTAGCCACTTTGGATACACTTTGGATATTTGGAACATGGTAGAGAATGCTTTCTGCCTTTTTGGAGTTTATTACTAGTGGGTGGGGACAGATAAAAGTAAAAGTACTGACTAAATTAAATGGCATGGAGGAGGATGAAAAGTACTATGGAAAAATAAGACAGAATAGAGCAAGGTAGGCAATGAGAAATTCTGAGGGCAGAATGGGGAGTTTCAGTTTATAATACCAAATAGCGTCGTCAGGTATCACTGTGAAGGTAAGATCAGACACATGATTTGAGGGCTGCCTGGCTTGCTCAGTTGATAGAGCACGGGACTCTTGATCTTTGGGTTGTGAGTTCAAGCGCCATATTGGGTGTAGAGATTACTTAAAAACAAAACCTTAAGACAAATAAACAACAATAACAAAAAAGAAACAAGACTTGGAAGAGGTGAAGGAATTAGCCATGTGGGTGTCTTGGGGAAACACATTCCGGGCAGAGGAAACACCAGTGAAAGCCTCTAAGGTGGAAACTTGCCTAGCTTGCTTAAGGGACAGCAGGAGAGAACAGTGTGGAGCAGAGAGGATAATGAGTGATGAGCTCAACTAGTTATTATGTCCGAGGAAAACTGGAAGCCATTACAGGGTTTTGGGCAGAGAAGCAGCATGGTGTAATTTACATTTTTGTCTAATGTTTTATTCTGAATGAACTTCACTCTTACAAAAGTTACAAAAAGTAGTACAGAGAGTCCCTGTATACCCTTTACCCAACTTCCTTCAATATTTATACATTATGTAGCCACAGTGTAATTATTGAAACAAGGAAATTGATATTGATGCAATACTTACTCTACAGACATTATTTAAATTTTCCCAATATTAGAACTAATGCCCCCTTTCTAGATCCTTTTCTACACTCTCATACTACTGCATTTATTTGTTACCAGTTTTGAAGACTACTAGCTATTTATTTTATAGGATGGGTCTCAAATTTCATCTGATGTTTTGCCATGATCAAATTGATGTGTAATTTTTGCAAGACTAATACAGAAGTGATGTGCCCTTCTGGGTGGATCATGCCAGGGTGTACATGATGTTGATAGGCTTCATTACAGTGATGATCACTTGATTAAGGTGGCACCTGCCAGATTTCTGTGATATGAAGTTACAATTGTCAATTTTTAAACCGCCAGTATATTGTGGGGGAGATCCTTTGAGAATATGTTTCTTATATTATTTTCACCAACTAGATTTATTTATTTATTTATATAAATACATATATTTATATAACACCCAGTGCTCATCCCAACAAATGCCCCCCAATGCCCATTACTGATTTTCCCCTCTCCCTCGCCCCCCACCCCCATTAACCTTCAGTTTGTTCTCTGTATTTAAGAGTCTCTTATGGGTTTGCCTCCCTCTCTGTTTGAAACTATTTTTTACCTTTCCCTTCCCCCATGGTCTTCTGTTAAGTCTCTCAAGTTCCTCATATGAGTGAAAACATGATTATCTTTCTCTGACTGACTTATTTCACTCAGCATGATACCCTCCAGTTCCATCTATGTTGTTGCAAATGGCAGGATTTCATTCTTTCTCATTGCCAAGTAGTATTCCATTGTATGTATAAACCACTTCTTTATCCATTCATCAGTTGTTGGACATTTGGGCTCTTTCTATGATTTGACTATTGTTGAAAGCACTGCTATAAACATTGGGGTACATGTGCCCCTATGAATCAGCACTCCTGTATCCTTTGGATAAATTCCTAGTAGTGCTGTTGCTGGGTCATAGGGTAGCTCTACTTTTCATTTTTTGAGGAACCTCCACACTGTTTGCCAGAGCGGCTGCACCAATATTTCTCATTTGTCCCAGATTTGTCCCAGCTACTTCAAGTTAGTTTTGGCGTCCTTTGACATGCCCCATTATTTTTCAACCATTTTCTTAATGTACTGGCACTGTAAGATAGAATATACGGATATAGGGATATCGGGTATGAAGATATTTCAGTAATTTAAGTGAGATGAGGTGGCTTGGTCCATGGAAGTAACAAAAAAAGTAAAGACAAGGGGTTGGATTCTATATATATTTGGATGATGTAACCAAAAGATTTACTGCTGGAAAGGATATGGGGTATGATAAAAAGAGAGGGATCGGAGATGGTTACAATTTGGCAATGACAAAGGAAGACGGTAGAGCAGGTTTTGGGGAAAGTCTTAGGAGTTTAGTTTTGAGTATGCTGTGTTTGAGATGTACTGAAAACATCCATATGGGGATTGTG
Source organism: Prionailurus viverrinus (assembly GCF_022837055.1). NCBI lineage: Eukaryota > Metazoa > Chordata > Mammalia > Carnivora > Felidae > Prionailurus > Prionailurus viverrinus. The sequence goes on from NC_062564.1 coordinate 21,749,897, forward strand.
TTGGTCTGTTCAGGTTGCTGTAACAAAGTGCCACAGACTAGCTGACTTAAGCGATAGAAATGTATTTCTCATAGTTCTAGAGGCTAAACATCCATGATCGAGATGTTGGCAATTATGGTTTCTGCTGTGGAAAATGGCCTGCAGATGGTTGTCTTGAGCTGTATCCAATTGGCCTTTCCTTCTGTGATTTTGATGAAGAGAGAACAATCTCTCAGGTGTCTCTTCTTATAAGGACAGTAATCCTGTTGGATCAAGGCCCCACCCTTGTGACTTCATTTAACCTTAATTACTTCTTTAGTGGCCTCATCTCCAACTACAGTCAAGCTGAGGGTTAGGGCTTCAATGCATCAGCTCTGGGGTGGACACAGACATTCAGTCCATTACAGGAATTTTGAGTAGGCAGTGGAAAAATAAGTTTTGGATTTGGAAGAGACGCTTGAACTGAAGATCTCAGTGATACTTTTGGGAGGTATCTGCATGTAGATGAGAGTTTTGACTATCAGACTGATGAGACCATCAAAGCAGGGAATGCAGATAGAGAAGATGGAGGACCAAAGACTGAGCCTTGAGTTTTTAGAATGAAATTGAGAGAGAAATCTGAGATCAAGCAAAAAGGCAGATCTTTTGAAGAACTTCGGTGTGGAAGAAAACAAAGATATGTGGCACTATCCAGAAGAAAGAATGGCATCAATTTTTTTACTTTAAAGATGGAGCATCAGTAGAATATAAGCTGATAGAAATAATCCAGTAGCAAGAGGAAATTGATAATATAGCAAAGGGAGGAAGGAATCACTGGACAGATATCCTTGGATAGGTTAAAGGGAACGGGTTATAGTCTACAGGTCAAATAAGTACTGTTAGAAAAGAGAAAGAACCATTTATCTCAGGGAAAAGTTGGGATGGAAGAGTGAACGAAAATGCTGGTTGGAGGGTCGATATGATTGTGAGAGTCTGAGAGGGTTTTTTTTTTTTCCAGATTATTTGAATAGTGTAGGAAACAAGATCATCTGCTGAGAATGAAGAAAGGGAGCAAGGGCTGGAGGTTTGAGGTGGAGCTGAGAAGGTGGGAGATAGTCATCTAAGTAAGTGAAGTATAAATGGACTGAATAAAGTATAACATGATTCCCAGAAAGCATTATGAGATTGATTGTTTCATGCTCATGAATATAAAACAAGGAAGACGCGCCAATCTGATTGTGGGTTTTTCTTTATCTAAATTTACCCACCTAAGTTCAGGGGGGAGAGTAGGGAGAGAGTTGGATTTACCCTGTATGTGGTTTTGTCATAAGAAAACAAGAAGAAAGAGATCATTGAAGTCATATGCAGAGATGTGATTATAATCATTGATCATGGAATCTCAATGGGGTAAAGAAAGAAGTAGGATGCAGGGGGTGTTTGAAAGTAAAAGTTGGAGGTGATAATGGATTGTCATTTCTGTGAGGACAAAAGATTGTTTGAAATGGGTGCTACAGGAAGTGAGCAAACAAGATCAAAGGTGGTGGTCAAAGAATGGGAATCTTGAAATGGAGATTATGATGAAAATGTTATTACTAGTGACAAAGTCTAGTGATGACCATAAACAGTGATTGCAAATTCATAAGTCTTGTGTCCATATGTGTGTTTTAATATACTCTGTGGAAAGAAAGAATAGTTCTGTATTACCATGTTAGGGAATATTTGAACTATGTAGAACTCCTAGAATTTTCAGAAGCTAAGTAGAAAAAGAAAAAAAATAGTACATGATTTTATCTCATCTCTATTAAAGCCTGGTTTTGATGACTAGTGATGATTTTTAAGAGTTTAATGTCGTAAAGAGATCCATAGCTAATGAAAGCAGTTCTAAATCCATAAGAAGGTAGAGTTTTGAAAATTGTCTTAATTTCAACAAACTTTGACACACACACACACACACACACACACACACAATTTTTTTTTTCTAAGTTCTAAAATGTGTGGTCACTGTGCAGATCACTGACCATCTGGAACCTACTCAATTCATAGACATTTTCAATCTGGTTTCTAGGCAGTTCTCCTAGAAATGAAGCAGTACCTCCATGAATACGAAATGTTTATGAATAAACTGGAACCGTGGCTTTCCTGCTATTCTTCTGACCTTTGCGAGTCAAATGCAAAATCCAATATCACAGACCACAGATTTTTATAGGATCAAGACATGACCTGGAATTACTTTCATTGCACTTAAGTAGCTGCACTCTGATCTAGAAAATCATTGTTTGTTCAGATCAATGGGTTTCCATTATTTCTTGCTTGGTTTAACTGGTTGAAGTTCAAGTTTAACTACAACTCATTCGTTAGAAAGATGTGGATTTTTAATGTACATTTCAGTAATTTTTTGGTGTCCCTGAAATATGTTTATAGTGATCATATTCAGACCAGAGAACGAAGCCTAAGATAAAATTTGATTGAATTACTTCCTATCTCGTGTTCATGGCATTTCATTTTTTAAAAACATTATCTACCTACTTACTTACCCACCTATCTACTTATTTATTTATATTCCTCTGAATCTATAATAATGCAGAACTTTGAAAACTGTCTTATCTCAACTAACCACACTGCAGAAAAGAATTAAGGCAGCCTATGGCAGTCTGTACTTGTTATACAAACTTATTTGCCCTTTTTTGGACGCAAAATCCACCAACAGTGGTTCTTTTCCACTTAGGTTCCGACAGCCTTCTCTGCGACATAACTGTACTTCTAGATAGAATACCTTGTTTCCTGAGGCTTTCACGGGAGGTTCTGGGTCCATGGCTTCAACTCTCTTTCTGGTCCAGATTCAGTACCAGCCAGGTTAAGCTTGGCAACAACGCTCCTCAGGTAAAGGTGACATAGCATTTATATTCATTTACGCCTTCAGATGATCTGTGAGACTGAATATAATGATGTACTGGAGTGAGAAATCCAGGTAAGTCAAAGTGATGCAGGAATTCAGTATAAAATTAAGATCTGGCTGGGATGTTTCTTTGCTTTTACTTATTTTGAGCAGGTATTTAATTTTCAGGGACTTCTCCAATCCTAAGGACCAGAGGATAGAAAGTCTTTCATTATACTTGGAAACTTTGAGTGCTTCTCCTTGATCATGGTTGTAATGCCTTTGCCACTTTTGACCAAATTTCTGGTTCTGGTCTCAAAAAGTAGATGGAAATGACAGGGCAGAATATTATATATATATTATATAACATTATATATGTATTATATACATATAATTATTTATATATATATTATATATTTATAATATATAATATATATTATATATAACATATGTATATTATATACATATAATACATATTATATACATGTGTATTATATACATATATAGAATATGTATATGAAATAATATATATATATATTTTAAATTTATTATTTTTTCTTTTGAGAAGGATTAGTGTTTGCTATCTACTTGGTGTGATTTCAGAATTCTCAGATCTCTGAAATACTTTCTCCACTAACTCCTTGTTGTCTGATACGTTTCCAGTAACTTTCTTCTTCATTGATTTAAAGCTTTATTCATGGTTAAAAATACAAATGTCTGTATTTCATGTAAGTAATCATCTCAAGCAAGTGTGACAAGTTCTGCGGGTCACTGCCCTTCGCATGGGTTTTGAAGGAGAGCTAACAGAAAAGGTAAAAATTTATTTTGAGAGAGACTGAGAGAATATGAGTGGGGGAGGGGCAGAGAAAGAGAGGGAGAGAGAGAATCCCAAGCAGGTTCTACACTGTCAGCGCAGAGCCCTATGCGGTGCTCGATCTCACAACCGTGAGACCACGACCCGAGCCAAAATCAAGAGTCAGATGCTTAACTGATCAAGCCCCCCAGGCGCCCCTCATGTCCTTCTTATCAAACTTCCTCCTCAACTTACTGGTGATATTCAAGCCTGGTTTCTCCTTCCTTCCTTGTTTCCTCCTGCCTTCCCTCTCTTCTTCCTCCCTTTTTACTTTTGCTTTTCCTGGCTCTTTTCCTGTTGATCTGTTTTTTCATTTATAAATTTCAGAAAAATCTCCAGTATATATCTCAGTTTTGATGATTCTGTTTAATATTTATTTATTTATTTATTTTATTTCTAGACATGGTAGTCTCCTTTAATTAGCAGGTCCACTTTTTTCCCCCTCTTACATCTCATGAAAAATTTATTTAATATAGAAATGTACTGTTTCCCCCTCTTCCATTTATAGGACAGAATACAAGGTTTCCCCAGAATGAAGACCAATTGATTTTCTTTTGCTAGATCATCATTATCTGTCTGAGGTATCTATTAACTCTCTCCTCAGGGATTCACCATCTATGTGTTTATTCTCTGTGTTCTTTTGGCCTCTGATTGGGTATTTGGCCTCACGTGTTCTGTTTTGTGCCATTTCAAATTTATTTATTATTTCTGTAATAGTTAGTATTGCTTTGATCCCCAGTTTATCTTTTTAGCTTTGTAATCTCATTTTTCACTTTATTCTGTTGTCTTATCCTTTCATCTTGAATGTCTTGTTTCATTGATTTCATGTTGTTCGTGAGTTCTTCTAAAGTACAAATGACTTATTGTGGAGATTTTTTTCCTCTTGTTCTTTGGGTAAAGTTTAACTCAAAAACTGATTCTTTGTGCTGTTCCTCCTCCGTCTCTCTCTCTCTCTCTCTCTCTCTCTCTCTCTCTCCTTTCATTTCACTGAACTTTTCCTCCTTATTTTGTTTGGAATTTTAAATAAGAATTACATGTTTCTTATTATAAGAAAACATTCTGGAAAGGTATAAAGAAGAATTTTTTCTTTGCTCTGCACTCCCCCACCATGATCTCCTGAGGTTACTGTTGCTAATAGTTATATGTATATATCCATAGTTTTCTTTCTGCTATTAATATAAACATATGAATATGCTTTTTTATTTGTTTCAAAAATCGCATCCTACTCCATACGCTCTTTGAGATTTGCTTTTTAAAAATTTGCTTTTGTTTTAAAGATTTTATTTTTAATAATCTCGACACCCAAGGTAGGGTTTGAACTCAAAACTTTGAGATCAAGAGTCACATGCTCCACCGACTGAGCCAGCCAGTCACTCCAAAAATTTGCTTTTTTTAAGCTTAATAATCCCCAGTGAATCTCTTCCGCAAGCACTGATCTAACTCATTTTTAAACAGAGCTGCCTGATAGTCTGTTATATGGATGTGCTAAATCTTATTCAATTATACCACTATCAGGAGCGTTTTCTTTTTTGTTACTGTAAACAATACTTCAGAAGATACTAAAGTGCTACATTTGTGTATACTAATACTTTTATATTTGTTGAATTGATTCCAAAAGGGGAATTACTGGGGCAGAAGGTATGTGCATTCAGTTATTGATAGACACTATTGGATTACTTTCCAGAATGCTCCTCAAAGTTCATACTTGCTTTAGCATTGCATGTGAGTGGCTATTTTAGATATCAAAAAAAAAAAATCGTTCTCATGTGTATGAAGTCTTATTTTCAAATTGCTACATTTATTCTCAAATTACCCTGAGTTAATAATTAAATTACTTTAGTTATTATTTTGCTACTACATAAGTTCTGTGTTTTTTTCTTTTTTTTTTTCTTTTCTGGAATTGATTTTATTTTGGTTGATACTGGGCTTTGTTTCCCTTTCATTTTCAGACATTTTTGAACAATTATTCAAAAAAGTCTTTTGAGCACTTTTTGTGCCCCAGGCACTGTTCTAGGCACTGTGGATAGTGTCAGAAACAAAGCTGACAACCGTGCCCCACGGAGCTTTCATCCTGGAGTGTGAAAAATATATGAGTAGACAAAAAATAAATATAATAAGTTGACATAGCACTCAGCTGTGGGATATTCATATGGTAGAGAGTGACTAGGTGGTCAGAGAAAACCCGTCTAAGGAACTTGGGGCTTTAGAGAAAAAAATAGTAACTATCCATGGGAAGGTCTGGGAGAAGAGCATTTCAGGGAGAGGGAGAGCAATTATCAGGGTTTTGAGGTTGGGACAGTCTTCAGTAATCTCTAATGAGCCCAGACCTGAGTGTTTACAGCAGAGTGAGAGAAAAGGAGGCATACATGAGATGAAGTAAGGAAAACCGGCAGGGGCAATGGCACCTGTGATCTCCTCGCCCTGGTAAAGGGCTTGAATTTCATTGTGAGTGACGAAGGAGTCCTTTGGGTGGATTCTGGGAGGGATCTAACTTTTGATTTACGTTCTGAAAAGGTCACTCTGGGTTCTCAGTGGAGAATGCATTGTAGGAAATCACAATACATCTGAATGCTTTGTAGGAAACCCAGGGCAGGGGTGGAGGTAGGATAGCTAAAAGGCTTTTGTGGGCATTCCCAGTTAAAAGATGGTATTGGCTAGGACTTCACGGTGTCAGTGAAGCAAGGAAAAGTGGACTAGTTCGAGGTAGGTTTAGGAGTAGAAATTGACAGAACTTGCGTATGGACTGAGGGGGAAAAGAAGCATCAACCGTGACCCCTAGGTTTTGGCCTGAGCAATTCAGTGGCCTGGTGTGCCATCTACCAAGATAAGGAGAAAGCAGCAAAGGAGCTCCTGGGTGGGTCGGTCGGTTAAGCACCCGACTCTTGATTTCGGCTTGGGTCACACTCTCAAGGTTGGTGAGATTGAGCCCACTCTTGGGCTCTATGCTGACAGTGTGGGGCCTGCTTGGGATTCTCTCTCTCCCCTCCCTCCCACATCCTTCCCCCACTCATGCATGTGCATGTGTGCTCTCTCTCTCTCTCTCTCTCTCTCTCTCTCTCTGTCAAAAATAAATAAATAATACACTTTAAAATAGTCAAGAATTGTCATTTAAAAATAATAGAGCAGAAAAGAGATTTGAGGGATGGTAGATTAAGATTTCTTTGCTTTTTGAGATTTAAAAACAGTAAGAAATTGGTATTGTGGTATAGATTTCAGAGGTACCAGCAAGTACCAGAGGTACTTGAAATGATGGAATTAATTTTCGTACATGTCAAAGAATAACTTAATAGAAAACTTGACAAGTGAGATCTGGGTACGTGAATGGGGCTAGTCGGATCTAAGGCTTTTTGTAAGGACAGTAGAATGGGAGCTGGTTTTAATTATGGAGCCCAGAAGCCCAAATGCTGAGGACCTTACTCTTGAGTATCAGCACTTATATTAGCTGTCCTAGTTCTCGGTGGGTAATTCATTTGAGTATTGTATTGTTACTAGCAAAGACCTTTTATTTTTCTCTACAGTCTGCATGTGCAACAGATCTAAGTCGAAGCGGGCTAAAAATCCCATATAGAGGGACAGCTGGGTGGCTCAGTTAATTAAACTTTGACTCTTGATATTGGCACATATCATGATCTCACAGTTTGTGAAATCAAGACCCATGGTAGGCTTTGTGCTGACAGCACGAAGCCTGCTTGGGATTCTCTCTCTCCCTCTTTCTCTTCCCCTCTCTGCTCTCTTTCTCTCTCTCTCAAAATAAACTGTAAAAAAAAATTAAAACTGCAATATAGAGACTTTAAAAAAATTTTTTTTAATGTTTATTTATTATTGAGAGACAGAGAGCCACAAAGTGTGAGCACGGGAGGGGTAGAGAGAGGGGGGAGACAGAATCTGAAGCAGGCTCCAGGCTCTGAGCTGTCAGCACAGAGCCTGATGCAGGGTTTGAACTCACAAACTGTGAGATCATGACCTGAGCCAAAGTTGGAAGCCCAACCAACTGAGCCACCCAGGTGCCCCACACAATATAGAGACTTTTAACCTATCTCCTCGTGCTCAGTTTCTTACTGCCATGCTCTTTCAGACCATACAGATTTCCAGATCGTTCTGAGATTCTTGATGAGCAGGCTGATGCTTTCCACTGTAGGACCCTTTGCTTCCTTCTCTCTCACACTGTATGCTTTCATTCTCATAGACCATTTTGGAACTTACCCCATTCATGACTGCCTCCCACCTTTTCTCTTTATTGTTGATGGATTACAGCTTTGTGATGCTCTTATTGTTATTTTTTTTTAAGCTTATTTCTTTGAGAGAGAAAGAGAGACTGGGAGAGTGGGAGAGACAGACAGAGAATCCTAAGCAGGCTCTGCACCATCAGCACAGAGCTTGATGTGGGGGCTGAACCCCCAGAGTGTGAGATCATGACCTGAGCTGAAACTAAGAGCTGGATGCTCAACTGACTGAGACACCCAGACACCCCATGTATTATTATTTTCTAATTTTTTTAAATTTTCTTTCTTAATTTTTTTGAACATTTATTTATTTATTGACAGAGACAGAGCATGAGCAGGGGAAGGGCAGAGAGAGAGGGGATCATAGAATCTGAAGCAGAGTCAAGGCTCTGAGCTGAACAGAGTCCGATGTGGGACTTGAACTCACAGGTGGTGAGATCATGACCTGAGCTGAAGTCAGATGCTTAACTGACTGAGCCACCCGGGCGCCCTCTTGTTATTATTTTCAAGATCACAAAAGGAAGAGAGAAACACAGGTATGTAGTCTGCCATCTTGAAATGGGAAACTTTACTTATTTTAAAACCATTCATTCATTCATTCATTCATTCATTTTTGAGAAATAGAGATTGAGAGAGAAAGAGAATCCCAAGCAGGCTCCATACTGTCAGGTGGAGTCCGACACAGGGCTTGAACTCATGAACTGTTAGATCATGACCTGAGATGAAATCAAGAGTCAGACATTTAAGTGACAGAACCACCCAAGTGCCTCAAACTTTAATTTTTATGTAGTTAGAAATGTTTCTCCTTTACAAAGTTGTTTCTTTATCTTTCTAAAACACATTATATTCATCTTTATTTTTTGTCATTTTTTTTTATAGTTGTCATCACATTTTGGGCTCCATCGCCCAACATGGGGCTTGAACTCATGACCCTGAGATCAAGACCTGAGATGAGATCATGAGTTGGATACTTAACCAACTGACCCAGCCAGTTGCCCTAGTTGTCATCCTATTTTATTTAATTGTATTGGCATTTATTGTGGGCAGTATAGACCTTCCATGTAATATTTATCAATTCTGTTAAACTCTTTCCCCATCTTACCTGAGACATGTTAGTCTTATTCTCTTGAATGATGTACTTGATTTTTGTTCTCCTTTCTGTATAAAGTAAATATTCTTTGATCCTGCAAATTTTCACTTCATTTAGAGACTATGATCACCAAATATAAAGTTCTGAAGGCAGTGTTCCTTTTTTATCCATCTTTGCGTGCCCAAAGGATCTATTCCAACACTGAAGCATAGGAATTCAAGAAAGACTTGATGAAACGAAAGCTGAAAGGGACATTTCTGTTACTCACTTCTATTAACTATACTTGTTTATTCATTCATTCAACAAACATTTATGACGAATCCCTGTGTTTCAAGCTTTGAGCATTGCTATACACTGGGAATCCAGAGCTGAACAAGGCTGCCATGCCTTCTAGAAATTCATGAATGTTAACACTCATCATCTCTTTTGTTTAGCTACCTTTTTAGTGAATGTTTTTTTCTCCCCAATAGATGATTGATGGTGAAAGCTATTTTATATATTTCTTTGGAACTCATTCCCTTCCCACAGCAAAAACTACTTAAGTACTATATTAAAGTACTTAAGTAGTTAAGTACTTAACTTAAGTACTATATTAAAGGTCCATGGTTCCTCTTGGTCTGGGTTTTGCTGACATCAGACACCTTAATCTGCTTACCCTGAGACAGAATGTTCTTTCCATGGCTCTTTCTTAAAACCACATTTATGGCATGGTACCTGGGTGGCTCAGTCGATTAAGTGTCCAACTCTTGGTTTCAGCTCAGGTCATGATCTCATGTGGTTCATGGCATTGAGTCCTGTGTTTGGCCCTGTGCTAACAGTATGGAGCCTGCTTGGAATTCTCTCTCTCTCTCTCTCTCTCTCTCTCTCTCTCTCTCTCTCTCTCAAAATAAATAAATAAACTTAAAAAATCACATTTATGGCCCTCTTTATTTGTATGCTTCCTCAACACTTTTTAAATAGTGTTCAAAAACATTATCCAATTAAAGATCATAGTAGGGATGGTGCAGGCTGTATTCGGTAGTGTCTAGAATAGGACTGTTCACTTGAACAGTGTTGAGGTGGAACAAGACAAGTTCAAGGTTTAAGGAAGTGGTAGTCAGAGATGGCAGAAATGAAGGTTTGGGTTTGGGAGTAATCTTTCAGCATTTTTGAGAAGCTCTTTCCATTTCCTTGAGCACAGAAGACCGAGACAAGAAAACATAGGGTGAGTGACAGAGAGTAGGTAGGTTGTCTTCTCTTTGTTGGCACTTTGCTGTGCGCTAGATTTTTGTCTTTCTTCTCTAGTGAGATTCATAGAAGATCTATTTGTTATCTCATTGTTTTTGGTCTTTTTCTTCCTGCTGAGAATTTGGGTGTGTCATGTCTTAAGTTTTCATGTATGTATTTTTAATTTTAAAAGTAGGCAGTGGTAAGGTTGGCTACAGGTCTTGAGGTAGTTATATAGATTATTTCACTATGGTGTATATTTCTGATATATATGTATCTATATAAATATATATATAATATATGGAAACACACACATATAAAATATATGTAAATACACATATAAAATATATGTAAAACACAGTATAGCACACAACAATGAACAGAATCCTTCCTATCTATTAATTTAGGTAGAGCTCAATTTTAAGCCTGCCACAAAATTTTCTTTATCTAGAAGTTGTCTCATTTATCTATAACTTAGCTGGCAATCCAAGGCAGTTTACAATATAATCTGTTTAAATATTAGGAGTGATATATATATATATATATATATATATATATATATATGTATATATATATGTATATATACGTATATATATACGTATATATACGTATATATACATATATATAAATTTTTAATGTTTATTTTTTGAGAGAAAGAGAGACAGAGTGTGAATGGGAGAGGCGCAGAGATAGAGGGAGACACAGAATCCGAAGCAGGCTCCAGGCTCTGAGCTGTCAGCACAGAGCCTGACATGGGGCTCAAACTCAGAACTGTGAGATCATGACCTGAGCTGAATTTGGACGCTTAACCAACTGAGCCACCCAGTCTCACCTAAAAGTAATATGAATAATAATAGGCCTCACGTATTGAGTATTCATATATGCCAGGCACAGTGGCAGGCAAACCCAGATATAAAATCCCAGTAGAGGGGTACCTGGGTGAATTATTTGGTTGAGTGTCCAACTCTCAATTTCGACTTAGGTCATGATCTCTCGGTTCATGGGCTCAAGCCCCACATTGGGCTCTGCACAGACAGTATGGACCCTGCTTGGGATTCTTTCTCCCTCTCTCTCTGCCCCTGCCCAACTTGTGCTCTCTGTCTCTCTCTCAAAATAAATATGTAAACATTTAAAATCCTAGTAGACAAGAACAATGTATTTGAGGCCACTGTATCCCCATTATATAATGGTGTCTACATAATAAGAACATAGAACAAAATGATCAGATTATTGGTTGAATTTGTAGATACTTTCAAGTTTCCCATCTTTAACTTAGATCAAGAATTTTAGAAATATTATATAATTGGCTGTCTGACGTGTTTGAAGATGCATATAATATTTGATTTTACTTATTAGATACACAGAACTTTAGTATGATTAAGATGAAGTGTATTCTTGTCATAGAATGTTAGTAATTGATAAGATTTATTGATTACTTATTATATGCCAGATGCTGGTGTAATAATTTTAAAGGAATAGTTTTTTAATCTTCAAGATAAGTATCCTTATTACCATAGTTACAGAGGAAGAATCCCCCCAGTGCTATGCAGCCTGTCAACAAAAATAACAACATTTTGATTTTGTGCTTGTATAATTCATTTATTTTTTTCCCAATGTATAGTATTTGCTGTTTTGTTTTGATAATGTAATGTATGTCAGACTGTACTTTTACAAAAAATGAAAGGAAACTGTGTGGGAAAAAATATATTCTCGATAGTGTATGATACCTTTGTGAGGACAGCCGTTGACTGAAAAGCTGTATCCATTTAACCACTGATAGGGTGGCTAGTCTGGAATAAAAGGGTACTCAAGTTCTACAGATACCTGCAATTGATCGGTGGCCTCATTCGCATTCAGATAAGTAGCGCAAAAACACAGTTCCCAGAAAAATCACGAAATAATCCAAATGCCAGTATGGTAAATTTTTAAAAAATGAAATAATTATTACATCCGATCCAAGAATGAAAGAAAGCTTACTCATGGATGAGATTTTATGTTAAGCTCCAGTACAAATCTGTTGATCTAGAATATTAACACCTGCTTCTGCTTATTGAAAAACCCTCTTCCTCTTCTAATCATTTCCTCATTTGTATAGTGGTTAATCAGATATGAAAAAGTCAAGATACCTAGGATTTTGGAGTTTATTCAAATATACTGATAACTCCAGGCATATCTATGTCTCTTAGCTTCAAAATAAATTATTAGTTAATGATCACCATATCTTGGAGCTGGGATCAAAATATTATTCTCACTTTGTAGGTTGCTATAGGCGCAGACCAGATAAGTGCCTTATCAAAGATTGTTGGCAAGCCAAGGGGCAGATAGGGAATTAGATTGTCAAACTCTGGATGCTTCATCTTGGGTTCAGTGCAGACCCTGTGGGCAACTGAGGAAGCAAAGTTGTAGCTGAGAATCAGTGCTACCTGGGTCTGCTTGTGGCTCTCACTGCGAATTTCCATGTGTTTGGGCAGAGTTAAGAACCCAGGAGCCCATAAAGTAACCTTCAGGTAATAACACAACAATCCATGTTTTTCAAGTTCATATATTACTTTGAGTTGGCAGCCTGAACTCCCAAATTCACTGCCGAGGGCCAGTACTGTGCTGAGAATTACCATGAAAATATTCATCATACCAGAAAATAGATAAAGAAAATAAAACGACCGTTTTCTTTTCCATTAAACTTGTAACTCTGTTTACTATAGAAAAGTGCAATGCTTAGTAAAAAAAAAGTCTATGATTCTGCTGTATATTCTTGCAAAACGAAACTGTATTAGGTACACAAAAGGTATTAATCAGCTGAGTGAAATTCTACAAAACTGGCCGGACAGAGTGATATAAAATGAAAGATTAGAGGCTCACTTACAGTTCCAACATATTTATGGTTTTATACTGAAAACAAAAAGCACTACTGAATAGGTCGGCTTATTGAAAACTCAGCTTCTGGAGTTTCACAGTTTTGGAAGAAAGTTATTAAAACATAAATTGCCTGGTATTTTCTTGACATAGACAAAATGGAAAATTTGATTTATGAAGATTGTCAGTTGCAATAAAGCAGATCAGAACATAGTCATTTCACCTAATAAGTGATGTGATGTTATAATTCTTATCACAATTTCAAACATTACCAAAACATACAGAAAGAAGCTTCAAAACCAGAAATAAGACACTAGAGCTAACCTAAATAAACTCACCCAAAAGGAAGAAAGTGAGAGGTTATTAAAAGCGCAATTTGTTTTTCATTTATTAGAGAAAATTCAGAAAATTTTGAGGAAAATAAAAACTTACATATCTTAAACCAGAGTAAGCATTTGTTGTATTTTCTTCAATATTTTTCTATTTGCACACATTATTAAAACAAAATCATTCAGCACACCCATTTTGTAGTTATTTCATATATTAATATAATGTAATGATTTCCTAATTTTTCACTATTTTTTTAACGTCTGGTTTAAAAAACTTAGATCTTAGCCCATCACTTATGCTACCATAATCCATTTAACTAGTTTTGTATATCTGGTCATTTGGATGTTTTCATTTTTTACCTATTATAAATAGTGCCATGATAAACATGTGTATAATGATATTTTGTATATCTATTTGATTATTTTCTTAGGAGGCATTTTTAAAAGTGACTTTGCTATTGATTTCTGAACTTTTGAGTAATCCTTTAAACTTTTGATGAATACTTTGAGAATCTGATATTTAAATTGTTCATATTCAAAAGTAAAATTGACATATATTTGAATTGTTGAATATCTGATAATAAGATGTTTACTTAATCTTCAAAGAGAAGAAATATTTTATGTATTTATATATTGGTTTATAATTTTTACCACCTAAAACTCTATAGATGTTGTCCTATTATTTCCTGATATTTGATATGGAGAAGTCTGAGGTTAGTCTGAATTTTTTCGTTTGGAGGCAAACTTTTCTGTCTAGTCAAGAACTAAGTTTATGTTATTTTCTTCACCCTTGAAATTATAAATTTCAACAGAATCACTTCAGGTTTTCATCCTTGTTAATGTTGCCTATAGGCACTGAGACTTTTCATCTGTAGACTCAAGACTTTCTTTTATTTGGGAATACACAGTCCTATTATAACCCAGATTTAGTGTTTTAGTTAAAAGGGTTCCTTTCTCATGGACACAAATTATGTTGCACACCATTTTTCTTCCATCAACTGCATCTACTTTTTCTTCTCTCGTGATTTTAATCTCCCTTCATTTCTCATATTTTAGAGGCAGCTGTTCAAATTTGTTCTACACGTTACTATTCACTTTTCAGCGGTGTTGGCTTTGTTCTTTAGTGAATATAATATTGAGTGATTCTAATCTCATGAAGATATTAATTTTGCCATTTTGCTTTTAATTTATTTCCTTTTCATTTCAACTTACCTCCTAGCCAGATTCCCTTTCACGCCAGTATGTTGTCTTCTCCTCTCAAAGGTTTATCCTTTGAATTTCTTTGTGAACAGACAGCACTGTTTCTAAAATTATATGGCTTGTAGTGTCCTTTAAAAGAATCCATTCATGGAGCCACGTTCTTTTATGTTACAGAAAAATGTTCTAATATCCACCCTTCCTCGGCATTTTAAATTCATTCCCTGAACGGGCAGTTAATCCAGCCTAGTTGTGCCTGGGAAGCAGGGATGTTATGTCAGTTAGAATTGCTTTAGTCTGAAGTAGGAGAAAGAGCCATAGTGGCTTAATCAGATGGAATCTTTTATTGTCACATGACCAGAAGTCTAGAGCTAGGAAGTCCGGAGCCAACCCAGTGGGTCAAGGAAGGGTCTTGAGAACCAAGGCCTCTCCTGAACAATGTAATTTATTCTTATGGTTGCAAAGTGGCTGTACCAAATCTAGGCATGTATGTATGTATATATATCATATACACCCATTATCAATATATTAAAATATATAATGGATATATAATATATATTTCATGGTTTTATATATGCATACATACATGTATATGCATACATATATATGCATACAATATGTATATGTATTTATAATGGGTATCTCGAAGAGGAAAAGATCGGTGTCCAATTTTTTTATTGTTGTTAGAAAAATAGTATGTTTGTGAAAGCTCCACTCAGGACACTTCTGTTTCTGTTTCATTGCTAAGAACTGTGTCTCTGGTCACATGGTCACCAGTAGTTGCAATGGAGTTTGAGGACAGAAGTATGTTTAGCTGGTACAAACTATCACATTTTATTCTTAAAAAATTTTTTTAGGGGCACCTGGGTGGCTCAGTTGGTTAAGCATCCGACTTCGGCTCAGGTCATGATCTCGCGGTCCGTGAGTTCGAGCCCCGTGTCGGGCTCTGTGCTGACAGTTCAGAGCCTGGAGCCTGCTTCCGATTCTGTGTCTCCCTCTCTCTCTCTCTCTGACTCTCCCCTGTTCATGCTCTGTCTCTCTCTGTCTCAAAAATA
Source organism: Prionailurus viverrinus (assembly GCF_022837055.1). Taxonomy (NCBI): domain Eukaryota; kingdom Metazoa; phylum Chordata; class Mammalia; order Carnivora; family Felidae; genus Prionailurus; species Prionailurus viverrinus. The sequence goes on from NC_062564.1 coordinate 21,765,536, forward strand.
AATAAACATTAAAAAAGTTAAAAATAAAAAAAAATTTTAATGTTTATTTATTTTTGAGAGAGAAAGGAAAACAGAAAATCTTTAGTGGGTTCCATGCTGTCAGAGCAAACCCCAACATGGGGCTCCAGCCCACAAGCTGTGAGATCATGACCTGAGCCAAAGTTGGATGCTCAACTGACTGGGCCACCCAGACACCCGAAAACCATCATTTTTAAAAAAACAGGGATAAAAACCAATATTCACAGGTGTAAAAGGTCTTTGCTGTTTTGTATTAGTGGTAATACATGTTAAAAGAGAGCTACAGGGGCACCTGGGTGGCTCGGTTGGTTAAGCCTCCGACTTCGGGTCAGGTCATGATCTCTTAGTTCTTGGGTTCAAGCACGGCATCGGGCTCTGTGCTGACAGCGCGGAGCCTGGAGCCCGTTTCAGATTCTGTGTCTCCTGCTCTCTCTGCCCCACCCTGCTCTTGCTGTGTCTCTTTCTCAAAAATAAACATTAAAAAAATTAAAGAGAGCTACAAATGAGGGACTATCCCTGGCCACATGAGAAAACAAGTCCCAATGAAGATGAGCAATCTTAGAACTTCTTCTCTAAAGCAAAGGACATGACCCTGGATGGTGATTCTTGTCGCAGCATCTTAAGACTTACTACTAGAAGAAATTTCCAGATTTTGCAAGTAGAATGTTAGTTTTTGGTTAGTGTGTTTTTTCTTCACAAATGTTTGGATTAGTGGTCTCTGAAGTTAAAAAAAAAATCCCTGGGTAGATGTGAAAGTAATATTAGTTGATTAACTTCTGTGTGGGAAGTACTAAGATATATACAAAGGTGAAATCGATTGATAATGAATGCCTTTTTTTAAATTATCAAGTAGAACACGTGATTTAGGAACATAAATAATTCTAGACTAAAACTCTCCGAGGGCATTGCATATGGCTTGGCCAAAGTTTTTCTCCTGAATTTGTTTATTGCCTCACTGATAGAAGTAAATAGTCGATAAGAGTTTGCCAAATTAGCAATACAGAATCACCTACTATAGATAAATTCACTTATAAGATATGTATATTGTGCTCTGGATCACAGAATGGAAACAGATCTCAGATCAGGTGGATTTGGTGACCTTGAGCTGGGCCCTCCAAGGCGAGTAGGACTTGTACAGAAGGGAAGATACTAAATGACAAGAAAACAGAGAGAACTGAGGACTAGCATGAACAGGCATGGTGATCAGTGAAGGAAGCAATGCGAACCTACAGAAGGCAGATCCCATCCACATCCTAGGCGTTCTTGACCTGGTCTTTATTCTTTGGACAATATGCAGCTTTTGATGTTCAGAGAACATAACAGGGGTATGTAGGTCGAAGTGGAGAAGGAATCACTGGGGACAAGAAAATGAATCTGGATCTTCTACCTGGCAGTCTCAATGACTCCAGGAGTGAGGGTTCACATAAGGTGATAAGATTATCTATTAAGGAAATTTAATGAGCAAATTTAATTTAAAATAAATAAAATAAAATTTAGTTGGGAAAACTGTAATCCTTATGATATAACACTCTCTTCATTTTCTAAGCATAGCTTGCTTTCATTCAGCCATATATTTATTTTTATGTAAAACAATGGAATAAGCACTATGAACAGCAAACCAAACTGTTCTCCCCAACCACCTGGTACTTCTTCTTCCCAAATGGTTTCTGTGGCGACCATTTCCTTATTTCCTTTTTCCATGGTTTTCCTGCATTTATGTGCATGTCTCAAAAAGCCTGTTTTTTTCTGGTTTGTTTTTTAGTGGTTTTTAACTTTCTAGAAAGGTATTATGTATGTATTATTTTGGGACTGATGTCTCTCACTTAATTATTTTACTAAGACCTTTGAAATACATTGAAATGCAATTTCCTTTTGCATTTTTATTTTTTTTTCTTTTAGTTGTGATGAACTTGATAATGACCCATTGGTATTTTAATTCATTCATTCATTTGCCAAGTTTAGTTTGTTGCCACTAGGACAAATTCATGAGAAGGCTGAGTCCACACTTAGTTTCATCTGTCATAGCCATACAAGAGTTAAAACTGTTAAATTCAACCTTAACTTAATTGAAATGGCTTTGCTATCATCCAGTAAATATCAGTTATAAAATATAAACATAGCTTTTTTGGCTATGCACGGTAGGACATTGCTTCAGATGCACCATAGTGAGATAATTTTAGCAAAATATCATACATTTCATGAATTTGTAGTTATCATCCCCCTAATCCGAATATGCATTAAATATGTGCTAAAGTAGTAAATATTAGATGTGCCAGTTACAGATACATATAAAGATGATAACTCTGGGTGATGCTTAATCTCTCAGATCAAGCAAAGCTGAGTAGAGAAATTTTGTCATATTTGACTATTCAAACATTTTTTTGATATTACCCTAGAAAAAAGTTCTGAACCACATGGATTTTTTTTTTTTTTAGTTATTCACCGTCTCTGGGAAAAATTTGGGACTTGATTAAACAGAAAAAAATGTAATTGCCTAATTTCACAAGAATGTACACAATTTGACATGCATTTTTCTGAATCTAAGTCACATCAGAAGGATATTTTTCCAGATATGTGTGTCTTTTCTGGATTATGACTTTCCCTGCTACCTAATAATATTCCGGAATTAGGGGGACCAGCTTATCCCAGTTTGCCCGGGCTTTCCAGTTTTAACACTGAAAGTCCTGCCTCCCAGTAAGGGCCATGCCCATAAATGCTTTGTCAGGCACCTAGAATCATGAAGAGTTAGGTCACGTCATGTATCACTAACACACACTCTTCCAGTGATGGATTTCAGATATATTAGATTCTCATTTACATTTTAATACATTTGTACTATTTCAAGTTAATATTTTGTAGTATGTATGAAAACCCTAAAATATAAATATTTAAAAGCTATCCTTTTAACTAATTTGAATTATAGAATATTTATAAATTCATTTTATTTCTTTTAAGTGTATAGAGTCATTTGAACTAGAATTTCTCATTATACTTTAATGAAGAAATGAGAACGATCTGTAACTAGTATTTCAGTTGTTTGTATGCATTGCATGAAAATAATTTGTTTTAGCAATACTTAGATTTAAAGAGCTTCCTGTTCTAATTTTCTTTCTCTAAAAAGGCTTAGGAAAACTTATTCTGAGAGGAAATAGAGCGTCGTACCTTCAAGCATGTCTTCTGAAATCAAAACCTGGGAGCAAAAAGCCTGACTCTTCCATGTACTAAACTATGCGATTTGGGCAAGCTGCTTAAGCTTATGAAGACAGTGTCTTTATCTTCACATGGTCTAATAATTAGTGCCATTTAGGCTCTCCAGCCACTGTTCTTTGGCCACTGCCCTTTCCTTCTCCTCCCCTGTGTCCCTAGCCCTGCTGACTGCTCACAGCCCTCCTGTGGCTGCTGTGTGTTGTCAGCACCCCACACTGTGACACACGTCCCCGTTGCACTTGCCTTGGGCTCCTGGGTCCCTGGGTCTTCTAGGCGGGCCCTATTAGTTCCCAACATGATGTCAATTGCATGGTTATGGGACTACCAGAAAAAAAAGAAAGTAGTGGCACACCTTGAGAAGTTAGATACAGGATGGGCTAATTTGGGCAATCTTTGCCATTTCACCATGATTTTCAATCAAGGCTTTGAGATTGTGTTGAATGACTACAAGTGGTTTGCCTTTTTTAAGTACAAAGAAGAGGGCAGCAAGGTAACCAGTAGTCGTAGACTCTGGGTCTGGAGTTCTTTCTTGTCCAGCAAGATAATGGATGCAGAATTGACATGTGAGAGAGCGTAATGTCTGGGAGGAGACAAGAGCCCCAAGTAAGGGACCTTGCTCCATTTTTATTAGGATCAGAGGGTTTACAAGAGTGATGGGTGTGAGGAAAAGGGGGTTTTGAAGATATGCAGCGTTAGGGGTTTGGGTCAATACCAAAGTCCTGGTGCCTGGCAGATGGTTGTTTAAGGCAGGCCTGAGGCGCCAGGTCTGTTTACCTTATCTTGCCTAGGGGACAAGAAAGACAGAGCATGCTACCTCAGGGTCAACAAGGCACCTTTCTTTTGCTAATTAGCTCTGTTCTGGGCAACTTGGCCCTGCTGTGGTATAGCCCTGTTCACCTGTTTACCTATTTTGGTCCTTCCTTCCTTTGAAAGCAGCTTTCTGCTATTGTACTAAGTTGGGGGGCGTTTCCGCCCTGAATACTTAATCTTGTCTACCTAATTTTGGATGCTTTCATCCTGAGGCTTCCTGTTCCTATATGCCTTGTTAACCCATGGGTGCGAGCTCAGGGAATTCCTTAGCTTATCCTCCACAACGAGTTGCCACCGCAGAGACCATGCCTGGATGGGTGCATGATGTGCCAAGCTGGAAGTAGGCTCATTTCCTCGGAACTAAAGTGGGAACTACCTCTGAGAAGGTGAACATGAACACAGCACACCCTGAGAGTCTCCAGGGAAACTACTCTAATTCTAATACCCTCTACAAATATAACCATGGTTTTGTGAAAGTGATCCATGCCGTTCAGAAGTCTTAAAAAAATTTTTTTTAATGTTTATTTATTTTTTTGAGACAGAGAGAGACAGATCCTGAGCGGGGAGGGGCAGAAAGAGAGGGAGACATAGGATCTGGGCTTCAGGCTCTTAGCTGTCAGCACAGAGCCTGACTCATGGGCTCGAACCCACAAACCATGAGATCATGACCTGCGTCAAAGTTGGGCGCTTAACCAACTGAGCCACCCAGGTGCCCCCAGAAGTCTTGGACGGCAACCACATACATGGAACATGAGATGCTTACCCTAGGAGAGAGGATTAGGAGAGGCAGTAGCCACAGCTGGAGAATCCCACCACTGACTGTTGAAATACACGAAATGGTTTTACATTTGCCAGCCTCTTGACTGGAGAAATGTTTGTGGTACCAATTTTGTTCCTCCTGTTCGAAGCCAAGCATCTTGTGGAAGCTGCTACTCATTTGCTTCCGTGGGTATGCTGGAAGCAAGGATCCATACACTAACCAACAATACTCAGACCCCAATCTTGAGTCCCCAGAGGTTGTCTCTTGCAGCCAGCACGCTCAAGGCTGTGAAGGTGGGCCGTACCTCATCACCGGAAAATATGCCCACGATTTTGGGCTGATAGAAGAGCCACGCTTCCCTTACACAGGCACTGATTCTCCATGCAAACCGAAGGAGGACTTGCTTCCATTCCTACTCCTCCGAGTACCACTATGTGGCAGACTTCTACGGGGGCTGCAATGAGCTGGCCTGTCGTGGCCCCGTGGCAGTTGCTTTTGAAATCTATGATCTCTTCCTCCACTGGCACAGGGGGATCTATCTACTACTACACTGGTCTGAGAGACCCTTTTTTTGTTTTGTTTTTTGACAGACCCTTTCAACCCCGTTGAGCTGACTAATCATGCTGTTTTGCCCGTGGGCCACCGCACCGACAGCCTCGGGGGTGGATTGCTGGATTGTTAAAAATAGCTGGGGCCCTAGCGGGAACGAAGATGGTTACTTCGGGATCCTCAGAGGAACCGATGAGGGTGCAATTTAAAGCACAGCGGTGGCAGCCACCTCGGTTCCCAAATTGGAGGGTGCACATCCCGGCATCTCATCCTGACCGCCATCAATCACGAAAGGGCAGACTGGAGACTTTCACAGCAGCAATTTCAGAACATTACAAATAGATTCCTATGAAGATTTCTGCCTTCAGCATTAAAACTGCCTTCGATTTGGGTACACCTCCCCCTTGACCACCGGCCTGCTTTCCAGCTATGCAGTACCAAAATGCGGGATTTTGTTAGTCATTTGTAATTCGCACGTGCTATAGTTTTAAAAGCCTTTTTGAGAACACAGCCTTATTTTTACGTTGTGAAAAATCACAGGAAAATATGCAAGGTCCATTAAATGTTTAAAAAGTTAAAAGATTTTTAAAATATTTTATTTCCTTGGAGACCGAGAGAGAGCATGAGTGGGGGAGGGACAGAGAGAGAGAGGCAGAGAGAGAATCCCAAGCAGACTGCACTGTCAGCATGGAGGCTGATGTGAAGCCCAACCTCATGAGCAGTGAGATCATGACTTGAGCTGAAATCAAGAGTCAGATGTTTAACGGACTGAGCCACCCAGTGTCAAAGGTTTTCTGTAAAAATAATAATAATAATAATGAATACCATTTGGACACTTTTTTATAAAGACTAAATGAAATAATGTAAGGTAGTCATGTATAGTGTCTCATACTTTGAAGTTTTAAGATTTTTGCTAAAGTAGCTACAAGGTAAGTTGAGCCCGGATTTGTGCTCTGGCAACATCTGTTCTATTTATTTTTTTTTTTTTCTGTAATGGGAATGAAGATTTTAAAATTGATTTTTGGTGTGTGTGTCTGTGTACTTGATGGCTTCATCACTGGGGAACTCCAAAACATATTTGATGAAGGAATTCTAGCATCTCTGGCCAATTGCCCTTTTAATTGAGTACCCAGGTAGCAATGGGACAGCTAACCTGAGGTAGATTATTTCTCCTATAACTCATTGTCCTCGGTCAGATTTTTCTCAGGGGATGGGGCTAGAGTGAGTAAATTGACTATGTTTGCTCATGTTCATTCTCTTATTGTAGATATGTCTTCCTGAAGTAAATGTTGAGTTTTTAATTGGTTTCAGAATGATTTAATCAGTGTTTATGCTCTGGTCATAAAGAACACTCTGTGATAGGCTTGCCATCTGTTCAAGATAAAAATGAAATCCCTTTTGAAGAAGTGGGCAGTTGATAGAAAGATTTTAATGAATGTTTAATGTTATTGTATCTATGTGAGGGGCTTATGGTGACAGTAACATAAATGTGTAAGCCTAAGGGCTCAATCTTAGTGTTTCAGCTTCTATTAAGTCTCTGTTGGAGAATTGTATTTTGAATCTCTGAAGTTGTATACCGAAGTGATAGAGGGTAGATTTAATGCAGTAAAATGTTTGCTCCAGTCAAGTTCTGGTTTGAATCTGCTCACTCCTGCCTGGTCACTGCCTTCCAGTAGAATGAGTCTGTTCATTCCGACCGAATGGTTTTCTCCTTCAGGAACCCATCTTTCTTTAAAATGTATGGATTTTAGGAAATACTTTCATCTGCTTGGAATCTAAACCATGTTTAGATCTTACTACTCTAATGTACAGTAGGTTTTTGTTGTTGTTGTTGTTGCCGATACACATCCTAACAATATTTTTTCATGTTTGAATGACCTTGCTTCTCATTCCAGGTATTTTGTTTCTAAAACACGGACCCATTATAGTATCGTGCACATCTTCTCAGATCCTTGGTGTCTCTTCAAATTGAAGCACACAGTCCTAGCAAACTCAGTAAGAGGTCTAGCCAGGGAACAATTTTCTCATTTAAGGTTGTCACTGCATATCGTTTAGTTTCCACTTGGATTTGTGATTGAAGTTGCTACAAGGGTATTATAAAAGAAAAAGGAAGAGGAAAGCTTTTCCCAAAATGTGACATCATGAAGTACATAAACTTGACCTGCAATGTGAAAATTTAGTGTATTTTCTTCCACATAAAATGCTATTTGGCACAGTATATGTTTCCCAGTGTCATATTGCTATAGAATAGTTGCCTCTTTGCCAGAAGCTATCTGTCAGTGTTCTCAATATCTGCAGGTGGTAAGTATGCTTCAGAATTCAGAGAAGGAGAACGGTGTGCTCGCAGGGATTTGTGAAAGTGCTTGACAAAAAATATGACCTTATTTTGGACTACTTGTGCATAATCAAGACATTTGCTAGATTTCTTACTGCCAGGGACAGTTTAATCCATCCTAATTAGTGATGGTGGTTATCATTACAATTTAGACAGCAAGAATTTTCTGGCATATATTTTATGTTGTAATTATTATATTTTCATTTAAGTCAATGTAATTTACATACAAAAGAAAGTAAAGAATCTGGTACCTACCAGGAGAAATTGTGCTGGTGTAAATGTCAGGATACAGTAGCATGTACATACTTAGGACAATGGCCTTGAGAATTGAAGACAAGTCCACTAGGGTATACAAATTAGGGTACTTTTGGCTGTGAATGATAACATATCATACTACATGTGGTTTTTGGTAATAGAGACTTAGATTTTCACATGAAAAGAAGCTCAGACACAGATAGTTCCAGGGTTGATTTAATGCTCAGTAGCATCAGGGCTCTTCATATTCTGTTTTTCCAGGGAAGAAATTCTGTCCCAGACGGGCCTGGCAGGCTTTCCTTCATACCTCACTGCTGAAACCGGGATAAGGTGACTATAGCCAAGCCCTTCGCTGATGGGGGTCCAGGAGGGGCGGGGAGAACTGTGTGATAAGCTGGGACCAATCACGACTAGGTCCCTGGAGCTGTGCCCATTCCCTGAGCATGTTGCCATCTCCATAAAACTAGAGTTCCCTTATCAAGGAAGATCGGGATGGGGTGGGCCCAGCTGCTGGGGACAACACATAGTTTTTGCTACACAAGCCACTCAAGAGCATGGGTAGAAACAGTAAATTGTAGGGGCGCCTGGGTCGCTCAGTCGGTTGAGCATCCAACTTCAGCTCAGGTCATGAGCTCGTGGGTTCGTGGGTTTAAGCCCCACCCCAAGCTTTGTGCCGACAGCTCAGAGCCTGGAGCCTGCTTCGGAATCTGTGTCTCCCCCCTCTCTGCCCCTCCCCCATTCACACTCTATCTCTCTCTCAAAAATAAATCAAACATTAAAAGAATTAAAAAAAAACCCAGTAAGTGGCCACCTCTGACTCTTTTACACATCTTCTTCAAATCCAAAGACATGTTAGGTTAACAAACAAGTTTGTCAGTTGGATGGAAGTGGCTTTAACTCATCATTTTCTGTTACATTTGTGATTAAAGTGTTGCACTTCCCCTGGTTCCCCTAAGGTTCTCTTTGGACATCCGTACTTGGTACCATGAGGGGAAATCTGTCGTCTTGGGTAAAATCGCGTTGCAGATGCTCAGTATATATACCAGTGGTACGGTAGAGATATAAACAGGGCTCAGGAATTTGGGGCAGCGTTTGCTTAACCATGCAGACTGAAATCGGTTCATCTTTGTTGCGGTAATTGTCTCACGTGGAGGGAAATGGAGAGAGTTTTTCAACTCCGTAAGAGGGGCCATGCTGCCCTCAAAACACATTGCATTTGTAGAAAACCCAGTAACATTTTCTATTTGAGTCATAAAACTTTCAAAAACCCATTGCGTTGCTTGTCATAAACATGCATTTTGTACTGGTTTTGGAGAGACTGTATTAAGTGTTGGGTGACGTGACCTATTTTATTTTCAAAATAAAATCTCATACGGGATGGCAACATTATGGTCACCAAGAGCACAGGCTTGGAAGCCAGAGTGTTTGGCCGTGAATTCTAACTCAGTAGATATTGAGGAGGTTGTGCCTCACCGTTTGTATGCATGAAATAGGGACATTACCTACCTCAGGGTTATTACGGGGATTAAGTTATTATTTTAGTATTCTTCAGACATGCCTTGCATTATAGGTGTAGGCTTTCTTTAATAAATACATTAGAAGAATTTTAAAACTTTAGGAAAATGTCATTCTCTAAATATAGCTTTCCTGTGCCATGTGCCTTTTTTTCACTCCTGCATGCATTTATGCAAGCAATTACTCAATAAGATTTCAATGAGTCTCTGTATTATATTATTTTTTCTCCATGTAAGCCTATTGTAGATAACAATAACTTCTTTTTTTTAATTTTATTTTTTTAAATTTACATCCAAATTAGCATATAGTGCAACAATGATTTCAGTAGATTCCTTAATGCCCCTTACCCACTTATCCCATCCCCCCTCCCACACCTCCTCCAGTAACCTTCTGTTTGTTTTCCATATTTAAGAGTCTCTTATGTTTTGTCCCCCTCCCTGTTTTTATATTATTTTTGTTTCCCTTCCCTTATGTTCATCTGTTCTGTATCTTAAAGTCCTCATATGAGTGAAGTCATATGATATTTGTCTTTATCTGACTGACTCATTTTGCTTAGCATAATACCCTCCAGTTCCATCCATGTAGTTGCAAATGGTAAGATTTCATTCTTTTTGATTGCCGAGTAATACTCCATTCTGTATATGTGTATATATATACATATATATATATACATATGTATGTATGTATATATGTATATATATACACATACTGCCTCTTCTTTATCCATTCATCCCTTGTTGGACATTTGGGCTTTTTCCATACTTTGGCTATTGTTGATAGTGCTGCTATAAACATTGGGGTGCATGTCCCTTCAAAACAGCACACCTGTATCCCTTGGATAAATACCTAGTTGTGCAATTGCTGGGTCATAGCATAGTTCTATTTTTAATTTTTTGAGGAACCTCCGTACTGGTTTCCAGAGTGGCTGCACCAACTTGCATTCCACCAACAATGCAAAAGAAATCCTGTTTCTCCACATCCTCGCCAACATCTGTTGTTGCCTGAGTTGTTAATGTTAGCCATTTTGACAGGGGTGAGGTGGTGTCTTATTGTGTGGTTTTGATTTCTATTTCCCTGATGATGAGTGATGTTGAGCATTTTTTATGTGTTGGTTGGCCATCCAGATGTCTTCTTTGGAGAAGTGTCTACTCATGTCTTTTGCCCATTTCTTCACTGGATTATTTGTTTTTTGGGTGTTGAGTTTGATCAGTTCTTGATAGATTTTGGATACTAACCCTTTATCTGATATATTGTTTGCAAATATCTTCTCCCGTTCTGTGGGTTGCCTTTTAGTTCTGCTGATTGTTTCCTTTGCTGTGCAGAAGCTTTTTATTTTGATGAGGTCCTAGTAGTTCATTTTTGCTTTTGTTTCTCTTGCCTCCGAGATGTTTTGAGTAAGAAGCCGCTGCGGCCAAGATCAAAGAGGTTTTTGCCTGCTTTCTCCTCAAGGATTTTGATGGCTTCCTGTCTTACATTTAGGTCTTTCATCGATTTGGAGTTTATTTTTGTGTATGGTGTAAGAAAGTGGTCCGGGTTCATTCTTCTGCATGTTGCTGTCCAGTTTTCCCAGCACCACTTGCTGAAGAGACTGTCTTTATTCCATTGGATAGTCTTTCCTGCTTTGTCAAAGATGAGTTGGCCATACATTTGTGGGTCCATTTCTGGGTTCTCTATTCTCTTCCATTGATCTGAGTGTCTTCTTGTGCCAGTACCATACTGTCTTGATGATTATAGCTTTGTAATATAGCTTGAAGTCTGGGATTGCGATGCCTCCTGCTTTGGCTTTCTTTTTCAAGATTGCTTTGGCTATTTGGGGTCTTTTCTGGTTCCATACAACAATAACTTTTTAATAGCCAGGCAGATAATGCATTATATATATATACCACTCTACAATGCTGATGAGAGGGGATGATATCTAATAATGTGCATGTTGAAGTTCAAATTGGTGAATCCATTATCAACATCATGTGTAGACAAATGAAGTATATAACATATATATATTATACATATGTATATATTATATATATTATATAACATATATATGTTATATATACATGTAATATATAATATATACATACATATTATACACACACACACACACACACACACACACACATATACCCTGTGTTGTGAGGAATAATTATGTTACTTAAAATGAAATGTTTTGGGGTCACCTGGGTGGCTCAATTGGTTAAACAGCCAACTCTTGGTTTTGACTCAGTTCATAATTTCATGGTTCGCCATTTCGAGCCCTGCGCCACACTCTGTCCTAAAAGTGTGAAGTCTGCTTGGGATTCTCTCCCGCTCTCTTTTTATGCTCCTCCCCTGTTCATGCTCTCTCTCTCTCTGTCTCTCTCAAAATAAATTAAAAAAAAACTGAAGTGTTTTGGGACACCTGGGTGGCTCAGTCAGTTAAAGGTTGGAGTCTTGATTTCAGCTCAGGTCGTGGTCTCACAGTTCATGAATTTGAGCCTCCATTCAGGCTCTGTGCTGACGGTGCAGAGCCTGCTTGGGATTCTCTCTCTCTGCCCCTCCTCACTTGCTCACACACCCTCTCTCAAAATAAATAAGTAAACTTATTTACTGTGATTAAGAGAATATATTCCTGTGGGAATTTAAGAAAACATACTTGTGGTACTAGAAAATTCTGCTTCTTGTTGTTTATCATGTCTGTTACCTATATATCACTAACAAAAATAGGAAACCTTAGTTCTACAGAACTTGTTTAAAGAAAATACAGTAAGCAAAAGTTTTCTGAGTTTACTTCTAAATACCTGAGGCCGTACAATTTAAAATAGAAACACTGGCTGTTCTTCAATGATCTACCTGACATTTAAGTATAATTCCCAACTTATTCTATTATCTTCCAATGTTTTGATATATACCTCCCTTGTTAGGGTGATTAATAGTGCAGTTCTGACCGGAATAACCTAATTGCTGTTGATGACTACCTTTTAAAACTGGCAAAAACTGTCAGATAAATTCCGTATCTAAATATTCTTCTCTTTACTTGTCAACATAAATCTATAGTTTAGTATTAAAAATGTCTTGCCTCATATTATATTCTCTCAAAGTTAGTTCTGAGTCTTTACATCTGAATGTGGGTATCTACACGGACACGTGGGTGGCTCAGTTGGTTAAGTGTCCCACTTCAGCTCAGGTCATGACCTCACGGTTCGTGGGTTCAAGCCCTGAGTCAGACTTTGTGCTGACAGTTCAGAGCCTGGAGCCTGCTTCACATTCTCTGTCTTCCTCTCCCTCTGCCCCTCCCCGCCCTCTCTGAAATATAAACATTTTAAAAATGTGAATATGGGTATGTGTGCTATACAAAATAGCAACTGTGATGTTCAAAGTTACATTATTGATGGTTAAGAATTGATATGAAAATTACAAGCCATAAATTAAGCAAAGCACCTTCTATTGCCAGAAATGTTCTGGAGAAGTACATATCGAACCAGATTTTACCTAAATTGGATCTATTATTGAATTCCGAGACAATCAAAAGAGATCATCAAGCAGTTTAAACAGAATCATTTTTATCTCAATTGTTTAAAGCTGGATTATTTTCTATTCAAGGCCTAATAAAAGGAATCCATTTTTTGCTCTGTGAATGCCAACTAAATGTTACACATGAGGCTCGTAAATATCAGAAGTGACTTTTTCTTGTTACATGAGGGCAGTAAGATGTATTTTAACTAGGAGCATAGCTGGTGAAAACACGGGATAGCAATGCTAAAGTGGATATTAGAAATTTTCAAAAAGAAATCAGAAGCGTAACGCTAAAATAATTTTGAAGAAACCTGTTAACTTAGTAATAAACATAATTCATTCTAAAAAGTGAGCGTGAACCTTTAATGTCTGGCAACATCCTTTGCCTTTTTCAGTTTGAAGTGATTGAAATCACTGAAGCAAACCAACATTGCAGTCAGCTATAGTGCTTCACGAGATGGAGAACAGCCAGAGAAGAGTGTTGTTACAAGGGAATATTCTGCTGAGAGCCTTGAGCAAGGTTTCGAGGCAGGAAAACAGCCTCGGAAAAAAACCCAACCAACCAAACAGACAAAACAACAAAAAACCAAAAAAACAAAAACGGAGAAAGTGGGTCTTGTCCCAAGACTCTTTGCTTCAGAGAAATGGATGCTTCAGTCTTGTCCCAAGACTCTTTGCTTCAGAAATGGATGCTTAAATTTGAAGGCAGAGGTGAACTTTGTTACTGATGAAATATTAACACAGAGGTTTACATAGAAATAAGCATATATAAACCATCTATGAATAGGCCAAAATCGTTGCCATGCAAATTTAAAAATAAGCACGCTCTGTGTACTCAAGCTTTGCTTCTTGGTGTATTTTGCCTACTTCTGTGTAGTTGGCAGAGAGGAGGGAGGCCAGGAGTGGGGGAGGGGAGAGAGTTCTGGAAAGCATTCTCTTCAGTTCACACAAAATACTGTCATCTTTGCTCTCATGTCTTGATTTACACTTTCCTCGTTCTCCATTCCTACTTTTACCCCATCCCCCCCAGGCAACCGTTTTCAAATATTTTAACTTTTTGTTGTGCTCTTGTAAAAATGTATATTGTTTGTTGGTTTACACATTTATCATCAACGGGGTTGTGTTATATACTTCCATCAGATTCTTTTCTCACTTAGCACTTTATCTTCAAATATTCATGCATATTTCATGTCTCCACACCTGCTTGCTAACTGCTGTGTGATATTCCAAGCTGGGCACACATTTTCTTATCCATTCTTCCTGTAATGGACACTGAGCATACATCCAACAGTCTGTAGCCAAACAAGAAGCCATGAACATCCTAACTGTCCCCTTATGGAGTTATATGAGCAATTCTTAGGTCTATATATCTGGTTTAAAATTTTTATTTATCATTCATAAGTTGGATTTATCTGCTTCGACTTTTATTGTAATTATTTCTGTCTCTGATGGAAATAAAAATGTGAAAGCATTTCCCTAAGGATTCTTACTGTGTATTTTTAAGACACACGTTTTTAGCATTACAACTCATCACAGCATACTAGCTTAGCCATTAATGTCACCTCACTGTGAATGGCAGCAAAGACAGGGGATCTCACCCCAAATACACTTTATTTGATGCTTTAGGACAAACTGGAATCCACAGCTATGAGGAGACCTTCGTGGCCATTCAAACCCAAGAAGATTTTTTACTTTATTTTTTTTCAATTTACTCCTCTAAGGGCACAAACAAAGCCATAAAGGTCAGTTTATGGAACTTTCTGAATACGCTTCTTGATCTTAGAGCGTGATTATATGTAATGAAAAGGAAAAAAACACTGAAATATATGTTCAGTCTCTAAAATCAGTGAGGGGGAAATGTCTTGTTATCACTTGAATTCACAGGTAGTTCACTTTCTGCATGAAATAAAAGCCATAATTTTATTTTTGAGTTGCTACCTGTTTTAAAGCCATGAATAAATATAATTAAAAGAGTCAGACATCCTCAGATTGAAATATGAATCGTGGACCCAAATGAAGAGGCTTTAATTTTCCGTGTTAATCAAGGGGAACAGTAGCATGTAAAACAGTCACTAATATACGCACATAGATCCATTCAGATGCATACTGATCAGTGTTAACACATTCTCTTCAGTATCTTTCACATCTATTCCTTCCATTCTATTTTACTGCCACTATTCCCTGATATTCAGGTCATTCATTCATTCAGGAAATATTTAACAAGCGCCTACTATGTTCCTAGTTCTGTTGTAGATGCCTGGCACATGACAGAGCCCCAAACAGATTTTTGTCCTTCTAAATATTCAATTCTAGTGAGGGGGGGGGAGAGAGAAAAATAATAGAGATAATAACTGAGTGTATAGGGGCGTCTGGGCGGCTCAGTTAGTCAAGTGTCTAACTTCAGCTCAGGTCACGATCTCATGGTTTGTGAGTTCCAGCCCCGCATCGGGCTCTGCTGACAGCCCAATGCCTGGAGCCTGCTTCAGATTCTCTGTCTCCCTCTCTCTCCACCCCTCCCCCTCTCGCACTCTGCCTCTCTCTCTCAAAAATAAATAATAAACATTAAAAAATTAAAAAAATAATTGAGTGGGTAATATTGTATGCTAGAATGTGATAAGTGCTATGAAAAAGAAAAGAGCAAAACAACAGAGATTAGGAGAGCTGGACGTTGTTGGGATGGAGGTTTGTTAAAGTATTAAATTGGTATTAAAAACCAA
This sequence comes from Prionailurus viverrinus, assembly GCF_022837055.1. NCBI lineage: Eukaryota > Metazoa > Chordata > Mammalia > Carnivora > Felidae > Prionailurus > Prionailurus viverrinus. Next base: position 21,781,191 of record NC_062564.1, read on the forward strand.
TGGAAGGGGCGCCTGGGTGGCTCAGCTGGTTAAGCATCTGACTTGGGCTCAGGTCATGATTTTGTGGTTTGTGAGTTTGAGCCCCACATGGGGCTCTATGCTGACAGCTCAGAGCCTGGAGCCTGCTTTGGATTCTGTGTCTCCCTCTGTCTCTGCCTCTCCCCTGCTTGTGCTCTGTCTCTGTCTCTCAAACATGAATCAACATAAAAAAAAAATACAAGGAATACTGCATTTGCAATGCCTGTCACATATCCAAGTGGAGATTTTGAGCAGTCAGTTGGATACGTGAGTCTTGAATTTGGAACAGTGGTCTAGGCCAGAAAGACAAATTGGGGACTTGCCAACATAACAATGGTAGTGATAGCCATAAGACTAGATGGGAGTCTAAGGAAGTAAGCATAAATAGAGAAGAAAAGAGATCGAACGCTGAGCACTCCAAAATTGTGGGCTCAGGAACAAGACAGGACCAGACATGCATAATTAGTATGGCCGAAGGAAATTCAAGCAAGCGTGGTATCCTAAATGCAAGGATGCATTCAGTGGTTCATCGAAGATTGAGACAAGAACTTGTTACATGGAACTAGCTCACCACCGTCTATAAAATTGTCTTGGTAGATATTTTCCTTTGTATTGTTTAATGAACTTTGCTTGTAAAACCACCAGACATTCTACTGAGAGTAGGGCCAAGGAAAAACTTGCCTCTTTTGAAGGATTACAGTGGTTCCCTTTTAAAAATGACAAGACTCCCTTTAACTGTGTGTTTATTTATATTGTACTTCATTCCATAAATTTTTTTAAAAAGTGAAAATTTGAGTTCACTTCCAAATGTACCTGAGCTAGGAGAGAAGGAGAAGGTGATAACGTGAAGCCAAATAGAGACGAGGGGACGAAAGAATAGGAGTCACTTTCCTTTGTAAGAGGAGGTCAAAACTTTAGCTTGGACCTTCCCGTAGCTAGAATAAACAGAGAAACATAAGCGGTTGAAAGAATGATTGTGTCTGTAAGATAAAAGTAAGAATAAGTTCTGGTACTGAAATCGTAGAGAAGGTTTTCTCATGGGTACTCCTAAAGGGTTCTGTATGTCTTAATGGATGGTGCAATCAATAACACCCTAATGATACCCAGCATATTATATTCACTGCCCCTTTCTCATTATTCCAGTTCTTTTGAGATCAATTATATCACGGAGAAATTTCTTCAAATCACTCTGTGAGGAACCAAATCAGTTTTATTATTGTCTGGATTGAGCCAAACATCGCATTATGTGTCTAAATTACAGTTTCAATACCTCTTGTCTATTCCCTTTTGATTCAATTTGTATGTGGGTATAAAAATTGTATATGTCTAGCTGTGTGTTTATGGTAATGGAGATGATGTGAATGGTTAATAAAGACAGCTCTTTGGACTTTTGTTTATCTTTCCTTTGGGGGAAAGGAAAGATGGCAATGTTAAGACAAGAGACGTTTCTGGGAAGGAAAATGGTGGCTTCCTGTACATTTCATGTACATTCAAGTCACATGCTCCCTTCCAGACTTGATGGCACCTGTTATACTCCTCAAGCTAGATTTTCCCGCCATTGGTACTAGACCTTTACGCTGAGAGTAGCGGCAGTTATTGTGCCGTGTTGAAGGAAGGAGATTAAATTCTTCCAGCCACTCAGCCATTAAATTATATTCTAATGTTCAGTGGTGTTTTCAAAGTGAGCTTTACTCTAATATTAATGCAGTCGAATTTGATGTTGTACCACATCTCTGAACTGGTCCTGCTACTAGAGTAGAGGCAGCAGGAATCCTGAAAGGAATTTTCTTTAGCTTGCTTTTAAAAGGGAAACAGTGTCACTGAGGGTGAGAAAGCAGTTTGCCAAATTGCCCGTTTTCTTCGTGTCTTCTTAATTAGAGAGGGGCTTGAGTGGAGATGACTTGAAGAAGTGGCAGGAATATAAGGAAGGGCATTATGTTTAATTGCCTCAATGTCGTGTAGTTTATTACATTTAGAGAAAACATAAAATGCTAAATAGGTGATCCCAGGAAACCCAGGATTCATTTGTTAGTTGTGTAGTTCTTAGTGTAGTCATGAAATAGTTATTGCAAATATACAGTTAAGTAATTTTAATAATAATAATAGTATTTCAAATCAGTACCCAAACAGCTAAGATGTACAAATAATGTGTTTTTCTCTTATCTCTCAAATACACACCAAATACTGACTATACCTCATATAGTCTGCAGAGGCAGAATATATGGAGAAGAGGCAGCAGGAATCCTGAAAGGGTGGGGCAGCGGGGAGGGAAATAGCATATGACTCTTGAAATGGAGACAGTATTATATAGAATTTTTAAAATGTCATTAATAGTACATTTACTGACACACCTAATTAAGCCAAACTTTCTGGAAAGAAATAATGGATTAGATACCATTTTTGCTAACAATCATGATATAACGTGGAAATATGTCATCAGGATCCACTAGGATGCTGTCACTTATTTCCTGTAATGGAGGCAGTTATGCAAACAGTAATGACTTATCGTTACAGTTGGCCCTTGAACAACATGGGTTTGAGCCGCAAGGGTCCGTTTACAAGTGGATTCTTTTAGATAAATACGGTACAGTATTTCTCTTCCCTGTTTTCTCTTCCCTATAATTTTATTAATATTTTGTTTCCTCTATCTTATTTTACTGTAAGAATCCAGTATATGAATAATAGGACATATGAAGTACGTGTTAATTGACTTATCAGAAGGCGATAGTAGGCGATAGTAGTTGAGTGTGGGGGAATCCAGAGTTATAGCCAGATTTTCGACTGTGCAGGGGGCTGGTCCCCAACCCCTGCATTGTTCATGGGTCAAATGTACTTGCAATGATAAGTCTCATCCAGGCCGTGAGAGAGAAGATAAATGCAAATCCCTATTTAGTTATTTGTGAATTAGGGATGCGTGCATTAGTTCATTGACTTGATATTGTTATTTAGGTTCTGCCATAGGATGTACCCCTGGATAAAGGAGAACGTTTCATTAGTATTTGATGGAAAAGCATTTTACGACCTTTTGTTAAGGTCTTCTTTTCCACCTCACTGAATCCACATTTTCTACTTGCTCTCTCTGGAGCTCTTCAGTCAAGTTCACTCCACTCCAGTTCATCTCACTCCTAAGTAGCCCCAGTTGTCCCAGTACATAGTTCGGTGAATCAAGCTGATCAAGCATTAAGACTGTAAAACATTGTGGCTGATGAAAAAAAGTGGTATTTAGATGAGAAAGATTCCTGAATGGACATTGAGAAACACCAGATTACACTGGACCCGTAGTTTGATGTGACTTCTACCAACACCGCAAAGACAGGATCCGGTATTTACGCTGCCCCATTTCAATATTGATCTGAGTTGGGAGTTAAGTCTCCTAGATATGTTTTTCAAGTAAATGTTGGCTGTGTTTCACATCTTTCCCTTCTGCACTTGTGCAATCACTTTTTTAACATCAATACAGAGGATTTTTGTAAAATGTGTTATTTATTTTTGAGAGAGAGAGAGAGAGAGAGAGGGAAGGGCAGAGAGTGAGGGAGACACAGAATCCTAAGCAGGCTCCAAGCTCTGAGCTGACAGCACAGAGCCCGACACGGGGCCGGTACTCACAAACCGTGAGACCATGACCTGAGCCGAAGTCGATGCTTAACCGACTGAGCCACGCAGGCACCCCAATACAGAGTTTTTAATTTATCTTTGGAAGATGAGATCCAACTTCCATAGTGATATGTGATCTTAGTTTTATTATATTACTCTGCTTCCCAGTTCTGTGAAATCTGCAGATGTGGTGAGAAAAAATTTTACATTTTAATTACAGCTAAAATAATTATGCTAATTGTTAAGCCTAAGTGTGCTATGTATTTGTAAAGTATTTCACTTAATTTTCATAGTGTGGGTAATGGGCAAAGTCAAAACAGCTACTGCAAGAAAAAAGACGCTTTTGAAACTTAAATGTTGGCTCATGTAAAGACTATTGAAATATCTCCAAAGTATGAAAGCTCAGAGTAAAACAAGTTGGAGTGAAGGAGAATTTGAACAATACGTTGCAAAGTGTTCAAACGCAAACTGTAGGAGACCCTTAACTAGTCAAGAAAGGAAGCTAGCTAGAGAATCAATAGGACTACTTGTTGAGAGTCAATTTTGGGTTCAGCAATTAAAAGTAGGGGCACCTGGGTGGTTCAGTCAGTTAAACGTCCGACTTTGGCTCAGGTCATGATCTCACGGTTCATGGGTTCGAGCGCATATAGGGCTGGGCTCTCTGCTCTCAGTGTGGAGCCTGCTTGGGATTCTCTGCCCCACCCTCCACTCTCTGTCCCTTCCCTGTGCATGTTCTCTGTCTCTCAAAAATAAAAATAAACATTAAAAAAAGAAAAATAGACTAATGTGCTTTTTATCTAGGTCTGTAATGAAGATGTGAGGAACAGAATATTATTATTGAGATGCGATTTGTACAGCTACAGTGAACATGACCTATGAATCTGGAAAAATCACTCAATAATCATGAATGTGCATTGTAAAAACAGAAAATAATTTCTAAAATGCCTCTGGTTTAAAGTCATTTTCTTTATCATTGGGAAAATTATGGTCTAAGATTACATAAAATACTTCCAGAGCCAGTGGGGAGGAATAAGGAGCATAAAATGCTGCCTTTCACTATTTGGGTCTATATATTTATTTACTCTTTCATTCCAGAAACAGCTATGTAGTATCTTCTATGCTGGGAATGCCTTCCTTAAGCATTTCACCATCTGGTCATGTTCACAATCTCTTCTGGGGCTAAGGCTGCATGTGCCTCCTTGTTGTCACCTGGCCGTCATCCCCCCTGTGAGTGTGTCCACTCCTTGGATGGTCTGACTGGAGACACAGTCTTAGCATATATTGTGAAAAAAGGCCGTACTGATGCCACAATGTTGATAAGGCACTATCAGTCTGCAGATAATTGTGCAATGCAATTACTGTGTAAACCCAACATCTACTTAGAAAGAAAAGTTCCTTCAACCTACCACTATTGAGGAATTATATCTTAGCAATTACAGCATTTAGGTTGATCTCTATTTCATTAAAATATTTCAATGACTACCAAGTTCCCTGGCCTAGAAACTAAGGCGGAGAGAGGGAATAATAGTGTGTTTAACATGTTATCTTATAGTTGAGAGGCAAAGTTGAATATGTTATTTTTGGAAATTGCTCCTTTACTAGAATGTATAATTTATATTTATTTTCTGTTTCTCATCTTTGGTGTTCCTGAATTAGAATGTAAGGATCATAAAAATAAGGATTTTGTGTGTTCTGTTTATTGCTCTATCCTCAGGGCCTGCTGCATAGCAGGTGCTCTAAACATTTCTTTTCCCAGTGATTGAAGTGGAAAATAAAATTCTCTTTAGCAGGAATTAAAGCAAATCAAAACAACTTCTCCCACATATGCTAAATGATTTAGGAGTCACAGAAAGGTGAGGAAGGGCAAGGTACCACGGCTTACACTTGGGCATCGAAAGGCATTCTGCATTTTTATTTTGTGCAGGAGAGAGTTACGTAAAGGGCAGAGAGGCTCTCCTTTTCCCCCCACTACTAATTTCAGAGTTGTTGGGTGCAAAAATGAGGTGCAAGGATGTAAGCTGAATCTTGCTGTCATTACGTTATCCCCCATCTTAAGGTCATGCTTCTCAATACACAAGCGTTGCCACATAGACCCGAGAAGTCAACATCCATTTATTGAACTGACACTGTCTCTTTAAAGTTTATTTTTTTAGAGTGAGAGAGAGAGAGGGAGGGAGGAAAGGCGAACAAACGCATGCGGGGGGAGGGGCGGGGGGGAGGAGAGAGAGAATCCCAAACAGTGTCAGCACTATCATTGCAGAGCCAGACGTGGGGCTCAAACCCAAGAACCACGAGATCGTGACTTGAGCCGAAATCAGGACTCAGACGCTCAACCGACTGGGCCCCCCAGGTGTCCCGATACTGTCTCTTAAAGGCAAGCGGAGCCTGAAACAGGAATTTGGGTGCCTGTGATTTGTTGAGGAAATAAATACTCTTCAAGAAAGAATGGGACACAGGGAAAGGGAAAGAAGGAGGAAGGAGCCCAGCAAGGATACGGTGTTAGATGAAGTCTGACCTTGATCTGATGCATGGAGGCTGGATATATATGTGTGGGGGCGTGGGCACTGGGAACTCTGGAGGATTAACTTCACAAAAGGTAAGGTGGTTGACCTTTTGAACCCCTGTCTGGGGGCTGTAGTTGGGATGGAGGTAGGGAGACTCAGACAGCGTCTACCAGCTGAGAGCAATTTCTGGAAAAGCAGCTGTGAGCTTTTAACAGCCTGTGGACTTCTACCCTCCGGCCGGGTAGGATTAAGGTGAAGTACTTGAATTAGTAATGGTCTTTACAAATATCTGGAACAAAAGCCTTAGCTGAAGGATTGTTAAAAAAAAAAAAAAAAAAGGAAAAGAAAAATTATAGGAATTACAGCAGCAGATCCTGACTTTGCTTTTCTTTTGACACAGGTTGTATTTCCTAGAAGACAATAAAGTTATAAATGATTTAACGGGATAGAGATAGAATTTCTCTGTTGATTTATAGAAATACTCATGGCATCTCATACTTTATCACTAGTTGCTTTACCTCGGATTACAGCTTCTGTCAGGCCACAGCTCATCGTGTGCCTGAGGTTGGAATGCCTGAAAGTGACAGTTCTGTGATAAGAACTTACTCTAAATCAAAGGCAGGATCGAGTTCAATTTCTCTGACAGTGGGTTCTTGAAAGGCTCTGAAGAACAGTAGTTAGTTGTAGGAGTGAAGGTGCTCTGGCCCTTGTGGATTTCCTCCTCACAAGGAACTGAATTTTCATAGAAGTCTTTATGAGTCTTACCAGGTCCAAAATAACCTGTATTTGCTTGGTTGCCTTAGTTGCAATACAACCGGTTTCTAAGCGACTGTCACCCATGATTAGCTGTGAAATTTGCTTCATTTGAATTAATCTTTATTACAGGTAAAATTCTGATGATGCCAATAGTCCATCAGTGATTACTACTACCCTGTGTAAAAAGGACGGGTCCAGAAAAAAATGTTTGTTTAGAAATTACCTCCGTTTAAAGTCTCCAAGTTTATTTCATTACTATTTCAATGCAATATACTTTTAAATACACTTATAATATGCATTATAGGATATAGGATAATAGGATAAGTCATCCTATACTCTGTTTAAAGACTTAAAAGTGTTTTACAGCTATGACACGTAAATCACAAATGTCACTAGTTTATATTGCACAACAATTGGACACATCTTATGTTTAAAATATTTTTAAATGATTTAAAATATAACCATATTATGGAATGTTTAGACACTAGGAAAAACAACCATTTGTCCTTTTACTGTCCATATCATTTTGGGTTTTTTCCACCCTCTGCAAACGCTTTTGTTCCTCAGAGTTGTAAATAGAACTCATTCAGTTTTATAACCTCCTTTAGCACGTACATCATGAACATGGCCCATGTTATTGATTACCTACACCCACCATTTAAAAAAAATTAAACTTTTTCTTCTTCCTGAATGAAAACGTCACATGAGGTCATTGGAGAAAATGAAAAAGATTAAAAAGTTAATCCAAACCCCACTGATAACCCATTCCGCCCCCCATCCTGCTCCTGAGCCCCCAGTTGACAGTCTGGACCTTCTTGAGTGTGGCTGGCAGAGGAAATTGTCCTTTTGACCTCTCTTGGGCCCTGGTGAAGCTGGGGTCAGGTCTCAGGTATTTATGGGGAAATCATCAGGTTGACTTTCCTAACAGTTCCCCAAGCTTTATACTTAAGCAGCTCTACCTCCGGCCTCCTTAGGTTGTTGACTTTGCCTTAGCCCCTGTCAGAAAAGGCTGATTCTTTTTTGACTGGTCTGTTTCTACCATATGTGTTACATCTGACATTGGAACTCCTCATTGGTTCATTTCCCTAGAATTTCCAGGTGGTTATGTAAATATTCTCTGGCCAAGTCTTTCTGATAAGTGCACAATGGTAATTAATTCATTATGTATTTTAAAATAAAGTATATTCAATACAGAACCTAACTGTGCCCGTTTTGACTACCTCTCTTTCTCTAAGAGGAGAAAAAATTATAAGTCATCTGTTGGAAATTCCTGACATGCAGATAGACAGTTGGTTCTCCTTTTCTTATACTCCAGGCTGAGATGATGAAATTAGAATTTAAAAAATCTCTTTAAATATGGTCATGCTGCTTTTTGTTAGGGAGATTTGCCTGTTTGTTTATTTTCGTTTTTAACTGCAGTGTTCATTATTGAGATATAATAGACATATAATATTGTGTATGTTTATGGTACACAACTTGATGCTTTGATACATATATATATTGTGAAATGGTTACTATAAGGTTAGTTAATACCTGCCTTACCTTACATAATTACTGTTTGTGTGTGTGTGTGTGTGTGTGTGTGTGTGTGTATGTGTGGTAAGAATATTTAAGGTCTACTCTTTTAATAACTTTCAAGTATATCATATGGTATTGTTGGTCACCATAGTCACCATTCCATTGATCTGCTGTGCATTAGACCGCCAGAATTTGTACCCTTTGACAAACCTCATTACCCTCAACTCCAAGCTCCTGTCAGCTGCCGTTCTAATCTGTTTCTGTTTGTCTTTTTTAGCCTCTGACTTCTTTCGCTTAGCACGATGCCTCCAAACTTCACCCATGTTGTCACAAATGGCAGGATCTCCTTTTCCTGGCTGAATCATATTCCATCGTGTGTGTGTGTGTGTATATACACATACATATATCTCTTTGAGACAGTGGTTTCATTTCCTTTGATAATAGAGCCCGAAGTGGATTGCTGGATTATAAGTATAGTTCTATTTTTAATTGTTTGAGGAACTTCCGCACTGTTTTCTATAGCAGCTGCACCAATTTACATTCTCACCACGAGTACGTGACGTTCCTTATCCGTCACATCCTCACTAACACTTGTTGTGGTAAGAGCCATTCAACAGGTCTGAGGTGCTATCTCATTGTGGTTTTGATTTGTGTTGCCCTGATGATGAGTGATGTTGAGCATCTTTCATGTATCCGTGGACGTTAATTGTGGTGTTTATACTTAACAATTTATTAGAGGAATTTACCCATAAAGTATCTTCATCCTGCACACTGCAAATATTTGCAGCTTATTAAATGTTATTTTTACGGTACCATTTTACTTCTCCATAATTATTTATAAAATTTCCATTCTTTGTTTATTTGTTTTTGTAATGACTTGTACAACAACAAGTTGTTGTTAATTGTATACAAGTTAATGGTGTGATTTCACTACCAGGCAACTTTGCTCCACCTCAGTTTCTCTATTCTGTGTTCTTCATTTAAGTCCTTCTAATGGTTACTCAGAGTATGTCTGTAAGTAGATCTTTTTTAAATATATGCTTACTTTAAGGGAGTATCTGGGAATGTTCTGTTGCCTTCCTATGTGGAACATTCACTTTTGTTTTGTTAAAGAAGGTCTACTTTATAACATTTTCACGCCTCGCAAATGTATGTACTTAGTTCATAACATTTTTTCAAATAATTAGGCAGAATATATTTTTCTTTTGTTCTACCTTGATGTTTGTATGATTCTTTTTTCAGATTTGATGCTCAAATTTTTTTCACAAGAGTACATTAGGTATTTAACTATATTCATTAATTTTATTTCTGGAAAGTTTAAGTCCCTTTAGATATGCAGATTGTAGCCTTCAAATAAGGGATATGTATGTATATATATGCATATATATAATATATTTGGTTATTGCTTCTATTCCATTTTATATAGTCTCTCCTTCTGTGATGTGATATAACCATTTTGTCCTCTATATTGTATTTTCTCTGGTAGTTTTCTTCTTTGTCCTATTTCAGTGGATTCTGATTGTTCTGGTAAATTGATTAATTTGATATATTGGGTTAAACAGATCTAGGAAATTAATTTTTTATCTTGGATTAAATCTGATCTATTTTTACATTTAAATCCTGCTTTTATCTATGGAATTTCCAATTTTTTACTTCTTTGCCTTATTCAACTCCATTTTACTTACCTACTTGTCAACTAATGTTTTTTTTCTCTTATTTTAAATACTTTATGTTTGATAAAGTTATATTGAGAACTTCATAACAGTCCATCATTTACTTCTGTTTTCTCAGTAAATATCATTAACGGCCTATATTTTACTTCTTTAACTTTGCACGATAAATATCCAGGCCCAATGTTAATATATCCAGGATTTCGTTAACATATAATCAATCCAGCCCGATATTTATCACAAGCACAGTCAGACGCAGTTCATTTGCATCCTCTCAGTGTCCACAAGAACGTTATTAGAATTCTATTCTGGTGGTTTTTGCAGAAGAATTGATGAAAGGTGACATTATCAGCTCTGGGATCCAGCAGCTGGGATAAGGACATTCCAAATAAATGGACTTTATTTCAGTGCAGTGTGTCCTCTGTATTTGGTGATGCTTTTTTGGGAGGGGTAGGCTTTCCATGTCTCATTCTTTCCTCAGACTTCATCGTAGATGTGTGTGCATTGGGAGCTGGAATAATGTCTGCTTCCTTCCTGGTGCTACGGGCCACCTGTCAGGTCCTCTCGTATTCCATAGGGTTCTGTGCCTCTGAGTACGGTCACTGTCAGAAAGCCCTGTGAAATGTTTTCTCTCTGTTCTCTATTCATCCCAGGCGCCCAGCATTCATACTTTAAATTCAAGGTGTTCAAAAAACGTACTGGATCTTTTGGACTTCAGGTGACACTGTCTCAAAGACTGTGGCCTGAGAATGTCATCTTGTCTTTGTGTTAGTGTTACTGCCATTTCCTCTTGACTTTATTCTTCTTTGATTGCTTCAACAGGGATCGGAGGGAAACAGTAATTCAATCCCGGTGGGAATGTCACAGTCAGCCTAGGCACACTCTAACTGCCATGTTAGTACCTACATCATGCCATCATGTGAAGTCCTCGGGATTTTAAAATTTTTTGTACATTTATTTTTTTAATTTAATTTTTTTTAAGAGAGAGAGCAGGAGCAAGCTAGGGAGAGAAGCAGAGGGAGGGAGGGAGATGGAGAGGGAGAGGGGGAGAGAGAGAGAGAGAGAGAGAGAGAGAGAGAGAGAGAGAGAGAATCTTAAGCAGGCTCCACGCTCAGCACAGAGTCTGACATGGGGCTCGATTCCATGACCTTGGGATCATGACCTGAGCTGAAATCAAGAGTTGGAAGCTCAACCACCTGAGTCACCCAGGTGCCCCCAAATATTTGTGTGTTTAGATTACACTATGTGTGCAAATAACTGTTTTTCTAATGCATGAAATTTTGATATAGAATATTGGTATAAAATTCAAATCTTTTTTCTTTGTTGAGCTTTGTTTTTGCTGTGGGGACCCAACAGTTGCTGTTTCTTGTTATTTCCTTAAGTTGTACACTTTCTGAGGAATGAGATTTCATGGTTTCTTAGTCCAATCTCATATACTCCAATGTACTAATAGTGTATATTAAGACAATGGGTTGGTTGTCCGGAGTCATTGGTAGGATGCATATCAGGCCACTAGATCTCTGAAAAGAGTTATTCTTTGTCACGGGGTCAGACTATTAAGTGTAGTCTGCCCTGGCCTCCCAACTGGGACCCCCTTCTCTTTCTCACATTATTATCTTTGCAGAAGAAAGGCATATGCCATTATTTCTAAAAGCCTGGGTTTATAGGGTACTCATCAGAACATTGATCACTGACCTTTCATCTGCAATGCTTGTTATCCAAAGTGCAACACAGAAATTTCTACTCTCCCTCTGGCATTCAACTATGTGCAATTTCAATAGTTCCACACAAAACAAAATGCTGTAAAGAAAATACCCTGACCTCCTATGTTAACCAACGTTATAGAAGAAGCATATAAAATGTACATTTCCTAAATCCCTTAGTGTTGTAAGCTGTAAAAAGCAATATATTGCCTTTATAGATACTCTTAATTCCCCAAGGATTTGCAGAGACTCAGAATGCCCCTATTTTTAAACTTTTCAGGGGCTTGTGCTATTGTTTCATGCATCTCCAAAGGCTTGTGGCATCGTGTGATATACGGAGCTCTTTGATTTGATGGGTCACCTTCTGCGTATTGCAGCATAGGTTTTTCTGTGCCTGTTTCATAAAAATGAAAAGATCACAGAAGATGAAGGAGATTTTCCCTAATGGTTTGTTTGTGTTCACATATTGTCTGTTGTTTATATCGAGCACTAGCTATACCCATTTTTTTTTTCCTGGAGTTATTTGACTGTTTTCTATGGGCTTAGTTACTGAATTCTTTGTGTCAAAATATGTTAGAAATGTCCAGAATTAGAATTGTGGAATCAAAAAATATTTGAGACAAAACCATGATACTAGACTGTTGACCACATTCACATCAGTGATTGGGAATGGGATACGCAGTGTAAACTCTTTGTTTAACTGACATCTAAATCCTCTTTCTTAGCTGGGATAATTTGGGGTTGGTGGAGATCCTGGGAGAAGGACGATATTCTGCCTTGTAGATTCTAAGAATGTACTTTTGTCTTCAAAATACAGAAAGCATTTTGTGTGTGGCACATGTAAACCCAGCTTGTAGTGCTATGTTTTTATGGGAGATCATATAGCCTTAACCTCTCTCTTTGTTATAAATGTATATCTGTCACCCCTGCCCTTGATGGATTTGCTCCCTTGCACCACTATGAGAAGTATTTGTCATAATGCATAACACACATTGAGACCATTATCCTGGGGGGATTTTTGATGTTTGTTCCCCATCTTTTTTAGGGATAGCTCCCCTTATGCATCATCCTTCTTCCTGAATTACTTCTTTCTTTCAGATGCCCCGGATACGGCAAAACGGGACTGGAGCTGTTTCTCCTTTGGGGCAAGGCTCCTTGAACTTTAGAAGTCAAACATGGCCACCATAGGGCACAGAAGAAGTGAGAGAATGAAAAGTCGTGGTGAGCAAACATTCATTGGCTTAGTTTTGTATGCCTGATGTCACCACTAGAATATTAACAGCTACAGGGACAGGATCAGGAAGCGAACCTAGGGAATAACACAAATGATAGCTAACATTTATTGTGTGCTCATTTCCAGTTAGTAATTTTCCCTGTTAGTAAAATATTCGATCCTCTCAGGAGCTTGACCTATTCTCATTATATGCTCAAAGGGCAAAAGGAGTTTTTGATCTATCACATCTGGACCTTTCTCAGTGGTAGGAGAGAAGATGAGAATTTGGAGCCCAGTAGCAGTAAGAGAAATGGTCCTCTGCCAGCTACTGTCTGTGCACTTTTTCTTTGGCACCTACTAGGGAGATAATCTGTAGGCTGAGGATTCGAGGATTCAAAATCTTACTCAATGATTTCTGTATCTGAGAGATGTTCATACTATGGAGATCAAGAAAATGTGCAACTCTCAGGACATATTAATTAAGACTCCCCCCACCCCCTCCACATGTTATTGTAAAAGAAAGCTCATAGCAGTTTTTAGGCTCTGTGTATATACAGGTGAAAGACCTTGTAATCAATTTTACTACAACTCACAAGATGGGGCCTTGATTACTTTCATTTCCTTTAGTCAACACTAGAGAAAGTTATCAAAAATGACTTTTTTTTCTTTTTTCTTCTAAGAGCTTTCTGAATCGATTTGGTAGTTTAAGTCACTTAATGGCCATTCCAAAAATCTGTAATGCATCTTTCTTTAAATTAAAATATTACTATGATTAATAGATGCTGCATGTGAGTACACATATTCAAACATTTTTCAGATTCTGTCCCAGAGTTCAATGAACAAACTTGACAATGTGAATTTCAAATGACATTCACTGAATAATTTGATCTCAGACAAATCTGGGATTTATAAGGATATTTTCCTGTGCCTTTGTACCAAATGGATTATGTACATTTCTACAAGGCTCTGTTACAGCTGTTAGGATTTGAACACACACACACACACACACACACACACACACACACACACATCACTACAGTTGTGACCTATAGTTCTTAGTGCCTGGGATGATGTGGAAATCTTGCCTTTCCTCTTGAAAATGATCTTTGTGGCTGGGGAAATGGGTCTAGTTATTAATTTAGAGATACATTGTATCAGTAGCTTGGTAAAATGTCAAAGAACAAAAATTTATTGTTGCTTAGGGCTATTTTTTTGTTTTCTGGGATTATGCTTTAATGTTAAATACTTGTTGCACTAATTAGCACAGTACCGGTGTCAGCTCATGTGAAGCCTTCCCTGCTGCCTGAAGTCTAGTCTACTGCTATTTTCAATACCATCATCCTTCTCAGTTTGCTTACATTTAACGGAAAAGTTTCATCACTTACTGGAGAGACCAAGAAAAAATGGCCTTAGTTTTCCTTTTGGGTTTTTGCTTTTGAATGATATTATTGAAGTTCTGCGGAAAAGTTGTTTAATGTTTATTTATTTTTGAAGGAGAGAAAGACAGAGTGTGAGCAGGGGAGGGGCAGAGAGAGAGGGAGACACAGAATCCGAAGCAGGCTCCAGGCTCTGAGCTGTCAGCACAGAGCCCATTGTGGGGCTTGAACTCATACACCGCAAGATCATGACCTGAACCCAAGTCGGATGCTCAACCAACTGTGCCACCCAGGCGCCCCTAAAGTTCTGCAGAAATTTTTAAATGATTTAACAAAAACACAACGGTTTTCTGAATTTAGGAAATAATTAGTTGGCCTCTGTTCGAGGCCATGGATGTACAATAAAGTCAAGAACTGGGTAGTAAGCGTTTATGAGCGTCTGCCTAGCAATGCTGATTATAACAGTCCCAAACTGGAAACAGTCAACATGTCCTATAGAATGAATAAGTAAATAAATAGTTACATATTCATACAGTGGAATGCAGTTTAACAGCAGTATTAAAAATGCAGTAACGTGGACAAAGTTGACAAAACATAATGTTAGATTAAAGGGCTCCTAAACAGAATGATGGACACACACACAAACACACACACACACACACACACACACACTGTATGATTCCATTTATATATAGTTCAAAAAACAGCCCAAATGGACTGATTTCGTTAGAACTTGAGATAGTGGTTACCACAGGGCCTTCTGTCTGGAAGGTGGTGCTGGGGCTTTTGGCGTTCTGGAGATGCTCTGTTTCTAGGTGTTTATTTTACGGATGGAATCACTTTACCAAAATCACTTTACCAGAATCACATTTAGCTCAATGAACTTTTTTATTTGTGCATTTTCTTTTGTTTGTTATATTTCAACAAAAAGTTTTACATTAAAAAAAAATGGTGACGAGGAACCAAGAGAAATGAACCAAGTCTCAATAGCATCTTTGCTGACATGTGAAGTGTTCTTATTTTAACAAGTGTCCTTTTACTTATTTGAAGTCTATATCCATTTCAATTTAGGTGCCATATGACTGACGGACTTTCTGCTTTTGACATCCTCTTAAGAGAGAAGTTGAGTTAGGCTCAAATAGCATAAAGAGTAGAAAAAGAACTACTGTTTTGGAAGGCCATCTATGATTAGAAATAGAGTAGTAGCAGGAGATGATTAATCTAAATTAATAATGATATGAGCCTATCAGTCTGTATTTCCTGGACAGTTTCTGATTTTTTATTTATTTCTTCTAAATACATTGCTTTTTTTTCTGTGTATAATTGGGTATTTTCATTGTTAGTTTGTTAGAATAAAGAAGAAAGAATCTGCATGGATAAAGAATATCAATATCTTCTCTTTGCAAATGAGCAAGGAAAAAGGCATTTTATTTATAGCTAATGTCTTATTGAACATATGTGAGTGGGTTTTATGTCCACACTTGCTTTTTTTCCAAGTGGGGTAATGTGGGGAATTTTTACAATGATCTTTTATTTTTTTAGTGCAGTATTGGACTTACAGAAAAGTTGAGAAGCTAATACAGAGAGTTCTCTTACTTCCAAACCCAAATTTTCTTATTAATGTTTTACAATAGTATGGTACATTTGTTACAATTAATGAACTGATATTTGTACATTATTTTTTAAATTTTTTAAATGTTTTATTTATTTTTGAGAGAGAGAAAGAGAGAGAGAGAGAGACAGAGCATGAGTGGGGGGAGAGGCAGAGAGAGAGGGAGACACAGAATCCGAAGCAGGCTCCAGGCTCTGAGTTATCAGCACAGAGCTCGACGTGGGGCTCCAGCTCCTAGACAGCAAAATCATGACCTGAGCCAAAGTCCAATACATAACTGACTGAGCCACCCAGGAGTCCCTGTACATTATTATTAAGTAGTGATCAAAGTTTACTCAGATTTATGTAGTTTTCCTGTTCCAGGATACCATTTAGGATGTCACATTACATTTAGTTGTTGTGTCTCTTTAAGGCTGCTCTTAACTGTGACAATTACTCAGACATTGTTTATTTAAAAAAAAATTAATCTTTATTTATTTTTGAGAGAGAGATAGAGCGTGAGCAGGGGAGGAACAGAGAGAGGAGACACAGAATCCAAAGCAGGCTCCGAGCTGTCAGCACAGAGCCCCACATGGGGCTCAAACCCATGAACTGCGAGATCATGATCTGAGATGAAGTCGGACACTTAACCGACTGAGCCACCCAGGCGCCCTAGACATTGCTTATTTTTGATGATCTTGACTGTTTTTGAAGAGTACTGGTCAGATGTTCTGTAGGATGCCTATTATTAGAATTTGTCTGATGTCTTTCTCATGATAAAACTGGGGTTGTGGGTTATAGGAAAGTAAGGCTACAGAGGTACCATTTTTATCACATCACATCAGAGGTATATACTATCAACATGACTCAGGACTATTGATGTTGACCTTGACCAACTGGCAAAATAGTGTTTGCCAAGTTTCATCACTATAAAGTTACTCTTTTTTCTCCCTCCCCTTGTTTTAATAGGAATAAACCACAAAATGAATTACTTTCTCCTGTATAACCATGAAGCCCATCCTGTATATACCATCTGAAGCCCAAAACTTTACTTTTAAGAAGATGAAAATGATAGTCACACAAATGACATGACAATCAAAATTTCTAACATAATGTTCATGTTTCTTGTGTCATTTCTCCATGGTGGTGCTGCTTTTCTTATTACCGTGGAAAATGGTTAGAGGAGATACTAGCTATCAGACTACCTGATATTTTGCGAATGTTTGCATAATTGACTTTTCACTCACTCTATCTATTTGGATACGATTTTAAATTACCCACAAAGCTGACTAATGTAAAGATCTTTTAAAATAGTTGGTGGTACTATTACCTTTATATCAGATGATTGCATTTTATACTAGAATATGAAAAATGTATTATCTTTACAGAAATGTTTATCACTTTTCTACAGTATTAGGTGAGTTATTTTTTTCGGATGATTTAAGAGAGGAGAGTCCTGCTATAAGACCGAGAAAACTTACTCTGTGTTATGTGGGAGGAGAAATTCTCTTAGTGTTACCTTTACTTGGTAAAATTAGAATACTTTGGGAGAAATTTCAAGTGGCACAAACTGCTGACATGAGAAATAAAAGTGATTATAGGTTTGCTCAGAAAAAAAAACTGATTATAAGGTTTCTAGAGGTGAGCTACAGGATTTTGAGTGAGGGTTTGTGAATCATAGCACTTGACAACAAAGTTTATCACTTTTTCATTACTCATTCTCGATTTCTGATTTTATTTTTAATTTATGACATGATGGAATACTTTGTGATGAATCTTTCAATTCCTTTAGAATAAATAATTCCCATTGCCTTTAAAAATAGATGAAATACATTTATATAATAAAGTGATTCTTTTCAAAATGATGTGTATTCAAAAGTCTATAAACATGAAGTTTATTTAGGCAAGATTAATTGATAGATTGATGCAATCGTTCAGAATAAAACTATTGAAAGACTAAAATAAGAACTGTCGAGTCAATTGGTAAATAATGTAGTTAAAAGCAAAATGATCTCCATTTTATTTTGTATTAAGAATGCATAATGAAATCATGTTGTTTCTGATGGGCTTGATTCTAGCTAAGCTGACCCTATCAGAGTTCAATGTCATTCGTTTAAATCATTAAACCAGTTGCCTGGTTCACTTACACTCTAATTTTCACTAATGGAGTTAAGGTCACTTGACTCAACGCTGGTAGGCTTACTTGCATAAATAAAGCTGGCAGAGTTTTGCATGTCCCACTTGCAGTTACCAAATTTAAACGACTTCCAGGTGATGGATTGCTGGTTAAAGAAACCCCTGTCACATTTTTGATTCTGGCTGCCTCCCTCGAACTTGACTGAGCTGGTGGCCAGTGATGCCCCGGGCTTCCTTATAATTGAGGAAAACATAGTATTGGAAGAAAATCTTAAGAAATAAGGATACTACAGTGTGAGTAAAAGAGTATAAAATTTAAAGGAAAGATAGAAGCTATATATATATATATATATATATATATATATATATATATACACACACACACATATATAGTATATTATATATGCATATGTATTATATATACATATACACACAGCAGAGTGGAGGACTGAGAATTGAAATAAGGACACACGTAGAATATCTATTTGCTTGTTGCTTTCCAAAGCAAATGTAAACTAAGTCATTCACGTGGCTGAGGTTCATTAACATTTATAACATTTATAACTCAAAGGAAAAAAATCCATTTTTTTTTTACAGCTCTGAAAGCACAAAATCATATAATGAAAAGTATTCCAGATTTAGGAAATCTGCTTATTTTAGATTTTTTACCCCTAGATCTTGTGCTGTTAGTAAATCATTCAAATCTGTAGGGTGTCAATTTGTTCGTTAAAAAAATAAAACTAGGGGCGCCTGGGTGGCGCAGTCGGTTAAGCGTCCGACTTCAGCCAGGTCACGATCTCGCGGTCCGTGAGTTCGAGCCCCGCGTCGGGCTCTGGGCTGATGGCTCAGAGCCTGGAGCCTGTTTCTGATTCTGTGTCTCCCTCTCTCTCTGCCCCTCCCCCGTTCATGCTCTGTCTCTCTCTGTCTCAAAAATAAATAAATGTTAAAAAAAAAATTAAAAATAAAAAAATAAAAAAATAAAACTAGTTTTGGACCAGATAATAAGTCCTTTATAAGTGCTTGCCATTATTATGTACCCATCATACATAAAAAATTGTAAACATGGTCATATTTACTCATACATTAAAAAATTGTGTGTATTTTCCTGGTTAATCCCTGTGAGGATTCTGTGAGGTGGTCTTCTACAAATGCATAAATGGAGGCTAGACAAGCCACTTTGCTCGGGGTCACCTGGCTCACGTGTGGCCAAACGCAGATTAGGATACAGGTCTGTCTTCCTCCAGGTCTTTGCTCTTTATAATAACAATAGTCTTCATATGCCAGGCACTGGTTTTGGCCTGAGGACACAGCAGCAAGCATCAGAGATCAAGATGCTATTTTCACAGGAGACATTTGCTAGTACAGGTGTCCCCACGCTGCTGAGGCGGGCCATACAGGGAAACAAATTCACAGTGGCCCACAGGATAATGTAACTTTTTGAGGGAACCACAGGGAGCTCTGTGAGACTCCATACAAACTATTTGGATGTGATTGCTGAGTAAATTGAACTCTTCGGTATTTATTTTGGTGTGAGGGTGCATGGGCACAAGAGTTTGAGAACTTACGTTCTAGTGGTTTTTGGTAAGGAGTGGGGTAGAGGAAGAGCCTAGAACATTACAAACTGTATACCAACCAAAGATGCTTTCTAGCTGTGGTGTCTGACAGTAAATGAGCCTGGGGAAGTGCTTTTAGAGCAAGGGATAATTTAGTGGGGGGGAGGGGGTGTAGGTGAAGTCTTCTTGGGGACATGACTTTGGAACTTGAGGGCTTAGTCTTTAATTTTTTTTTTCTCAACCTTTATTTATTTTTGGGACAGAGAGAGACAGAGCATGAACGGGGGAGGGGCAGAGAGAGAGGGAGACACAGAATCGGAAACAGGCTCCAGGCTCTGAGCCATCAGCCCAGAGCCCGAGGCGGGGCTCGAACTCACGGGCCGCGAGATCGTGACCTGGCTGAAGTCTGACGCTTAACCGACTGCGCCACCCAGGCGCCCGGAGGGCTGAGTCTTTAAAGAGACTGTAGTGCAAAAGCCAGAGATGATTGTTCCAGGCCCAGAGGCTGACAGGGCTACTTGGCCTGGACGAGAAAGAGCCTGGCTCTGTGTATGGAGCAGAAGGAGCCTAGAGAGAGCGAGAGAGAGAGAGAGAGCGAGCAAAAGGGAGCCAGGTCATGCTGGCTCTGAAGAACATGATAGAGTGTTTTATCCTAAGCACAAGGTAAACAGCTTCCTTTCAGCTACACAATCCAGTAAGTCATTTATTCGTCATATTCTGGCTAATTAATAAACAAAATATGAACCCACCATTATCTAGACTTATTTGTGCTTTTACAAATATTTTATTATTGTCAGTCAATGTCCACAGCCACATATAATAGAAAATAATAGATTGATACTCTGGGAAATGACTACGGATACTCAAATTCACCTGGCTGGGATATGGCTGATTCCAGGGAAGTCTGGGGGATGTGATTTATTCACATGCAAAGTTAGCCTGTTTCTCTCTCTCTCTCTTTCTCTTTTTGAAACTGTAATTAATGCATAAATGTATTGTGAATTGCATTGTGCTTTCAAAAATATGGGTTGAAATCGTAACGTCCAAAGCTGTGGATATAACGTTGTTGGGAAATAAGATATAATCAAGTGACTATGTGGTCATTCTGGATTTGGGAGGCCCCTAAATGCAGTGACTGTGTTTATGCAAGAAAAAAATGTGAAGGCAGAGACACGCATGGGGAAAATGCCATGTGAAGAGAGAGACATGTGACAATCTCTTCCTCAAAGCCTCCAGGAGAAGCCAACCTTACTGACATTTTGATTTGGATTTCTGGCTTCCAGAAATGTGAGAGATTAAATTTCTGTTGTTTTTTTTTAACTGTTTAATTTATCATTTTAAAAGGGTCAGGTTATTAGTGGAAGGACAGAATGCTCTCAGGTTTCCATCTTCCTTTCTTTAAATACAACATTATTTTGATGCTAGAACTTGGGAAAAGCTTATTTTGGTATGTTGGCAAGCATTCTTAAAGAATAGGAGACAGAATACAGATGATCTTACAGAATACAGAATAATATTAACAGGTAATATTTTTATTCTGTTATCTCAAAGATTTCCCATGAAATGTGCCATTGTTTTAGAAATTAAATGAGTC
Source organism: Prionailurus viverrinus (assembly GCF_022837055.1). Classification (NCBI taxonomy): domain Eukaryota; kingdom Metazoa; phylum Chordata; class Mammalia; order Carnivora; family Felidae; genus Prionailurus; species Prionailurus viverrinus. Next base: position 21,802,417 of record NC_062564.1, read on the forward strand.
AGTTTTTGGTTTGTTTTTTTTTGTTTTTTTTTTTAATTTTTTTTTCAACGTTTATTTATTTTTGGGACAGAGAGAGACAGAGCATGAACGGGGGTGGGGCAGAGAGAGAGGGAGACACAGAATCGGAAACAGGCTCCAGGCTCTGAGCCATCAGCCCAGAGCCCGACGCGGGGCTCGAACTTGCAGACCGCGAGATCGTGACCTGGCTGAAGTCGGACGCTTAACCGACTGCGCCACCCAGGCGCCCCTGGTTTGTTTGGTTTTGATAATACAGTAAGAAGATGATGTATTTGTCTCTTCTATCCTGAAACATCAGGAAAGATAAATGGTCTCTCTCTAGATGCCTTGGCAGCATTAAAGAAGTAAACAGTGGCTTTTCATTCTGTTGGGTGGTCATATAGTCTCCACAGAAAATTGATATTTCTCAAGCACTCACAGAAAATATTGTTTTCATTTGAAGGTACGGGAAAAATAATCTGTTTAAAACAAGGCAGCAACATAACCAGAATTGGCACTTTAAAATGTGACCAAGTTTGACACATCGTATGGTTAACAACACTGTCAGCCACATCGAAATTCTGTTTGATAAGGCACCAGAGAAATATGATGATTTTAACTTTTTAGAATATTTATTTTCCATAGTGGTAGCATATCAGAATTATCTGTGATCTTTTTTTAAAAAAATATATAATATAAATAAATGCCTGGGTCTACCTCTGAGATTCTGATTCAAAGGTGTTGAGTAAGTATTGGGTATGTGTAGTTTATTTATTTATTTTTTAAAAAATGAGTGGGGTGATTTTATTTTTGGATGATATACAAAACTGTTAAATGAAATTAGAAATTGCAGTTTAAACAGTGGCATCAATTAAGAAGATTTTCAAGCACTTCTTTCCTTGACCTGGATTTTTTTTTATATGTAACCTTTCTTTTATTTTTATATAATTAGTTTTTCTGGCATTCTTTTTTTTTCATGTGGTGTTAACTAGTTTTCAGCCTGAAGAATTTCTCTTTACTATTTCTTTTTTATATATAATTTATTGTCAAATTGGTTTCCAACAAACACCCAGTGCTCATCCCAACAAGTGCCCTCCTCAATGCCCATCACCCACCCTCCCCTCCCTCCCACCCCCCATCAACCCTCAGTTTGTTCTCAGTATCCATGAGTCTCTTATGGTTTGCCTCCTTCCCTCTCTGTAACTTTTTCCCCCCTCTCATCCCCCACGGTCTTGTGTTAAGTTTCTCAAGATCCACATATGAATGAAAACATATGGTATCTGTCTTTCTCTGACTGATTTATTTCACTTAGCGTAATACCCTCCAGTTCTATCCACATTGCTAAAAATGGCCAGATTTCGTTCTTTCTCATTGCCAAGTAGTATTCCATTGTATATATAAACCACATCTTCTTTATCCATTTGTCAGTTGATGGACATTTAGAATCTTTCCATAATTTGGCTATTGTTGAAAGTGCTGCTATAAACATTGGGGTACATGTGCCCCTATGAATCAGCACTCCTGTATCAGTTGGGTAAATTCCTAGCAGTGCAATTGCTGGATCATAGGGTAGTTCTATTTTTAATTTTTTGAGGAATCTCCACACTGTTTTCTGAGCGGCTGCACCAGTTTGCATTCCCACCAACAGTGCAAGAGGGTTCCCATTTCTTCACATCCTCGCCAGCATCTATAGTCTCTAATTTGTTCATTTTAGCCACTCTGACTGGCGTGAGGCGGTATCTGAGTGTGGTTTTGATTTGTAATTCACTGATGATGAGTAACGTTAAGCATCTTTTCATGCGTCTGTTGGTCATCTGGATGTCTTCTTTAGAGAAGTGTCTATTCATGTCTTCTGCCCATTTCTTCACTGGATTATTTGTTTTTTGGGTGTGGAGTTTGGTGAGGTCTTTATAGGTTTTGGATACTAGCCCTTTATCTGATATGTCATTTGCAAATATCTTTTCCCACTCCATCAGCTGCCTTTTAGTTTTGTTGTTTTATTCCTTTTGGGTATGCGTAGTTTAAAAATCTTATGTGTGGTTCTGATGTACGGCCAAGATCAAAACCATGGACCCAACGGAAGTGAGTATTGCTAATAAAAAAGAAGTATTGGTGGGGGGTGGGGTATTCATGCTGTGTGCATGAATATAGCATAAGGTTCAGCATCTTAACAAATGTTTTAGTTTTGTAGTAGAACTTCCATAACTATTTCATTCTGGTTGTCCTCATTTAACTGGAGGTAGGGGCCAGGTTTAGAAATTAATTAAATCCAAACTAGTCATCTTTTCTACAGGCCTGGATGATTCATGTACGTTAGATGATTAACTCCCAAACTTTAATGTCTGAAGAATACTTAGGCAACCAGACTCCTTCAGTTTTTGAAGACAACTACACTTATAATTGAATTGCAGCATACAGAATGACATAATGCTGTTTGGAGAAATGATATAATTTAAAATTTTTAGTTTTAGTTATTTTCATATTTCAGAATAATTTTTTCCAGATCTTACTTTTTAAAATTTTTGTTTATTTACTTTTTTTAGCCACTGTGAAACTAGTAGTTGCTACATAAAAACCAATAGGGCATATTGGTAAAATCATCCTGGACATATTAAAACTATCTCTGGAACATGGTCTAAGATATTTGCTGATACTTTCCAAACCACTTTAGTGTTCCTCCTTCAGTCTCATGTAAAATATATTTAGACTTCAGTCAAGCTCTGAATTGAATATTCAAGCCATGTAAGGCATCTGAGAGCCTGATGCTACGGCATTTGAAGAAATGGCCTGAAGACACCAAAAGCTTGAGAAATAGCTTTATTTTCAGCTTCTTGCAATTAAAGAGAATTCATCAGGCATATGCACTTGATTACTAGGCAATGTTATCAGACATGTATATATGCATTAATTAGGCCAGAGCATCACAACACACAATAGCTGTGTTTTAATTATTAGACCAACTAGTTGCAGGTGCACGCACAACTGCACACACACACACACACACACACACACACACACATATCTTCACTCTGAACTGCTACTTTAGATATGTTGCTTTGTGAGTGTGAAGGAACATTTATCTCACCTCAACAAATGTCAGTTATACAAGTGCAATTGTTTTATTGCCCCAGTGATTCTGACGTTATTTTTTGAGAATCATAAAAGCTGCTTGTGACACAGCTCGATGATTTTACGGACATTTAACTGAAGATTGTATCTTTTTTGTACTATGCTCTTAATTCTAAAATACTGGGCTGTGCACGGAAAATGTGCTGTTACTACAGAAACAAACAGATCAATTGACAGGACACCCTTTGTCTAGAGCATTTTTGCAGGTCTGCATGTCAAGTTGGATGATGAATTGGGGAAGATACTTTGAAGGACAGATACACAGCATCAGATACACACACACACACACACACACACACACACACACACAAACAGACACACTCTAATGAATGCATATCTTGATGTTATATGGTACTTACCACTCAAGGGGATACAATGTTTTGTTATTGTTCTTGACACTGACCAACTATGTCACTTCTGAATCTAATATTCCCTCTGTCATTCCCATTATTGGATCCTGGCAAAGTTACCTAATGTACCACAGCAGATCCACTAAAAGTAAAAACTAGAGACTCTCTCTAGATGGTATCAACATACAAGCAATTTGTTTCCTTTAGCCAATAAAGGAGGATGCAACTTTCTTTCACCAAAGGCTGAGTTGTTGAAAACTTACACGTTATTCTGTTGGTGTTCTCGATGCGATGAGACAGCATTACTTCGTGGCAACTGTGCAGTTAGGGGGCACAGTTGCCTAGGATTGGGTCCCATGCTATCCCTTACTGCTGGGCAAACCCGGTCAAGTATGTAAACTCTGTGCTTCAGATTCCTTACCTAGACAATGAAGCTAATGATAGTACCTCTATCAGTGGGTTCAGGGAGAACTCGATGAGCTAATGACTACTAAGCACATAGAACAGTAGACAGCACAGTCAGGAATGTTAACCTTTGTTATCCGATTACTTTCGATATGCTTTTCATATCCATGAAACGACCTTTTCACCTTTAACTTTCTTCCTCATGATTCCACTTGGTAAAAACAAAAGTTGAAGCCAGCAACTGATTCGTTATGAAAAATAATCATGAAGGTAAAGAATTAATTTCTGGCTACTTGAGCTCAAAGAGAAGATAATGAATAAATCACTTTGCAAATGGGTAAGGTTTTGCACTGAAAAACATTGTATCAACCAAAGAAAGCTTAGGATGAATAAGGGCATTTCCTTTAATATGAATCTTACATTTTTAAGTATTTATCAAGATTTTAAATGAAAAAGTTAAGTAAAAAGAGAAGTGAGACAAGATAGTAACAGTTAGCTACTAGAGATCAATTGTGAACTGAGGAAACGAAGACTAATCATTTCCTGACCATCTGCTGAGTTTGGAGGAAAGTAGTAATCTTTAATTCATAGTTTTGAATATATCATTGATTTTCTGATTTAAGTAAGCCATGTACACTGTAGAAAACATAGAAATGTAAAAAACATTATAATGAAAAATACAATTTCTTCATTGTTTTATCAATCTAGGCTAAGTACTGGTAACATTTTAAAATTTTTTATGTGAAAAAATATTTTTATGTGAGATTTAATACGCACTCACAGTTTGGATCCCACTGTTAGGGATGACTGTGATAGCCTAGTTTTATTTTTATTTAAATAGTGTCTCTAGAGAAGTTTGTCACATTTTCTACATAAATATGACTTCTCATTAAAATACTACATTTATGATATGTCAATTATAAATATAATCAACTCAATATGGTTAGAATTAATTGACCATATGCTCAAAAGGTATAGTACTAGATATTAAAATCTATCCTGGAAATAACATACCTCCAGGAAATAGCATCTTCTTTTTAAGAGTTAACTTTCCAAGTAACTGGTGTCTAACCCTAATTTCTGGGTAGAAATTATTTTTGATGAAGAATTTTCAAATAAATGTATTATTAGTATTTATTGATATAAAATTGGTGTATACGACTGTATGTTTCAAGTATACATTATAATTTAACATCTGTGTGCACTACAAAGTGATCACCACTGAAAGTTTAATTGCCATTAATCACCATAGGATAAACCCTCTTCACCCATTTTACTCACCCCCACCCCCTATTCCTTTCCCTTCTGGTAACCACCAATCTAGTCTTTGTATCTATGGGTTTGTTTTGTTCTGTTTTGTTGGCTCATTTTTTTGTTGTTGTTTTTTAGATTCCAGATTTGAATCAGGGCATATGGCATTGTTTTTCTCCATCTGACTTATTTCACTTAGCATGATACCTACAAGTTCCATTCATGTTGGCACAAACAGCAAGCTTTTATTCTTTTTTTATGGCCGAGTAGAATTTCATTGTGTGTATATATATATATATATATATATATATATATATATATATATATATATAACATATATACACGTCTATTCATTCATCTAGTAAGGGACTTTTAGGTTGTTTCCATATCTTGGCTATTGTAAATAATGGTGCAATGAACATAGCAAATGTTTTCTTGTAACAGCATTTTGTCTTCTTTGGACAAATACCTTCTTTGGATCATACAGTAGTTCTATTCGTAATTTTTGAGAAATCTCCATACTGTTTTCCATAAAGGCTGCACCAGATTACATTCCCACCAATAGGGTTAAGGGTTTCCTTTTCTCTACATCCTCTTTATTTCTTATCTTATTGATAATAGCCATTCTAACTGGTATGAGGTGATATTGTGGTTTTGATTTGCATTTCCTTGATGATTAGTGGTGTTTAGCATATTTTCATGTGCCTATTGGCCATCTGTATGTCTTCTTTAGATGAATGTCTGTTCATATCCTCTGCCCATTTTTAAATCGGGTTATTTGTTTTTCTTATTTTATAGTTGTAAGAGTTCTTAATATAGTTTGGACATTCATTTTTTTTTCAGATATATGAGTTGCAAAAATCTCCCATTCAGTAGCTTGCCTTTTTGTTTTGATGATGGTTTCTTTGATGTGCAGAAGCTTTTTATTTTGCCCTAAGTCTATTTATTTTTGCTTTTGTTCCTTTAGCTTTGGCGTTAGCTCCACAAAAGTATCACTATAACCAATATCCAATGTTTACCACTTATGTTTCTTACCAATTATGTTAGCAATTTATGCTTTCAGGTCTTACATTCACATCTTGAATCCACTTTGACTTAATTTTTGTTTGCAGTATAAAGTGGTGGTCTAGTTTCATTCTTTGGTATGTGGCTCTCCATTTTTATAATGTGATTTATTGAAGAGACTGTCATTTCTTTATTGTATATTATTGGCTCTTTTGTCATCAATTTATTGTCCATATATGTGTGAATTTAATTTTGGTCTCTCAGGTCAGTTCCATTGCTCTCTGTCTGTTTTTGTGCCAATACTGTACTATTTTGGTTATTATAATTTTGTAGTATAAGTTGAAATCAGGGAGCATGATACCTTCAGCTTTATTCTTTTTCAAGATCACTTTAGTTATTCAGTCTTTTGTTACATACAAATTTTAGGTTTCTTTGTCCTAGTTCTCTGAAAAATGCCATTGGTATTTTGGTGGAGGTTGTATTAAATCCGTAGATTGCTTTTGGTGGTATGAACATTTTAACAATATTAATTTTTTCATGCCATGAGCATTGAATATCCTTTCATTTCTTTCTTTCTTTAGTTTCTTCTAAATGTCAGTGTATAGTTCTTTCATCTCCTTGGTTAAAAAGTTATTACTAGATATATGTTTTGATGCAGTTGTAAGTGGGATTGCTTTATTAATTTCTCTTTCTGTTGTTACTAACATATCAAAACATAATAGATTTTTGCATGATGATTTTGTACCCTATTACTTTATTGAATCCATTTATTAGTTCTAAAACTTTTTAAATTAGTTTTAAAAAACCTTTTAATGAATTTATTTTATTTATTAGTTCTAAAAGTTTTCAAAAGTCCTTAGAGTTTTCTGGGGCACCTGGGTGGCTCAGTCGGTTGAGCAGCTGTCTTCGACTCAGGTCATGAGCTTGCGGTTTGTGAGTTCCAGTTCCACATTGGGCTCTGTGCTGACAGCTTGGAGCCTGGAATTTGCTTCGGATTCTGTGTCTCCCCTCTCTTTGCCCCTCCCCCCACTTATGCTCTATCTCTCTCTCTGTCTCTCTCAAAAATAAACATCGAGAAAATGGCAGCGTAGGAGGACGCTGGGCTCACCGCGTCCTGCTGATCACTTAGATTCCACCCACATCTGCCTAAATAACCCAGAAAACAGCCAGAAGACTAGCAGAACGGACTCTCCAGAGCCAAGCGTAGACAAGAGGCCCACGGAAGAGGGTAGGAAGGGCAGAGAGGGGGTATGCGCTACACAGACTGGCAGGAGGGAGCCGGGGCAGTGAAGGAGCAGCCCTCCTGGCAAGGCAGAGCCCCCAAGTCTGACTTGCAAAAGCGGAGGGGCCGGACTGCATGAGTTCTGACAGCCAGCGGGACTTAACATCTGGAATGTTAAAAGTCAACAGCTCTGCTTAGAGAGTGGGAGGGCGAGAGGACCCCAGGAGGGAGAGTTGTTGAGCCCCAGAAAACAGAGCTCAGCTCGGCAGGGAACAAAGGCACCGGCCACTGCCATTTCCCTCTCCCATCCCCAGGCGAAATCCCAAAGGGAACCAGTTCCCATCACTGAACTTGCTTGCACTGCACAAACGCCCAACGCTGTGCTTCTGTGGATCCATCAGTCCAATGGGTCTGCCTCCCTCCTGGTGCTGCAGGGCCCCTCCCACAGGGGACCACCTATGGCAAAGTGAGCTAAGCCTGCCCCTCCCGCCCCCTGTGCACCTTGCAGATCCCCTTGGCTAATATGCCAGATCCCATCAAAGCAGCACCACAAGCCTGGCAGTGTCCAAGTAGCCCAGACAGGGGCCACACCACTCCACAGTGAGTCCTGCCCCTGGGAGAGGGGAAGATAAGGTACACACCAGTCTGACTGTGGCCCCAGTGGTGGGCTGGGGACAGACATCGGGTCTGACTGTGGCCCTGCCCACCAATACAAGTTACTCCAGACAGCACAGGGGAAGTGCCCCACAGTTCTGCACCACTCCAGGGACTCTCCAAAATGAAGAAACGGAAGAATTCTCCTCAAAAGAAACTCCAGGAAGTAGCTACAGCTAAGGAATTGATCAAAAACAATTTAAGCTATATAATGAACCATGAATTTAGAATAATAGTCATAGAATTAATCACCGGGCTTGATAAAAGTATAGAGGACAGCAGAGAATCTATTGCTACAGAGATCAAGGGACTAAGAAATAGTCACGAGGAGCTAAAAACTGCTATAAATGAGGTGCAAAATAAAATGGAGGCGGCCATAGCAAGGATTGAAGAGGCAGAGGAGAGAATAGGTGAACTAGAAGATAAAATTATGAAAAAAGGAGAAGCTGAGAAAAAAGAGAGATTAAAAAAAACATCCAGGAGTATGAGGGGAGAATTAGAGAACTAAGTGATGCAATCAAACAGAACAATATCTGTATAATAGGGATTCCAGAAGAGGAAGAGAGAGAGAAAGGGGCTGAAGGTGAGAACTTCCCTCATCTGGGGAAGGAAACAGGCATTGAAATCCAAGAGGCACAGAGAACTCCCTTCAAACGTAACTTCAATCGATCTTCTGCACAACATGTCATAGTGAAACTGGCAAAATACACGGATAAAGAGAAAATTATGAAAGCAGCTAGGGATAAACACGCTCTAACATATAAAGGGAGACCGATAAGACTAGTGACGGATCTATCTACTGAAACATGGCAGGCCAGAAAGGAATGGCAGGAAATCTTCAATGGGATGAATGGAAAAAATATGTAGCTGAGAATCCTTTATCCAGCAAGTCTGTCATTCAGAATAAAAGGAGAGATAAAGGTCTTCCCAAACAAACAAAAACTGAAGGAATTCATCACCACTAAACCAGCCCTACAAGAGATCCTAAGGGGGATTCTGTGAGTGAAATGTTGCAAGGACCACAAAATACCAGAGACATCACTACAAGCATGAAACCTACAGACATCACAATGACTCTAAACCCATATCTTTCAATAATAACACTGAATGTAAATGGACTAAGTGCTCCAACCAAAAGACATAGGGTATCAGAATGGATAAAAAAACAAGACCCATTTATTTGCTGTCTACAAGAGGCTCATTTCAGACTTTAGGACACCTTCAGATTGAAAGTGAGGGGATGGAGAACTATCTATCATGCTACTGGAAGTCAAAAGAAAGCTGGAGTAGCCATACTTATATCAGACAAACTAGACTTTACATTAAAGGCTATAACAAGAGATGAAGAAGGGCATTATATAATAGTTACAGGGTCTATCCATCAGGAAGAGCTAACAATTATAAATGTCTATGCGCCAAATACGGGAGCCCCCAAATATATAAAACAATGAATCAGAAACATAAGCAACCTTATTGATAAGAATGTGATAATTGCAGAGGACTTTAATACTCCACTTACTGCAATGGATAGATCATCTAGACACAGGGTCAATAAAGAAGCAAGGGCCCTGAATGATACATCGGACAAGATGGACTTGACAGATATATTTACATCTCTGCATCCCAAAGCAACAGAATATACTTTCTTCTCGAGTGCACATGGAACATTCTCCAAGATAGATCACATACTGGGTCACAAAACAGCCCTTCATAAGTTTACCAGAATTGAAATTATACCATGCATACTTTCAGACCACAATGCTATGAAGCTTGAAATCAACCACAGGAAAAAGTCTGGAAAACCTCCAAAAGCATGGAGGTTAAAGAACACCCTACTAAAGAATGAATGGGTCAACCAGGCAATTAAAGAAGAAATTAAAAAATACATGGAAACAAATGAAAATGAAAATACAACAATTCAAATGCTTTGGGATGCAGCAAAGGCAGTCCTGAGAGGAAAATACATTGCCATCCAGGCCTATCTCAAGAAACAAGAAAAATCCCAAATACAAAATCTAACAGCACACCTAAAGGAAATAGAAGCAGAACAGCAAAGACACCCCAAACCCAGCAGAAGAAGAGAAATAATAAAGATCAGAACAGATAAACAATATAGAATCTAAAAAAAACTGTAGAGCAGATCAATGAAACCAAGAATTGTTTTTTTGAAAAAATAAACAAAATTGATAAACCTTTAGCCAGGCTTCTCAAAAAGAGGGAGATGACACAAATAGATAAAATCATGAATGAAAATGGAATTATTACAACCAATCCCTCAGAAACACAAGCAATTATCAGGGAATACTATGAAAAATTATATGCCAACAAATTGGACAACCTGGAAGAAATGGACAAATTTTAAACACCCACACTCTTCCAAAACTCAGTCAGGAGGAAATAGAAAGCTTGAACAGACCCATAACCAGCGAAGAAATTGAATCACTTATCAAAAATCTCCCAACAAATAAGAGTCCAGGACCAGATGGCTTCCCAGGGGAGTTCTACCAGACGTTTAAAGCAGAGATAATACCTATCCTTACCTACCTATCCTTTATTATCCTAAAGCAGAGATAATAGCTATTCCAAGAAATAGAAAGGGAAGGAAAACTTCCAGACTCATTCTATGAAGCCAGTAGTACTTTGATTCCTAAACCAGACAGAGACCCAGTAAAAAAAGAGAACTACAGGCCAATATCCCTGATGAATATGGATGCAAAAATTCTCAATAAGATACTAGCAAATCAAATTCAATGGCATATAAAAAGAATTATTTACCATGATCACGTGGGATTCATTCCTGGGATACAGGGCTGCTTCAACATTTGCAAATCAATCAACGTGATACATCACATTAATAAAAGAAAAGAGAAGAACCATATGATCCTGTCAATCGATGCAGAAAAGGCATTTGACAAAATTCAGCACCCTTTCTTAATAAAAACCCTTGAGAAAGTCGGGATAGAAGGAACATACTTAAACATCATAAAAGCCTTTTATGAAAAGCCCACAGCTAACATCATCCTCAACGGGGAAAAACTGAGAGCTTTTTCCCTGAGATCAGGAACACGACAGGGATGCCCACTCTCACCGCTGTTGTTTAACATAGTGCTGGAAGTTCTAGCATCAGCAATCAGAGAACGAAAGGAAATCAAAGGCATCCAAATTGGCAAAGATGAAGTCAAGCTTTCACTTTTTGCAGATGAAATGATACTATACATGGAAAATCCGATAGACTCCACCCAAAGTCTGCTAGAACTGATACATGAATTCAGCAAAGTTGCAGGATAGAAAATCAATGTACGGAAATCAGTTGCATTCTTATACACTAACAATGAAGCAACAGAAAGTCAAATAAATAAACTAATCCCATTCACAATTGCACCAAGAAGCATAAAATACCTAGGAATAAATCTAACCCAAGATGTAAGAGATCTGTATGCTGAAAACTATAGAAAACTTATGAAGGTAATTGAAGAAGATATAAAGAAATGGAAAGACATTCCCTGCTCATGGATTGGAAGAATAAATATTGTCAAAATGTCAATACTACCCAAAGCAATCTACACATTCAATGCAATCCCAATCAAAATTGCACCAGCATTGTTCTTGAAGCTAGAGCAAGTAATCCTAAAATTTGTATGGAACCACAAAAGGCCCCGAATAGCCAAAGCAATTTTGAAGAAGAAGACCAAAGCAGGAGGCATCACAATCCCAGACTTTAGCCTCTACTACAAAGCTGTCGTCATCAAGACAGCATGGTATTGGCACAAAAACAGACACATAGACCAATGGAATAGAATAGAAACTCCAGAACTAGACCCACAAACGTATGGCCACCTAATCTTTGACAAAGCAGGAAAGAATATCCAATGGCAAAGACAGTCTCTTTAACAAATGATGCTGGGATAACTGGACAGCAACATGCAGAAGGATGAAACTAGACCACTTTCTTACATCATTCACAAAAATAAACTCAAAATGGATAAAGGACCTGAATGTGAGACAGGAAAGCATAAAAATCCTAGAGGAGAAAGCAGGAAAAAAACCTCTCTGACCTCAGCCGCTCACTGGGTGTTGTATGGAAACCAATTTGACAATAAATTTCACATTTAAAAAAATTTTTTAAATAATAAATAAGCATCAAAAAAAATTTTAAAAGTCCTTAGAATTTTCTATGTATAGCATCATGTCATCTGCAAAATAGGGACAGTTTTACTTTTTTTTTCTGATTTGGGTATTTAAAAAATTTTTTCTTACCTAATTGCTCTGTCTAGGACTTCAATACTATATTGAACAAAAGTGAGAGTGAGCATCTCTATCTTGTTCCTGATCTTGGAAGAAAAATTTTCACTTTTCACCATTGAGTGTGATGTTAACTGTAGGTTTTATAATATGGCCTTAAATATATTTAGGTACAGTCCCTCTCTACCTACTTTGTTGAGGATTTTTATCATAACCGGATGTTGAATTTTGTCAGACACTCTTTCTGCATCTATTAAGTTGATCATATGATTTTTATCCTTTATCTGTTAATGTGGTTAATTTGCAGATGTTGAAGTACCCTTACATTTCTGGAATAAATCCCACTTGATCATGGTACATGATCCTTTGAATGTAATGTTGAATATGGTTTGCTAATATTTAGCAAATGGCCCATGTTTTGTATTTTTGATATCACATATTAAATCTTTTTTTAAATTTTATGTATCCTTTAACTAGTTAATGTAGTTAATTTTATTATTTTTGTCTTTTAACCTTCATACTTGCTTTATAAGTAATTGGTCCACTGCTTTTACTATATATTTACCTTTTCCAGGGAAACTTTTACTTCCTTATGTTTTCTTATTATTAATTAGTGTCATTTCTTTTCAGTTTGGAGAAGTCCCTTTCAGATTTCTTGTATGGCCAATTTAGTTGGGACACACTCCATTAGCCTTTGCTTGTCTGGCATACCCTTAATCTTTCTTTTTTCTTTTTTTCTTTTGTTTTAAATTCTGAATGATAACCTTGCTGGGTGCAGAATTCTTGGATGGAAGTCTTTTTCAGCACTTCAAAAATGTCATGTCACTCTCTTCTGGCCTACAAAGTTTCTACTGAAAAATCTGCTGGTAGCCTTATGGGGTTTCCCTTGTATATAATAAGCTGTTTTTCTCTTGCTGCTTTTAAGAGTCTCTCTTCAACTTTTACCATTGTAATTATGTGTCATGGTATGCATCTATTTAGGTTCATCTTATTTGAAATTCTCTGGGGTTCCTGGACCTGTACATCCATTTTCTTCTTCAGACGAGGTAAGTTTTCACCCATTACTTCTTCACGTAAGTTTTCTGGCCCTTTCTCTATTTCTTATCTTTCTGGGACCCATATCATATGAATGTTATTCTGCTTGATGTTGTGACAAAGGTCCTTTAATTTATCTTCATTTTTTTCTCGTTTATTTTTTCTTTCTGTTCTGTCTGGGTGAGTTCTATTGTGTTGTCCTCCAGCTCACTTATCCAGTCTTTGGCTTCATCCAGTCTGCTGTTGAACCCCTCTAGTGTATTTTTACAGTTCAATTATATTTTTCAGCTCTATATCTTATGTTTTCAACTTAGATATTCTTTCTCTTTGTTGAGGATCTCAGTGTGTTTATCTAGTCTTCTCCCAAGTTTAGTGAGCATCTTTATGACTATCCCTTTGAACACTGTTTCAGGTAGATTGCTTATCTCTATTTCATGAATGTCTTTTTCTGATGTTTTGTCTTATTCTTTTGTTTGGAACATATGCCCCTGTCTCCTCATTTTGTTTGACTCTCTGTGTTTATTTCTATTTATAAAGAAAACACCTATCTCTCTCAGTCTTGAAGGAACGGTCTTATGTAGGAGATGTCATGTAGAGCCTAAAAGTGCAGTCCCCTCTGACCACCAAGGTTGGGAGCTCAAGGGGCATACCCTATGTGAGGTGTGTGTACCTATCTGCTGTAGCAGGGCCATATATATAGCATGAGGATTGGCAGGGCAAGCACCTGACATAGCTGTGACACATGGTTTCACTGTAGTAGTGGCTCGGGTTCTCAGCTGAGCATGCCCGCCAGCTCTAGCATGTTACAGGGATAGTTCCAAAGTGGTGCCAAGGCTAACATTAGCAAGGTATGATAAGGTCACAAACATGGCACCCCCCCCTCCATGTCTCCATCTCTGGAGAAAGTCCCAACAGTTTTCTGTTGCTCTGGTGGTCATTTTAAGGTTAGCAAATTGATTTCCTTCACATATGCCCTAGGCAGTTTTCAAATTGTTTTTTTTTTCCGGGTCCCAAGTTGAGTGAGTCTGCTTGCAAGCCCTATAAGAGTGAGTTCTTTGTTCCCTATGGTTCCTGCATATAATCCCCACTGGGTCTGAAAACCCAGTATTTAAGTGGCTTATCTTTTTCATGAAGGATCTAACTGTTGGAGTACCTGATGTGATACAAACCTCTTACTCCTCAAAAGAGAAGTTTAATATTTTTGACACACAGTTCCTGGGGTTGGTTTATTTTTATTTTTATTTTTATTTTTATTTGTTTGGGTTTTTTTTGTTTTGTTGTTGTTTTTTGGTAAGACGTTTCTCTCTCTCTCTTACCTGCCTCAATGCTGTCCTTTTTGACTTTTTTGTAAAGACTCAGTTCGTCGAGTTTTTTGGGTTTTATAGAAGAAATTATTTCATATCCAGTTATATATTTGTTGTATCCATGGAAAGGAATGAACTCAGGATCTTCCTATGCCACCATCTTGAATCGAACTTCTCCACAAAAGAATTATAGTGAGTTAACTGATTACCATTCCAATATTTGTCCCTATCTTAATTATTTTTATCATTTCTCTTGTTGGACATTCAGATTTTAAAGTTTTTGCTATTGTAAATAAAGTTACAATGAGTGTTCTCTTATGAAAATCTTTTACCTCATTTATTATTGTTACCTTAAGGTCAATTTCTAGAAATGAAAGTGCTTCAACAAAAAGATTGCATATGCTAATACTCTAGAGACACAGGACCAACTTCTTTTTCTCTAGGTGGTTCCTGTTTGCATTCATCCCAACAGTTTATGGGAATGCACATCTCACTGAAGTCATGATGACAGAAGGTATGCTAATTTATATTTTTAATTTGATAGAAATATGTATATTGTTATATACTGAATGTTTTGTCCCCTGAAGTTCATATGTTGAAATCTAATTCTCATGTGATGATATTTAGAGGTGGGGCCTTTGAGGAGTTATTTATTGGGTCATGAGGGCTTCATGGGATTAGTGCCCTTATGAAAGGAGTCCAGAGAGCTAGTTTGTTTTCCTTCTCCCATGTGAGGATGAGAAGTTGGTCACAATCCTGATGAGGGCCCTTACCAGAACCTACCCATGCTGGCACCCTGATCTCAGATTTCCAGCCTCCTGAACTGTGAGAAATCAATTTCTGTTGTTGATAAGCCACCCAGTCTAAGGTACATTGTTACAGCAGTCTGAACTAAGATGTATATGGTTATTTCCAATTTGTATTTCTTGCATTACTAGGTAGATTTAATTTTAAAGTGATTTTAATCTTTCTTTCTTCTTTCTAGAATTTCTTGCTAATGCCTGCCAATTTTTCTTTTGTGGCATTTATTATTTCTGTTACTTGTATGTATATCTTACATAGGTTATATAAACTGCAAGTTTTTTTCTCAGTATCTACTCACTCCTCTTCCCAGTAATAGACTTTTGGACTCAGGGCAGCTAAGGAGTATATTTCCCAGCCCCTAAGTAGCTATATATGGTCATATGACTAAACTATAGCCAATGAGATCTGAATGAAGTTGGGTTATGAAGTTTTGGGCTATGCTTTAAAGGGGGGTAGTATAGCCTTTTCTTCCTTTCCTAGAGTGGAAACTCTTATTCATTGCCATTTTCAGTTTATTCTCTTGCTTTATGGTTGAAAAATACATTTATTGATAAGAAGAATGTTCTTTCTTGCTTCTGAAATTAATAGACTTTAAAACAATGGCTTCTGGATTGCCTAAGCGGGCATGGTGGCAATTCTAGGCCTCAGTTACCTGCTTTAAGAAAAGAACCATCATGTTAAATCACTAACTGGATTTTCAAATAAAGTGGTTGACATACACAAACAAGAAGTAATCGTTTGTGTCAATCTATCTTGTCTCATTGAATAATATGGAAAATCTGAGCAATGTTAAATAAAGATTTTGGTAATAGACACTTTTTCTTATCCTTGAAAATATGCCTCTTCAGTATAGCTTTCCTTATGGTTTGTTAAAACAAAATTTTAAGTTTATTTATTTTGAGAGAGAGAGAGAGAGTATGCATGCATGTCCATGTGAGTGGAAGAGGGCAGAGAAAGAGGAAGGGAGACAATCCCAAGCAGGCTACACACTGACAGCACAGAGCCTGATGCGGGGCTTGAACTCATAAAACCGTGAGATCATGACCTGAACTGAAATCAAGAGGCTGTTGCTTAACCAAGTGAGCCACCCAGGTACCTCTAAATATTTTGTATCTTGTTATAGATGTGTCTTTGTATTGTATTTCAATTCTGGTATACATCACTTAAATAATTAGGAGTATTTGTTGAGTTCATCTAAATATCTCTTCAGCATCTATTAAGATGATTCTATGCTTTTCCTTTCAACCATTGGTATGATCAATATATTAATGATATTTTTATTGTTGAATAAAGGTCATTGCAATGCTAGAATTTATCTAGGAATGAGAATGTATTGTAAGATTTGATTTGGTGATATTTTGATTTGGTGATATATCACCTTTTTGCATATTTTTTCTTAAGTGAAATTGACAAGAAGTTTTCCCATTTTGTGCCTATTTTGTTGTTTTTTTTTAATTTTTAGAGTATGTTTGATGAAAAAATTGAGGTTTTTTTATATATTTCTAAATTCTGGGAAAACTATTTGCATCTAAAACTATCTACACCTGGTGCATGTCCTGGAATTAATATTTTTGGTCAACATAAATTCTTACTGGCTTATTGTTGAACCATTTTGTTCATAAAGTTCAATTATTTTATGTATATTTCTTAATTTTTTGGTTTAGAATTTTATTAAATATTCTTTTCAACGTTATAACCTCTTCGTATCCAGTTTATCACTTTTCTTACTCATTTGTTTTTTCCCCCTCGCTTTACCTAATGAGAGATTCTATGTCTGATATAATTTGCTGCAACTCTCCAGGGAAGGAGGAAGTCCTCAATAACACCAAGGTTATTTTTGCTTTGCTTATGGAAAATTCCTTTCCCAACTTTCTGAAAAAGAAGGTCCTGGAATCTTCATTAGGATTTCCTATTATGCGGGATTGGGTTGGAGTCTTTGCTGGTTGTGTTGGACTCATTGCCTCTTTCATTATGATTCTGTATGTACTCTATGAAACAGTAGTGCTTCAAATTTGTGAGAGTGCATAAGAACCCTGCTAATTTTCAGTGCTGAACAAAGGTTACTTATTATTTTATTTACTTGTTGCTTTTATCAAACATTTTACATTTTACTTGTGGTGGTGGGAGTTAGTGTTATAGCAGGAGTTCGGTGGAGAGTATTAGATGCTTTGACACTCTAGCCATTTTATCAGGATTTCCATATTTAATTTTTGAAAGAACTCAGATACATTTTGGAGTATAGAGCCAAAGTCAATTTTTATCTAGGTATCCAATTTTTCCAGGGCAATTTCCTCCATGATCTTATCCATTTTGGATTGGGTGGTGATGCTTCTTGTGTCATGTACGAATTTAGGTTCCATTCAGAATTTTCTTCTCTCTGAATTATTTTTGTACTAGGCACATGGTAGCTTTCTAATATGCGTTGCATTTCAATCTAGTTTTACAAGACAGACTCCTCTGCATTTTTAGAACACATTTGATTCTGTCCTGTTCTAAGCATGATTCTTTCCATTAGATCTTTCAAGTCATGAGTCTTATCATGGTCAGCTTTGTATGTCTTTTTGGCTAGGATATAGTGCCCAACTATTCAAGTAAATGCTTGTTGCTGTGAAGGCACTTGATGGACGTGGTTAACATCTACCATCAGTTGATTTTTAGTGAAGATTATCCTTAACAGTCTGGGTGGGCTACATCTAATCAGTCGAAAGGCCTTAAGAGCAAAACTGCTATTTCCCTGAGATACAGGAACCCCCCAGTGGTGTGGACTCAGTGTCATCTCCTGAAGAGTGTCCACTCAGCCCTACCGACTTCAGACTTGCCCGTCCCATAATCGAGTAAGCCTACTCCTTGATCTCTCCCCCTCTCCCTCAGTCTCTCCCTCTTTCCTTCCCTTCTTTCTTTCCACGCTTCTGCCCCCCCCCCCTCATTATCTTTCTCTCTCATTTCTTTATTTCTTTCTCTCTGGTGGGACCCTGACTGACACAGAGGCCTATAAATGTTTCTTCAGTGACAAAGAATATTTCCTCTTTAAATCTTTTAAACTTGACTGATGGAATCTACTGCATAAAAGGCCAGATACTATTCCATAATCTTACATATTGTGAAAACTGATAGTACTAGCTTCAGGATTTAAACAGGGGGAAAAAGATATTTTTTCCACTCACTATGACACTAAGTTAACATATGCCAACACCGTCTGTCTGTACCAGCCAAGCAAGACGAAAAGTGTATTATGTCTTTCCAAGGTGAGATGGTAATCGTTCCTAAGTAAATGAAAGAAAAAGTTTACTTTACATAGCCTCTATTGAAATGTATTTATTGTGGGGTGTCTGGGTGGCTCAGTTGGTTAAGTGGCCAACTTTGGCTCAGGTCATGGTATCACGGTTTGTGGGGTCGAGCCCCACATCGGTCTCTGTGCTGACAGGTCAGAGCCTAGGTCCCGCTTCAGATTCTATGTCTCCCCCTCTCTCTGCCCCTCCACGGCTTGCACTCTGTCTCTCCCCCTCTCTCTCAAAAAGGAAATAAACATTAAAAAAAATTAAAAAAAAAAGAAGTGTATTTATTGTGCTACTAGGCACAAACTCTGTGTTAATGGTGCTAGATTGCCGAATAAGAGAATGGAGATATTCGCCTGGACATAAATCACCCTCCACTGATGTCTTCTCTCACTGTTCTGGAAACTCATAGAAAAGTGTTGTTTACATCTTTTATGATAAGAGGATAAAGCATGTGCTTTACTGATTCTCAGGAAGATTCCCAAAAATGACTTTCACTATTTTCTCGGGAATACAATTTTATGTGAGAAACAATCCTGAGAATTGAGATAGCATTTGCTTCTCTTTTAGATTAAACACCAGACTCCTGTGGATGTGCTATGTTTTCTCTTCCAGTGTCGATTCACATTAACGCATCTCCATTCTGAAACTCATTGGTATGGCTTCTTGTAACTAAAAAACTCTTCTGGCAATGCTGAAAACTCAAATGACTGCTCTATAAATGTAGGCACATTATCAGAAATTGTTAGCACTAGCGCTACACAAATGGGTATACAGAGCATTAAACTTGTTCTTGCTCTCTTTTCCTGTAGCTGTAATGACATTCTGAAATACTGCTTAAGGGAGGATTATCGGAGGATAAAATCAATATCTCTGCACTTTTACCAATCTTCATAAGAAATCAACTAATGAATAGCAAAAGAGTGATTGGCTTTATTCTGCATTTTTCTCCAAGCTTGACAATAAACTATTCTTGCTTCAGAAAAAAGACATTAACATCAGCCCAGTTGCTAAGTACCGAATGACACATTTCTTTAACTACATTCATGCAGTTTATCATTTGTTTTGGTAGTGAATCTGCTTTACCTTATGCTTAGGTTTGTGTGTGTGTGTGTGTGTGTGTGTGTGTGTGTGTGTGTGTGAAACTGTATGCTAAGTGTCCTGTTAATTGAACAGGATTATTGTATGAATTGTATGAATTTGTATGAATTGTATGAAATTATATGAAAATTATGCATTACTCCTTAATTTGAAAAGAGAGGTTTTTTTTTTAAATTCCTCTCTAATTTTTTTATGCTCTAAAACTTTTCTCTCTACAAGTCCTACATAGAGCAATTAGAGTTGATAAAGATAAAAGAGCTTAATGGTGTGTGTGTGTGTGTGTGTGTGTGGTGTGTGTGTGTGTGTGTTGGGGAAGAATTTGTAAAACACACCAAGTATTAACTGAATTGAAAGTATTATTTGTGGATATTTTATCATATGCCTCACAAATTTTTACATCATTTTGGAAATGCTGCAAGGATATGAGGGTTCTTTTAATTATTCATAATTTTATTTTATTTTATTTTATTTTTTTAATTTTTTTTTCAACGTTTATTTATTTTTGGGACAGAGAGAAAGAGCATGACCAGGGGAGGGACAGAGAGAGAGGGAGACACAGAATCAGAAACAGGCTCCAGGCTCTGAGCCATCAGCCCAGAGCCCGACGCGGGGCTCGAACTCCCGGACCGCGAGATCGTGACCTGGCTGAAGTCGGACGCTTAACCAACTGCGCCACCCAGGCGCCCCAAATTATTCATAATTTTAAATAGGAGTCAAAGATGAGACAATTTTCTGATTAGGAGAAAAGAGTAGGCAGCCCAAATACCAAATTTACATTTGGTCTGAAATGCTCACATTCCAGAAATATGTTTATGTATGTAAACACACATATTCCATGCTATTCAGTCTAGATTAGAATATTTGATTGCATTAATTAATTAACTTTGGTAACCCTTCTCAATTTTATTTCCTGTTAGTGTCACTTCTATGCTTTGTGCACAAAGTTTTTCTTGAATCATACTATAATTCTAGAATTTCTTCTTTACTAAATCCAATAATCAACATTCAGGTTTCATAGTATTGCATTTGTCAGTAGCATTTGACACCATCCGTTATTCTTCTAGCTTTAATCATATAGCTTCCAGAGTAATTCTTGCTCATAATTTTTCCTTCTTCACTGATTACTCTCTATATTATTTTCCCATTGCTATAGAACAAATCATCAGAGAATTAGTGGCTTAAAATAACACCCATTCATTATCTTACAGTTTCTGCAGGTCAGAAATCTAGCTCAGAGTCCAGTAAGGCTGAAACCAAAATGTTGGCTAGACTGCACTGTCATCCAGAGGTCTGATTGGGGAATAACCCACTTCTATGCTCATTCATGTCAGAACTCATTTCTGATGGTTGTGCGACTGACTACCCTATTCTCTTGCTGGCTAATATGTTGGGGTTGTTCCCACTCCTCAGGTTGTTCTCTGGTCCTTGGTATGTGGCGCTCTCACAACCTGTCTCAAGACATGGCTTTGGGGTGCATCTGGGGGGGCTCAGTTAAGTGTCTGATTTCAGCACGGTTTGTGAGTTCAAGTCCCACATCGCCCCACATCGGGCTCTCTATTGTCAGCACAGACCCTGCTTCAGATCCTCTGTCCTCCTCTCTCTCTGCCCCTCCCCTGCTCATTTTCTTCCTCCCTCTCTCTTGCTCGCTCTCAAAATAAATAAATAAATAAATAGACCTAAAAAAATATGGCTGCGAGATTCTTGAAGATTGACAAGAGACTTTCTCACACTTTGAGTCTCTTCCTCAATAGCTACCTTTAGAGCTATTGACTTCCTTCAAGTGCTTGCCTGATCAGGCTGGGCCAACTCGGGGTACCTCCCTTTGATTAACTTTTAGTCTACTGATTAGGGACCTTAATTATATCTGCAAACTCCCTTACCTTCGCCACCTGATGTAACCTAATCATGGGAGTAAAATTGCATCACAGTCCAGGGGAATGGTTATGCAGGCTGGGTACACCAGGGAGCAGGAATTTTGGAGTCTTTCTGAGAATTTCTTCTATCACATTCCTTCTAAGTCCCCTTCTCTGACCTTTTCTCATCTCTCCAACCCCTTGGTGCTCCAAGGCCCCGTGGTTCAGCCTTTGGTTCTCTGTCTTGTTTGACTTGGCTGACACCCTAGATGACCATATCATTCTGATCTACTGGACACTATTTAATGCTGCTGAGTCCAAATTTATACCCCAGTCTTCATTTCTTCCCTCAAGTCGGATTCATGTATCCCCCTAGATACTGGACTTGGATGTGTAACAGACATCTCAATATATTAACAAATCCCAAACTGACCTTTACCTTCCCCTTCAGATCAGCTTGTTGTATGGTTTTTCCTTCAACTCTTCATTTTTGACAAATTCCATCAAATTATACTACTATATATATTATGCAAGCAGGATCCTTTAGTTCTCCCTCAAATCCCTCTTCTACATCTGTTTTATAGACCTTCAACCCAAGATTGATCATTTTGTCTCTTTGTACTAGCTTTGATCTAAGGGACTAAACAGTGAGAGAGAACATACATAGGTATGCATTTCTGTGCCATTTTATGCTTTTACAACTAAATCATCTCCAAATTCACAGGGGATCTCAGTGCTTTTGAGGCATATATTACGTGTCTATTCTAAGTCCTTCTCTCTTTCTGACAGAAATTCTTTTAAACCTTTGTCATTCTTTTAAAATTCTGTGCACCAATGAAAGTCCCCACAAACAGGAGATGCCTTTGCCTCTTACCCAATGCCCCCTACATGTTTGTATACATTCATGAATATTCATTCAACTCTTTTCTCAGGGCTCAGATAAGTAATCTTTCAATTATCCTGTATTTCCTCTATATTTTCAATGTTTTCCTTGCCAGTGGCTCTTAGCTGATAGACCTGCATAAATCTATTGCATCTAAAAACAAACAAAGAAAAGAATGCAACTTTTTGTCCTTGAGTACCTTTCTGCTTGATTTTCTTATTCATTGCACAATCAATCATCTTGAAAGAGTGGTTTTATTTACTCTCTTTATTTCCTGACCTTCCCTTTACTGCACAACTCTCTAAAATCAGGCCTCTACTCCCACAATGCCATTAAACTACCTACTCTCTAAAGTCACTAACAGCTGCTCAATTGTAAAATCCAATGGCCCTTTTTCAGATCTCTCCTACTCCTACCTGACTACATCAGTTACTAATTTCTTTTTGAAACAATGGGATGCTTTGTCTTTTGTTCTCCTTTTACTTCTCTGATGACTTTTCATTTCCTTAGAAATGTAATTCTTCATTGTGTGTCTCCTAGTTTTTTGTTTCTTTGTTATTATATCCTGTTATTTCCTCGTGCCCTCCCATGTCAAATAAGCTGATGAGCCCCATGTCTGAATTTACTTTTTAGATCTGTCTCATAAATTCTAGATTCTTATTCTGAAACTAGACATTAGACATACCCCCAAACTTAATCAGATCCCTGGTATCTCCTTGTCTTTTTTCCCCACACCATATTTGTCTTCTGTAATGCTGACCTTGGCTCTTTACTGAGCCACAAAACCAAACACTTGCTGGTAATCTTCATTTTGTAATTTATTAATTCATCAAACATGTATTGTTTAGTATCTTAGGTGCTGTGTATGGACTGTGCTGACTGCTGGCCATACCTCAGTAAGCCAAAGAGATGTAGTTTTGTTGGCATCTTGGAACTTATATTCTGCTGGGAGAGATAACAACAAGTAAATATAAAAACCAGAGATTGCAGCTTTGATTATAATTCTAAAGAAATCACACTCAGCTGTCAGAGAATAACAGTGTACTGTTTATTGGCCTGTTTCAGGGCCTGACAAGTCTCAAGAAGTAGACTATCGTTAGTCTACTGAAGAGAATACCTAGATTAACTCCTGCCTGACTTTCGTGCTTGTATAAATTAAATCTTAAGGGAAGGTCAGGACTCCTTCTGCTCCCCATCTTCCATCCACCAGAAGTTTGTGCCTCTGTGGCTCTGATACAATCTCCCTATGCCCTAAGCTCGCTAATTCTTTCCTGTGCTTTCTGGAACTCATGATTAATAATTAACCAAATGCCATGTAGCTTAAAACTCTTCTCCGAATGTTCCTCATATCTTCTTGCTCTAATTGCAACCAGATTGTATTCTCATTCTACCATTCACTCTGAAGTCCTGAAAGTGATGGCTCGTTTCCTCATATCTAGAGGATGGAGGGAGTATAGGTGTTAAGCTTGCTCCTCATTATTACTTCTGTCCTGTGTTCCTCTCTTCTTTCCTTATCACCCCATCTCTCTAGCCCCTTTGAATCTCATGTTATGAGCTTGTAGAGCTCTTTTTTATCTTTTTATTAATTTTTAGAAATTTATTTATTTAAGTTCAAGTTAGTTAACATACAGTGTACTATTGGTTTCAGGAGCAGAACCCAGTGATTCATCACTTACATACAACACCCAGTGCTCATCCCCAGAAGTGTCATCAACCATTTAGCCCATCCCCGCACCCAGCACCCCTCCAGCAACCCTCAGTTTGTTCTCTGTATTTAAGAGTCTCTTATGGTTTGTCTCCCTCTCTGTTTTTATCTTATTTTTCCTTCCCTTCCCCTATGTTCAGCTGTTGTGTTTCTTAAATTCCACATATGAGTGAAATCATATAATATTTGTCTTTCTATGACTGACTTATTTTGCATAGCGTAATACATTACCTCCATCCCTGTAGTTGCACATGGCTAGATTTCATTCTTTTCCATCACTGAGTAGTATTCCATTGTGTGTGTGTGTGTGTGTGTGTGTATGTGACTTTCTTTTTCTTTCTCTTTTTCTTTCTTTCTTTCTTTCTTTTTCTTTCTTTCTTTCTTTCTCTCTTCCCTTTCTTTCTTTCTTTTCTTTTATTTCTTTTCTTCCTTTCTTTATTTATTTTTGAGGAGAGATAGCGAGTGTGCATGAACAGGGAGGGGCGGAGAGAGAGGGAGACACAGAATCTGAAGCAGGCTCCAGGCTCCAAGCTGTCAGCACAGAGCCCAGTGTGGGGCTCAGTCTCAACTGTGAGAGTATGACCTGAGCTGAGGTGGGATGCTTAACTAACTGAGCCACCCAGGCACCCCTACCACTGATTCTTTATATATTCATCAGTCAGTGGACATTTGGACTTTTTCCATAATTTGGCTATTGTCTGTAGTGCTGCTATGAACATTGGAGTGCATGTGCCCCTTTGAAATAGCATTTTTGTATCCTTTAGATAAATACCTAGTTGTGCAATTGATGGTTGTAGTGTAGTTCTATTTTTAATTTTTTGAGGAACCTCCATATTATTTTCTGGAGTGGCTGCACCAGTTTGCATTCCTACCAACAGTGCAAAAGTGTTCCCCTTTCTCTGTATCATTGCCAGCATCTGTTGTTTCCAGAGTTGTTCATTTTAGCCATTCTGACAGGTGAGGGTGTTATCTCATTTGTATTTCCCTGATGATGAGTGATGTTGGGCATCTTTTCATGTGTCTCTTAGCCATCTGGATGTCTTCTTTGGAAAAAATGTCTATTCATGTCTTCTGCCCATTTCTTCACTGCATTATTTGTTTTGTGGGTGTTGAGTTTGTTAAGTTTTTTATAGATTTTGGATACTAACCCTTTATCTGATATGTCATTTGCAAATATCTTCTCCCATTCTGTCAGTTTCCTTTTAGTTTTGTTGATGGTTTCCTTCACTGTGCAAGTCCCAATAGTTCATTTTTTATTAGCTCTTAATTCTTTGTGTTAGTTCCAAACTATTGGGGCATAGTTTCTCAAATTACTAGTTTCTTGACCATTTCACCTTCAATTAGCATCCACTCCAAGTCATATTTTAGTCATGTTGGTGGTGTAGATGAGGGAGAAAAGCCAAGCTGAGGGAAAAGCACAAGCTAACACCCCACAATCCACCCCTGGGTGCTTAGGCGCTCCTGGCTGCCCAAAGGGAAAAGGAAGGGGAAAAACAAATGGTAAACTGATAGAAATCACAGTCATGCAGGACATGAGTCTCCATCAGTTTTAATTGTCTTAATGATATACAGGAAAAAACAATCTTCAGAAACCTGTAGCCCTAACACCACCATCCCCTCCATAGGAGAGAAAATCTTATAACATCAGTCACTCCTCACAACTCTTTTTGCCCATGGGCCCTGTCCCCATGCTTTAATAAAACCACCTTTTAGCACCTAACATGTCAAAAATTCTTTCTTGACCTTTGGCTTCCGAACTCCACTTCAAACCATATTGGTATGGTAGAGGTAGGTTGAACCAGCCTGCAAGAGTTGGTTGTTACATTTTTAGGAATTTTTCAAGCTGATCACTAAAAGGGCCATTATTAGAATTTTAATTGTATAAACTTTTGTTTAAATAAAAAAGTTGTATAAATTAGGTTACATTAAAAATGAGTGAAATAGATATTAAAATAATAAAAACTCACTGTTATCATTTTACTATTAATTGTGACTTTGAGGTTATTTATGTTACTGTGCCTACATGTTGGAAATACTACATAATCGTAGGCATTTCTCTTTAAAAGAATTTTTTTAACGTTTTATTTATTTTTGAGACAGGGAGAGACAGAGCATGAACAGGGGAGGGTCAGAGAGAGGGAGGCACAGAATCTGAAACAGGCTCCAGGCTCTGAGCTGTCAGCACAGAGCCCGACGCGGGGCTTGAACTCACGGACCACAAGATCATGACCTGAGCCGAAGTCCGCAGCTTAACTGACTGAGCCACCCAGGCACCCTGGCATTTCTCTTTAACATCTCTTCCTAGCACTGCATTCGGTGAGGACAGACATGCTTGCAGCTTGACACTGGCCACAGAGAAAGCATTCACATGACAGCAATTGGAAAACTCTACACATCAAGCCTTGGAATGTTGTTTTGCTGATTGCTTAGATATAAAAAAGGGAATAGAGCAAATGTTCATAATGCAGCTTAAACTTACAAGTGTGTTGTGTCTGCAGGTGTTGCATTGTGAATAGTACTAAAAATGAGGAAATACTTTCACTATTCAAAAACCTTTGTCTGATTCAGCTGTGAAGTTGCTTATATCTTTGATTAACGGTAAAGTTCCAGCATACACTTCTGGGTTTCTTTGCTCCCATTTGCACAGCAACATAAATTCATGTAGAAAATACACTTATTTGTCACTTGTCATCATAGTTGGGCTTTGGATAGAAAGACAATTACGTGGACTCATTTTCAAATTCCTGGGTGAGATGAACGCTTCCTGTCCGTTGTGCATTAAACTTTTCCTCTATTTCTAGATTAAATTTTCTAATATTTTCTAACTACTTTACATTGAGGCTTTAAAAAAAATTTTTAAAAATTATTTGAGAAGAGAGAGAGAGGGAGAGAGAGAGAGAGAGAGAGAGAGAATGAGCAGGGAAGGGGCAGAGAAAGACAGAGACACAGAATTTGAAGCAAGCTTCAGGCTCTGAGTTGTCAGCGTAGAGCCTGACACAGGGCTTGAATTCATAGACCATGAGATCATGACCTGAGCTGAAGTTGGAGGCTTAAGCAACTGAGCCACCCAGGTGCTCCTACATGTAAGCTAATGAACGATACACCTTGTAATTTTCTTTCCTTGTAACGTTGTCAAGTTTTCATGTCAGACTGATTTGGACCTCACAAAAGGAGTTGGGAAGTGGTCCTACTTCTTACTTTTCTTGAAAGAATTTGTGTAGGATTAATTTTTATTTTTTATTTTACTTAATTTAATTTTAATTTTAATTTGAGAGAGAGAGAGAGAGAGAGACAGCATGGTAGCAGGGGAGAGGGCCAGAGGGAGAGAGAGAGAATCTTAAGCAGGCTTCATGCTCAGTGTGGAACGCAACACGGGGCTTGATCTCATGACCCCTGAGATCATGACCTGAGCTGAAACCAAGAGTTGGATGCTCAACCCACTGAGTCCCTATGTAGGATTCGGTTTTTAAAAATACTTGATAAATGCACTAGTGGAGAAAATCATTGCTTCTGAATTTTCTTTTTTGGATGTTTTGAAATGATATACATATTTCTTTAATACATACAGGACTATTCATATTACCTTTTTCTCCTTTTTTCAGTTTTTATAATTTTTTAATTCATTGAGGTTGGTGAATTTATTGGCATGAAATTTTTCATTATATTCTCTTATTATAGTTTTAACATTTACTGTATCTACAGTGATAATCCTTTTTTTAATCTGATATTAGAGGTTTGTATCACCTTTCTCTCTCTCTTTTATTTTCCTTTATCAGTCTGGCTAGAGGTTTATAATTTTATATCAAAATACCAGATTTTGGTTTTGTGAATTTTCCTCTGTTCTTTGTATATTTTCTATTTCATTGATTTCTGCTCTCATCTTTACTATTTCTTTCTTAAATTATTCTTATTTTTGTCTTCTTAGGGTAGAAGCTTAGATCATTGCTGTTAGACATTTGTTCTTTTCTAATATGAGCACACAAAACAAACAAAATCCCTCTAGGAACTACTCTAACTGTATTCCTCACTTTTTAATATGTTTTCATTTTCAAAATATTTTCAAAATTTCCTTGTGATTTCTTCCTTGACTCACACATTTTTTAGAAGCATATTATAAAATTTCTAATTTGGGGGGATTTTACAGATTTTTGTTGTTCCTTTATGATTTAATTTCATTTTTGCTCAGGAATCTTATTCTATATGATTTCAATCGTTCTGAATTTATTGAGACTTGACAACTCAGTATACGGATCATTCCATGGCTTGGTTGTTGTTTATTCTACAAATGGCCATTAGGTCTACTTATTTAGCAGTGTTTGCAGAAAACATGGAAAAGCATAGCTTAGATCACTTTTTAAGAAAAGATTCTTCCAGGTAACAAAGAATGTGGTTAGCTGTTAGCCTCTAGCTATTTAGTACCTTGGAGGTCCATCTCAGTTTTTGAACAGAGGTGATTTTCTTGCCAGTAACTGAGTGAGATGGTTAAACAAGGAACTAGGCATGTGTGTCTGACACAGAATTCCTCTGATAGTCTTTGACTCAGGGCTTCCTGCTGGGATGGCCAACACTTGATCGGTCCTTGGTCATGGCCTGATGTGTTCCTTCTCTGTCAGCCTTTGTCCTTGACTTTGTCAGGGGTTACTCCTCACATTCCTCCCTGCCAAAAACTTTTGTAAATTTGACCTCACCTTGGTATCTGCTTGCTGGAGAATCCAACAGTCAGAACTTTTGTAAGGAAGTGGCTTGATAATGAAAAGCTGAGCTTAGTAAAGAAGTAATTAAAAACTAAACGTGAGAACCAGACTCACTTTGGGTGGCTTACAAACAAGCCCTCATGTCATGCAACAGTTGAGCATAAAAAGATGAAGACCAAACCTTTTCCTGATAGAATACTTCAACTTTAAAGACAGTTCAATGCCCAAACTATGTAGCTCTGTGATGTGAAAGTCAGGGCCTAATTGGAAAACCTGGGCCCCTGATGCAAGGAATGTCATCTGGATATATTCCCTCCTCCTGCAACTTTATTCCTTAGGCTTCTTTGAACCTTCCAAGCTTTCAGAATTACCTTCCCTCCAATTGCAGCAAAAGCTAGCACTAACCCCATGCAGGAAGAAAATACAGAGTTGTTTCTCCCATGAGGATCAGAGAGGAGGGAAAGTATGAGTACCAGTTGTTTTGACTATGGGAGATTGCTAGTGTGGCATCAGTGACACCATCATGGCTAAAACTAAAACTCTGAATCCTTTAAGTGTTTTTTATAGACTATTTTTTACAGCAATTTTATATTCACAGCAAAATGCAGTGGGAAGCATAGAGATTTCCCATATATGCCCTGCCCGCATACATGCATAATTTCCCCAACTGTCAAATTTCATACCAGAGTGACACATTTGTTACAACTGATGAACCTACACCGACGCACCGTTGTCACCCAAATCCCATAATTCACATTAAGGTTCATCTTGGTGATGCAGTCTTTGGGTCTGACTATAGTATAATGGCATATACCCACCATTAAACTATCCTAGAGGATATTTTTCACTGCCCTAAAATATCTTCCATGCTTCACCTATTCATCCCTTCCTTCCCTTCAACTCCTGGCAACACGTGATCCCTTTACTGTCTTCATAGTTTTGCTGCTTCTAGAATGTCATAGAGTTGAAATCATATAATTGGCTTCTTTCTTTTAGTAATAGGCATTTAACTTTCCTCCATGTCATTTCATGGCTTGCTATTTCATTTCTTTTTAGTGCTAAATAATATTCCATTGTCTAGATGTACCATTCTATTCACCTACTGAAAGATATCTTTGTTGCTTCCAAATTTTGGCAGTTATGAATAAAGCTGCAATAGATATCTCTGTGCAGGATTTTGTGTGGACATAAGTTTCCAACTCATCTGGGCAAATATCAAGGAAGGTGATTGTTGGATCATTTGGTGAGAATATGTTTGATTTTGTAAGAAACTGCCAAACTGTCTTCCAAAGCGGCTGTGTGCCATTTTGCATTCCCACCAGCAGTGAATGAGAGTTCCTGTTGTCCCATGTCTGCTCAACATTTGGTAATCTTAGTGTTTTGGATTTTGGACATTCTAATAGGTATGTGCTGCTATCTCATTGTTTTAATTTGCATTTCCCTGGTGACAGCTGATATGAAGCATCTTTTCACATGCTTATTTGTCATCTCTATATCTTCTTTGGTGAGGTGTCTGTTCAGGCCTTTTATCCATTTTTTAATCAGGTTGTTTGTTTTCATATTGTTGAGTTTTAAGTTCTCCTTGTTTATTTTGGATAACAATTTTTATCAGTTATATCTTTTGATAATATTTTGTTTCGGTCTGTGGTTTGTCCTTTGACTTCAAAGAGCATAGAGTTTACATTTTAATGAATTCTAGCTTTTCAATTCTTTATTTCATGGATCATCCCTTTGATGTTATATCTAAAAAGTTATCGCCATACGCAAGGTCATCTTGGTTTTCTCCCATGTTATCTTCTAGAAATTTATAGTTTTTCTTTTTCCCACTTAGTCTTAGATAATTTTTGACTTTATTTTTTGTAGAAGATACAGTACCTGTGTGCAGATTTTTCTTTTTCATGTAGATATACAGCTGTTCCAGCTCCATGTATTGGAAAGACTATCTTTTCTCCATTGTATTGCCTTGTCTCCTTTGTCAAAAATCAGTGGGCTATATTTATGTAGGCCTATTTCTGGGATCTCTCTTCTTTTCTATTGATCTTTTTGTCTGTCGTTTCACCAATACCACACTGTCTGGATTGTTGTAGCTTTACATGGGTCTTGAAGTGGGCTGGTGTCAGTCCTCTGACTTTATTCTTTTCCTTCACTGTTGTGTGGGTTATTCTCAGTCTTCTGTCTCTCCATGTAGACTTTGGAAGTAGCTTGTCAATATCCACAAAATACTTGCTGAAATTTTTACTGACATTACATTTAATCTATAATTCAAGTTGAAAAGTAGTGACATCTTGACAATGTTGTGTCTTCCTATCAATGAACATGGAATGTCTAGAGTTCTTTGATTTCATTTATTAGAGTTTTGTAGGTTTTTCTCATATAGAACTTGTACATAGATGATCATGTTGTCTGTGGACAGAAGCAGTTTTACTTTTTCCTTCCCAATTTGTATACATTTTATTTCATTTTCTTATTGCATTAGCTAGGACCACCAGTAAAATGTTCAAAAAACAGTGGTGAGAGGGGACATGATTGGCTTGTTCTTGATCTTAGTAGAAAATACTTCAAGCTTGTCACCATTTAAATATGATGTTATCTGGGGCGCCTGGATGGCTCAGTCAGTTAAGTGTCTGACTCTTGATTTCAGCTCATGGTTTGTGAGCTTGAACCCTGCGTCGGGCTCTGCACTGACAGCTTGGAGCCTGCTTGGGATTCTCCCTTTCTCCCTCTCTCTCTGCCCCTCTACCATTCATTCTCTCTCTCCCTCCCTCTCTCTCTCTCTCTCTCAAAATAAATGAATAAACTTAAAAAATTGAGGTATTACATATGTACACTTAAAAAGAACTTTTTTTTAAAAAAGTAAATATGTTATCTCTAGGTTATATTTAGATATTCTTTATCAAGTTGAGGTAGTTCCTCTCTATTCCTAGTTTACTGAGAGTTTTTATCATAAATGGGTAGTTGACTTTGTTAAATGCTTTTCTGAATCTGTTAATTGCTCATGTGATTTTTCTTCTTCAGCCAGTTGATGGATATAAGTGATGACTTTAACTGATTTTCAAATGCCCAACCAGCACTGAGTGTCTGGGATAAATCCTACTTAGTTATGGTGTATAATTTTTTTATACATTGTTGAATTTTATTTACGAACATTTTGTTAAAGACTTTGAATCTATGCTCATGACAGATATTTGTAGTTTTCTTGTGAAGTCTTTCCAGCTTTTGGTATTAGGGTAATGCTGGCTTCATAGAATAAGTTAAAAATTATGCTTTCTGTATCTATCTTATGAAAGAGATTGTAGAAAATTGGTATAGTTTATTCCTTAAATGTTTGGTAGATTTCACCAGTGAATTCATTTGGGCCTCATGCTTTCCTTTTGGAAGGTTAATAATTATTGATTCAATTTCTGTAATAAATATAGGTTTACACAGATTATTTCTTTTTCAGTGAGTTTTGGCAAATTGTGTTTTTTTAAGAGATTGGTCCATTTGGTTTAGGTTTTCAAATTTGTAGGCATAAGGTTCGTCATAGTCAATTTGGACTGCCATAACCAAATACCATAAACTGGGCAGCTTACAAACAACAGATGCCATCACCTTAGTAAGTAGGGTTTCAAAAAATATATTTGGGGAGGGATACAAATACTCAGTCCATAAGATTTCACCCCTGGCCCCACAAAATTCATGTCCATCTTGCGTGCAAAATTCATTCATTCTAACCCAACAGCCACAAGAGTCTTGACTTGTACCATCATCCTCTTTAAAGTCTAAAGTCCAGTCTCATCTGAATACTAGGTAAATCAGGTGTGGGTGGCACTCAAGATAAGATTCATCCTGAGGCAAAATTCCTCTCCAGCTATAAATCTGTGCAGCCAAATAAGTCATGTGCTTCCCAAATACAATGTTGGGACAGGTATAAGGTGTACATTTCCATTTCAAAAGGAAGGAAGGAAGGGGGGGCGGGGAAAAGAAGGATGATGGGTCTCAAGCAAGTCCAAAATCTAGTAGGGCAAACCACCTTAGATTCTTAAAATTAAAAAATCTTCTTCCAGAAAAATCTTGATGTTCTACCTTCTGGACCCATTGCAGTGGTAGTCCTGTTTTCCAGACCCACTGAGGCAGCAGTCCAGCCCTCTGACTTTGAGTGGAAACTTTCTAGCCTGTTAAATGCAAGACAGTGGTCCTGTCTTTTGAAATTGAGGAGGCAATCTTGGTAATCTTTAAATAACTTTGTTGTCCTTCTTCCCTGGTCTTGAAAAATAGTACTCATATGCGGCTGAATAGCTCTATGGTTTTGTTCTATAAAATCCAGGAAGTCCAAGAGCCTTGCACACCTTCCTGTCTCCTTTCGCTTCAGTTTAAACTAGCAGTTTTCCTGCGGGGGTGGCTAATTAAATCTATGGTTCACATCCATTCCAGTCTTTTTATCCAACTAGTTGCTTGGCCACATTTTTAGTGTTTTCATTTTCTGCAACATGCATAGGCTGAGAGTTTTCCAAATTCCTATTCCTTTTTGGTTAACAATTCTGTTTTATGTCATTTTTGTCCTTCCTGTTACATCTTACTTGAGGAGTCAGGAGGAACCAAGCCACACCTTCAACACTTTGGAAATAGCTTCAGCTACATATTCAGTTTGATCACCTATAAGCTCTACCTTCCACATAACGCTAAAACACACACACACTTCAGCCAGGGTCTTTACCATTTTGCAACAAGGATCACCTTTCTTCCAGTTTCCAGTACGTTCCTTATTTTAGTCTGGAACCTTCTCAGAAAGTTGTTTACCATCTATATTTCTACTGAAACTCTCTAAGAAGATTCAGGCTCTTTCTACAGCTCCCCTCTCTTTCTGAACACTCAGCAGAATTGTCATTAAAGATCTGGTTGAGCAATGGAGGTTTTTTCTAGCATGCATTTCACAACTCTTCTAGATCCTACCCCTTATCTAGTTCCAAAGCTGCTTCCACATGTTTAAGTATTTGTTACAGCAACAACCCCAATTCTTGTTACTAATTTCTATTTTAGTTAGATCAGGCTGCTGTAACAAAAAGGACATATACTACGTGCTGACTTGCAAACAACAGAAATGTATTTCTCACAGTTCTGGAGGCTGGAGATCCAGGATCAGAATGGCAGCATGGTTGGGTTCTAGTGAAAGTCCTCTTCTGGGTTGTTGACTGCTGACTTCTTGTTCTATCCTCACCTGGCAGAACAGAATAGGTGGTGCAAGCTCTTCCATGACCCTTATGATAAGGGCACTAATTCCATCCATGAAGACTTGCCCCTCATGACCTTATCAATTCCTAAGTTTTTCCCTAAGGCCCCACTTGCGAATACTATCATCTTGGGGAATAGGGTTTCAACTTATGAATTTGGGGAAATACAGACATTCAGTCCATAGCAGAGTTATTCACATTATTTCTTTATTACTGGCATGGTGTCCATGATCTATGATGATAATCTCTCTCTCTCTTTTTTTTTTTTCTTTTCTTTCCGTTATTGGTAATTTGTGTCTTCTTTCATTCTTCATTAGCCTGGCTGGAGATTTAATGGTTTTATTGGCCCAAAGAATCACCTTTTGGTATTGTTGTTTTTCTCTATTTATTTCCTATTTTCAATTTCATTGATTTCTGCATGAACTTGTGTTATTTCTTTCTCCTGCTTTCTTTGGAATTTGTTCTTCTTTTTCTAGTTTACTATGGTGGAAAATGAGGGTATTGATTTTACATCTTTCTTCATATCTCAAATATGCATCCAGAGCTATACATTTCCATTTAAACACTGCTTTGGCTGTATCCTACCAATTTTGATAAGTTGCATTTTCATTAATTAAATTAAACAATAATAATTAAATAGATTTATTTGTTTAATTATAAATAAATAAATAAATAAATAAATAAATAAATAAATAAATAAATTTAATTCTAAATATTGAAAAAATTCTCTTGAGATTTCTTCTTTGACCCACGTATTATTTAGAAGTGTGTTGTTCAGGGGCGCCTGGGTGGCTCAGTCAGTTAAGCGTTCGACTTCGGCCCAGGTCATGATCTCTTGCTTCGTGGGTAGGAGCCCGGCGTCAGACTCTGTGCTAAAGGCTAGGAGCCTGGAGTCTGCTTCAGATTCTGTACCTCTCTCTCTCTCTCTCTCTCTCTCTCTCTCTCTCTCTGCACCGCCCCCCCCCCTCCGATTGCACTCTATCTCCCAAAAATAAATAAATTTGAAAATAATAATAATACTAATAATAAAAAATAATAAGTGTGTTATTTAAACTGAAAGTATTAGGGGATTTTGCAGTTTTATTTCTATTACTGATTTCTAGTTTAATTCTCCTGTACTCTGAAACCAGTCATTGTGTGATTTCTCTTATTAAAATATTGTGGAGATGTGGTTTATGGTCCAGACTATGGTCCCTCTTGGTGAATGTTCAATGTAAGGTT
The DNA here is from genome assembly GCF_022837055.1 of Prionailurus viverrinus. Lineage (NCBI taxonomy): Eukaryota > Metazoa > Chordata > Mammalia > Carnivora > Felidae > Prionailurus > Prionailurus viverrinus. Next base: position 21,837,757 of record NC_062564.1, read on the forward strand.
GAGAAGAATGCGTATTCTACTGTTGTTGGATAAAATAGTAGACACATGCTAATTATATCCAGTTGATTGGTGATGCTATTGAGTTCAAATATGTCATTACCGACTTCTGCCTACTGAATCTATTTCTTTTCTTTTCTTTTGTTTTCTTTTGCTTTGTTTTGTTTTGTTTTCTTTTCTTTTCCATTCTTTTCTATTCTTTTCTTTTCTTTTCTATTCTTTTCTTTGTTTTTAAGAGAGAGAGAACAGGGGAGGGGCAGAGAGAAAGAATCTTAAGCAGGTTCCATCAAGTGCAGAGCCCCGCGTGGGGCTCAATCCCACAACCCTGGAATCATGACCTAAGCCGGAATCAAGAAATAGATGCTTAACCAACTGGACCACCCAGGCCACCCTGAACCTGACTATTTCTGACAAATGGGTATTGGAGTCTCCAACTGTTAACAGTGGACGTATCTAATTCTTAGAATTCTAATTCTTAGAATTAGCATCTCTGATCATGTTGCTCTTCTACTCATGTGCTCTCTACCTTATCCATTGTAACTTTTAGTGTATTAAACATACTTTAAATTCTCTCTGATATTTTCAACACCCGTGCCATGTCTGAGTCTGGTTCTTATGTTTGATCTGTCTCATCAAACTATGTTTTTTGCCTTTTTAGTATGCCTTTTAATTTATTCTTTTTTTTTATTTAAAAAAAAAATTTTTTTTTCAACGTTTATTTATTTTTGGGACAGAGAGAGACAGAGCATGAACGGGGGAGGGGCAGAGAGAGAGGGAGACACAGAATCGGAAACAGGCTCCAGGCTCCGAGCCATCAGCCCAGAGCCTGACGCGGGGCTCGAACTCCCGGACCGCGAGATCGTGACCTGGCTGAAGTCAGACGCTTAACGGACTGCGCCACCCAGGCGCCCCTAATTTATTCTTGATAGCAAACATCATGTACTGGGAAAAAAGTACTGCAGTAATGAGGTCTTTAGCAATGTGGTGGTAACTTTGTTGGAGGAAAAAAGTACTCTATAGCCCAGTGATTAGGTTTCAGTTTTTTAATGCGCCTATATCTATAGACAGCGGATTTTACAAGTGCTTTTGAGTTCTCCCCTCCTAAGTTGGGACAGGATGGATAAAGCTGGCTAGAGTCGGTATTTCCCTTCCTCCAAATCACTTAAGCTCTGATACAACTGTCGTAAGCTGTGCTCTGTTTAGTTAGTTTCTTCTGAGGACAGACCTTGTTAACAGTAGAATATTCTAACATATTTCAAAATGTTTACTTTCCCTCTCTCCCTCTCAGAAGGATTTTTCTTCAGTTTTCACTGTGGGAACCCAGTTGTGCTTCTGGAGGTAATACTCACAGAAGTAAGTGGGCTCCCTATGACTGGGTCCCCCTGGAATTTTTACCTCTCAGACTTGTCCACATTGAACCACCAGCAATCTTTTGATTATATTTTAGGTTTTGTTACCTTGCCACTGGTTCACGCGGAGGCTTCTACTAATGGGTTTCTCTTGTAGTAAGTTGTGATTCTCTGTATTTACTTGTCAGTGTCCCCTATTTTGCATGCAAGCATTGTTTTGTCCAGTGATCTCATTTCTCTGACTGGTCTAAAAGAGTTGATGATCAGGGAGCCTGGGTGGTTCAGTTGGTTAAGCGTCCGACTTCGGCTCAGGTCATGATCTCATGGTTGGTGAGTTCGAGCCCCTCGGATTCTGTGTCTCCTCCCCTCTCTGCCCCTCCCCCACTCACTCTCTGTCTCTCTCTCAAAAATAAATAAACATTAAATTTTTTTTAATCTTTAAAAAAATAAATAAATAAAAAGAGTTGATGATTTTTCAGTTCAACTTTTTACTTGTTGTTAGGGTGGAGTAATGATTTTCAACCTCCTTGCATGCCAGAATGGATACCAGAAATCTCCCCTTTAAACTGTGATTCAAGTTTTTAAAATTATTGCTACTCTAAATCAGTTTTAAAATTTGTCTTCCAGTTCATTAGTTAAACTATATATGATTTGTTATTTAATCTATATTGTAAGTATTAAACTTCAAATCTTTTTTATTTATAGAAACTTAGTTACTCTTTTACAAGTTTAGTTTTCTATAGTTTCCTGCTCCCAATTTCTTTCCTTTTCTTTTAGCCATGCAAAATAGTCTGATAATTCTGATAATTACATTCTCCGTGCAAATTTTGTCACTTATTTTTTTTTCCTGGTTCTCACTTGTGATGCTTTGTTCCTTTTACGATTTTATGATTTTTTAAGTGTAAACTGTTCATTTCCCTTGGAACTTTATATGTAGGAAGTTTTTGATGCCTGGGCTGATGTCACACTTCTCTTGAGATGGTTCTATTTTCTTCTACCAGTCTTCCGGGAGCACTACAAACCCAAGCAATTTTAAATGAAATTTTCTACTTGAAGTTTTATTTCTGAACACATGAGCAGCATGAATTCAAGCAAAATCTATGCAATATCATTTACAATTAAAAATTCTCATAGGAGACTTTCTTTTCTTCCTATTCAGATCCAAGTTTAAAATGGATATTTTTACCATCCCATCTGTATAATGGATTTATCTTTAATTCATTCTTTCACTAAAAGTACAGACTTTTGGAATGCCAAATTCAACAGGCGTGTCACGTGTCGTCATTCCACATTAGAATCATTTGATTTTTCTAGCTCAGGCAGACGAAAGAGAAGAGGGAACTTCAAAGTCTTTCAAAATTTGACAGAAGTCTTAGAAAATAAAAGCTGAGCTGACACACTTACTTGGCTTCTTAGTTCCTATTTTCATTTTATTTTAGTCCTCTGCAGTTTCCTCGCTTTCTCTCTAGCTTGGTAATGCATTAAAATATATTTAAGATTTTCCCAGCATGTGTGTGTGTGTGTGTGTGTGTGTGTGTGTGTATGTGCATGTACACACAAATACACATACACATGGACATATATATACATATACATATACATATACATATATATAATATAAAATTACATAAAATATATATGTGTTTCGCATTAGGAGGGTTAGTCTATAAAAGGGTTTTTTGCCATTTGTTTCCACTGACAAAATTGTGTTGGGTATTTATTTTTCCTACTTATCTTTATTTATAGACGATTATATTATATTTGAATTTCATTCTTTTAAATCAACGCAGTTAGTCATGTAAATCAGAATGTTATAGGACTTAATAAAATTGTTCTGCAAGTAAATTTAGTTAATGACTTAATTTATCACCTGTTATTTTCATTGCATTATTTATGACATGTTTATTCTGTAAATGTGTTTCAATTAAAAATATTTACAGCCATGTTAGGACAGAATTATATTGTTTCTCAAAAAGCAACTTTCCTGAAAACTGCAACAGATTTTCACGACAGCAAGGTGATTTTATGCTCATGGAGGAAACTTTGGCTATAAGTCCCTGCCAGGATTCTCCAAAGTCATTTTTATACATTGCTGTAAAAATGTCATCTAATGTGCTGTGTTGTCATGGTGTTTATTTAGTTTGCCCTGTTATTCTCTTCTTTCCTACCACTAAATAGGGTTTATTGCTCAAGTTATTTCTTTATGGTAAATTATAGTACATTTCCAGTGTTTTGTTCTGTCAGGACACTGGAGTGCAATTCAGTAAGTAATATAACTATGAGTACTCTCAAGGCCTCATCAGAGCAATGCTATATCTGAAGGGATCTGATTTACAACTAAAGAGTCAGCCAGGCAGAGTTTTCTGGATGAAAAATTTGAAACTCTAAATAGTATAAAAAGAAAAATAAAAGATAATATATCTCATTGCATCTAGTTATTAGTGGGACTTTTTGAAGAAATTAAATTTGCAAGAGTAAGGATACTTGAATTCTTTAGAGAAAAAGTGCTAAATAAATCTAAGCAGTTGTGAACACTTTGAAAGATATGATATTTTTCTCAGAAAAAAATGAAACAAATGTACTTACTTAGATACATAAAAAACGTTTCACGAGAATTTGAGATCAATATCTATAGAAATATTTTCAAGATCTCTTATTCTAATAGTGTTTTCTCCATTAAATATAGTTTAAAATTGGAAATGAACCTACAATTAAGGGATAATCTTGAATAAAATAATATTTAGCCTTCCTGTAGATATGAAAGAAACTGTAAATTCTCATATCCGTGGAAAATGAGTTCCCCATACCTTTCTTTAGTCTACATTTTAGAAACCAAACTTTTCTACTAGCATATTTGAAGGGCATTTCCTTTTTTTTTTTTAATTAATGTTTATTTTTAAGAGAGACAGATTGCAAGTGGGGGATGGAGAAAGAGAGGGAGAAACAGAATCTGAAGCAGGTTTCAGGCTTTGAGCTTTCAGCACAGAGCCTGACGTAGGGCTCAAGCTCACCGACTGTGAAATCATGACGTGAGCTGAAGTCAGACGCTTAACCGACTGAGTCACCCAGGCGCCCCAAAGGGCATTTTCTTTAAATGTGGTAGCAATAAGTCTTAAAGGTATCAAAATATTCTAGACTATACTGCATATTTTGTTTAAAAATAAGGGTTCCTATAGTTATCAAACTTCTGTTAAATAGAAAATTAGAATAACAAATTTATTTTTATTTATTTATTTATTTATTTATTTATTAAATGTTTATCTTGAGAGAGAGAAAGCGCCTGTGCAAGTGTGAGTGGGGGGAGGGGCAGAGAGAGTGAAGGAGAGAGAGAATCCCAAACAGTCTCCATGTTCAGTGTGGAGCCCAATGTGGGGCTCGATTCCACAACCATGAGCTCGTGACCTGAGCCCAAATCAAGAGTCAGTCTCTTAACCGCCTGCGCCACCCAGGCACCTGTAGAAAAATAAATTTGAAAGAATTAGTTCCAGGGCAATATTTCGCCTGTGTAGTCAGAATTGGTTATTGTTCTATGGGAAATACTTTATTTTATACACTGATAATCTTAGGGTGGTAAGAGTAATATACTTTTGTCATTAAAATCAGTTTTGATTTTTATTTATGACATGATGATGAATTAGTGTGTGATAATATTTCCCTTCCCCGAACCTGAAGTCAACCTTGTATGTGTCCCAAAGTGAGAGAGGGGAAGGTGGCTCACTTTCTTAAAGTAACATTAAAATAACACAGCATAACACACACACAAACATAGATCATGAACCTAGATCAACAAAAAGTATAATAGTCAATATTTTTGGCAGTAAATAGCAGTCAGAGAGGAAGAGGGATGAGAAACATGAGGTGGAGTAGGGAGAGATTTTTAAAAATTTCATAAAATGATGGATACCTGGGTGGCTCAGTCAGTTAAGCATCCAACTTTGGCTCAGGGCATGATCTTGCAGTTCATGAGTTCAAGCCCCACATTGGGCTCTGTGTTGGCAGCCCAGAGCCTGGACCCTGGAGCCTGCTTCAGATTCTTTTACCCCCTGTCTCTCTTCCCTGCCCCCACTCATGCTCTGTCTCTCAAAAAATAAATAAATGTTAAAAATAATTTTAAAAAATTTACATCAAATGAATGGCTCAATGGTACTCCATGGTCACCATAAGGTAGGAGGAAACAAATCCAAGTCCCAAATTCTAATTAAAGAAGGAGCTTCTTGCAGAACGAATCTCTGATCCACTTTAAGTGGTCACCTGAATATTATCTGTACATGTATGAGAACATGGACCCAAAGCCTAGGCAAAAGAACTGTCAATTAGAAGGGTCCACGTCTGGCACGTTCACTGAGCCAAGAATGGTGCCTGTTCATACCAGTTAGATTGGAAAGTTATCTTGTAGGGCATTGGGTTGAGTACTCCAGAGGGTCTTGTTTCAGTGAGTGATGAGGAATAATTAGCCCTTGGCTAAGCACAGGTCCAGAGTCACTAAGATATCATAAAAACAATGCCTGAAGAGATCAAATGATTCCTATGTAACTTAAAATACACTTCAAAAATAACTCCATAAATTGTATAGGAATTTAAAAATCCAGTAACCAGCAAGATATAATCCATGGCATCCATTCAAAGATTAGCAGTCATAGAAAAGTAACACACAAACAGAAAAAGAAGACCCATAGTAAGAGATCAGTCAAGTAAGTCATAACTACTAAAGTTGCTCAAATTATCAGAGAAATACATTAATTGTTATGTATATTTCACATGTTCTAAATTTAAATTGAGACAATGAGATGCCACTTCAAACTACCTAGAATACCTAAAACTAAAAAGACTGATAACGCCAACTATAGCCGATAACATAGAGTAGACATGATTCTGATAGTTTCTTACTGGAAATACAAACATCACAAATCTTAAGTATTTTAGTGATTTTTAAAAATTGGCGTATAATTGGCATACAATATTATATTAGTTTTTGGTTCATAATATAGTTGTTAAACATTTGTGTACATTGTAAAGTGGTTACCACAATTAAGTCTAGTTAGCATCTATTACCTTATGAATTTAATAAAATATTACTACATTCCCTATGCCGAACATTATATCACCATGGGTTATTTATTTTATAACTGGAAGTTTGTACCTATTAATACTCTTAATCCATTTTGTACTGCTTCCCCCAAACTCCTTCCCTTCTGGCAATTACCAATATCTTCTCTGTGTCTATGAGTCTAGATTGTCTTTTGTTTTGTTTGTTTTTTAGGTTCTATGTGTAGGTGAAATCATGTGATATTTGTCTTTCTCTGTCTGATTTATTTCACTTAGCGTTATATTCTCAAGGTCCATCCATGTTGTGACAAATGGCAAGATGTCATTCTTTTTATGATTGAGTAGTATTCCATTGTATATATACCACATCTTTATCCATTTATCCATTGATAGACACTTAAATTGTTTTCATATCTAAGCTATTGTAAATAATGCTGCAAAAACATATGAGCACATATATATTTTGAATTGGTGACTTAGTTTTCTTTGAATAGATGCTCTGAAGTAGACTTGTTAGATTATATAAAGCTCTATTTTAAATTTTTTGAGGAACCTCCATCCTGCTTTCCATAGTGGCTGTACCAATTTACATTACCACCAACAGTATACAATGGTTTTCTTTTTGCCACATCATCACTAACACTTGTTGTTTCTTGTCTCTTTGATTTTAGCCATTTGAACAGGTGTTAAGGTGATATTTCATTATGGTTTTGATTTGCATTTCCCTGATGATTAGTGATGTCAAGCATATTTTCATGTGCCTCTTGGCCATCTGTATGTTTTATTTGGAAAAAATGTCTATTTAGATTTTCTGCCCATTTTTATATCATTATTTTTGTTCTGTTTTGTTTTTATAGAGTTGTATGATTCTTTATATATTTTGTATATTAATTCCTTATTGGATATATGACCTGTAAATATCTTCTTCCACTCACTAGGTTGCTGTGTGTGTGTGTGTGTGTGTGTGTGTGTGTGTGTGTGGTTTCTTTGCTGTGCTGAGATTTCTTAGTTTGATGTATTCCCATTTACTTATTTTCACTTTTGTTTCTCTTCCCTTTGGAGTCAGATCCAAGAAAACATTGTTAGGACTGATGTCAAGGAGCTTACCATTTGTTTTCTTCTAGGAGTTTTGTGGTTTCAGATCTTACATTTATGTCTTAATCAATTTTGAGTTAATTTTTGCATATGGAGTGTCATTCTTCTGCATGTAGCTGTCCAGTTTCTCAGCACCATTTATTGCAGGGATTATCCTTCCCCATTGTATATTCTTTTCTTTTTTGTTGTAAGTTAATCAAGGACATTTCTATGGGTTTATTTCTGTGCTCTCTCATCTGTTCCATTGATATATGTGTGTGTCTGTTTTTGTGCTAGTACCATACTATTTGTATTACTACAGCTTTGTAGTATAGTTTGAAATCTGAAATTATTATACCTCTATTTGTGTTCTTCTTTCTCAATTTGGTTTTGGTCTTTTTTCATTACATACAAATTTTAGAATTATATATTCTAGTTCTATAAAAATGCCATGGGAATTTTGGTAGGGATTGCATGGAATCTGTAGATTGCTTTGGGTAGTATGGATACTTAAAAAATGTTAATTTCTCGAGTCCAGGAGCATGGAATATGTTTCCATTCATTTGTGTCTTCTTTAGTTTCTTTCATCAATGTCTTATAGCTTTTAGTGTATAGTTGTTTCACCTCCTTGGTTAAATTTATTCCTATGTATTTTGTTCCTTTTTATGCAATTGAAAATGGGATTTTTTCTTGATTACTCTTTCTGATAGTTTATTATTAATGTATGGATATGCAACAGATTTTTGTATATTAATTTTGTATCCTGAAACTTTACTGAATCCATTTATTCTAAAAGTTTATTATTATTGTTTTTACCAGAATAGGGTTTGTTTATACACAGTATCCTATCATCTGAAAATACTGGCAATTTTACTTCTTCTTTTCCATTTTGCATAACTTTATTTCTTTTTCCTGCCTAATTGCTCTGGCTGGAATTTCCAAAACTACGTTGAATAAATGTGGCAAGAGTGGGTATTCTTGTCTTGTTCCTGATCTCAAGTTTTCAGTTTTTCACTATTGAGTATGCTATTAGCTGGAATTTTAAATTTATGGCCTACGTTGTGTTGAGGTACATACTCTCTATACCCACTTTGTTGAAAGTTTTTGTCATAAATGAATGTTCAATTTTGTTGAATGCTTTTTTTGTCATCTATTAAGAAGATGATATAATTTTTATCCTTCATTTAGTTAATGTGGTACATCACATTGACTGATCTATGAATGTTGAACACTTTGCATCCCTGGAATAAATCCCACTCGATCACAGTGTATGATCATTTTAGTGTATTTTTGAATTTGGTTTGCTAATATTTTGCTGAGGAGTTTTCATCTATATTCATCTAGGACATAGTTGTTATTATTTGTGTCTGGTGTTCTTATCTGGTATTGATATCAGAGTAATTTTGGCTTTGTAGACTGAGTTTGGAAGTGTTCCTTTCTCTTCAACCTTAGGAAGAATTTGAGAAGGATAGGTGTTAAGTCTTCTTTGAATGCTTGGTAGAATTCACCAGTGAAGCTGTCTGCTCCTGAACTTTTGTTTGCTGGGAGGTTTTGGATGACTGATTGTTTCATTGCTGGTAATTGGTCCTCTCAGAATTTCTATTTCTTCATGATTCAGCCTAGGAAATTTGTATGTTTCCCGGAATTTGTCCATTTCTTCTAGATTGTCCAATTTGTTGGTATATAATTGTTCATCGTCTCATGATCCTTTGTAATTCTGTGATATCAGTTCTACATTTCTCTTTCATTACTGATTTTGTTTATTCGAGCCCTCTCACTGTTGTTTTGTTTTGTTTGGTGGGTATAGCTAAGGATTTGTCAATTTTATTTATCTTTTTGAAGAATCAGCTCCAGAGAATCTCAAACAGACTCCATTCTGTCAGTTCAGAGTCTGACATGGTGCTCAATGTGATGAACCCATAAGATCATGACCTGAGCTCAAGTTAGGAGTCAGATGCTTAACTGACTGAACCACCAAGGCCCTCCTATTTTCACCCTAATATTTATTACTTACTTTTTTCCTTAACTTTAGGCTTGTTTGTTCCTTTTTTCCCCCTAGTTCCTTTGAGGCTAAAAGTTAAATTGTTTATTTGATATTTCTCTTGGTTCTTGTGTTAGACTTGTATTGTTATAAACTTTCCTCTAAGAACTGCGTTTGCTGTGTCCCACAAATTTTGATATGTTGTATTTTATTTTCATTTTTTTCTCTAGCTATTTTTTAAATTTATCCTTTGATTTTTTTTATGACCTGGTAGTTGCTTAATCTTTTATGAACTGGTATGTTGTTTAATCTCCACATATTTTTGGTTTTTATACTTTTCTTCTTACAATTGACTATTGTGGTCACAAAAGAAGCCTGGGATGTTTTTGATCTTGAACTCTGAAACTTGTTTTGTGTCCTAACATGTGATCTATCTTGGAGAATGTTCCATATGCCCTTGAGAAGAATGTCTATTCTGCTGCTTTTGGATGGAATGCTCTGTGTACGTCTCTTAAACCTAACTAGTCTTCTAGGTTGTGTAAGACTCATTGTTTTCTTACTGATTTTCCGTTTAGATGATGTTTGCATTGATGTAAGTATGGTATGGAAATTCCCTACTATTGTTATCTTGCTGTCAATATCTCCCTTTAGATCTGTTAATATTTGCTTTATATATTTATATATGTTTCCTTTGTATACAACAATTGGTTTTTCTCTTGCTGCTTTTAAGATTCTCTAACTTTTGATAGTTTAATTATAACGTGTCTTGGCATGGCTCTTTGGATTCATCCTTTTTGGAACTCTCTTGGTTTCCTGGATCTGAATATCTATCTCTTTCCCTAGATTAAGGAAGTTTTAGCTGTTATTTCTTCAAATAATTTTGCCCCTTTCTCTTTCTCCTTGCCTTGGGACCCCTATAATGCAAATATTATTTTTACTGATGTTGCCTCAGCAGTCCCTGAAGTTATCCTTATTCTTTACAATTCTTTCGTTGTTGTCGTCTTGCTGCTGTGTCAGTGTAACTTCCTTTGCTTTATCTTCCAGCTCAATGATTTGTTCATCTGCTTCATCCAGTTCGCGACTGGACAAATCTAGTATATTTTTCATGTCACTTATTTAATTCCCCAGCTCTCTGACTTTTTTTAATACTTTTTAATTCTGTTTGTTTATTGAAGTTCTTTCTGTGTTCATTCCTATGTTTCCTAGGTTCAGTGAGTATCTTTATTATGATTACTCTGAATTTTTTATCAGATTACTCATCTCTATATCATTAAGGTATTTTTCTGAGTTTTTTCCTTGTTCTTTCATTCAGGACATATTTCTCTATTTTCCTCCTTTTGCATGACTGTGTTTATTTCTGTGTATTAGATGAAACATTTATCTTTCTCAGTCTTGAAAGAGTGGACTTGTGTCGGTGATGATCCTTCTCATTCAACCTTGCCCTAGCTCTTGGTTGTCTCTTAAACCTTTGTGATTGTCTAAACCTCCTGACTTATTCTTAATATGCCCTCATTACTGAGCATGTGTCAAGAGCTATCCATGATCAAATGGGAAGGATTTCATTTAGCACCTCGTTTCAGGCTGATTGGAAGTCAGACCCTCAGACACCAACTTTTAAAGTATGCAAATATATACAGTTCTGTGGGGTTGCAGTTGTAATCTCTGCTGACCTCCAGACCACGAGATCTGGCAATGTCCTCCTGTGGGTGACACTGGTAGAAAATGGGGCTCCAGGTGAGTGTATAAATAAGCTCCTTTTTGGAATATCTCATTGAGCTGTAGTGAGGCTGAAGAGATGAACAAGGATGGTGACCCTCTGCTTATGTACATTGGGTACACCTCTTTATCCCCCTCCATATGTGGGAAACCTGAAGCCTATGCCTCAGGCTGAAGTTGCAGGCTAAGTAAATAGGCTTTATTAATAGAAAGACTGGGACTGTGTTTCAGCCTGTTGTCTGTGCATTGCTCTGGGGTTGGTGGCTTGCCAAGAACTGTCTTTCCAATTGTTACCGTCCCTTGAAGTTCTGGAATACCAGTCCTCTTGGCTGTTAGAGCTAGGCAAGCAGGGGTGTCCTGGGGGATTTCACAAGCCCACTGGCTATAGCAAGGCAGCTGGAGAGTGTTGGGGGCAGGACACACTCACTAGCTTCAGAAATGTGGGAAAATGTCTTAGCTGCACACAGGTGTGGGCTTCATCAATGCAGGGGGTAGTGACGTGTGTGTGTGTGTGTGTGTGCGCGCGCGCGTGTGTGTGTGCATGCTAGCTTTAGACTGGGGTTGAGAGAATGCCATGATGACTCACGCTTGCCAGCCCCATCCACCTGTGCTCAAAGACTTTAGCTAAGGAGTGGGACAGCCTTGAGACCATTTATTTGCACCTGTGCAACCCATGGAGCTGGAGAGTTCTACAACCACCTGCACTCTCAGATCTCAGCAGGTGCCACATCCACTCGCCCCCACTCATCCCATGAAGGTGGTTGGAGTGTGCTACACCTGAGCTCACTGGCCTGTTCCTGTGGATGATCTGGAGAGTGCACCAATGGCATCCTCCAGCATCTCTGTGTATGGGGAGAGTCTCAACTGTCTTCTGCTCCTGCAGCTGACAACCCCACGTCAGCAAATGAATTTCCCCCACATATAGTCTAGAAACTTTTTAAATTGCTGTTTTTTCACTGGGTCTCAGGGACAGTGAGACCACACTTGACACCTGTACAAGGGATATGTCAGTTTTCTATAGCACTTTGGAACCTCCAGATAGATGTCAGCCCCATCGGTTTTCTAAGCAGGTATTCTGGGAGCTCATTTCTCTGGTGGAGATCCTTAGATTGGGATGCCCAATGTGGAGCATTAAGCCCTGAGTACTCCAGGGGAAGGGTCTGTTTGGTGAGATCCCTCCTTATAGTGTCACCACCCTAGTGTGTATCTTTACCAAAATTCCAATAGCATGTTTTTACAGAAACAGAAAAAAATGCAATTCAACAGTTCCTATGAAACCACAAAAGGCCATGAATAGCAAGATAAATTTTGAGAAAAAACAAACTAGAGGCATTACACTTCATGATTTCAAAATATATTCAAAGCTATAGTAAATAAAACATAAATATACATACACATAAAACATACTATCTATAGTGTAAAGATAGACATATAGATCACTGGAACTGAATAGAGAATAGAGAGCCCAGAAATGAATCCAAGTATGTATGTTCAACTGATCAACAGGGTGTGGAGAATACACAAAGGGGAAATTATAATCTCTTCAACAAATGTTGAAATGGGGAAAACTGGATAACCACATGCAAAAGAATGAAGTTTGATTCTTATCTTAATACTATATGCAAAAATCAACTCAAAATGGATTAAATATTTCACAGACATGAAACTGTAAAACTTCTAGAAGAAACATAGGGAAAAGCTTTATGACACTGGTTTTGGCAATAATTTTATTAATAAGACACCAAAACACAAACAACAAGAACAAAAACATGTGAAACTACATCAAATTAAAAAGCTTCTGCACAATAAAGGAAACAATCAACAGAGTAAAAAGGCATTCGATGGAAAGGGAGAACATAATTGCAGACCTTATATCAGACAAGCAATTAATCTCCAAAATGTATAAAGATTGCTATAATTGAGCAGCAAAACAAAACAGAACAAAACCCAACCCAATGAAAAATACTTGAATAGATATTTCTTATAAAACACATAAAATAGGGGTGCCTATTCAGCTCAAGTCATGATCTCTGACTTCAGCTCAGGTTATAATCTCACAGTTCGTGGGTTGGAGCCCTGCATTGGGCTCTGTGCTGACAACTCAGGACACAGAGCCTGCTTCGGATTCTGTGTAGCCCTCTCGCTGCCCCTCCCCCACTTACAATCTCTCTCTCTCTCTCTCTCTCTATCTCTCTATCTCTTTATCTCTCTCTCTGAAAAATAAACGTTAAAAAATTAAAGTTAAAATAAAATATGTAAAATAACCAGCAGGTATATGAAAAAATGCTTTAGGCCACTAATGTCAGGAAATTAAAATAAAAACTACAATGAGCTATCACCTCAGACTTCCTAAGATGGCTGTTACCAAAAAAAAACCAAAAAAAAACCAAAATAAAACAAAATCCCCCAAAGACAAAAGTGTTGGTGAGGTTGTGGAAAATTGAAAATCTTCACATTGCCAGTAAAAATGCAACATGTTGTAGCTGCTATTGAAAACAATATGGAGGTTCCTCATCCTTTTGCACTGCTCCTGGGAATGCAAACTGGTGCAGCCACTATGGAAAACAGTATGGAGGTTTCTCATAAAATTAAAAATAGAACCACCCTACAACCCAGCAATTGTACTACTAGGTATTTATCCAAAGGATTCAAGAGTGGTGATTCAAAGGGCACATGCATCTCAATGGTTATAGTAACACTATTGACAATAGCCAAAGTATAGAAAAATTCCAAATGTCCATCAACTGTTGCATGGATAAAAAAGATGTGGTTTTATACACACACACACACACACACACATATATACATACATACATACACACACAATGGGTTATTACTTGGCAATCAAAAAGAATGAAATCTGGCCATTTACAACAATGTGGATGGAACTAGAGTGTGTTACGCTAAGCAAAATCAGTCAGTCAGGGAAAGACAAATATCCTATGATTTCACTCATATGTGAAATTTAAGAAACACAACAGATGAACATAGGGTAAGAGAAGAAAAAATAAGATAAAAAGAATGAGAGAGGCAAACCATAAGAGACTGTTAAATACAGAGAACAAACTGGGGGTTGCTGGTGAAGTGCTGGGTGGGGAGATGGGCTAAATGGGTGATGGCCATTAAGGAGGGAACTTGTTGGGATGCAGTAGGTGTTATATGTAGTAGGTGTTAGTAGCAGTAGGTGTTATATGTAAGTGATGAATCACTAAATTCTATTCCTGATATCATTATTACATGACATGTTAACCAACTTGGATTAAAAAAAAAAGAAAACAGCATGGCGTTTTCTCAATAAAATAATAGTAGATTAAAAATATAATCCAGCAATCTCAAATCCAATATAATTTAAATTTAGATCTTGAGGAGATATGAGTACCCCCATGTTCATTGACAAAGTAGAGAAGATGTGGAAAAAACCTACATGTCCACTGACAGATGAATGAATAAAGAAAATGTATATATGTACCATGGAATACTATCCATTCTTTAAAAAGAAGAAATATTCTGTAATATTGACAACATGGATGAACCTCGAGGACATTGTGCTTAGTGAAATAAGCTAGTCTCGGAATGATAAATACTACATGATTCCCCTAATATAAGTTATCTCAAATTGTCAGATTTATAGACTGAAAGAGTAAAATGGTGTTGCCAGGGGCTCGGTAGGGAGGGCGGAGGGGAGATGGGGAATTACTAATCAACTGTCATAAAGGCTCAGTTAAAAAAGATGAATTCGTTCTAGAGAGATAGGTAAAATGCTGTACCTATAGCCAACTATAGTGTTATGCACTTAAAATTTTGTTAAGAAGGCCGATCTCATGTTGTGTTCTTACCACAATACAGTTTAAAAAGAGGAGCTACTGATACATATACTCACAACATAGGTGGCTACCACAGACATTATACTGACTGACAGAAAGTTGAAGCAAAAAAGATTCCATTTATATATAATTCTAAAATAGATGAATGATGGAGATCAGAACAGTAGTTTATTTGGGGGGGGTTGTGTCGTATTGCCTTAAAACAGGCCTGAGTTAACTTTCTACCATGATAGAAATAGTCTATATCTTGATAAGGGCATGTCCACAAAACAGCCATATGCATTTTGGAAGAATATATATAAACAAAACTTTATCTGAATACTTTAAAATGGATGTTATGTGGAAATAGGATTGGAGCATGGGAATAAAACAGAATAAATAATTATGTAAATAATTATGTAAAGATGGTGGCCTTCCCCAGAGCAGTGATCATAATGTGACTTGAAATGATGGCTCTGAGCAATTTAACTCTTTGTATAAATCAATAAAGGAAAGAAAGTAGTTTGGAGGTAGAGGACATTATAATTTCCCCAAAGAACTTTGCTTTCACCCTATGCACATCTCTCCACATTGATTAGGTACGTGAACAGAGTGGCTTACGAGTAATGCCTGTCTTACTTCAGACAAGCAGAACACAGTCACTGATGTGTTTATGTGCGCGCACACACACACACACACATACACACACACACACATATATTTTTTGTTCATATTGGCCCACAAGTTAATACGTTATTTTATTTACAATATAGTGGATGATCATTTCAATACTTTTAAAATGGTAGGAATAATTTGTTAAAAGACAAATTTTTAGAGCAGTTTTACGTTCACAGAAAAATTAAGAGGAAAGTATGGATGTTTTCCACATACCCACTGACATGACACGTGCATAGCTTTCCCCATTATCAATATCCCCCAACAGAGTATAAATTTGTTCCAATTGATGAACCTGCGTTGACACATTATAAACACCCATTGCCCAGAGTTTACATTTTAGAGTCCTTGTTGGTATTGTACATTCTATGGGTTTGAATAAATGTATAATGACATGCACACATCATTGTATAATGATTCAGAATACAGAATAATTTCATAGCTCTAAACATCCTCTGTCCTCTACCTATTCATCTCTACCACCTCCCCCCAATCCCTGGCAACCAGTGATTTATTTATTTTCTCCATAGTTTTGTCTTTCCAAAATGTGTGTAATTGCATCATACAGTATGTAGACTTTTCAGGTTGGAATCTTTCATTAGTAATATGCATTTAAGTTTTCTCCATGTCTTTTCATGGCTTGATGGTTCATTTCTTTTATTTAAAATGCAAATTATTTTATTTTAAAAAAAGTTTAATGTTTATTTATATTTGAGAGAGAGAGAGAGAGAGGGCAGAGAGAGAGAGGGAGACACAGAATCTGAAGCAGGCTCCAGGCTCTGTGCTGTCAGCACAGAACCCGACGCGGGGCTTGAACCCACAAACTGCGAGATCATGACTTGAGCCGAAGTTGGATGCTTAACCGACTGAGCCACCCAGGAGCCCCCAGTTATATTATTTTTAACCTGATTTTTTTACTTGAGTATAGTTGGCACATAATGTTACATTAGCTTCAGGTGTACAACATAGTGATTTGACAAGTTTATACATTATGCTGTGCTCACCACAAGTATAGCTACCATCTTTCCCAATACATTACTATTATAATATCATTGGCGTATTCCTTATGCTGTGTCTCTTAATCCTGTGACTTATTCATTCCATAACTAGAAGCCTGTATCACCTCTCTCCATCCATTTTGCCCAACCCCTTAAACCCCTCCCCTCTGGCAACTATCAGTTCATTCTCTGTTTTTAAAGGTCTGATTGTGTTTTTTGTTTATTCATTATTGTTTTTTTAATTTGAGAGAGAGAGAGAGAGAGAAAGCATCTGAGCAAGGGAGAGGGGCAGAGGGAGAGACAGAATCTCAAGCAAGCTCCATGCTCAGCTCGGAGCCTGACGTGGGGCTTGATCCCATGACTGTGAGATCATGACCTGAGCCAAAACTAAGAGTCAGGCGCTCAACCGACTAAGCCGCCCAGGCGCCCCCATTTTTTTTTTAGATTCTACTTATGAGTGGAATGATAGGGTATTTGCCTTTCTCAACCTAATTTCATTGAGCATAATACCCTCTAGGTCCATCCATATTATCTGTGTTGTTTTTCCCCTAGATGTATGCCTACCTCTTTCCAAGCCCATATTAATAGAAACAAGCAGTGATAAAAGGTGTTAAAAGAAATAAGAATCCTATAGGTCATTCAGATATTCTGTTGTTAGCATAACTATTCAGCTTTTCTCAACAGTGGCTTGCTTGTCTATGCCAACCTGTTGGCCTTTTCCCAGTGATTTAATAGCTTCATTCGATCTTCTAGCCTGTTCCCAGAGACTTGCTCTGAGACTAACTACTCTACATGGCTCTTAATTGATCTTTGCTTAAACCATTTATCTTACTGATAGAATTTCTAAGCCTCTACTTACTTTCATTTCTCTCCTAATTGTATCAGGTAGATCTGGATTCTCTTTTAAAAGGGATAAATGTAATATCATTGCATTTCCTGACAGCTATTCCCATTGCACTCATTCTGCTTCACGATTTCTGGATGAATGAGCTCTATTTTAAAGTGGCCACTCTTTTCCCTCTTGTAATGAACCAAACAGCAAGATAGACACCAACAGATTTAAAGCTTAAGAAAGTAATACAATGAAATTTTTATTTTTTAAAGTTCCTGCATTAGACACTGAATGCAGATTGCAATGTGGAGGACCCAGCTCTTGGTACATCATTTTTATCCCCTGTAATATTTCCTCTAAGTCTGATACTAAATTGGGAACAGACTCCATTCATTTGGGGTAGCCTCAGAATATATTTGGTAGTTACATTTCACTTTCCTTTTTTTTCTTAAGAATATCACTGTAAAAATACCCTTTCAGCACATGGTCTAGAAGCACTGAAGGTTTATATTGACCTATACTGCTCTCTTTGTCCACATAGCAATGACTGATGAATATGAAAATTTTACGAAGACATAAAGGCTAAAAACTATAATAAACATCTAAGTGTACCAAGGTGAATGGAAATGCACAGCAGCAAATAATGTGCTGAAGCTCAAAAACAACTGGGTTCTACATGACCAAAGACAAGCAAAGATGACCTGGAATTCAGGTCCTACCCAGAAAATTGGACCTGAGTGCATAACCCTGGCCAGAAAATGGAGACAGTCGTATCTATGAAAATAGTCCTGGTCACAGCTCCCGCCAAAAAAGAAAGAAAGAAAAAAGGAAACTTAAAAAAAAAGCTGGGATCTATTTCTCAGGGATAAGGAAAACTTTGTATTGAGCTGCTTAAGATAATGGGAGAAAAGCGAGAGAGCTGTGTAACCATGACAGGTGTCTGAGGACCTATTCCTCATTAGGAATAGAGATTTGGGTTGTTCTACTTAGTCATAAACTTTGGCTATCAGTGGCCAGCAAAGAAAACCTAAAAGAATGTTGCGTTTCCTATTCCTCATTAGGAATAGTTTTGGGTTGTTCTACTTAGTCATAAACTTAGGCTATCAGTGGCCAGCAAAGAAAACCCAAAGAAAGTAGAAGGAAGGACCTAACAAGTATTAGAGGTAAAAGTCAATAAGTTAAACAAAAGTAGAATATAAATATCCTACAGATCCAGGAGTTCTTCAAGACTGGTTAAATTGATAAACCCTTGCAAGGCTGATAAAATAAAACCAACCACCAAAAAAAGAATAAATTGTCTATAGTAGAAATAAAATTTGGGGACATAATCATAAAACCTTTAGACATTAAAAAAGTCAATATATGTGTTTTAAATTTTTTTCTGGAAGGGCAAATGACCGAGAATATCTAAGACAATATTGAAAAGAATATAATGAATGGGAGCAAATATCCTATTGGACTTTATGATTATTATAAAGCTCTAATAGTCAAAAAGGCAGTGGGATGGACACAGATTAATGGGACAACATAAAGAACACAAGTGTCCCACACAAATTTGCCCAATTGATGTTTTACAAAGGTGCAAAAATAATTGAATGGAGAAATATTAGTCTTTTCAACAAATGGTGATAGGTCACTTGAACAACCGTAAGGTTAAGAAAAAGAACCTTGACTTAGACTACATACCTTACATGAACATGAACTCACAATGGATCATGGACTTAAGTGTAAAATGTTAAACTTTAACACTTTGGAAGAACACATAGGACAAAACTGTTGAGACTTAGGGCTATGCAACTTTTAGACTTGATACCAAAAGCACGATCCATGAAAGGAAAAATGGATAAATTGGAAATCATCAAGGTTAAAAACATTTGCTATGCAAAAGACCCTTCTAAGAGTATGAAAATATAAGCAATAGACTTGGAGAAAATATCTGCAAACCATATATACGACAAAAGACTTGCCTCTAGAATATGTAGAGAACGCTCAAAATTTAAGAGTATAAACACTTTGATTAGAAAATGTGCAAAAGACATGAACATACTGTTCACCAAAGAAGATATAAAGCTGGCAAATAAGTACATGATGAGATACTCAACTCATTAGCCATTAGGGAAATGCAAACTAAAACAATAAGATATCATTTCATATCTATCAGAATGACCAAAATAACAAAAATTAAAAGAATGATTACACTATTTTATCATATATTAGATTCCTGATTACATGCTGATCATATTACAAATGGTACAATGGTCTGTGTAATATTTTGGCAGTATAAAACTAAACATATATGCATCATAATGGCCCAGCAATTATACTCTTGGGCATTTATCTCAGAGAAATGAAAAATTATATTCACATAGACACCAGTATATGGATGGATCTCTGAGTGAAAAATCCAAAATATTACACACTGTGTAATATCATTTCCATATTTTTTTTGGCATTACAAAATTATGGAGGTGGAGAGCAGATTAGTAGTTAGCATGGCTAGGGTTGTGGGAAGAGAGGTAGGTGTGGCTATACAGAGATAGCGTCAAGAAACCTTGTCTTATGAAATAGTTATGTGTCTTGATTGTGATGGTGGTTAGACAGATCTACACATGGGATAAAATTGCATAGAAACACACAGAGGGGTGTCTGGTGGCTCAGTCAGATAAGCCTCTGATTCTTGGTTTTGACTCTGGTTACGGTCTCACGTTTCTTGGGGGTTGTGGGATCAAGCCCCGTGTTGGGCTCTGCACTGGCAGGACGGAGCCTGCTTGGGATTCTCTTTCTTGCTGTCTCCCTGCTCGCCCCCCGGGGTTCCCTCTCTCCTTCTGTCCCTCTCTCTCAAAATAAATAAATAAACAAACTTACACACACACACAAATGAGCGCATATAAAACTGGTAAAAGCTGAAAAAGCTCTGTGGATTATGCCCATGTTAGTTTTCTGGTTTTGTGTTGTGCTATAGTTATGCAAGATATTACCATTGGAGGAAACTGAACATAGGGTCTACAGGACTTCCATGTACATTTTTTGTAACGTTCTTGGAATCTATAACTATTTCAAAACAAAAACTTTACTCCCATCTACCCCTAAGCCTGCCAAAGGACAATAAGTCAGTTTCAAACAACATCATCAATACACTGGACAATTGAGATGAAATGAGCATAGGCTGGAAAAATAAAACTTTAAAAAGTGTGCAAAAAAAAATACAAGTTAGTAAATCCTATATTTTTTCTAAAAATATATTTAAGCTGTTATTTGTAAGCCTTCTCAAAGGAGCACCAGATAGCTTCACAGGTGAATTCTTTCAAGTATTTAAGCAACGCCACTTAATATTTAATTGAATGTTTAAGCAATACCACTTCCAGAGAATGAAGAAGGGGAAGGACTTCCCAGTTGAATTTTTGAGGCTATAATACTTGATGAAGACATTATAAGAAAGGAAATTTGCAGAACAGTATCTCATTACGTATGTAAAAATCTAAAGAGTCTTAGAAAAATGAATCCAGCAGTATATACAAAGATCAGTACATCAAGACCAAATAGGTTTCATTTCAGAAATTCAAGGTTGATTTGAAGTGGGAAATAAATCAATGTATTTTCTAATTTCATTGTAAAATGGTGGAAAAATATGATTATATCAACATATACAGAAAATGTGGTAAGTTAGGCATTCATTCATAATTAAACTTCTTAGATAAGAAACAAAAAATCTTTCTTAGTCTAATAAAGAGTAATTAAAAGGAAACCTGCAGCAAACACCATATTTAATGTTCAAATATTGATAGATTTCCCTCCAAATTCAAGAATGGATTTAGGAAGTTTGCTATCTTGCTTATAGTCAGTGATGTGCAGGATTTCCTAACCAGTACAATAAAGAGATCGATCAATCGATCAGATATAAGGATTACAAAGCAAGAAATAAAACTCATTTATAAAGCAAAAAGAATCTCTAAACTATTAAAATTACGAAGTGATTTTTAAAAGTTTGCTGAATATGTTTGTTGAAACAAATACACAACATATTTTATATACCGTCAATAAGAAAATAGAAAACAAATCTTGAAAATAATATCATCAGAAAATCACAAAAAATATTAAATATCTTGATATTTGAAGCCAGAAAAATATTTGAGAGATCAATATTGAAAACTACAAATCATTGTTGAAATATTGAAGACCTAATTAAATTGAGTGATATACAATGTTCATATGGTAAAAGCCTCAATCTGATAAAATTGTTAATTCCCTGCAAGGTGATTTATAATTCAATTGCAATTGTAGTCAAAACACTATCAGTTATCTCTTGTGGAAATTGACAAGTAGGTTTAAAAATTTATATGGAAATGTAAGAGGCCAAAAATGGGCAGTTTTGAGCTAGATGACTCATAATAACAGACATGAAAACCTAGCCAAAGCTATAGTTATTAAGAGGCATGCTATTTGCAAAAGATGGAAATAAACAATTAGAACAAAGAGGCCAGAAGCCAATTCAAGCAAATACAGTCACTTGTTTTATGACAAAGTTGTGATGGTGAAATGGTGATTGGTGTGATGGTCTTTGTTGAATGCAATTGAGCCAGTTGGATATCTATGCAGACAACGAATAAACTTGCTCTGCATCTTTTATATAAGAATCAGTTCTAGGGGTATTTCATATCTAAATGTGAAAGTTCAAACAATAAAGCTTTTGTCTTAAAGTTTATTTATTTTTGAGAGAGAGGAGTGTGAGCGCCAGCAGGGAATGGGCAGAGAGAAAGGGAAAGAGAGAAAATCCCAAGCAGGTTCGGCATCATCAGCGCAGAGCCTGATACAGGGTTCGAACTCATGAACTGTGAGATCATGACCTGAGCCAAGAATAAGAGTTGGAGGCATAATGGCCTGAGCCACCCAGGTGTGCCTAAACAATAAAGCTGTTACAATTAAACATAGGTAAGTTTCTTTATGTCGTTGAATTATGTAACCGTTAGTTAAATGGGACCCAGAATATATTTTTCATAAGGGAGAAGTGATAAATTTTATCATATATAAATTATGTTCATCAAAAGATACCATTAGGTGAGGGAAAGGCAAGCCAAAATTTGGTGGATGTAGATGCAGTACATATTGCCTGAGAAAAAACTTACAAACAATATATAAAAAGAATTTCTACAAATCAGTAAGAAAGCAATAGTCAACCTAAAAAAAAATTGAGTAACATTTTGAAATGGGGCTTTGCAAAAAATCACATCCTAGTATGTAATAAATATACAAGAAGGGATTTAACATCATTAATCACTGTAGAAATGCAAATTAAAATCAATATGAAATACCACTATATAATCACGAGAATGACTAAAATGTAATACGCAGACAAGAATGCGTAGCAACTGGAACTCTCACATGTTGCTGGTGAGATACAGGGTCACAGAAAAGCAAAACTGCTAGAAACCAAAGTTAAAATCTTAAAAGGAATCAGGTGAGAAAATAGTTACAACACAGAGAAACAAAGATTGGAATTACAACAATTTTCTTGTTAGAAGACAATGAAATGATCCTTAAGAAACAGAAGTAAGGAAAGGAGGGAAGGGAAGTATGTCAGCTCAGCATTCGTCATCCAGCAAAGTAATCTGTAAAAGATGAAGGTAAAATAAAGAACTTTCTGGATGAATAACAAGCTGAGATAACTTATTGAAAGCTTTGTATTATCACCTAAATTTATTCAAAGGGAAGATATGTAGTCACCATCATATAATTCAAGACCTGATATAATTCAAGTGATTTGGGTAATAACATCTCCAATATATGGAATTGCATAAAGAAGATAACGATTTCACATTGATCCAGCTGGATTTCTGAGCCTATTTATTTCTAAAATGGTAGACATTAAGACTATGGTCTACAAAATATCATGGATCTAGATTCGCTGTAGTTAATAAAAGAAGGATGCATGCTCTCACTGACAGGCTCACACATGCCTGATGGTTCACATATTCCTTGCGTTTTACCAAGTCTCATCTGAAAAGAAGCTAATAAGATAGTCCAGACTGAAAGCTGGGATACATTATCATGTTCTGGTAACCTTTGAGGTAATTCAAAGGTTTTACAGTAATATTAGAAAAATAGTTTGATTATGTGTGATGCAAAGTTTATAAAATATTGAATCATTAGTGTCTTTAAGAAAATGTGTCAAGAGGTATCTCAAGAAGAATGCAGTAAATTTAATACACACGGCATGTTTGGAAACAGGCTAGAAGAAGAAGCCTCAGAGACAGAAAGGAGATAATTTTATGCAGATCTAGTTTAAGGTACCATGATGCCAAAAAGAGACCAAAGAAAAGACTATAGAACTGTAGAGGCAAAAAGTTATACAATCAGAAGCCTACATTTTCTCGATGTAGAAATAAATATAATCCCTACACACACACACACACACACACACACACACACACACACACACACCACACATTCCTTTTCCAATGATGGTTAATAAAATCTTTCTTAGACCCAGAGGCTGGTGAGCTTTTAATTAGCAGACCTAGTGAGAAAGCTTTCCAAGATAAGATTTGGTTAATTAGGTATTATAAAAAGTAGAATTCTAAGTCATGTAGTAATTTGGGAACTTTTATGAGAGAACCAGAGGCTGAAAATCTTTTCTGAAGTCTTTGGAGAAACAAAGAATATAAATCCTAATCCATGTTGAAATATAAAAATTCTGTTGTCAGATTTATATCTTTGCAATAAGGTTTGATGCTCTATTTGTAGGTAAAAATTACCTCTAGATATCCAGACTTCACAAGTTGTGTGTTATTCCCTGGGAAATGCCACCATCAATCACCTTACTAATTGATAGTCAACAGAAAACAGTATCCCTTGTAGGGTTTATAGGAAATAGCTACATGAGTTTCTGAGTTTTATTAATTAGGAAGTAGAGGTTCAGTTCGATGTATCTATTTCCTTCAGCCTTCAGGGTCATTAATATATAACCTTAAGCACATTATTTGCATTGTCAAATGCAAAAGAGATGCATTATATTCCAAACAACTAAATAAAATGACAAAACAAATATAAAGTGGAAACAGGAAAATAAGAAGAATACCAAACAAACAAAAAGTAGAATGCCACCAGTATGGCTAAAATTAAGAAGCTGATCAAAAAGAATTGTTCACTATAACAAACGAGTGACATTTTTAGCCAAAATATATCATAATTCATAGTGAATCAAGAAAAATCAGAGTATTGAAGGTTATAAACTATTGAAAAGATATTAGAATATAAGAATGGGAATATAAGAAAGAGGGATTTAGAATTACATTTAGAATATAAGGAGTTAGAAACAGGAATGAAATTAGATAAACCACAATGTAATACTTATGATTTTTAGAGGATCAAGAAAGAAAACAGATTGAGAATTATTAAACTATGTATTTGAATTACAAGTCTCAGTTCTTGACAAAAATTTGTCTCTTTTAAATTGCCCACAAAATGTTTTCAAAAAGTGATCACATATCATATTTAAAAAGTTGGGGCGCCTGGGTGGCTCAGTCGGTTAAACGTCCGACTTCGGCTCAGGTCACGATCTCACGGTCCGTGAGTTCGAGCCCCGCGTCGGGCTCTGTGCTGACAGCTCAGAGCCTGGAGCCCGTTTCAGATTCTGTGTCTCCCTCTCTCTCTGACCCTCCCCTGTTCATTCTCTGTCTCTCTCTGTCTCAAAAATAAATAAACGCTAAAAAAAAAAATTTTTTTTAAAAGTCAATAAATCTAAAAAAGGTAAACTTTTTAATGATAGCTATATGATATATATTATGTTCTCTGATATAATAAAATAAAACTGAATATTAGCAGTAGACTAAAATATTGCAAAAATATTTTCATGCTCAAAAAGGAAATCAAATTATAATTACAGTATTTAGTACTAACACCTATACACTGTGACAAACTAATGACTAGAGGCAAATGTTATATCATTACATTACTTTCATTATTGAACAGAATTAAGAATGAATGAAAATAATGTAAACTAACACATTTAAATCTGGAAATTAGAATAAGAACAACAAAGATTTTGAAATTTTGAAGAAAACCGTAATGGAATAAGGAGCTTGTAGTTTCATAAAGATTTAAGAAGATATTAAAACTATATAACAGAAAGTTAAGGATTGGTAAATGTTATTTTCCATACTTTTTCACACAGCATTATGGTTTTAAGATCCCGTTTGGGGGTTTTACATTATACCTTTCCATCTAGGCTCTGAGCAGTTCTTCAAAGTAATGACCACCATATCTTGTTAGCATAGGGGCCAAGGGGAGACTGCCCCAAAATGGTCCACTTTGGCATAAAGATTATCTTGAGTTGAGAGTAATCAAAACCCAGAAGTTACAGAAAAGGCTCTGACTCTTCCTCAACTCCCTAAATATTGGGAAGGAGAGCTTGTACCAGGAAGAGAGCTATTAAGAAAGACTCCCCTTTTCTTAAGAAACTTACCTGTATAATCAGGCAACCTTGGTTTTTCAGAACATCTCCTTTCACCTTCTGGTTAATTGTCTTCTCCCCTTTGTATCCTCAAACCCTTCCCCTCTCCTTAGCTCATGTAAGTTTCATGTTGCCTTACTGTTTTTGGAATCTCATGTCTATGTGCATTTCCCCGTAGGTATGCCTATTAAATTTGATTTTCTCCTATTAATCTGTGTCATGTCACTTTGATCCCAAGTCCAGCTAGGAGAAGCATAGGGCAGAGGAAGTTCTCCTTCCCTGATATTAGTAATTCTCTCAGTGATAGACGTCTATCCACAGTCTTCTTAATAAACAAACTTTTATAAACATCTTTATGCATGTTCTGGTCCGGTCCTGTTGGAATTTTCTGTGGCTTATACCTGGGACCTCGATTTCTACTTTATTCTTTATACTGGTAAAGACAAAACAATTCTGACACTTGTTAAAAATTCAGACTTTATTTTGGGGTCTATAACAATGGACTTTTGTGATCAGGGGAGAGACTGGGCTCAGTTCTGAATATAACAAAGAAAAGTGGAGGTTTCTAGACAGGAAACAGACTGGGGGCTTGGTAGATGTAAAATTGAGGGTAGGGTAATTGTTTGCCTAACAGACCTAACAAAACTCTTGCTGAAGCTAGGCCAGGGTGATCAGACATCACCTATGGGGGACAATGGAGGATGAGGAATTTGATCAGATGTCCTGGCTGATCAGATATTACAGGTGAGGGGCATCTGGCTGGCTCAGTCAGAAGAGCATACGTCTCTTGATATTGGAGTCGTGAGTTCAAGTCCCATGGTGCGTGTAGAGATTATCAAAATAAAATTTCTTCACATACCATGGGTGGTGAATGAATTCTGCCTGAACTGACTCAATGAGATTCTCATTAAAAGCGGACTGTCCAAGATGGAGACCCAAGCCCAAGGTTCAGCCTAGAGGAGCAGAAGGCTCCTGCAAGCCTAGTATAGTTTGGTCAAGAAGAGAACTTTGTCACTATTGGGCCCAGCCAGTTGGTCTCTCCTCCCAGAGGTAATGATGTGGGCTTCTTCCTCCCACATCCCTGTCAATGTTTGTCATTTTTCACTTTTGTGATATTTGCTAATCTTGCGGGGATAAGGAGCTATCCTTCTTTAGAGAGGGAAAAACGTTTTCTTCTACCCTCTAAAGTTGAGTAGCTCAAATGTGGGAGTAAACCTGTCAAAAGACAGATTAACAGTAGCAAAAGATCTATTCACATGTACACAGAAGCCAACAAAAGAAGTGGTTGGATCTCTAAATGGTTACAGGTAAAGGAGTCTATATCTAACTTGTAACGAAAGAGATGGAGAGAGAAATGGTTTTTATAGGAAGAACAAATGGCTGTCTTTAGGAAAGACAAATGGCTTTCTAGAACAAATGAGAGAAGGGAACGTTTGTGATAATGTGTGTCCATGCCGCTGTGAATGATCTTTCTATCTGCTTGAGGGCCATAGAAAATCTCCTGGAGAGGACACTTCTGAAAGGTTTACCTTGGTCTCTCCCCTGGTTTCTCTTGTGGAGTAGAAACTGCCCCCCAAAAGGGAATTAATTTGTGGCAGTCCTCATTTCTCAGAAATGTCCACTTTTAGTCAGGTAAAGGATAGCTCTGAGATGGCTTCTTTTTGCCCCTCTTCAATCTCAAATGCCTTCATCTTAAAATAATTTTTATACCAGCCCTGAGTGTCCAAGGAGGTTCTTCACAACACATTCTGTTGTTGTGTTAAATGCGACGCTGATTTCCATTGAGGTTGAGCGAAATTTCTTCAGATTGGCAGGCTTTGGGGTTTCCTGAGGGACCTCCTCATATTGCCTTGCAGAGGCTTGTCTGTCTTTGGAATTCAGGTTATTTAATTAACTTGTGACCTCAGGTCCTTGATGGGTTTGAGACAATTGTGATTTTGTGATTTGTCCAGAAGGAGAGCAAGTAGCTTCTCAGGGGGAGGTCAGTGGTGGTGGTTAAAAGTGCTACGGCAGAGAATATTTCCGTCTACATTTTGGTTGATATGATGTGAGATATCAGTGTTAGGAAGATGAAGTGAATGAAGGCCAGGATGCAGGGAGAGGATTACAATCACAGAGCCGGAATGCCTGTAGTTCAAAGGATAGAGCAAAAGTCACAGTTAAGAGACATGTGCTTGGTTTCTTGTTCTTTCCCATAGTAAGAGCCCTCGTGAATACATAGGCTGTAGAACTTTAGTGGGTAAGAGCCTGAGTGTGAAACCTGACATTTTTGGATAATGACTCTCCTTCCTCTCAGCCACATTATCTCGGGCAAGTTTCTTCTGTACGCATCGTCTTAAAATAGACAAGTGAATACCACCTGTCTCACAAGATTGCTGTGAATATTAAAGGAGCTCACCCAGAAGATAACTTGCTGCATTTAAATACTTATAGTGTGTCCACCACTCATGTTACCTCCATAAGTAAAATGGATCACATCTCCATTAGTTTGCACTGTAGAAACTTAAAAGGAGTGACTTTCCCAGGGCAACCCAGCATTACATGGTAGAGCCTGGACTGGAAACTTCATGCTCTTCATTTCCAGAAAATTAGTTCCTCTCTATGCAGTTTTGTTCTGGTCCCTTTGTGGTACTTTTCCCTATCTTTAAAATTAAGGAATCCATGAATTATGTTCTGTATTCACTTCTAGCAAGAAAGCTGTGTGATCTAAATACAACGTGAATTTACAAAATGCACGGGTTCATACTAGATTTAATTTTCTGTGGCAATTCACTATTATTATGAAACTATCATATGTTTAACCATATGCTTATATAAGGAAAATCTTTTTTTTGTTCAAAATCAGAGGAAATATAGGTAGTTCAATGCTTTAATCATGACTCTTATTTGAACCTAATATCAACTTTCTACATCTTGCTTATATCCTACCTTCCCTTAGAGAAAATTCACTTAATGTACCTTGTCACACAAAGAAAATAAACTCTACAGACTTTAGCCAGCATTCAACAGTTAATGTCCCTAAAATAAATAGCACAGAAGACTTCTTTTCATGTTTATGCTTATGGTAGGTTTATTGGCCGCTTTTCTGTAGGACATATTTTCTTTTACTCTATACTAAAAAATGTTAAAGTCATCTACTTATAAAATTATCTGTCAATAGACCTAGTTTATATTCTGCATCACATAACCGTAAAACAGGTATATTTTGATTAAAGAAAAAAGATTAAAACTCAGCACAAAGCTAAGTTAATTACTATAAGGCAGTGAATATAAAAGATTTATAATAGATATTCAAAGAATTTCAAGTTGATCAGAATTCAAAGTTTTCATTCCATCTTTATAATATTCAGCTCTAGAACTCTCCTATGGCGATAAGGCAGTGGTAGCATATGTGTGAATGTATCTCAAAACAAGGAGTCAGTGTTTGTCATGGAAATACTGTGTCATCATCAATCATTAAATCTCTTCTTGATATAATGACTCCCATTACTTCTCTTTTTAAATACTCAAATTTAGCGTTTGACCTTTTACACCTATAGGCTGAAAACCTACAGTTAAGTAATTCAATGTAAAATGAGTTCAATCTGTTAAATCAATTCTAAAAGAGAAACAATAAATGCAAGGCTGATGAGGACTTTTAACCTACTGGGCGCTACTATTTGAATAGTCATTCACCAAAGAAAGAAGAAGAAATGATGAAAAATATAAATCAAAACACAGAAACACAGTTTCCTAGGGTAGTCTTTTTAAACTCTACTACATAATTCACACTTTTTTTTTTGCAATATATAGCCAGCTGAATTAGAATCCATAGTGATGCCAAGAGCATTTATTATCACGGGATATTAACAGACAATGCTTATCATAGTGAGGAGTAGTAGAATATGCCACCCCAAAATATGCCACTTTGGCATAAGGATTATTTTGAGCTGAAAGCCCTCGAGAAGAAGCAGATATAAGAAAAGCTCTCTGTCCTCCCCTATTTGGCTAAAAGCAGGATGTAAATTTGTAAAGGTGTCCCCTTTTCTAACACATGTTCCCTCCCCTCTCTATCAGAGAAAAACTCTAGACCCAGGGTAGCTCAGAAATAGCCCCAGAGGAAACTATATAACAAACCTTGCTGAAATTAGCCCTTGATTACCATTAGTTGCTCCCATATATTTGCCTTCTTACAATTTGCTGACCCTAGAAGATCAAAGTCCTTTTTCTCTGTTATTTCTTTAAAAAGGTATTTTTTTGTTAAGATGCTTGTATACACCCAACTTCTTTTTTTAATTTTACTTAAAGCCAACTTAATTAACTTATAGTGAAATAATATTTCAGGAATAGAACTCAGTGATTCATCACTTACATATAACATCCAGTGCTCATCCCAACAAGTGCCCCACCTAATGCCCACCACCTATTTAGCCCATCCCCCCACCCAACACTCCACCAGCAACCCTCAGTTTGTTCTCTGTATTTGAGAGTCTCTTATGGTTTCTCTCCCTCTCTATTTTTTCTTATTTTTCTTCCATTTTCCTACATTCATCTGTTTTGTTTCTTAAATTACATGTGTGAGTGAAATCCTATATTTGTCTTTCTCTGATTTATTTCGCTTAGCATAATATACATGGTTCCATCCACATTACTGCAAATGACAAGATTTTATTCTTTCTGATCACCGAGTAGTATTACATTATATATATATATATATATATATATATACTATATATATATATACTATATATATATATAGTATATATATATACACACACACACTACACATTCTTTATTCATCAGTTAGTGGACATTTGGGGTCTTTCCATAGTTTACCTGTTATTGATAGTTGTATAAGCCCAACTTCTAACCACCAATTTGAGTTAATCATTAAGAATTCCCAGTTATTATTTATTTATTATTTATTATTATTATTTCTTAATACATGTGGACATGGGTTAATAAACTTCTGTTTGTTTTTCTCTTGTTAATCTGCCTGTTCTCAGTCTACTTTACAGGACCCCAACAAGAGAACCTATGATGATAGAAGGAAAAGATTTTTTTTTCTCTCCTTTTCAATAGAATGACAATGAATACAAAGAAGGTTGGGATTAGTAAATCTCTGTATGTAACTTAGATTTATATCGAAGGAGAGAGGAAAACATCCCGCTCCCCCTCAGCAAAGAGGCTGAAATAAGGGGGAAAGAATTTACAAATTAGATAAGGACAGTTTTTTTAAAATTTTTTTTAACGTTTATTTATTTTTGAGACAGAGAGAGACAGAGCATGAACGGGGGAGGGTCAGAGAGAGGGAGACACAGAATCTGAAACAGGCTCCAGGCTCCGAGCTGTCAGCACAGAGCCCCATGCGGGGCTCGAACTCACGGACCACGAGATCATGACCTGAGCGGAAGTCGGCCGCTTAACCGACTGAGCCACCCAGGCGCCCCGAGGACAATTTTTAAAAGTGAGTAAAACATGCTAAATGATGGTTCTTTGAAGAGTTCATAAAATGGACACACTCCTGAAATTGACTAGCTGGAAATAAGAAGAGGGTAGATGCAAATAAACAAAATGGAGGGCTCATTCATTCATTCATTCATTTACTCGGTTATGTAATGAGTACTGGCACTGTGCTGGGCTCTCATGTATGGAGTGGGTATGTAGCAGTAGCAGAAAACAATGGGCCAGGCTCCACGTCCTCGAGGAACTTAGAGTAGGCAGAGACAAATCAAGTTCAAAATAAGTACAAAACTATGCGGTATATTGGAGGATGGTGGGTGCAGTAGTGCAGAGCGAAGCCACCAGAGGGAGGGACCGTCAGCTAACAGTTGCAATCTCACTTGTCCAAGGCCACAATGAGTGATAGTTGAGTAAACACGTGACTGAGATGAGGGGTGAGTCAAGTGAACATCTGAGGGAAGAGTGTTTCAGGAAGGGGAACAAGCAGTGCAATGATGTAGGGAAAATTACCAGAGGTAGAATTATAGATAAACATAATAAAAGCCCATTATAAAAAAATACCAGGGTGCCTGCGTGGCTCGGTCAGTCGAGCGTCAGACTCGATTTCAGCTCAGGTCATGATCTCACAGTTTGTGAGTTCAAGCCCCGCAGTGGGCTCTGTGCTGACAGCATGGAGTCTGCTTGGGATTCTCTCTCTCTCAAAATGAATAATTAAACATTTTATATATATATATATATATATATATATATATATATATATATACACACACACACACACACACATATATAATATGTATTATATATGTCATAAATATATATAGAATATTTTATAAATATATTACATATTGTATATTGTGTATTGTATATTATATATTATATATTGTATATTATATACTATATATTATATAGTATATACTATATATTATATATTGTATGTTATATAGTATATATTATATATTATATTGTATATTATATATCATACATAAATGTATTCATATTTATAAATATATTATAAATAATATATTTATATTTATAAATAAATACAAATATAGGTATATTCATATATAGACCAATAAAATTCTAGTGATATAGATATGTTTGTAGCCATTGGTGAAACTCTAGTTGAAATAGGTGAGTTTCTAGAAATATGCAAGATTCTAAAATAGGCAAGAATAAAAACACGGATGCATTAAAATAACTAAAGGACCCCCCACCACAAAAACAGAAGCCAAAAGGATGTTATGTATAATTTCTACCAGATGTTCTGAAAATGTCTGTATTGGGTTGCTGGCACTGCCACCACACAATACCACAGGCTGGGCAGCTTAAACAGAAACAATTTATTTCTCATAATTCAAGTCCAACAGCAAGTGTTGACAGGTTATATTTCCCATCAGGACTTCTCCTGGGCTCACAGATGGCTGTCTTCTCCCTCTGCGTCTTCTGCACATGGCCTTTTCTTTGTACACACACACACACCCCTAGCGTTCCTACTTTTATAAGGAATCAGTCCTATTGATTTAGTGCCCCACCCTTATAACCTCATTTAATTTTAAGTAACTCTCTGAGGGTCTCATCTCCAAATAAAGTCACATTGGAGGTTAGAGCTTCAACACATGAATTTTGAGGGAACACAAATCATTTGCAACAATGTGTTTCGTACATTTTAGAAGTTATTCCATTACAGGCAAAAGAGAGAACCCTGCCTAGCTCATTTGATAAGCTATGTACTTTTTATTCCAAAACTGGATAATAGAAATTTTTTAAAAATCAAATTATTTACCTATGTCACTTACAAAATCCATGAAAATATCCTAAATCATATTTACTAATGCTATTGTACTGGGTGTGCAAAAGATACCATTATGTTCAAGCAAGATTATCCGAGGAATGTAAAGTGATTCAGTGTTAGAAAAATCTGTCATTGTAATTCGCCACATTAGAAGCTTAGAGAGAAAAATAATATATGATCATTCAATGCTGAAGAAAAATTATTTTACCTATATTAGCATGTGTTTATAACCAAGGGTCTTAAAAGAACTAGAAATAGAAGGGTACTTCTTTAGCAGTTCCATGCCAGTCAACTATTTGATAGAAGGAGTTTAGGTACCTTCTCTTTAACAGTATGATAGCCAAATTAACATGAATTCACTCTTTGTGAACTCGTGACTCATCACAGAGAGAAACTACACCAGGTGAGTTGTTGCACAAAGGAAACTTTCTTTGCAGCAAATAAAGGAGATCCTGGGGAGTTACTTCTGAAGCCATGACTCTTTGAGCAAGGGTGGCTGGGTTGCTTTTGTTTAAGGTTAGGAGGCATATTTACAAAGGTGGACATAAGGCCACACGTGCACCTTAAGGAAACATGCATATACATGCAATGCATGTTATGTAAATGAGCTTAGTGCTCCTCCTTGGGCAGAGATTTTGGTATTATAATGACGTAAAGGTAGTTGCCACTCACTCCCTGGTCCATCTGCATAGACACAAGTTGGGATTAAGCCCAAGCTGGTCTGGATGGTCTGGGCAGTCCCGAGCTCTTCATCCAGGCAGTTGTCCTTGAGTGGTAGTCTCAGTTTCCATCACAGGATGCTGGGTGCTTTGTCTGAGTTAAGACATAAACTGGAAAGCAGAGCTTAAGGAAAAATGTGGGACAGAAGTTGGTGGGTACAAGCAGGTAAGCAGTAAAGGTCAGGTCTTGGAGTCTAGCTGGTGATATTCTGAACAGAACAAAGATGCTACTATTTCCAGTCCCATCAAATGTAGGAAAAAGTTCCGGAAAGAGCTATAAGGAAATAAAAATAAACAAATCTTGGGGCGCCTGGGTGGCGCAGTCGGTTAAGCGTCCGACTTCAGCCAGGTCACGATCTCGCGGTCCGTGAGTTCGAGCCCCGCGTCGGGCTCTGGGCTGATGGCTCAGAGCCTGGAGCCTGTTTCCGATTCTGTGTCTCCCTCTCTCTCTGCCCCTCCCCCGTTCATGCTCTGTCTCTCTCTGTCCCAAAAATAAATTAAAAACGTGGAAAAAAAAAAAAAACAAATCTAGCAAACTTGTTGTTACAATAAAGGCCATTACTATAAACCCTGAAAAACCAACATAATTCATAATCAAATATTAGCAAGATTTCAAGATACAAATCAATCTATAAATGTCAACATTTCTCTACATTTGCAATAATCAAACACAAATATATTAAATAATAAGGTCTCATTCACAATATCAACAAAGTTTGTATAGTACCTAGAGAATAACAAAGATTACATATATTTCTAAAGAGAAAATTTTGGAGCCCCATTAATGGATGTATAGAGACAGTTCTTTAATATTATCAATTAAAAGAAATTCTGATAAAAATCCCAGCTGGATATTTTTGAGGAACCAATGAAACTATTCCAAAATTTCAAAAGAAATGAAATTGTGTGTGTAAATAAGGCAATATGGAAGAAAATCAAAGGAAGTACCTTGGCCTGAAATTGTTACAATACTCTGCAAAGTCATAGGAATAGGCAAAAATTGTGTGATATTAGTATAAGAACAATAAGAACAAATAGCTCAATGAATTAGAGTGGAGAGTGCAGAGGCAGGCCTTTTTAGGTGGAAATCTTATTCAGTGAAAGGAAAAGGCAAGGGAGCAGATGTACCTTCTTTCAGAAAGAATGCAGCCCTGTAGAAACCTTGATTTATTTATTTATTTATTTATTTATTTATTCATTCATTCATTCATTCATTCATTCACTTATTTATTTATTTATTTAGAGAGAGAGAGAGAGAGAGAGCACACACGGTAGCCAGAGGGGGAGAAAATCCCAAGCAGGCTCCACACTGTCAGTGCTAAACCTGATGCAGGCCTTGAACCCACAAACTGTGAGATCATGACCTGAGCCAAAATCAAGGGTCGGACGCTTAACTGACTGAGCCACACAGGTACCCCTGTAGAAACCTTGGATTTTAACCCAGTGAAACCCATTTCAGACTTCGGAGCTCCAGAACTGTAAGATGATAAACTCCTCATTTTAAGCCACTAAGTTTTTGATGATTTTGTTACAGCAACATTAGGAAACTAATCCAGACTGCCACTTCTTGAGATGGGGCAAACTGCTTGAGTGACAGTGAGCATCAGGGTTATTTTGTCCACTAGATCTTCAAATATAGATATAAAATAGAAAGTTTGATATATGTGTCTGTATCTCAAAGAAGGATCAAATTTTGAAATACAAATACAAGCATCATCATCAATATAAACTGTATTTAGAGCTATGGAACTGATGTGACCACTTAGTTGTCAGTATAGGTAGCCTAGAGAAGGAAAAAAAAATGCTGTCCTTTACCCTCCTACGATCTGCTGCTGGGGCTCTGGGAATTAAACTGAGACAAGATTAATAAGGGAAAAATGAACAATTTTGTTTGTGCAATGTGATTACATTTGGGAGAAGCTAAGTTATGAGTAACTCGAAGGGGCAGTTCATCGTTGGGGCTTATACAGCATCTTAACAAAGAAGTTTGTAGAGAAGTGCAGACTCAAAGAAAAAGGGCTTTAGGCTTTTAGGGGTGGAAAACTGTGGGGAGACAAATACACGGGGAAAGTAACGGAAGGTAAGGCTTGTTTTAGTAAGGTTTGTTACATAGATTCCTTTTGCTGCCATCTCTGGGATGATGAATATCTAGTGATTAAGAGTTTTGCCCTTCCTCGTAGGGCGACAGGGAGACAGAGACGTTTTGTTTTGTTTTGTTTTGTTTTGTTTGGTTGATCTCAGTTGCCTTCAGCTCAAAATAATCTTCATGCTGCAGTAGTATATTTTGAGGTGACATATTCCGATCCCCTACACAAGGAAGAGAAAATGGACATTATAACGGTCATAGGTCAGTTGTAAAAGAAGAGCACAGAAAAAGTCACTGAGAGGAAGTTACTTGGGGAAAACAAGGGAGAAAATAATTTCAGGAAGAAGGAAGGGTTCATAGGGACTGAATGTTGCTAAGAGGTGGCATCAGAAGAGAAGTGGAAGCTACCTTTGGATTTTAAGTAGGGAGATTGTTCCTGAACTTCGTGGGACTGGTTTTAGGGTAGTTGGGAAAGCTAGATCCAATGTGCAATGAACAGAAGGTGCGCAGTTGGAATGAGTGAGTGTGATCATCTCTGAGGAATTCTTGTGTGAATGAAAATAGTGAATAGGATCCAGAAAAACGAGACAGTGACTAAAGAGTCATCTGGGATCAGGTTTTTCCTGTCGAAATCATATTTGTACTTTAAGAATGCACTCCAGCTGTGCTATTTATAATAGGTTCTAGGGAGTTGTCAAAGTATTTCCACACAAATCTATAAAATGCGGGGAGTCAAAAGCGGAAACAAAGGCAACACTGGATGTTAGTTTTAGTTGAGTTTCAAAAATAAATAAACATTTAAAAAATATATCTATATCCATATCTATATCTATATCGATATCGATATCTATAATTGTGGGGAGAGTCATTGGAGACCAGAGTATCATCCTAGTGAAAACCGATGGTGATATTCAGTGAAGTAAGAAGGGGTCCTGAAGCTGGAAAGAAATGGGCAGGAGGAAAAAAGCTTTAGTAATTAATGAGATTTTTGGAACGAGGAAATTGTGATGATGTTCTTTTGTGCTTGAGCAATCAAGTACATAACGAGGCCGTTCATTTAGGAAGGGAAATGGACCAGAGGAGGTATTGGGTGGAAGAGGAGAATTTAATTTTCCAGCCTAGGAAAGATACAATCTCATCAACTCAAGATAAAAGCTACCTTCTCAGCCACTTAACTGTTAGGCTTCTTTTCAATTCTTTACGTTGATGTTTGCATTCTTTATATTCTGTGCATCCAGAAATTCTGTGCCAGCCCAAGTCTAAGGCTGAGGTTGTCGGTCTTTGCTGTTGGGTATACAGAAAATCTGAATATGTACAAATGGAAAGCAATTAAAAAAATTCCAAAATTGGAGATTAAATATACCCCAATTAAAGAAAGACTGTGTCTTCCAAGAGGCAATGGTTATATGGAAGGAAACTATTATTGATTGATGGTATATTTTTAATATTCTCTTTAGTCTTAAATTATTAATTTGTAAACCTTAGAATTTATGAAGTCAGCAGATTGTTAACATGAAAATAAAGAGCCATTCATGAAAGGCAAATGAGCATTCATTTGGGACCCAAGAGTTGCAATTTGGGGAGCACAGATCAGGTAGAAACCCAAATAGTGTCCTACTTGTATGGCCAAAGCTTAAGAAGAAAAGGAAGGGGCAATTACTTGAGTTGAAGAAAAGAAAAGTTTTCTATGGGTGTTAACAAGCTCAGTTACCCTGGGTTTCACACTGAGTGATGACTGATTCTCTCAGCAGCACGTCCATCCACAGCCATTGTCATGACCAGGACATCTGTTCTCCTGCTGAACTTTCCAGCAGTTGCTTGAAACAGTTGCCATTTTACCAGATCCAAAAGTTCCCGCCCCGTTCAAACAAGGGCAGGTAAAGCACTTTCTCTGCAGTGGTCGCTCTGGCTTTATTTTAAAATGTCTCCAGTCATGTCATTTTTCGACAAGATATAAATGCTGCCATTCCAAGTACCTCATGCAAGATTTAGATGGTATTCTATAAAATTTGGTATAGCACCTGAGAAGTAAGGTCGTTTAAGAGCTTAATAAATATGTTTTTCATGACTTTTGTATTTTATATTAATGCATGGGCCTGGCTATTAAGTTTAATTGTAAGGTCAAAGGAAATGGGGGAAAAAGCCCCATAGTGAAGTTAATGAGATTTTAAGTTAAATTCTAGTCTCAATACTAACCATTCCTTATAACTCAATGTTGAGAATGAAGTACAATGATGTGCACACTTTAAATGTGATTTCTTTTATAGGGCAAAAGGTTAAATTGGAAGTCAGGAGGTCACAGTTGGTTCTCTACCTGTGAGTCACTTCCAGTTTTGCTCTGGGCAAGTGGTTTTAATCTCTAAGACACACACTCTGAGCACTATGGATAAAAATATATATAGCTCTTTGCCCTCCTTAATGCTGGAAGTTTGCAATGTTGCCCAGAAAGAGCTTTAGGATTTTTATCTCCACTACATAATGCATAATGGAGCACCATAGCCAAATTTGTCTCTCAAAATAACTGAAATTATCTGAGTTGTGTTTGCATATAGAAAACAGGCATTTGTGTACATTATAGAGGTTTCTTTTGCTTTTTCTGCAATTGTGCAAGTGATA
The DNA here is from genome assembly GCF_022837055.1 of Prionailurus viverrinus. Taxonomy (NCBI): domain Eukaryota; kingdom Metazoa; phylum Chordata; class Mammalia; order Carnivora; family Felidae; genus Prionailurus; species Prionailurus viverrinus. The sequence continues at coordinate 21,876,332 of NC_062564.1, forward strand.
TTTTACTTTGTTGAAAATTTTGAAACTGTGAACAGACTGAACCACGTATAGGCAAAGAAATGACATGTCATTCCTAAGTCTACTATCCTGAGATATTGGCTGGTTTCTTCCATTTTTTCCTTTTAAAATGATTTTAAAAATATATAATGTTTATACATACCCGCACTTTGAATTATTTGTTTTCCATTTACTATTACATCATGAGTATTTATTATTTTCTTGAAATTTCTTTGAAGGGTCTGATTTTTAATTACTACAACATACTTAATACCTTTGGAAATAACAATTTATCTAGCGTTTGTTAATTTTGCTTTTAATTGCTAACCTTCACAAATAATGTTTTAGTTAGCAATCATTAAAAACTTTGCTTAAATCTATTTTTCTGGGGATGGACTTCTGGATACTGATAGATTTCTTAAAGAATAGTGTCATGATTGGTTGTCTCACTCCAGCAAAAAGAGAAATTAGCAAAACTGTAAAAATTTCAAATATTTAAGTGTATATCATTCCTTTGAGACATGACATACATTAATCGTCTTAAAATTTATTAAATGCTCTTGTGGTGGGGGGACAAGCTGGAGAAGAAACAGGAGTTATCTCTTCCACCTTCTGCTTGAAAGGGACTCATGTCATCTCTACTGACATGTCACTGCTTGAGTCAATTCGCGTGTCTAAAGAGGCAACTTAAGAGTGTGGTTAAGCTATAGAATACATACGACGATTCATAAATAACAGCCTCACCAGTGGCTGTGGAACAAATATGTCGTGACTGATCGTTCAGAACCTGTAGCTGCAGAAATGTTCCTATTTACTAATGGGTCACAAAAGCCAGACAGTCCGTTATAGGATTTCTTTATGTTTACGCTCACTTTGAACCTTTATATTCTCTGCAAGTAGTGCAGTAATAGAACTCGAGGATCAACTACAGAATACTGTATTAATACAATATTCAATTAATACATTGAATGTACAATGTATTAATTTCTAAAAATAATTTTACTATGGGAAGTAATGGCAATGTTAATTTTTCTCCTTTTAATTACTGGATTTTTAGTCCAAATGTACACTTTGTGGGCTCAGCGGTGTAGGAAATGGCACATGAATTAAATTTAGCAAAGACATGTGTAGCCAGCTCAAGAAAGTAAAATATTGCAACACGGCAATATAGCCTAATCTATTTATATCTGTTCTTCTCGTCGAATAGTATTCCATTCGTTTCATGACAAATTATACCTTTCTGGGTCAGAAAAAGATGTGTAAGCAAATCATTTCAGCAATTTTCTGATGGCACTCCGCGTTTTGTCTTCTGTGATCTTCATTATTTTATCAGGATGCATATCACTATGAACTCAAGCCCTATCACCAAATCAGGTTGCTAACTACTGATAGTTTCACATGCTACCATCATCGTCTCCTTGGATATTAGATCTTTGAGGCAGTTTCTATTTGGCTAATACATTCTTTATGTCTTCTACTTAGGCTTACTCTAAGTGAATGGATGTTGAATGTGTTATTCTACTTTCATAATGTCTAACGAAGAATTATAGTCAATCATAAATACATTAATCTCCTTTACCAGCACTAGTATAGGTATAAATGATGAAATAGAATAGGCAGAAAAAACCTACTTCTTTTTGATAAACAACAAAGTGCTATTTAATACTGTTTACATGGATCAGCAACTGGGTCATAATTATTTGGAATCTCAAAAAGAAATTTGAAGTGGGATTCCCATATCAACACTAAATAACGTTGCCCTGAAGGAGTTCAACATAGAAACATTTGAAAAGATAAAGAGAGATGAATGAAGCTATGTCTTTATCTCTTTTGAAATAAGTAATGCTATTAACATTTCCCTATAGTCTCTAGATAGATTGTTGCTGATATTACTTGTGTTTTACAGAAGCCTCAGTGATATGCTACCCGGTCTGTGACTTAGATATCTAGGGATTTAGGGTAGAATGGCTATAATTGAGAATGGAGAATCTCACACTTGGGAATTCCTCTGACCTTTCTAACACAGATGACTCATCATTGTAAAACTTTTGAAATAGGTGTAATTTCAAAGTAGGCATTAGGGGTAGTATGATTTGAAAGAGGAGAGAATGTGCCCCGTAGATGAATCCATGACAACATTTGCCCCATCACCTGACTCGTAACTTTCTCTTCTGAGAAATGTGCAGGGAGGTGTGAATGACTAGCTGGGAAAGACAGATATCTGTTGGCATCACAAGTTATAACACTGTGTTTGGGATATGTGTAAGAATTTTACAGGAAACAATCCTTTTTTCTTGGGCATGGATGGATCTAAATGAAAATGGGAAAAGGTAGTTACCATTAGCATATTTCTACCTTCTTTCAAACACGTTCTTCTTTCTCCATTTTGGCAAATGACCTCCTGAGCCCCCCTGAGTCCCGTGGTATCTCCAAACCCTTTACTAGCTTCCTAACCTCTTTGATTCCTTTCCTTCACTGTCTCATGAATCCTGCTTTCAAAAAGTCAATACCATACCAAGGATATTATAAAACAATCCACCGCTACTCACCACGAGGTGAAAAGATTTTTCTTCCTAGGGGTCTTTGCATCTTAACACAGAGCAATGATTAGCCTAAATGAATCTAATATGCTATAATTTCAGGCACCAGGGGTAGTCCTCTCAGGGAGAGAGGAGGAGGAATAGATTTCTAGAAACATCCAAATACTTGTGTACTTAGCTTTCATTAGATGTGAGTTCTACACCCAGGAGTTTAATTAAAACCAAAAGTTAAAATATTTAGAGGTTGGCATTAGGACATTAGGAGATTGGCATAAGGACAGTTAGTGTTGTTCAAAACAAAGGTTTAAATACACTTTGATATGTTTCACCCCCAGTGCCGGTAGAGTCATATGATGGTTGCTTCAGAACTGTGTATTCAAGCAACTATAATATAGTATGTTTGAAGAGCTACAGATAGGCTTTCTCAAATCAATGTCCTGGCTCAAAGTAGAAATTCAGTTTTCTTCCTTAGAACTTTGCAATCTAGCTCTAGTTTTAAGTTTACCTATATTTAAATAAACTGGTTTCTCCTTAATTACTAAAATCAATGTATCATTTCAAAAGAAGTATTAAATCAAAATTTAAATTAATTTAAACTACAAACCTGCCTTCCAATTTTTCCACACTTTAAACTAGCTAGACCATTCACTCGAGAACACATTGTTAAAGGAAGGAACAGTTTAAATATATTCTAGCAGGGCAGTCAAATGTAGAATTAGGTGCTTCAGATTCTTTCCAGAATTCTGATCTTATACATCTCAGAAGACTATTTCATAGTCTACTTTGATTCTATTACAGCGATGCTGTCTTCTGTTTCCTGTTCATAAACTTGCTTGCAGGAGAGAATTTCCAATTTATGCCAAGACTGCAAATTGGCCCAAGCTGCTGCCTGCCTCCAGCAAATCAACCCTAGGGAAACTACGGAGGAGAACACAATATGGACTTATAAAAGTGTGGGAAATCTCTAAGAAAAAAGAAGGCTACTTACAACTGGTGTGTGGCAAGACAGGTAGATGCCTGTAGGCTGCAGCAGAGGATTTCTGGCTCTGCTGTTCCAGCACAGAGCAGAAAAGAGCAGTTTGAATAGTGTCCTTCCCCCCCTTTGCCTTCCTTCTGGTTGCAGAATTTGCCGATGGTCATCCAAACCAAAAGGCCAAGACTTCAAATGGCCCACAGCCCTACTGGAGGTGTCCTCAGGGGTAAAAATCAGAGGAGAGCAAAACATTGAGGGTAAAGAATTGGGAAAAATGAACTGTGAGGACGGACCAGTCTTCGCTTCCCTTCTGTCAGCCATTTTCTTAAAACTTCCAAGGCTGATGGATGACAATCTAAGAGGATGCCTTTTCCTTTTTTGCTTGAAGGTAGAACATTGACTGGAAATGTGGTGGTGGTTTGGAAATGTGACTGGAAATTTGGTTTCACTTGTGGTGGTGAAACCAAATGGGAGTGATTCATTCTGGCTTACAGTAACTTGAGCTCTTGACCTAAAAACTCATGCCTTCATCTATACTTGACCCCAGAGGACTGATCTAGGTCCTTTCTTTTTCCCCTTCCTAGTTCATAGCAACAGGTAGCCTATCCCCTAATAATAATAAAATCATAATAATAGCCAAATTAATAAGGTATATCTTTTTTAAATCAAAAACTACAGGAATACAGTGTCTTTAAATTAAAAACCCCAAACCGTGCCAACATATTATTAGCAGAAGTGTTAGAAGTGATGAGTCAGGGGGGTGTCTGGGTGGTGCAGTCAGTTAAACATCCAACTCTTGATCTCAGCTCAGGTCATGATCTCATAGTTCATGAGTTCGGGCCCCACATTGGGTTCTGCCCTGATGGCGTGGAGCCTGCTTAGGATTCTGTCTCTCCTACTCTCTGCCGCTCCACTGCTTGTATGCTCTCTCTCTTTCTCAAAATAAATAATAAATAAATATACTTAAAAAAACTGATGAGTCAAAATTTGCACTCAAGTTCATAAATATCCAAATATGGGTCAGGAAAGGGATTATCAATATGGGACAAGAACAAGATGTGATGAAAAGATAATGAGGTGGAAATACTAGGTGCAAAAACATAGTAGTTGAAATAAGGGAATACTAGATGGATTGAATCAAGAAATGGATACAACTGAAGAATAAATTAATGCATCAATTGTAAATAGTATAGAAGTATTTTCCTGGAAGCAAAGAAACAAGACAGAATAGCTAAAACAGAATAGACACAAACATCCTGATAATAGGGGTTTTTGAAGAAAGAAAAAAATAGAAACAAGGTAGCTTTCTAAGAATTTAAATAAAAAAACTGTTTAAAAAATTGGTGTAATGTTTATATATTTTTGAGAGAGAGAGAGAGACAGACTGTGAGCCAGCAAGGGGTAGGTCAAGACAGAGGGAGACACAGAATCCGAAGCAGGCTCCAGGCTCTAAGCTGTCAGCACAGAGCCGGATGCGGGGCTTGAACACACGAACCATGAGATCATGACCTGAGCCGAAGTCAGACGTTTGACCCACTGAGCCACCCAGGCAACCCAAAAGGAAAAAAGTTCTTAAAAGTGAAGCATCCATGCAGTGTCAGGTAAGTCTCAAGCATTGTGTAGTGTTTGGAACAAGTGGCCCAGTGGTAGTGTGCTGGAAGCCGAGCTATCCCAGCCTGAGTGGCAGGGCCCGGGCGGTGGATGGATCGGGACTGCAGGGCGGCCCGACTGTGAAGCTTCTTGTACTCCTGCTTTTAGGTAATTCGGCCTTATTAAAGTATCTGGGGTATTGTCTGTTGGGGAATTGCCCTCAGCAGGCCCCCCAGGAAAAGAACTATTGGGGAAAGAAATAAGATTCCGCAAGAAACTGTGCGGCCCTACATTTAGCCCTTGCCATCCCCTATGGAGACTCCTCTACTTGCAGGAAGGATAGCCTCATACATTTGCCAGCAAAGGAGGCTGATAAAGGAGAGACATATGGATTTGACAGCCTCACTCCAGCAGCTAAAGCGTGTATCTCTGGGCACAGGAGACTTCCACCCCTAGGCCCACCTGGCCCCCCGGAGGCATTCCAGATGATGACTGAACCTAGTCGGTTAAGGTACAGAATGGTTCATTGTTCTAGGTGCATTGTCTCTCTGAGAATGTATGAGGCATGGGTTTCTAATGCTTTTTCAGCCCCTTTCTGGCACCTCTGACCGAGGCAAACACATTGTTCTTCTGGCCTCATGTGGTTAGGAGGTCATGTCCCTGCAACTGTTCCACTTGAGGTGTTGAGAAATGGAGGGCCTTTCACGAGAACAGCAAAGCAAATGCTTTGCAGATTATAGATAAACGCAGATGCATAATGGAGTAATGTAAGAAATTAATCAATAATCAAAGAATATGCGGGAGATTTTGGGGAAAATCGCCATGTTATTTCTTAAAGGTTGTTTACACATAGGAACATTTTCAAAAGTAGGTAATGTTAGAAAAACATAGATGACGTTAAGCTATAAGGAAATCACTAGCATATATAATGCCACGTTTACTGCAATAAATCGGCCAGTTCAACACACTGCTGTTGTCTGTGTCCGTTTTTATTTTAGTTTTAGTTTTTTATTTTCTAGTTTTTTGTTTTAGTTTTGTTTTCTTTTCACCGACGCCGTTCTTCCTTCGGGAACCCCTGGTTGCTGGAGCGGGTCCCCGGCAGTACTGTGCAAACTTATGAGGGTCACTACCTATGCAAGCTCAATGTTTAGGAATTCCTGTGGAGAACAGAGTCCATCTCTGAAACACACAAGAAACCAGGTTAGGGATAAAATTTCAAGTTGGAAAATGTGGCTGGGGACCAGTCTGGTCATATGCAATAAATGCAGAATCCCCGGAAAGCAGCACGATATAGTTATTCTGATTAAGAACACGGTGAAAATGAGAGTTTTGATTTTCCCCAACTCTGTCTTTCAAAATCTTGTCTGGCCAGTACAGAAGACAGATGGCTCCTGAAGGTTGACCGTGTTGAGGTTTACGTGAGGTGGTACTTCTCATGGCCTCAGTTGTAACCGATATTGTGAAGACTGTAAGGAAAGTACAGATCAAGGGCAATGTTATGCCAGTATGGCGTTCCTGCTCTTTCCACCTTGTCCCAACTTAGAGCAGCCTTCATACCCATTACCCCTCCCAGAACTCATGACTCTAACTCAACCTCCGGTCCACTCTCCTACTCCGTGCTGTGTTGCCCACCACTCTGGTAATTACTTTGTTGTCTCTTATATTCATACTGGGTCTGGAGCTCACATCGCTTCTGCCTCTAGGTGAAACCTTTTTGCACATCCTCTGGGACTTACTCTGTGGAGTGGAGGGCTTAGGGTGCTTTCTCAAGACTCCAGTGACTTCAGTTCTCTCTCCTTTCCCTGCTGTTCTCTCTTCCTCTTTCGCGTTTTCTTGGCTAGGGAAAGTTGCTTTTTGATAAGCTAAGTATTCTCCCAGACCTTTTCTTATTTCTGAACCATCACTTTTAAAAGTCAAAGTTCAAGAAATTGGATATTTTGGTGTCTGTATTCTGTAGTTTCTCTTTCTAGTGTGGGAGCCCTGACCGCTCCTTGAATTTGAGGGCAGTCAATAGGGTAATAGGAAACACTGAGATCAAATGCTTTGGCTCATGTCAACAAGTATTCCACAACATTCATTTTATTCTTTGTATGCAGGTGTAAGGGTTAGCTCCTAGTTTAGGGCCCTTGGGGTGTATAACACACAAGCCAGATACTGGCCGGAACAAAGACATCCTCACTTTGTGATGTCAACCCTAGTACCTGGTGCCCTAGTCTTCTAAAGATTTTACAAAGTTATAGAAAGCTGCTTCCAATGTTTAGTCTGGAGCCTGCCTTTCTTTGCTTATTAATCAGGAAGGAAGCTGCGGGAAGAAGGCTGAAAGAAGTATAGCTCATTTTTTCTGCTCACCTTACTGACCTTGATAACTAGCAACCTTGTATTCCCTACTTGGTGCCTGTGCTTGATTGTTCTTTGGAACTCTGCCTCAAAGAGCCTCTACATCAGCAGCAGCATGCATTTTTTTTTTTGGTGGCACTTTCTGGATAGAAGCTTCTGCTCTGACTTATCTGTCAACCTGATACTGCATTCTTTCTGTTACAAGAAAATTGTCTACACATAAAGTATTTTGATATAGGGCAATATACTCTCTCATCGCAGAGAACTCTGTGATAGAGTTCTTCTATTATGTAAAATTTTATTGTTGTCTTCCCGTCAATTGAGGCCTAACACATCTATAGTAAAGGGCATAACATATATTAGTTATAAATACACTAGTCATAAATCTATACACCAAGGAATTTTTACATATATAGATGCGTCTAGATAACTTCGTTACTCTAAAATGTTCTCTGTGCCTCTGTGTCATTTACAACCTTCTTCCCACCATGAAAGTAACCTATATTCTCACTTCTATCACCATAGACTAGTTTTGTCTCTTTTTGAGCTTTGTGTGAATGGAATCATAAATTATATGATTTTTTGTAACCAGCTTCTTTCACTCCATATAATGCATGTGAGGCTTATCCTTGCTACCTCAGTTATCCTCTGTTGTACTGCTGCGTGGTATTCCATCAGATGAATATTGCTACTATCTTTATATAAATTGAAAAAGGAGGGCAGAAGCTCATACTTGCTCAGTCTGCCGTCTTGCACGAAAAGGTTACGTGGTTCTCATAATAGAGTAGATCAAATCTGTCTTATGTTGTATTGTTACCCTCAAAAGACTGTGAGTTACTTAAGAAGAAGAACATGCACTGATATAATTTTTGTGCTTCAAAAATACGTGATAAGTACACGTATTCCATTAATATATGAATATATAGAATTCCATTAATATATGCTTGAAAGCAGTCACTTCAGGGAAATTTCTGTAGCCAAAAAGTGAATGAAATTAAAAATAATAGGAAGTTTTATTTCTTCAAAGGTAAATATGATTTCTCTAGTACAAAGTGGCTAACAAATTAAAGATGTTATTTATGCGTGCTGGTTTATGTCTTTGCCCAAATAATACCCCTTTGGAGGATTTACTTAAAGTCTAGCTGCACTGAAAAGAAAATTTTTGAAATGTAACAATTTTTTACAACCTGTAGTATAGAGAATTTCAGAGAGTGCATAAATTACATAAACATTTATACAGTGAATTGATTTGGTAGAGAAAATATCTAAAATAATTTGTAGGAAGAGTTGTTATTACTGGCCATTCATAATTACTGTTACTGAAATTTCAGATTATGAGATTTTCAAAAAAAATTTTAATGTTTATTTATTTTTGAGAGAGAGACCCAGAGCATGAGCAGGGGACGGGCAGAAGGAGAGAGAGACACAGAATTCGAAGCAGAGACCCAGAGCATGAGCAGGGGACGGGCAGAAGGAGAGAGAGACACAGAATTCGAAGCAGGCTCCAGGCTTTGAGCTATCAGCACAGATCCCAATGTGGGGCTCGAACCCATGAACCGTGAGATCATGACCTGAGCCAAAGTTGGACGCTTAACCAACTGAGCTACCCAGGGGCCCCAATTATGAAATGGTCTTAAGGGAACTTTTCCCTGAGTGATCTATTTTCTTTTTATTTAAGTGTATTTATTTATTTTGAGACAGAGAGTGAGTAGGGGAGGGGCAGAGAGAGGGAGAGGGAATTCCAAGCAGGCTCCACACTGGCAACATTGTAGCCCCATTCGGGGCTTGATCCAAGGACTGTGAGATCAAGAGTCAGTCTCTTAACCAACCGAGTGACCCAGGAACCCCTGTGTGATCTATTTTCATAAATGGATTATAAAAGTAATTATAAAATGTGGATAAAACATTAGTATTTAAGAGAGCATAAAATTTTGCATTGAACAGGCCATGTATCATGGTCGAATTTGAACTGAGAGGAAGACCAAGGGGGAAAAATAGATGCTCAGAAATATCCATGAGGTATTCTTTGCTGACAAAGAGTCAGTCTTTGCTTATACTGGGATTTTGTCTCTGGTTCATTAGTTTAGGTATTTTTCTCCTTATATATAAATATATCAAGTAACTTGTATTTTTGTGTAGATTTTCTAGATACAAGAAGAGACTTTAGTTAAGACAACATATGCTTGTTTCTAGCGCATTACATTTAGGCACGTTAAAATCTGGAGATGTGCTGAGGAAAACAAAATGCTATTAAAGTTTCTGTGTTTCTGTGATATCCCCAGGGAGATTTCTCCCAGTTGAAAAGTTGGCTTTCACAAAACTATTTCCAAAGCGATTCATTGGCTTGCCTCCTGCTAATGGAACTTTAGTGGAAATAAAACCAAGTTCATGAGCAAAACAGAAACAAAATTTCTGTTCAAGACTTTCAAAAGGCTAAAGCATAAATGAAATATGGAAAGGAATGTGAAGACATATATTAATACTTGGAAATTTACATGATGTTTGAAGGAAGATTTGATGCGAGAAATGGAAGTTTCCCTTCAGTTGTAGGGTGTGCTGCCATTCCTGCGGCCATTGAAAGAGATAACCTCATGTTTACATGTGAACACAATATTTTTCGGTAGCAAACAATAGGCTGTGGGTTGGCAAAATTCCTCACGTGAATAGTTAATTATTTAGGGAGAAGCTATAAGATTATTCCAGAATATTATAACAGTTAATTGTAAGTGAAATCTCATCTCTTTCCTGAAAAGATAGATGGAATTCTTAATGGGAGATGAAATTAATTAAGGACAAAAATGTATATGATTCTTATAATCATAAGTCTCCTTTGGTTTCCCATAGACCAATATGATATTTGGGATTCATTCTAGCATTCTCTATGCCAGAAATAGAGCTAACCAGGAAACAATCTGAACATTCTGGCCAAGTATTAAAGACTGTGGTTGATTCATGAATAGGTACAAAGAACAATTGTATCTTATCTATCTGTATTGATTTTAGGCAAATTCATTTGTTTCAATGTCATTTGTAAGGATAGACTCCTAATTTTCAGGCAAGTTTTGCTAAATAAAAGAGATAAGTGTTAAGTACGTTTTTAGACAAATATCTGAAGTATAAAAGGCTTACACGTTGTTTTCATGGAGTTCTGCTTTCTGCATATTTGTTCTAAGTAGATGCTTTTCATTCACAAGCAGACAACTAATGAATGTTCCTTTCTTAACCATACTTTGATAAAAAATGTAAATCATTTTCTGAAACAATAAACAGTGTAGGATGAAACACAAATTCTTTAGGAATCTATCTTTGAATAAGAATGATTGGACTTCTTGTTTTCAAAAATGCCTTTTCTTGGAACACACTAGAATGCATTCTTGGAGCCATCTGTGTAAGGATGATGATTTTATGATAAATGTTGGTCATTTTTCATATCAGAACAATCTTCATCTAAGGGAATCTCCATCTAAAGTTATCTACTTTTCTTCAAATTGGAATTTGTTGGAATTTTACAATAATCACATTCTCAAAAGAAAACAGAAAAGAATCAAATATAATCCCCACCCCCCAAAAGAAAGCTGAGCAAATTCCTATAGATCTCAGATCGATTTGGATGGAAAATATTTTTAACAATATACTCACTAAAACTTTCATCTATTGATAAATGGATCCTAAAATCACAGGACATTTTCTCAGTAATTATTCATTCCATAATTTATTATCCTAAAAAGCCGGTAAAAATTCTGAGAGAAGTCACAATGTTCCTTATACCATAAACAATGAGACAACTGACTGTCCCTATCTTGTTTAGACTGAGTTCAGTAACTTATGAAATTTTTTCATCATGGGAAATTGGTGTTAGAAATGTGAACCTCCCTTCCATTTACAAAACCATGTAGAATAGTTTGATTTTTTTTGTTTTTTATTTTTAGTTTGTTTGTTTGTTTGCTTATTTATTTATTTGTTTAGAGTGCACACAAGCAAGTGCACACCTGCACGTGAGCAGGGGAAGGACAGAGGGAGAGGAAGGGAGAGATTCCCAAGCAGGCTCTGTGCTGTCGGGGCAGAACCTGACGCAGGGCTCGATCTCATGAACTGTGAGATCATAACCTAGGCCAAAGTCAGGGGTTGGTCACTTAACCAACTGAGCCACCCAGGCACCCCTAGAGTAGTTTGATATTAGAGAATATTATGTGTATTTTTGTTGACACTGTGATTTATAGTGATAGATAAAAATGACAATAGTAAACTAAAAAAGAATATAATCTAAATATAAAACAATTTTTTGATAAAATTAAGTAAACCCAGTTCACTATTAAAAATGAGATAAGAAGGGAAGGAAAACTTCCAGACTCATTCGATGAAGCCAGTATTACTTTGATTCCTAAACCAGACAGAGACCCAGTAAAAAAAGAGAACTACAGGCCAATATCCCTGATGAATATGGATGCAAAAATTCTCAGTAAGATACTAGCAACTCAAATTCAACAGCTTATAAAAAGAATTATTCACCATGATCAAGTGGGATTCATTCCTGGGATGCAGGGCTGGTTCAACATTCGCAAATCAATCAACGTGATACATCACATTAATAAAAGAAAAGATAAGAACCATATGATCCTGTCAATTGATGCAGAAAAAGCATTTGACAAAATTCAGCACCCTTTCTTAATAAAAACCCTCGAGAAAGTTGGGATAGAAGGAACATACTTAAACATCATCAAAGCCGTTTATGAAAAGCCCACAGCTAACATCATCCTCGATGGGGAAAAACTGAGAGCTTTTTCCCTGAGATCAGGAACAAGACAGGGATGTCCACTCTCACCGCCGTTATTTAACATAGTGTTGGAAGTTCTAGCATCAGCAATCAGACAACAAAAGGAAATCAACGGCATCCAAATTGGCAAAGATGAAGTCAAGCTTTCACTTTTTGCAGATGACATGATATTATACATGGAAAATCCGATAGACTCCACCAAAAGTCTGCTAGAACTGATACATGAATTCAGCAAAGTCATAGGATACAAAATCAATGTACAGAAATCAGTTGCATTCTTATACACTAATAATTAACAGAAAGACAAATAAAGAAACTGATCCCATTCACAATTGCACCAAGAAGCATAAAATACCTAGGAATAAATCTAACCAAAGATGTAAAAGATCTGTATGCTGAAAACTATAGAAAGCTTATGAAGGAAATTGTAGAAGATATAAAGAAATGGAAAGACATTCCCTGCTCATGGATTGGAAGAATAAATATTGTCAAAATGTCAATACTACCCAAAGCTATCTACACATTCAATGCAATCCCAATCAAAATTGCACCAGCAGTCTTCTCGAAACTAGAACAAGCAATCCTAAAATTCCTATGGAACCACAAAAGACCCCGAATAGCCAAAGTAATTTTGAAGAAGAAGACCAAAGCAGGAGGCATCACAATCCCAGACTTTAGCCTCTACTACAAAGCTGTCATCATCAAGACAGCATGGTATTGGCACAAAAACAGACACATAGACCAATTGGAATAGAATAGAAACTCCAGAACTAGACCCACAAAAGTATGGCCACCTAATCTTTGACAAAGCAGGAAAGAATATCCAATGGAAAAAAGACAGTCTCTTTAACAAATGGTGCTGGGAGAACTGGACAGCAACATGCAGAAGGATGAAACTAGACCATTTTCTTATACCATTCACAAAAATAAACTCGAAATGGATAAAGGACCTGAATGTGAGACAGGAAACCATCAAAACCCTAGAGGAAAAAACAGCAAAAGACCTCTCTGACCTCAGCCATAGCAATTTCTTACTTGACACATCCCCAAAAGCAAGGGAATTAAAAGCAAAATGAACTATTGGGAACTCATGAAGATAAAAAAAAACTTCTGCACAGCAAAGGAAACAATCAACAAAACTAAAAGACAACCAACGGAATGGGAAAAGATATTCGCAAATGACATATTGGACAAAGGGCTAGTATCCAAAATCTATAAAGAGCTCACCAAACTCCACACCCGAAAAACAAATAATCCAGTGAAGAAATGGGCAGAAAACATGAATAGACACTTCTCTAAAGAAGACATCCAGATGGCCAACAGGCACATGAAAAGATGCTCAACGTCACGCCTCATCAGGGAAATACAAATCAAAACCACACTCAGGTATCACCTCACGCCAGTCAGAGTGGCCAAAATGAACAAATCAGGAGACTATAGATGCTGGAGTGGATGTGGAGAAACGGGAACCCTCTTGCACTGTTGGTGGGAATGCAAACTGGTGCAGCCGCTCTGGAAAATAGTGTGGAGGTTCCTCAAAAAATTAAAAATAGACCTACTCTATGACCCAGCAATAGCACTGCTAGGAATTTACCCAAGGGATACAGGAGTACTGATGCATAGGGCCACTTGTACCCCAATGTTTATAGCAGCACTCTCAACAATAGCCAAATTATGGAAAGGGCCTAAATGTCCATCAACGGATGAATGGATAAAGAAATTGTGGTTTATATACACAATGGAGTACTACGTGGCAATGGGAAAGAATGAAATCTGGCCCTTTGTAGCAACGTGGACAGAACTGGAGAGTGTGATGCTAAGTGAAATAAGCCATACAGAGAAAGACAGATACCATATGTTTTCACTCTTATGTGGATCCTAAGAAACTTAACAGGAACCCATGGGGGAGGGGAAGGAAAAAAAAAAGAGAGGTTAGAGTGGGAGAGAGCCAAAGCCTAAGAGACTCTTAAAAACTGAGAACAAACTGAGGGCTGATGGGGGGAGTGGGAGGCAGAGGAGGGTGAGTGATGGGTATTGAAGAGGACATCTTTTGGGATGAGCACTGGGTGTTGTATGGAAACCAATTTGACAATAAATTTCATATATTAAAAAAAATAAAAATGAGATAAGAGGGGCACCCAGGAGGCTCAGTCGGTTAAGTGTCCGACTTCGGCTCAGGTCATGATCTCACGGTTTGTGGGTTCGAGCCCCACATTGGGCTCTGTGCTGATACCTTGGAGCCTGGAGCCTGCTTTGGATTCTGTGTCTCCATCCTTTCTACCCCTCCGCCACTCATGCTCTGTCTTGCTCTGTCTTGAAAATAAATAAATGTTAAAAAAAATTTTTTTAAAAAGGAGGTAAGAGATGGGACACCTGGGTGGCTTGGTTGGAGAAGCATCTGATGCCCGATTTTGGCTCAGATCATGATCTCACAGTTCGTAAGATGGGGCCCCATGCCAGGCTCTGTGCTGACGGTGAGGAGCTTGCTTAGGATTCTCTCTCTCCCTCTCTCTGTGCATCTCCCCTGCTCAGGTTGTCTCTCACAAAACAAGTAAACAAACATGAAAAATATTTTAAATGAGATAAGAGTAATTCTTGCCTGCCCAATTCCAGAAATGTGATAATATTTATATTTTATTTGAATTCTCTAACATGGTGCATATATACTTAGACACGGGATAAAAACCTGCTTTGATTCAAATCCCCCCCCCCCCCCCCCCCCACCTACAGCTATGTGGTCTCTGGCAAGTTACTTATCCTCTATGTTGCTTTGATTCCGCAACGACAAAATGCAGATAATAATAATACATACCTCATAGTACCATTGTGAGGATCACGTAAATTAATCAATGAAGGCATATAGAACGAAGTTGGGCATTTAGTAAACACTGGAAACAAGTGAGCGTATTGACACTTCCTTACTTTTGTGGAGTTTCAGTTCTAATTTAACTCTAATGAGCATCTTCATTGTGCTTTGGACAGTTTAGCGTCTTGGAAATCCCCTGTCGTGAACTCCACAGTCAGCTCAGTCTCTATTCGCATTTTGTTAATGGGAAGAAAAGAGCTCTGGTGTTAAGGGCGTGGCTTCCAGAGCCGGCATCTCTGGGTTTAAATGCCAGCTCAGTCAAGCCGTTTCTGCATGATCTCGGACGAGTTACTCAAATTGTCTGTTCCTTAGATTCCACGTCTGCAGAACTGGGAGAGGAGTAGTATCTGTTTCATAGAGCTGTAGAGCAAATTGAGTATATACATCACTCTAGAAGTATCTCATCCTACCAAGTAAGTTTAACTGCTATTTGCACTCTTGTTTAAATTTTTCATTCCCGTAAATGTGTTTGTGTTCCTGGCTCATGGATAGCATGTCTTTGGCATCTTAGGGAGACCAAACCGACATTTTTTCAAGTTTCTTCTTATTTTCTGTGAAAGCATTTTCATTTAGTCTGCTCTTAACTGTGATTCCGTTACATGGTTTATTTTTAATATAAATACTCCTTTTTGTCCAAAGATTTTTTTTGTTCAGGTATCATCAGAGTTGCAGATCACTCTTGACCTGTTTGCTCTGCTCCTGAATGAGTTGATTAAATCCTTTGTTAGATTTATGATTAAAGGAAGTTTGGGTGTGTGTGCTTCTTTTTTTTTAAATTTTTAATTTAATTTTTTATTTTTTTCAAGTTTTTATTTAAATTCCAGTTAGTTAACATACAGTGGAATATCAGTTCCATGTGGAGAATTTAGTGATCTGTCCCTTACATACTACACCCTATGTTCATCATGACAAGTGCCCTTCTTAATACCTATCACCTATGTAACCCATGCCCCTGCCCACCTCCCCTCCAGTAACCATCATTTGTTTTCTATAGTTAAGAATCTATTTCTTGGTTTGCCTCTCTTTTTTACCTCCCTATGTTCACTTGCTTTGTTTCTTAAATTCCACATATGACTGAAAGCATATGATATTTGTCTTTCTCCGACTGACTTACTGTGCTTAGTGTAATACTCTCTAGCTCCATCCTGTCGTTGCAAATGGCAAGACTTTGTTCTTTTTTATGGCTAAGCAATATTCCATTGTATATTTGTACCACATCTTCTTTACCCATTCATCATTTGATGGACATTTGGGCTCTTTCCCTACTTTGGCTATTGTTGACAGTGCTGCTCTAAACTGGGCATGCATGTGTCCTTTTGAATCAGCACTTTTGTATCCTTTGGGTAAATACCTAGTAGTACAATTGCTGGATCATGAGGTGGTTCTATATAAAATTTTGAGGAACCTCCATACTGTTTCCCATGGTGGAGGCACCAGTTTGCATTCCCACCAATAGTGTAAGAGTGTTCCCCTTTCACCACATACTCGCTAACCTGTCATTTCCTGTGTTGTTAATTTTAGCCATTCTGACTGGTGTGAGGTGATATATCATTGTGGTATTAATTTATGTTTACTTGATGATGAGTGATGTTGAGTATCTTCTCATGTGTCTATTAGCCATCCATATATCTTCTTGGAAAAATATCTATTCATTTCTCTGGCCATTTTTTAACTGGATTGTTTTTGGGGGGGGGTACGGGGGAGGCTGTTGGGTTTTAAAGTTCTTAAAATGTTTTGGATACTAACCCTTTATCAGATATGTCATTTGCAAATATCTTCTCCCATTTCATAAGTGGTCTTTCAATTTTGTTGTTTCCTTTGCTTGTAGAAGCTTTTTAGTTTGATGTAGTCCCAATACTTTACTGTTACTTTTGTTTCTCTTGACCCAGAAGATGTATGTAAAAGAATGTT
This sequence comes from Prionailurus viverrinus, assembly GCF_022837055.1. NCBI lineage: Eukaryota > Metazoa > Chordata > Mammalia > Carnivora > Felidae > Prionailurus > Prionailurus viverrinus. The sequence goes on from NC_062564.1 coordinate 21,893,320, forward strand.
GCTATGGCCCATGTCAGAGAAATTACTGCCTGTGCTCTCCTCTAGAATTTTTATGGTATCAAGTCTTACATTTAGGTTCTTAATCCATTTTGAGTTTATTTTTGTCTATGGTATATGAAAGTAGTCCAGTTTCATTCTTTTGCATGTGGCTGTCCAGTTTTCCCAGCCTTATTTGTTGAAAAGACTGTCTTTTCCCATCAGACATTCTATCCTGTTTTGTTATAGATAACTTGACCATATAATTGTGGGTTTATTTCTGGGCTCTCTATTCTGTTCCATGGTCTATATACCTATTTTTGCACCAGTACCATACTGTCTTGTTCATCACAGCTTTCTAATATAGCTTGAAGTCCGGAATTGTGATGACCTCAGCTTTGCTTTGCTTTTTCAAGGTTGCTTTGGCTAGTTGGGGTCTTTTCTATACAAATTTTAGAATTTTTTGTTCTAGCTCTGGGAAAAATGAGGGTGGTATTTTGATAGGGATTGCATTAAATGTGTAGATTGTTTTGAGTAATATAGACATGTTAGCATTATATGTTCTTCCAGTCCCTGAGTATGGAATGCTTTTCCATTTCTTTGTGTCATCTTCAAATTCTTTCATCTGTGTTTTAGTTTTCAGAGTACATATCTTTTATATCTTTGGTTAGGTTTATTCCTAGGTATCTTACGGGTTTTGTTACAATTATAAATGGAATTGATTCCTTGATTTCTGTTTCTGCTGCTTAATTATTGGTGTATAGAATTGAAACAGAGTGCATTGATTTTAGATCCTGTGACCTTATTGAATTCATGTATCAGTCCTAGGAATTTTTGGTAGAGTCTCTTGGGTCGTCTATCTGGAGTATAATGTCATCTGCATTGACTTCTTCCTTGCTGGTTTAGATTCCTTTTCTTTCTTTATGTCTGATTGCTGAGGCTAGGACTTCCAGTACTATGTTAAATAACAGTGGTGAGAATGGACATCCTTGACTTGTTCCTGATCATAGAAGAAACTCTCTCAGTTTTTCCCCATTGAGGATGATATTAATTCTGGCTTTTTTGCATATGGTTTTTATTATGTTGAGTTATGTTCCCTCTAAACCTACTTTGTTGATGGTATTTATCATGAATGGATATTGTACTTTGTCAAATGCTTTTTCTGCATCTATGGAAATGATCATATTTTTCTTATCCTTTCTTTTATTAATGTGGTCTATCACATTAATTGATTTGTGAACATCGAACGACCTTTGCAACCCAGGAATAAATCCCACTAGATCTAGTAATGCTATCTTGGATTTGATTTGCTAATATTTTCTGAGAATTTTTGAATCCATGTTCATCAGGGATATTTGCTTGTAGTTCTTTCTTCAGTTGAGTCTTTGGTTTTGGTATTAGGGTAATTCTGGCCTTATCTTAGAATGAAATTGTAAGTTTTCCTTCCATTTCTATTTTTTGGAATAGTTTAAGAATAGGCATTAACTCTTCTTTAAGTGTTTGGTAGAATTCACCTGTGAAGACATATGGCCCTCAACTTTTATTTGTTGGGAGATTTTTGATTACTGATTCAATTTCTTTGCTAGTTGTTGGTCTGTTCAAGGTGTTTTTTTTAATTTCTTCCTGTTTTAGTTTTGGTAGCTTATATGTTTCTAGGAATTTATCTATTTCTCCCAAGTTGTCTAATTTGTTGGCATGTAGTTTTTCATAACATTCTCTTATGATTGTTTGTATTTCTGCGGTGTTGTTACTTCTCTTCTCTCATTTGTGATTTTATTTATTTGGATCCTCTCTCTTTTCTTTGATAAGTCTCTATAGGGGGTTATCAATTATTAATTTTTTTCAGTGAACCAGCTCCTGGTTTTATTGATGTATCCTATTGGTTTTTAGTTTCTATATCATTTATTTCTGTTTTAATTTTTATAATTTCCCTCCTTATGCTGGCTTCAGGCTTTGTTTGTTATTATTTTTCTAGCTCCTTTAGGTGTAAAGCTAAGTTGTTTATTTGATCTTTTTCTTGTTTCTTGAAATAGGCCTGTACTGCTATAAATTTCCCTCTTAGAACCACTTTTGCTGTCTCCCAAAAGTTTTGGACCTTTGTGTTTTCATTTTCACTTGTTTCCATGTACTTTTTATTTCTTCTTTGGTTTCCTGGTTGACTCATTCATTCTTTAGTAGCATTGTTTTTCACACTCAGGTATTTGTGGTCTTTTCAAATTTTTTCTTGTGATTGATTTCAAGTTCCATAGTGTTGTGATAAAAAAATACACATGATATGATCTCAGTCCTTTCGTACTTGTTGAAGCCTGATTTGCAAACTAGTATGTGATCTATTCTGGATAATCTCCCATATGCACTTGAAAAGAATGCATGTTTTGTTGCTTTAGGATAAAATGTTCTGAATATACCTATTAAATCCAACTGGTTCAGTGTGCCATTCAGTCATTGTTTCTTGTTGATTTTCTGCTTACGTGATCTGTCCATTGATTTAAGTGGGGTGTAAATGTTTCCTACTATTTTTGTATCAGTATCAGTGAATTCCTTTATGTTTGTTATTGATTATCTTATATATTGGGTTCTCACATGTTGGGGGCATAAATATTTTTTTTTATGATTTCTTGAATTTTATTTTATTTTTTTTATTTATTTTTTCAATATATGAAATTTATTGTCAAATTGGTTTCCATACAACACCAAGTGCTCATCCCAAAAGGTGCCCTCCTCAATACCCATCACCCACCCTTCCCTCCCTCCCGCCCCCCATCACCCCTCAGTTTGTTCTCAGTTTTTAAGAGTCTCTTATGCTTTGCCTCTCTCCCACTCTAACCTCTTTTTTTTTTTCCTTCCCCTCCCCCATGGGTTTCTGTTAAGTTTCTCAGGATCCACGTAAGAGTGAAACCATATGGTATCTGTCTTTCTCTGTATGGCTTATTTCACTTAGCATCACAATCTCCAGTTCCATCCACGTTGCTACAAAGGGCCAGATTTCATTCTTTCTCATTTGCCATGTAGTACTCCATTGTGTATATAAACCACAATTTCTTTATCCATTCATCAGTTGATGGACATTTAGGCTCTTTCCATAATTTGGCTATTGTTGAGAGTGCTGCTATAAACATTGGGGTACAAGTGGGGGCATAAATATTTATAATTGTTAGATCTTGTTGGAGAGTCCCCTTTATCATGATATAGTGCCTTGTTATTGTCTTTGGTTTAAAATCTAGTTTGTCTGATTTAAGTATTGCTACTGTGGCTTTTTTTTGCATCCATTGCATGATAAATATTTTTCCATCTCCTCATTTTCAATCTGCAAGTGTCTTTAAGTCTAAATGAGTCTCTTGTAGACAGCACATAGTTTTTTTTTTTTTAATCCATTATGACATTCTCTTTGATTGGAGTGTTTGGTCCATTTACATTCAGAGTAATTATTGAGTGATATGTATTTAGTGCTAGTTTATTACATGTTCTGTTGTTGTTTCTGGAGATTTTCTGTTTTCTCTCTTATCTTTGTCACTTTTGGTATTTCCTTCCCACTCAAAGAGTCCCTTTTAATATTTCTTGCAGGTCTGGCTTAGAGGTTGTGAACTCCTTTAGTTTTTGTTTGCCTGGGAAGCTCTTTATCTCTCCTTCTATTATGTACGATAGCCTTGTTGGATAGAATATTCTTGGCTGCAGATTTTTGCCATTCAGCATGTCGAATATATCATGCCACTCACTTCTGGCTTGCCAAGTTTCTCTTGAGAGATCTGCAGCTAGCCTTATTTGTCTTCCTTTGTGAGTTTGGGACCGCTTTTGTCTTGCTCTTTAGAATCTTTTCTTTATCGTTATATTTTGCAAATTTAATTCCAATATGTCTTGGTGTTGGCCTGCTTTTACTGATTTTAATGGAATCCTTGGTGTCTCCTGAATTTGGATGTCTGTTTCTTTTTAAGGAGGTTTTCAGCTACCATTTCCTCACATAAATTTTCTGCCCCTTTTCTCTCTTCTTCTTCTGGGATTCTTGTGATAGGAATGGTATTACGTTTGATGGAGTCACTGAGTTTCCTAAGTCTATTCTCATGATCCATATTTTTTTCTCTTTTCTTCACCTCAACATATTGCAGTATTGCAAGGCTTTAGTGAAATCTCTCTTAGCTCTAGTGGTAGCTTCTTTGAATCTGTGGAGGAACTGGAAAACTCTAATGCTTGAAATGAGATATTGTCAAGACTCTTCCTTGTAGTTGTAGGAAACATCCTTTTGTTCCCTGTGAGTTTCTATCTGTAACCCCAAAATAGAAATTTCCACTGTTTGCAGGCTTTGGAAAGCAGGGTCCACATTTTTGTTCACTCAACAATGTAGACATAGGAAAAGAAGTAAGAAGGAGTAAGTGTACACATACATGGAACAGACTCTTTTTTTTTTTTCTCATTATGGAGCAGCCTGTCCACACTATCAAAGACTCCTCACTCCTTCCCACTATAACCTTGTCAAGGCAGCTTTTTCTCTCCAAGGAGACAATATACCACTGCCCCTGTGCTCTGCTACTGAACATGGGGTAAAATTAATTGTGGTGACAAATCATGCGGATGTTTGATTCTGGCCATGTAACAAACTATGTTCTGCAATCTAGTTTTATCAGTGATAAACATAATATTTTTCATACTTCTAACTTTTGTGCTCTTTTCCTTTTTCCCTTCCTCCTTCCATTCCTTCTTCTTCCTTTCCTTTTCTCTCTTTTTCTCCTCCTCCCTCTTTTCTTCCCTCTCTTTTGTAAACGTTCCATGTGCACCTAGAAGAATGTTGGGTATGTTGTTCTAAATATGAATTAGGTAGAGTTGTTGCATAATGTTTAAATCTTTTATAAATAAATCCTTTATTATTTTGTCGTTGTTGTTGTTGTTCTATTAGTTACTGACCAAAGTATGTTAAAACTTCCAACTCTGATTAAGGATTTGTCAATTTCTCTTCTTACGTATCTCAACTTTTGCCTTAGGTATTTTGAGCCATGTTATTAGGTATTTTTTATTGAGTTGAAATTTCTTTTTAAGTTTATTTTTTTATATATTTTGAGAGAGAGAGATAAAGAGCAGGGGAGGGGCAGAGAAAGAAGGAGACAGAATCCAAAGCAGCCTCTGCAATGTCAGTGCAGAGCCCAGTGCCACGCTGGAACTCACACACCATGAGTTCATGACCTGAGCAGAAATCGAGAGTTGGACACTTAACTGATTGAGCTACCCAGGCACCCCATTGTTGAATTGAGCTTTTAATCATTATGGAATTTCAGTTTTTCTAAGTTTTTATATCTTAAGATCTATTTTAGATCTTTTTTAGATATTAGATTTAGATTTAGATCTTAATTTTAGATATTAATGTAGCCCTGTCAGTGCTTAGTGAATGTGCTTTGCTTTGTCTTTTAGTTGCAGTGTGTAGTGTAGGGTAAGAAAAACTTTCCCTTTATGTTCCTAGGATTCAAAGCTGGGTCTGTGAGATAAACTGAAAACAAGCAGATTCACTGAGAAAAGATATACAAATGTATTACTTTTTAGTATGTGCACAGGGGCACACATGGAAAAAAGTGAATACTCAAATAAACAATAAGATTTGAGAGCCTATATATTATCTTAATAGGGGAAATGTAGGCCACTTAAGAGAGAGTAAACAATCTCCAGAAAAGATAAATGGACCTTTAGAAAAATAGATGAGAATTGTGATAGTTTGTGACTAAATTTGTCTGGATGTGGTGTTGACTTTGAGTCTCCTCTCCTATGACAAGAGTCATATTTTGCTGCTTGGTGAAACTCTTGGGAAGGGATTTATGACATTTGAACTCTTTCTGGAGGATGTGTCTCTAGGCAGATAAGGGGAGTTCTTGTCTGTAGAAATTATTTACCATATTCCTTCTATATTCATTAATTTGAATTATTCCATAAGAAAGAGTTATCTCTTTTCATTTATTTAGTTTGTTACTTATTTACCCTTTTGTTATTAGAGGTTCATGAATATTTACCATATTCCCTGTATTATAATCCAATATTATTATTATTTCTTTTGTTGCTCAAATTGTTCCAGATTTGACTATTGGGAAATGGGTAACTGTGTCAATTTGGCATCTTATCCTTATTTTATTTTATCGTTTATCCTTTTTTTTGGCACTTTCTTATTGGTACCACAAAATGTTCCAGGTTCATCTCATTTTTGCATATTATCTGTTCTAGTCTCCAAATCAGCTATTATTCCAAGTAGCTCTGGTTCCTTTTATTTAAGGAATTGTATTTAGAAAATAATTTCTTAGAATCTGGGTGTCAGTATCTCACCAAACATGAATCTTATATATAAGTCTGTTATACTCTACTCCATGTTCCAAGTTTTTATTTTCCAATGAACCATTCATGTAGAATTTTTCAGCATTTAACACAGTGGTTTTTATTATTGCTATTTTATATTAGGTACTTCACCCAAGTACACTTTTTAGTTGGATAATGATTTAGATGACAAGCAGTAGGCTAATGATTTGGTTGAACTGGAATGGTCCTCAGAGCGGAAAATCTTAAAGGGTAGATACATTTTCTTAGAGACAATTTATTTGACATTCAGCTACACGACTGACAAATGGTTGAAATAATGAACCATGAGGGTGTCTCTATGTTTGAAATCATATAAAATAACAATTAAATATTAATGAATAAATCCAGGATATTGTTTTGACATAGATCAATATTTAAGTTAGCAAGAACAGGATGAAAGGAATTGATTTGTGGTCAAACTCAGATGCAACTTCGTTCAGGTACTATTTCTAGTGAGACAGGAATTCCTAAAGAGCACACTACATGAAGGCTGACACGTTACACTCAAGCATAGCCAAGAGAGTAAGAAGTCACTGCAGAGGGAAACATAACTCACTCATCTTCGAGACTATAGAGGAAATAGAGATTATAACTTCAAGCATAGATTTTCAGCAAAAACACAAGCATAGAAGAATTTGAAATAAGTTGAATGAATAGAAATATAGGATCTTAAGAACAGATAAGCTGTTTACCAACATGTGCCTTTATCAAAAGAAATGGGTCACTTAGAATATTTACATTCAACAATCACTATTTGAGCACTGGCTATATGTCAACTAATGAGCCAGACAGTGGAGGTGTAGTGAGCATTACAGGACCAGCCCACCATTACACCAGCCTCCAAGTCTCAGCCGTGGTTCAGAATGTAGTCTCTGCTGAACCTGCCAGACTCCCTTCTGGGAGTATAGATGCTAAACACAGGTTAAGAAGGAGATAAATCTGTTGGTGCTCAGTCATCTTTGACAATAAATTTCATGAGTTCTACCAGTTAGAGAAGAGCAGCCTTGATTCCAGTTTTTTTCTAAGGCCTGATCATTTTGCTAGCATTTCCCTTAATATTGTAAGCTTCTCAGGATTTTTCAAAATAAATTCCCATTAAGAAATTATCGGACTAGCCAGAATCAGTTTGTGAAGGACCCTAAATGACAGTCATTGAATGAATTTTGTCATTATGAAATCCAAATATATGTTCCTAACCCTTCAGAAGACAACTCCCTATGAAGTTACAAGATGGAACTCATTCAAAAGCAGAAGAAATGAGCTAGTGTTGGGAGCTAGTGTCTATGAGTTTGGGAGGGAAATTGCAAAGATGCACGTCCTCACTTGCACGTTGGTTTTTACAAAGTTGACTGAGTGATGCCTGTAGAAGAGAATTATTATGCAGACCTTGAGAGCAGTAGCAGAAGCTCTGTGTGGTTGGGTCTATAGCTGCTGAAGAAGATTAGATAAAGAAGCATCCCTTAGCTCACACATCTTAGTCCAACAGAATTCAAGACTTCACAGCAGCTTTGAAGAGCAAAAGGAGCACTGATAATTATGGTGATCAGCATGGACTGGAAGCAGGCTCCTCTGCCATTGTATGGGAGCACATAAGCCTTCACATTCCTCTACCAGCCTTGGGAGAGGGAGGGTCCTTTGGTATTTCACAGCTAAGATGCTAAGATGTCATTTTACATTAAAATCATGGGTAGAGGCTTAGAGCCATAATTCATTTGATTTTAAGTAAACTAATGAAAACGAATATGTATCAAGTACTATAAGTCCAGAAACTCTTAATTTTTTAAAAAGCTTACTTCATTCATTTTGAGAGAGAGCACGAGAGGGGCAGGGAGAGAGGGAGAGAGGATCCCAAGTAGGCTCTGCACCGTCAACATGGAAACCGACATGAGTCTCAAACCCACTAACCATGAAATCATGACCTGAGCAGAAAACAAGTCATTTGTTCAGCTGACTGAACCACCCAGGTGCCCCCGAGCCAGGAACTCTTCTGAGAGCTTCACATGTATTGACTTATTTAGATCTCATTTTACATTTTTGACGTGGATACTCGGGCATAAATAATGTAGCTCAAGGTCATATGGTGCAGATTCCAGTGCAGGCAGTCTGACTTGAGCCCAACTCCAGTTCACCGTGCTATATTTTGTGTGCGTGTCTGTATGTGTGTTTCAGTTGTGAATTATTTTAACCATACAGCAAGAATAGGAAAAAGCACATAAATTCTTGTTTTCCTCTTTTTTTTTTTTTTTTTTAAATTTTATTTTTGAGACAGAGAGAGACAGAGCATGAACGGGGGAGGGGCAGAGAGAGAGGGAGACACAGAATCGGAAACAGGCTCCAGGCTCTGAGCCATCAGCCCAGAGCCCGACGCGGGGCTCGAACTCACGGACCGCGAGATTGTGACCTGGCTGAAGTCGGACGCTTAACCGACTGCGCCACCCAGGCGCCCCTCCTAACTCTTAATTGTATTCAATCTTCATTATTTGTCACATTTTCTTCAGATATTTTTTAGATAACCACTATCACGAATTCAAAGTATTTTTTACCACGTTATACATCCATAAACATTATTTTGAATAGTTAAAATGTTATAAACTTACACAGATTGTGCCATATTAAATATAACATTCTGCAGATTGCATTGATTCAAACGTAATAATTTGCAGTTTCATTTGTCTTGAAATATGTAGCATGGTGTCATTTTTTTAAAAACTGTATTATGTTTATTATATTTCCTTTTTATGAATCATTGGCTGGGTAACTTATCCTATTTTTAATGCTTGGTTTCAGTAACTATATTTATCTAGCTTTTGGTTATGTGAGTGAATATTTGATAATAATATATGTTACTGATGAATTATATATTTTAATTGAAAAAAGATCCTGTATCAGTTAAAGACATTTTATAATTGTGAGTCACCACATACTCAACTTAAAAGCAATGTGAACAAATTAAGCATTTATTTTTTCTTGTGAAACAGGACATCTAGATATGTGCAGTTAATGGCACCGGTTCAGTGACTCAAAGAAATCAAAACTGAGGTCTCTGTTAATTTCTTGACCTTGAGGTGGCTACTCTAGCTGAAGTTAACACACCTATTTTTCAAGCAGAAAGAAAACAAAAGGGAAAAGAAAGCAACCGGGAGAATAGATACATCTAGAATTCTTATGTTTTCCAAGGGAAAATGGATATTGGGTGTTCAATGGCAGTGAAGGTCAGGTTTGCACTCCTCAGTTAAACCTACATCACCTTCTTCCTTTAATGTGTTAAGTAATTTTTTTCCTTTAATATGTAATTGAATGATCCTATTGTGTGGGCAGTATAATTATACTACACAGATTATTTAACAATAATGCAAACCACTTAAAAGTCTCTCTAAAAAAGGACTACTGAGTTTTGACTAGAATTCTTAAAATCAATAACCAACAGATGTGAGAATTATCAATACCCACTCTGTTATTGGTGTGCTGACTACCTAAAAATCTTATACTATCATCTCACACTGATGCACTAAATAATTTTCTTTTTCAAAAAGAGATTTTAAATGTTTATTTACTTTGAAAGAGAGAGACACACAGAGCATGAGCGGGGAGAGGCAGAGAGAGAGAGGGAGACATAGACTCTGAAGCAGGCTCTAGGCTCCGAGCTGTCAGCACAGAGCCCGTTGTGGGGCTCGAACCCACGAACCGTGAGATCATGACCTGAGACGAAGTCAGACACTTAACTGACTGAGCCACCCAGGTACCCCAATAATTTTCTTTTTTTGAATTTTATTTATTTATTTTGAGAGCGACAGAGAGAACACGAGTGGGGGAGGGGCGGAGAGCGAGGGGAACAGAGAATCCCAAGCAGGCTCTACACCATGAGCACAGAGCCCAACATGGGGCTCCAACCCACAAAACTGTGAGATCATGACCTGAGCGGAAACCCAGTCAGAAACCTAACTGACTGAGCCACCCAGGCGCCCCCACTAAATAATTTTCCGATGAAACATTGGCATAAACATCGTTAATATTAGTGTGAAAAATTTTAAAACTCTCAAACAAGGAGATTAGACAAGTTATTGCATACATATACAATTAATATTTTAACCATTAAAATAATATTTTGCAGAAAAAATACTTAAACCATCACAATTTGGCTTTTATATTTAAACCATCACAGTATGTCATCACAATATGATACCTTGTGAAAAAAAGAAGATGGTGATGCTTTTATATGAAAAAAAAGTACATGGAAAATATACAGTAAGAACAAGCATTAAAAATCACTATGGTTGCTTTTTTCATTAAAATAATGCACTATTTCATTGATATTATTAACAGTAAGAGATTATACCATTTAGAACATGTGCTACGTGAATAAAAGAAATGAAGGAGATGAATACAAAATTTGCAAAATTTAAAAGTTTTACTATAGCTCTATAGTCACAAATAAAACTAGACAAATTGAGAGGTGATATTTGAACCACAGACTACATATTTTTTTGAAATTGTTAGCATTTCACAATGATACAGGATGTATTAAAGATAAATATTCTTTTATAATAAAAATGATGCCAAACGTAGCTACACATGAAGCATTATTTTTATCAAGTTCAGTAAAACTCAGGAATAAAACACATAGCTTTATGAATAAATATTCTAACAAAAATATTCATAGGGAACAAAGCAATATTTTAATGGAATAAAGTTTATGTTGTTTTTCTTGGAAATATGTTTGCCTATTCTAATTACAAAGTCTGTCTTCAATATGCTATTATAGCTGCATATGTCCTAGTCTCTTGGATTCCTGAAGAAACATAGATGCCACAGAAACCATTAAACAATGCTTAAAATATTGCTTCTTAGGCCACATTCCTAATGCATAGGTTACAAGCCAATGTGAAAATACCGATCACCTTGCCCAGGATACAACATCTTTCCTTATTTGATATCATGCTTGATAGAGTACATTCCAAAAGACTGAAACAGCTCTTTTTGGCAGATGAAATTTGCTGAGACAGATACGATAATAAATAATACAAAGTCTGCTCAGTGATAGAGGAGCTTTTCCACAGGAAAAGGAAATGTCATGAGGCAGGAAGATTTTCACGAATGTGTTATTTTCAATAGCAGGAATGGAAAATATACATTATAAATGCTTTTTCTTTTTTTCTTTAGGTCTAGTTCAGTAAACTGAATTTTACTGTTATAAGAGGAAAAGAATGAATTTTCAGAAGATTCCATTGAAAATTTAGAGCTCAATAAGGGGAAATATTATCGCCTTATTTAATATGTTTATCATTATTCTATATGGGCATGATATTAGTCATGATGTTAAAATTATATTTGCTTTTAATATCAAAACTGGAGAATGGGGTGGCTTAGTCGATTAAGCATCCAACTTCAGCTCAGGTATGATCTTGCTGTCTATGGGTTCCAGCCCCGCGTGGGGCTCTGGGCTGACAGCTCAGAGCCTGGAACCTGCTTCAGATTCTGTGTCTCCCTGTCTCTCTGCCCCTCCCCCACTCATGCTCTGTCTCTCTCTGTCCCTCAAAAATGAATAAACGTTATAAAAAATGTTAAACAAATTAGAAACATTAAAAATATATCAAAACTGGAAGTAAAAACTGACAGATTGGACATTAGAATATTCTGATATTTTTGGTACAATTATTTTGAGTAACGATAGCATGTTTCATCTGACTTTCAACGTAATTTAGAAAAATCATCTTTATAGTATTCAGATGTTGTGAGAACATGTATGGTTGGTATGGCTCTTGGCCCACAAGTTTAATTATGAAAAAACAATTGCTGGCTTGATTTTCACTCCTATCAACCTTTCAGTAAGAGCAGTTATCACCGTGTCCTTTCATCTCTTGCCATGTTCCACCAACATTTGGGAAGTTTACTTAGCCCCTGGAAGAGGAAAGTCCTTTATTTTCCGGGAAATATCATGGTCACTGCAGGTAGAGTCACACTGTCCAAATGGCCGCAGCCATTCAAAGACGAATCGTCTTTGAGGTCCTGCTTTCCTGGTGCACAGAAACCTCTCCCTGAGGTCTGGATACCTCATAGGCATTGCCTTGGAAGAGTGCTCTAGCCTCGGTTCCAGATTGAAAGCCCCCTCTTTTCTCTATTTGGCAGAAACTGGCATCTCTTCCTTGATGATCCTCTCTCGGTCCCTCTACTTTCCAGGGTCTCCTATCATGATTACTCATTCTGCTTAGGCTTTTATGAAAGACACACTTCTTTGAGCTATGCTTGCTTTTATAGTTGCCAAAATCTTTGACTCAAGAAGTTAAAAAGTCTGGCTACAAAATTGAAATGGAAAAACAAATATGCAAATATGAGGGGAATTTAAAGAGCAAAATAAAAGCTAGTATCTCAAAGATTAATGTGCTAGGAATTAAGTACTAGACAGTACTTAAATGCAAGGATTTAAAATGTATTACGTAGTCACAGTAAAGGTGGTGAAAAGTTGAGAAATGAGAATGTGTGCTGACTTTGTAGTTGCTGACATCCACACGCCTCTACGCCAAATTAGCATCCACCTATAAATATGGGCTGACCCTTCAGTCTGGGATGGTCTTGATTCCAGATGAATTGCTCTCTGGGAGAGCCTGGAATGAGGATTGTACCTGCAGTCCTTCTCATTCTCATTCCCAGACCGTACTTTGGTTGTCCAGTTCTTTGTGCTAAATAAAATTCCTGATCTCTGTTGCTAATAATTTGCCTCGCTGAAGTTCTGGAATTGCCAGTTGTTGGAACGCTTCTGGTTTGGATTTGGCTAACCTTTCAATCCCTCATCTGCAATCTGGATATATGTTTACAGACCCATCCTTAGATTAGCATCACCTCTGCTATATTTCTTCTACAAGACCCTTCATCATTTGAGACATTTGGAGTAGTCGTAGAAGATTATTTTAGTCAATTCTGCTGGCTTGGAGTTCAGGAAACAGCAGAGTGATAAGTTCAAAAGTATTTAACAGATATTCTTTATCTATTGCCATTTAAATGAGCCTTCAAGCATGCCCTCACTTCTGCCCTTATTCTGGTATTTAGGTAAGGTATTAATCAGAATGTAAACAAGACCCTGATGGGGGAAAGAAAAAGTTCCTTTCATATCGGGTATTTACCAGTTTCAAAGACATTGCTGCCAAATGGACCTGATTTGTTTTTTTTCCATTGTGAGCTGGTCATAGTGTTCAGGTTTTTTTTTTTATTAGAAGATAATTTCTAAAGGGCAGCACAAGCATATCTTGTAATAAGGTAAGCAGGCGTTAAGGTCAACAAGCCACTGCCAAAGGGATTGGTTGCTGAGAATTGAAGACAGGCTTCCTGTTTCAAATGGTATCTGGGGAAATTTCCATTAACTCCGTTCCTAGTAGAATGAAACTGAGTGAAATTGATGGGTCAGCAATGTTATGCCGACATCACAATAGGTAGTAATTTACTTTGTCTCTCCTTTGCTGTCTGTACTTATCCAAAAATTTAGTCCATACCAAACAAAAAAAGCAGAGAAGCTGTTCTTCTACGGCAAAAACATATTGTTTGTTGGGACCCAAAGTCCACATATCACATTGTAGATTCAGTAGGTGGGTACAGCTCTCATTAGGTTAGCTCTCTGCGTGGCAGCAATAAATTATAACTATGCAGGCATAATTTATCTGTATATTTAATCCCATAAAACCGAGTGGATAAAGGAAGAATCCTGGTAACAGAAGAGAAGGTTCTAGTTTTTCACAAGGTACAGAGTATTTAATAAACGCTAGAAAGAAATATGTTGATTACACACAAATGGCTGTTACATACTGGAAATTATAAGAGAAATCATACTTTCCAATTGTATGTCCAAATCATACTTTCCAGATGGGAACAACACCCGAGTTGTTATAGCACGGGACTGTGGTGATCACATGCTCCGCATTTTGACAAAACTTGTGTTTGGATAGAGTTTTACTTGTTTGAGGATAAGTATAATGGAAAATATCATATTGGAACATAAAAGAACAGTGCATAAAGTGAAGTTAAAAGGGTATATTTTTCATTGCTGCAGTAACGAAATGCCACACACTTAGAGGCTTAAAGCAACACAAATTTATTATAGTTCTGGAAGTTGTAAGTCTGAAATGGGTTTCACTGGGCTACAATCAAAATGTAACCAAGGCATCTTCTTTCTGGAGGCTCTACGGAAAAAAATCTGTTTTTTAACGTTTTATAAGACTGACTGTGTTCCCTGGCTTATGGCCCCCTTTCACCATCACCAAAGTCAATATACAGTTGAGTCCTTTTAATGTTATCATTTCTCTGATTCTCTGTCTCTCATCCTCTCTTCACTTATGTGGACTCTTGTAATTACATCGGGCCTTCCCTGTTCATCCGGTATAAACTCCTCATTTCAAGGACAGTTAGCAACCTCAATTACATCTGTTACCTTAATTCCCTTTTGCCTTGTCATCCTAACATATTAGGGGGCTCTGAAGATTTAGTCCTGGACATATTTTGGTGCCTATATTTAATTTGCCACAGAGGTCAATATATTTAACACTCACTGTAAATTCAAGGATGTATAAATTAAGAATCAGAATAAAATTTCAGAAATTGAAAATTTCAGAAAAAATATTCTTTTTAAACAACAATATACAATCTGTATTGATTGCTAATTTTGCTTCTTCCTTCATGCCTTATGTAATTTAATTATGTTGACTAAATTTTATGGACCAATAGGAAGTAATAATGCTGATGAAAAAAGGGGCAAGAAAGGAGAAAAAAAAACAACAATGCCAACAATGTAAAAATTCAATAAGGAGATATCTAGTTTTCAGTTCTGCATGTAAGAAACTTGGAAGTTGCCACTCAGGGCTAACAAGTGAAAAGCTGAGCAGTCTGATAAATCAAGACCTGTTTTAGGATCTGTAAAAGAGGCAAAGACACAGGGCAAACTACTGCCCCCACATTGGAAAGGCAGGTGAATACAGGGAGTCACAGAGACCCATGAGCAGAAACCACCATGGGAGACAGTGCCAGGGAAGGGAAACCAGAACTCTAATTGGCAAATTGCTGAATACTCAGTATGGACAACTTTGAGAGTTTAAAGTTCTAGGGGAATCCCATGAAATTTACCTCCAGATTCTCATAGTCCATTTCAGAACAAAATTCTCTGGTGCTTCTGACAGGAGCCATTTTAAAATGCATCAGAGCATTCTATTCTTAACAAGTCCTACTTTCAGGAGAAACTTGTTAATCACAACCTAAGATGAAGTATTATCAGAGCCTAACTGAACTGGGAGAAGGGAAATGACCAACTCTAGCCCTCTCTAGCCATCTTGTTCCATGTGAGGGGGAGAAAGCAAATGAGGGACACTTGTGGAACTTACAGTTTAGAGGCATAGGCTCAGTAAAAGACTGAGACCTAATCATAGGACTATAAAATGCTTCCCTTTCCCTTACACCTTACCACCACATTATTAAAGGCATTTTTACAGCAGTATTTTTGCCCAGTGTATCATGTCTGGCTATCAAGAAAACATTACAAGGCATACCAAAAGGCAAAAACAAAAGAATAAACAGAAAAACCTACCACTATTTGAAGACAGAAAGTAAGCATCAGAATTATGCATGGTAGGGATGTTAGAATTACCAGACCAGAAATTTAAAGCAACTGTGATTAATATGCTAAGGGATCTAGGGGATGAAGTAAACAGCATACAAGAACAGATGGGTAATGTAAGGAGAGAGATGCACATTCTAATAACTACATGGAAATTCTAGAGATCAAAAACCCTGTATCACATATAAAGAATGCTTTTGATTGACTTATTAGTAGACTGAACATGGCTGAGGAAAGTATCTCTGAGTATGAGGATATCAATAGAACTTCCCCAACTGAAAAGCAAAGAGAACAAGGACAAAAAAAAGGAAAACAATATCCAAGAACTATGGAAAAAGTACAAAAGGTGTAAGAGAAAAAAAAAGTATTTGATAAAATAATGACTGAGAATTTCTCCAGATTACTATCAGACACAAAACTTAGATCCAGAAATCTCAGAGAATATCAAGCTGGATAATTGCCAAAAAAAATTTGCATTTAGGCATATCATGTTAATATTCAAGAAAATCAAAGAGAAAGAAAAAATCTTTTAAGATGACAGAGAGTGAAATATGTTACCTATAAAGAAACAAAGATAAGAATTATACCTGCCTTTTCCTTAAAAACCAAGTAAGGAAAAAAGAGTGAACTGAAATATTTAAAGTGTTGAGAGAAAAACCCACCAACCTAGAATTCCATATCCTATGAAATTATCCTTCAAAAGTGAAGGAGAAATAGACTTTTTTTAAACAAAAAGATTTGAGGAAATTTGTTGCCAGTAAAACTTCCTTATAAGAAATATTAAAAGAATTTCTTTAGAGAAAAGAGAATAATATAGGTCAAACTCAGATCTATATAAAGAAATGAATGACAAGAAGATTAAATGCTGTCAACAAAAAGACTACAGACAATAGAAGAACAAAGCTGGAAGTATCACAATGCCAGATTTAGAGAAATGCTACAAATCTATAATAAAATAGAATGGCACTGGCACAAAAATAGACACAGATCAATGGAACAGAATAGAGAGCCCAGAACTAAACCCATGTTTATATGGTCAGTTGATCTATGACAAATGAGTCAAGAATATGTAAGGGAGAAAAGACTGTCTCTTCAATAAATGGGAAAGCTGGACAACTACATGCAAAAAAATGAAACCGGCTGGCAAGGATGTGACAAAAAGGAACTGTTGTGCGCTGTTGGTGGGAATGTAAATTAGCGTAGCCACTTTGGAAACATTATTGAGATTCCTTAAAAAATTAAAAATAGAAATACCATACAATCCAGTCATTCCACTACTGGGTATTTACCCAAAGAAAACTACAACATTAATTTGAAAAGATATATGCACCCCTATGTTTATTGCTGCATTATTTACAATAGCCAAATAATGAGTATTAATGCACCATAAAAAAGAATGAGATCATGCCATTTGTAACAACATGGATATATCTAGAGAGTATTATACTAAGTGAAATAAGTCAGAGAAAGTCAAATACCATCTGATGTCACAACACTTTTGGAAAAACAAAAAACAAACAAACAAACAAACCAGAAACAGACTCATAAATACAGAGACTAAACTGGTGGTTGCCAGTGGGGAGGGAAGCAGGGGTATGGACAAAAAAAAAAAAAAGGATGAAGGGAAGTGGCCGGGCTTCCAGCTATGGATTGAGTGAGTCACAGGGACAAAAGGTACAGTATAGGAATTGTAGTCCATGGTATTGTAATAGCTTTTGTGGTGACAGATGGTAACTACACTTGTGGGAGCCTAAGTATAGAGTTGTCAAATCACTGTTGTCCACTGATGCTAATGGAACATTATGAGTCAACTATACTTCAATAAAAAAAAAGGCAAGAGATAACAAATGTTGGAGAGGATGTACAGAAAGGGGAACGCTTGTGCACTGTTGATGGAATGTAAATTGGTACAGTCACCATGGAAAACAGTATAGTGATTCCTCAAAAAATTAAAAATAGAACTACCCTATGATCCAACAATTGTACTTCTGGGTAGATAGAGCAGATGAAATCACTGTCTCAAAGAGATAGCTACACCCCCATGTTCATTGTAGCCCTATTTACTATAGCTAAGATGTGGAAACAACCTAAGTGTCTATCCATGGACGAATGGATTTTTAAAATGTGATATAAATCACCTGATTTGTATAGATGATAAAATGTGATATATGGAATGGAATATATAGTATGACATAATGCAATATATAATTGTATATATTGGGATATATATGGGATATTATTCAGTAAATAATGGGATATTATTCAGCCACAAATATAAGGAAATTTTTCCCTTTGAAGCACCATGAATAAACCTAAGGGAAATAAATCAGACAGAGAAAGGCAAAACTATATGATCTCACTTACATGCAGAGCCTTAAAAAAAAAACAAACCAAACTCATAGAAACAGAGAACAAATAAGTGGTTTTCAGAAGTGGGGTGGGGTGAGGTTGGGGGATAAATGGAGATAGTCAAAGTACAAACTTCCAGGTGGAAGTTAAATTCTGGGGATATAATGTACAGCTTGGTCACTATAATTAACAATATTGTATATTTAAAAGTTGCTAAGAGAGTTTAAAAGTTTTCATTACAAGAAAAAACATTATAACTGTGAGGTTATAGTTATCACCTAAACTTCCTGTGGTAATCATTTCAGCACATATAGACATATCAAATTACCGGGTTGTATACCTTTAACTCATACGATGCCATATGTTGATTATATCTCAACAAAACTGGAAAATTGTTAAAATTCATTGAAATGACTAGGTATATAATATATGGAAATTTATACACACACACACACACACACACACACACACACACACACACACACACGCACATCCAGGGGCCCCTGGGTAACTCAGTTGGTTAAGCATCTGACTCTTAATTTCAGCTCAGATCATGATCTCCCAATTTGTGTGATTGAGCCCTGCATCAGGCTCTGTGGGGCCTGCTTGGGATTCTCTCTCCCTCTCTGCCCCTCCTCTACTTGTACACAGGCACTCTCTCTCACTCTCAAAATAAATAAGCATTTAAAAAATTTTTTTGTATTTATTTATTTTTGAGAGAGAGAGAGATAGAGAGAGACAGAGCATGAGCATGGGAGGGGCAGAAATGGAGGGAGACACAGAATCCAAAGCAGGCTCCTGGCTCTAAGCTGTCAGCACAGAGCCTGACATGAGGTTCAAACTCAGAAACCTCCAGATCATGACCTGAGCCAAAGTCAGATGCTTAACAGACTGAGCCACCCAGACACCCCAAATAAACATTTTTTTAAGAGATGTATATATATACACACACACATATATGTATGTCAATATATACATATCGTATTTATTTCAAAACAAAAGACTTCATAGAAATATGAGGATTTCCGTCATTAACATATTTACAAAATATTTGAAAACAATATTCATTGAAATGTTCTTATAATAGGGAAATAACTGGAAGTTACCTAAAAAGTTTATAAATATATAACAATTAAATAAGCTGATGATAAAAAATAACTTTTTCTCATCCCAGATTCAAACGTAAATACAGTAAAACCTTGGATTGCAAGTAACTTGTTCTGCGAGTGTTCTGTGACATAAGCAAACATTTCGAATAAATTTTAACTTGATAAATGAGCGATGTCTTGCAATACAAGTTGTACGTGAGTGCAAATATCACATGAGCACAACTGAGCCATCGGTTCTTGAAATTCACTTTGACATACGAGTGCTTTGGATTACAATTGTGTTTCAGAACAAATTATGCTCACAAACCAAGGTTTTACTGTACTTCCACTTTTCAGTATGAAATATCCTGCTGGCTTTAGCTGCAGAACTAAATTTAGTTTAAGAATAGGAAAATAGAAAAACCTCCTTTTCTGCAAACCCAAGGCTATGAATATAAATTTTAAATGCACTCATACACATGCATTAATTAAGATATTGATGTCATATAGGCATAAAAAACATTGTATTCAGGATAATGTGAGCAGAGTTTACTTATGGTGAATCTAAATTTGATTTCAGAGGTAAAAAAAAGGTGGGGGGGGAATTAATTTTGCAACAAACTCAGTGTGATTCATTTTAAAATTAAAAAATGTTTAGATAAATATATTTTAAAATTCAATACAAATATTGAAGTGGGCATTTTCTATAGTAATGTACCTGTCCTTAGCATTAAAACAAATCTAAAAGAATTCAGTTGTATAAAAACTTTACATAAGAAGGAATGCATGAATTAGATTTCTGTGGATTATTTGCGAAGAATTCCAAATAAGTTAATTCACAAAAGTAAGGGTCAGAAATCAATTTCAACAGTTTTGAGAAAAACAAATTATTTTGACCTCAGTTTTTTCTCACTCGTGCTTCTTATGCGAGACTAGGTGAAAATATGTTGAAATAGCTAAGGCTCCTGTCACCATCCCACTGGGAATGTACCTCCAAGATGTGAAGTATAAAAAAGGAAATTTAAGATCATAATCAAGGTAAGTACTTGACGTGAGTACCCTTATTTTTACTTCCAGCCAGATGTAATTTGGCAGAGTGAAGAACTCTGTATTAAAAAAAATAATAAACATTTAAAAATAATAAAATAATTAAAATAAATAAATAAAATAAAATATGCAGAACTTCTTCCTTACAATCTCCCACATGTTCTGAGTCTAGTTTTTTTACCATTCTGCATGGCCTACATTTGAAAACAATAGTCATAATCTGTGATGCCTTTTCATAATCTGTGAAAAATCAATGCTATGTAAAATTTATCATTATTAATATCAGCTAGTAATAACACATGCATCCAAATATATATAACATTTTCATGCTGAAATTATTTTTGTGTTGCCCTAAAGATGTGTGTGATTGAGTAATTTTAAATTAAAAATAAAGAAAGAAAATATAGATCTTTGGGAACTCAAAAGGCACTTTCAAGCAAAATGAGTAAGAACTGAAGTTTTAGAAATAAACTCTTGTATTTAATAATTTGGGTTTTAAAATTCATCAGAGAACATTTTTCTTGAAGAAGGCATCTTCCTCGCTGGAACTATATTGCTACCTGTTACCTCACTTTATTGGAACACGTACTTCTTCACAGGAGCACATCATACGCTATGGATTCCACATAAATAAACTGCACTTTGCTATGTCTCTGCTGATGGTTTGAGGATGTGGTTTTGATCCCATTAGCTGTCTAGAAAGCACTGAGCATCAAGATGCACTTGGGGCTGTTCTCTTTTTCATGATCTCCATCAGCTATACCACCCGCTTCTAACTGTTTGATATAAATCTATTTTTTTCTTCTTTTTTTAATTTAATTTTTTTAAATTTACATTCAAATTAGTTAGCATATATATAGGGCAACAATGATTTCCGGAGTAGATTCCTTAGGGACCCTTACCGATTTAGCCCACCCCCTCCCACAACCCCTCCAGCAATCCTGTTTGTTCTCCATGTTTAAGAGTCTCTTCCGTTTTGTCCCCCTCCCTGTTTTTATATTATTTTTGTTTCCCTTCCCTTATGTAAATCTAGTAAAGTCCAGTCTTATGTAAGGGTGCTGGAGATGTAGATTCAAAACAAGGCGCCTACGCGCTACCCGAAACACGAAACGGACATTCACTGCAACCTTCTCCTATTTATTAATCCTGAAGCTGCCAGTGCCTACAAAAATGACTGTCTTAGGTTATTTATAAGAATGATACGCACAATTTATCCTTCAGAAATGCTCTGTAATGAGATAATTGCCACAGTCAAATAGAGAGAGGCCAGTGTCCTTGCAGCTTTTAATAGGTTCTTTTGTCCTTCTTAGTTGCACCAGAGGAGTTGTGAATGTGTCTAAAAATAATGACAGTTTAATACATATATCTTTGCTGTAGCATGGGGGATTTGGTGGCTGCAATCCGTGGAGTAATGGGCCCTAAATCTTGGCATGTGTTATTCCTAGAACTTAATGAAACAGACAAGATAATTCATTTGTTGTGATTTCTACAAGAAAATACGTGGCTTGGAGCTTTCTAACCTCTTTTGGTAAACTTTTTTTTTTCTTTTTCTTTCTGAGAGGATTGATAGTTCAGTCCTTTCAGATATTGATCAGAAAATGTGCTTGGTAGAGTGTGAACAGGGCAGAATGAAAGACAATAAGAAAAATGGTCCTAAGAGAGGTGAATAATTAGCACAATTTACAGGCGTTAAAGTTGCCATAGGAGTGCCAAGAAGAAAAAAGTTCACTGACAGAATTCGATAGGGTATTGAGAACCAATAAAGTGAACATACACATGTAGGCTCCAAAAGGGAAATGGATTTTTCCCCTGTTTTTTTTTTTAACCAGTTATATCTCCAGTGCCTACAGCTCTGATGTCAGACCACATCACTCTGCGATTCTGTATCTACATTTGTAATTTTCGCTTAAATAGATTTAAGAAGTATCAAAAATTGTAGGATCAAGAGTGAGACTTCCCCTTGTCTCAAGAGACAAAAGAAGAAGCCAATAAATACAATAAAGAATGCCACATCTTAATTTTTGAAGATATATTTTTTCACATTTAACATCTGTAAAATCAGGATGCCTCTTTGCATCAGTGATATGTCATACATGAATTGCCAGTGTTTAAAAAATTGTTGGTGCGGTTATTAGATAAAAGTGGATTTTGTAACTATTGAAGTGTAGAAGTGACACAATAGGGGACTTTGGTAATGTGTAATATTTCTTCGGTTTGCAATTTATTAATTTTTTTTTTACTTCTTTTCTGTGGCTGCTGGTGCAGTTGCCTGGTGATTTATTTCAATCTGAGTATTCTCAGTTTGAAGGTGAACTCATTAGGCAAGTAAGTGCACATCCATTTCACTCAGTGTGTGGTACTCAGCATCAGCTGACTAACACCTCCGACTAGGCGATCCAACATACTGGAACTAGTCCTTTTGTGGAAAATTATGTGTGAGATGTTTAGATCGTGTTTCCAAATTTAAAAATCATCGACGACTTCATCAACTTCAATATGGTGGAATTCAGTGTATTTAAGGTCACCTTTATATCCTCATGTGCCCTTTATATGTTTTACTTTGATTTTAAGCCTATTGACATTCCAAATATGCCTTGATTCTAAAGTGGTAAGGAAGGATGACTAATTTCAAGAACCAGATGAGAAAGGGGCACTGAAAATCTGAAGGCTAAAGAAAAGGTTTAGGATGATGTTAATCATCCTGACACTTTTAGAAGTTGTGCACTTGACAAACATTTTCTAAGAGATGGCATTATTTCAGACACAGTTTTAAATAAACCTATGGAGTGTAAATACTCTCACCTTTTATAGAAAATGCATGCATTTATAATACAATAGAATTAAATAACATACAATTGCCAGTTCAGCCGATAGCCTCTACTGTTCTGTTGTTAGGAGAGTTGCCCTCTCTGCTAGGAAATCACATTTTATTTTTCTATAAGGTGATAGAAAATTATCAGAACTTGGAGGGCAATTTGGTCCCTCTGAAGCAGTTACAATTCACTTAAATATTCAATTTGAATTTTTTTTTAATTAAAAAAAATTTTTTTTTCAACGTTTTATTTATTTTTGGGACAGAGAGAGACAGAGCATGAACGGGGGAGGGGCAGAGAGAGAGAGGGAGACACAGAATCGGAAACAGGCTCCAGGCTCTGAGCCATCAGCCCAGAGCCCGACGCGGGGCTCGAACTCACGGACCGAGAGATAGTGACCTGGCTAAAGTCGGATGCTTAACCGACTGCGCCACCCAGGCGCGCCTCAATTTGAATTTTAATTGTATGCAGTCTGCTCCCTGTGCTTATTTTTCCTCTTTTGTTAAAATACATTATGCTTCTTCCATGATAAATACTTCCAAGGTTTTTTTTTTTTTTTCTTTTTAATCTGAACTTGAATTCTTGCTCTGTGTTATTGCAGCCACTGATTCTTTGTTAGGAAAAAGCTCATATTTTATAACTTACTCCAATGAGATGACCTTCTATTTAAGATAAATAATGTGCATTTCCATTATTATCACATTTTTCATGGCCTGATTTTTCACCTGTAATCTAAAGAATTGGTGGTGGGTAGAGAGACAATGAATAGTTTGAGCCAAGAAAGAGTGCTTGCCTCTCCAAGTACTTTGAAAGATGAGGAAAAACCACACTTATTTCTATTTTGCTGCGACTTAAAAGATGGAATTATATGTGAAAATGAATGGAGAGAAGAAAAAAACTATAGAATGTTTGTGCAGTCAGAGGTAGTTCAGACATGAGGAAACCAATATCTACTGAACTTTTGCCACATTAAACCAGGTGCTAAACATGTCACTGTACTCTGTATACTAAGTACTTCATTATTGAATCTTTAAGACAACTTTCAATGTCAGATGCTAATATTATGCTCACTTTAGAGTTTAGACAATTGGAGGTGAGAACTTAAGTAAGTTTCCTATATTCATGTAACTATTGTTACAATAAGAGAGAGGCATATTATATAGTAATATATTTTTTTAAAAGCGAAGTTCTAAAATAAGGAAATGAACACATTATTAATTTTATATCAAATATCACTCGTCTTACGCCTATAGGGATAGGCTATCTGCTTTCTTGCACACGATCTTCTACAGGATGGATCCTTAGGCGATATTGATGAAGGTGGCACAAAATAATCTCATAAGGTTCTTGCCCCATAGCTGTTAGATTTTCACATGAAGACACCTACACAACATTTAGGTTTACTAACTGAACAGCACGATGGTTTTTTTTACTATTCATTGAATGGAAGTGGGTCATCATGAAGGTCTTAACTCTCATCCTCATTACATTGAGTTGGTTGAGAAGGAGGAGGAAGAAGAGGGGTCGGTTTCAGGGCTGGCAGAGGAGGAAGAGGTAGAAAAGGTAGAAGGGGAGGCAGGAAAGGCAGGCACAGTTACTCTAAGTTTACAGAAATGCATCATAATTTCTGATTTTTTTTTTTTGCTTTTTCATTTCCCTAAACATATTTCTACATGGTACGGATATTTCTTCCACCATTTTCTTTAGTATCACTGCCTGTATTATAGGAGGCTTCACGTTGTAAAGGAAGTCCAAGCAGTCTTGAATAATGAGATCATCTTCTGCCTTCTGCCACATTGTCTAATGTCAACTTGTTTTCTGGCACTGTTTCTTGTATATCTTCTTTCTCATCATCTGGCTCTAGTTGGGAAGTATTCATCTCTATCAGGTCGTCTTCTGCTAGCTCCTCTGGTGTGGTGTCTATTAGCTCAAAGGCCCATACCTTGAAGCCCTTCACACCCACCTTTTTTGCCGTAGCCACAGTTACTTTCATCATTTCCTTGATTGGCTCATTGTAAATCCTCTCATAAATCCCGTGAAGTCATACACAATATCTGGACATAGTTTTCTCCAGCAGGAACTTACTGTTTCAGGCTGTTTTCACAGCTTTTTCTACAACAATGATGGCATCTTCAACGGTGTCATGCTCCCAGACTCTCATGATGTTCTGTCACTCAGGGTCCTCTTCCACTGCATTGACAATCCTTTTCTACAGCGTACCGTGTGTAATGAGACTTAAATGTGCTTATGACCCCTTATCTTAGAGATACTGTGTATGAGGAGAAGTAGACCACTTTAATGCCTTCACTGTTGAACTCGTGAGGTTCTGGGGGACCAGGGGCATTGTCCAATATCCAAAGAACTTTAAAGGGCAGCCCCTCACTAGCAAGGTACTTCCTGACTTCAAGGGCAAAACATGAATGGATCCAATCCAGAAAATGGATTCTCATTGCCCAGACCTTCTTCTTGTACAGCAAAAAGACTGACAACTGGTGTTTCTTTTCCCTTCAAGGCTAGGGCTGCACAGCTCTGTAGACAAGGCCAATTCTGGTCATAAACCCAAAATTTGCACATTTGCACAAAACCCTACTGTTTTAAACCCTGGTGTTTGCTTCTCTTCCTTAAAATAAATGCCTATTGTGGCACTTTTATTTTTTTTTCAGAATAGGGCATTTTGTCAGCATTAAAAACTGTTCACCTACATATCTTTTCTCCTTAATGACTTTTTTTTTTAATTTTTTTTTTCAACATTTATTTATTTTTGGGACAGAGAGATACAGAGCATGAACGGGCGAGGGGCAGAGAGAGAGGGAGACACAGAATCGGAAACAGGCTCCAGGCTCTGAGCCATCAGCCCAGAGCCCGACGCGGGGCTCGAACTCCCGGACCGTGAGATCGTGACCTGGCCGAAGTTGGCTGCTTAACCGACTGTGCCACCCAGGCGCCCCAATGACTTTCTTAATGTAGTGTAGAAATTCTGCTGCCTGTTGTTTGGCAAAAGTGTATTCTCCTGTTATCTTGGCATTTTTTAAAGCCAAAATCTCTAAGGTGATCAAACCATCCTTTGCTGGCATTAAAGTCTCAGCTTTAGATGATTCAACTTCATTTTGCTTCAAATTGTCCTACAATGATTTCACCTTTTCTGGACTTATATTAGAGTGTATATGCATGGCCCTCTCTTTATAGGTGTGCCTCTTTTATAGCAAGGCTGCAGCCACCTTAAAGCTGCATTCTCAGTATGCAAAAAGCGGAAGGTTTTCATGCCTGCTGGTATAGCTGCAGCGACGACTTCACAAATTTCCTTTTCTTTTTTTTTATAGTGGTTCTTGTTATATATTCGTTTACCTTAAAATGGCAGACAACCACAGCTGTAGACCCCAGTCTGCAGTACATATCAAGGAATTCAACTTTTTTGTAATGTCATGACTTTGCTTCTTGGCCACCCTTCCAGCATCACTAGTGGAACGTCACATGGATCCTATGGTGTTACTCAAGGTACTTGGTGTTGCACCAAACATGACGAGAAGTACACGAGAACTATAAGAGATCCCTTTTTCTGTGATATGCATTTTACCAGGGGGACAAACTGCTCACATGAACATGATTAGTTTCTTAAGCATTTTAAATGGATAGTTGCAACATTTGAATTTACCACAACAGCAATAGGGTGTAGTTGTAAAAATATTACTTGTATATTTTTCTATAACTTAGTATAATAAATTATTATTCTACATTTTTGTTGAATGTCAAACGTTGTATATGGAGGAAGAACAGAACTAAGATAACTTGTATTCACACCCACTAATAGGGACTCTCTTCCTCTGTCAAGCTGCTAATGTACAGGATTGTGCCAATCTAGTCAGCATGTGCTAGGTTTTTTTTAAATTTATTTATTTTTGAGAGACACAGAGAGTTAGAGCATGAGTGGAGGCGGGGGGGGGGGGTGGGTAGTTTGGGCAGAGAGAGAGGGAGACACGGAATCTTAAGCAGGGTCCAGGATCTGAGCTGTCGGCACAGAGCCTGACACGGGGCTCGAATTCACAAACTGTGAGATCATGACCTGAGCCAAAGTTGGATGCTTAACTGACTGAGCCACCCAGGTGCCCCGAGCCAGGTTTTATTTTTGCTATTTCTATAGCCACTTTCAGTACACCACCCACTTTATATTTTTCCAGTCACCGTTTCATTTCATGCAGTTAATGTAGATTCTGGAATGCTGCAGGAATTTTCTCCTGCTCATGTTCTGCTTTAAGCTATCAGCACCCCTTCAGCCTTATCACATATGAGGATCCCCTCTATGCTCATGCTCCTGTACCAGTAGTAAATCATGGCTTGATACTTATTGCTGGGCTTGTACTGGGATGAAGGGGAACTGAGTCTTAGGCATAAGTAAGGTTTTTGAGAATGGTTCTCAGGGGTGTGGCTTTCTCAGTACTTCTGTCCTTTTCTATCATCTCCCCCTTTCCCTCATGACCACCGAGCTCTGCCTTGTATCAATTGGAGGAATTATGGAAGAGATAGTTTTCTGTCTTTTCCCTAGTTGTTAGAAGGTCCTCTTCTTGTACTCTTATAAAATTATGGGCCTCAGATGATTTCTTGTGCCTCACCGAGAGAAAGACAACTTTGGCTTTTACCCTTCCACAGAAAGAACAGATATTTTCCTAGGTGCAGCAGATAGAAGGCTTTCTTAATTGTTCTCCAGTGTCTGAAGGCTTTTGTTCGTATGTGAAAAGAGGTTGGGAAAGCAGTGGTAGTGTGTGACTGGAACTCAGGGGTAGCCAATCAGCACGTGAAAGCCAGTTCTACCCCAGGATGCTTTTGCTGGTGCCTTGCCCTGCTCTTAATCTCCCTTGTTGTCAGAAGAGAGTATGAACAAGAGCTTGCAAATAGGGGCACGCTTTCTCTTTAATGAGCCTCCCAATTATTCATAGTTGTCATACTAGACAACATTTGGTCATTAAGCAATCCGTAAAGCTTTAGCTGTTTTCTTTTTTTGTTTGTTTGTTTGTTTGTTTGTTTTATGGCAGCTGCTCCTTCTCGTGTTCTGCCAAAGGTGAAACAATTTGTGTGCACCCTCTCTCCTGCCAGAGGCTTATCGCTTTTTGTAATTTAGTTCATTTTGTTACCCTGTGACCTCCACTCTCTGATGGACTCAAGAAAAGTTGGGATTCAGATGATTTACTTTTGTTCTTATTGTTAGGTTGAGAGTGATATTTCCTTAATCCTTTTCATATCCTAAGTGGAAGCAGAATCTTACGGAGATTAAAAAAAATTTTTTTTAACATTTATTTATTTTTGAAAGGCAGAGAGAGAGAGAGAGAGAGAGAGAGAGAGAGCATGAGCAGGGGAGGGGCAGAGAGAAAGAGGGAGACACAGAATCGGAAGCAGGCTCCTGGCTCCGAGCTGTCAGCACAGAGCCCAACGCGGGGCCTGAATCCACGAACCGTGAGACCATGACCTGAGCCGAAGTGGGACGCTGGACTGACTGAGCCACACAGGCGTCCGTCATGAAGATTTTTACTGTTGGAGAAATGTAAACAAGTTCAATAATTTCGGACCATCATCAGTGCTTAAAAGAGAACATGTTGTTATGACTTAGGTTGGCTGATGGAGTAGCAAAGCCTGTGTTACGAAGGGTGGATAAGAGGTGAGGCTATTGGACAGAGGGCTGCATTTAAATTTGTCTAATGTAGTTTATGCCTGGAAGTATTTGTTATGGGGTTGTGGTCGTCCCTGGTTGGAGAGATGTAATCCACAATATAGGAATTGTTTTCTTTCCTC
Source organism: Prionailurus viverrinus (assembly GCF_022837055.1). NCBI lineage: Eukaryota > Metazoa > Chordata > Mammalia > Carnivora > Felidae > Prionailurus > Prionailurus viverrinus. Next base: position 21,922,290 of record NC_062564.1, read on the forward strand.
ACTCAAAAAATGAATTTCCTGATTAATTAGAACTCAGTTGCCACTATTAATGGCAAAACACACAAAACTTTTTAACATCAATTGTCAAAAATAAGCAGAATCTGGGGCACCTGGGTGGCTCAATCAGTTGAGCATCCGACTTGATTTCAATTCAGGTCACGATCCCAGGGATTTGGGATAGAGTCCTGTGGCAGGCTCCATGCTGAGTGTGGAGCCTACTTGGGATTCTCTCCCTCTCTCTCTCTCTCTCTCTCTCCCCCCCTCTGCCCTCTTCCCTGATTGCTCTCTCTCTCTCTCTATGTAATTTTATTTATTAAAAAATAAATAAAATAAAAAAATAAGCAGCAACTAATTGCATATCAACATATATTTTCTAAATCCATTTACTAAAAATTGCGACCTCAGGACCGTCTGGAAGCCATCAAGATGAACACTTCTATTTATACATACCAGTATTTTCTAGGAATAAGTTCTAGCTTCATTACAAGTCTGTTAATAATACAGTAATTTTGGAATTGAATCAAGATTTCATTACATTAAGGATGTGGCTAAAATTAACACAAGAAACAACAGGTGTTGGCGAGGATGTGGAGAAAAGGGAACACTCTTCCACTGCTGGTGGGAATGCAAACAGGTGCAGCTACCCTGGTGAACAGTATGGAAGTTCCTCAGAACACTAAAAATAGAACTATCCTGCTATCCAGGAATTTCCCTGTTAGGTATTTACCCAAAGAATACAAAAATACAGACTTGAAGGGGTACATGCACCCCAATGTTTATAGCAGCATTATCAACAGTAGCCAAACAATGAAGAGAGCCCAAATGTCCATGGAGTGATGAAAGGATAAAGAAGTGGTATATATGTACAATGAACTATCACTCAGCCACCAAAAAGAACGAAATCTTACCATCTGCAATGACATGTATGGAGCTAGAATGTACTATGCTAAGTGAGATAAGTCAATCAGAGAAAGACAGATACCGTATGATTTCGTTAATATGTGGAATTTAATAAACAGAACAGATGAACATATGGAAAGAGAACGGGTAAGAGAAGAGAGGGATACAAACCACAAGAGAACCTTAGATTGAGGGAGGTACATGGCAGAGGGGCTAGATGGGTGATGGGTCTTAAGGTGGGCGCTTGTGATGAGCATTGGGTGTTGTAAGTAAGTGATCATTCACTGAGCTCTACTCCTGAAACCAATATTTCACTGTATGTTAGCCAACTAAAACTTAAATAAAAATAAAATAATAATAAAAAATAAAAATAAAAAATAAAGAAAATGGTAATATGTAAAAAAAAATTAAAGAAAAATTCATTATATTAAAGATGCTTAAAATGACAAATTTTTTTTTCTCCTCACAGTACGTCTGTATTAAGTAGTTGGTTGAGTTAAATAATCTTCTACAAAAGAATAAAAAGGAAAAGAAAAGGAAATGTTTTCTGAGACACCATGACTCCTAAATTAATTAAATCAGATATAAACATTTCACCAAGAAGAATGTCTGAAAGCATTCAAGAATGAAAATTTTAACTTACTGAGGATGAGAAGGGAAATACTTCGGTACTGCAAGACATTTGAACAGGGCACTGGCTGGTTGAGAGCTATGGTTACATATTCAGGGAATAGAAAGTAATATTAAGTAGTCATAGTCTTAGGTCTCAGTAAGAATTCTGGAAGTAATATTAATGCTAAAGTATTTAGCTTTTTCAACTCAAATCTGATCTTTTCAATTGGCACTAGTTTAGGACAATTTTCACCATTCATCTCAGGATTATTTTGTGTAATTTTTTGTTGAAAGGAAAAATAAAAGAGAAAACGTGGTGGTGAGGAAGAGAAGAGGAAAATATGAATAACATAGCTCTTCCATGACCAAAATGGAAAACTATACTATGAACAAAATCTTACCTGGTTTTACAACTTTGAGGCCATAACAGTAGTTAGTATATCTATGGTGTGTGGAGATACAAAATGTTTTTATATGCATTGTCTCACTGAACCTCACACAAATATTTGAGATTGGTATGGCCCGTGGATGAAATAATTATCGAAGAAATTATGGCTAAACTGAAGCAATGTAGCTAAAGAGTGAGAGAGATGGGACTCAAAAACAATTATTCTGATTTTAGATCTCATAGACTCATCACCATATCCATTACTTCTCACGTCCCTGAAATATGCTGAATTTATTTTAAAAGATATGTAATATTACATATTGCATGTATATATTACAGGAATACCCTAAAGACTCCATAATAACAATGTTTTAAGCTGCATTTTAATAATATTAGGGTGGAAGAAGTCTTGGTGACTTGGGGTTTTACTTCTGGATCTTTTACTTCTGCTATAAAGTACCTCTAATAGCAGATGGCTTCTTTTATTCCACCTAAGTTTTGAAAGATAGGCTGACTCCTCAGAGAACACCTGGATATAGTCCAGAAATACTCTAATTTTGAAGTTTTAAATAATAAGCATTTGTCTCTAGTCCCATGTTAGCACATACTAGAGTTAGGAGTTTATTAAAGCATCAGAAAAATTTTCATGACAGCAAGATTATTTATTTGGTGTCCCTACTGTCACCGATAAAAGGCAATGCACTTGTAACACTCTTAAAAAAGGAGTAGTTTTTATTTTTTTATTTTTTTACTTTTTGTAACATTTATTTATTTTTGAGACAGAGAGAGACAGAGCATGAACGGGGGAGGGTCAGAGAGAGGGAGACACAGAATCTGAAACAGGCTCCAGGCTGTGAGCTGTCAGCACAGAGCCCGACGCGAGGCTCGAACTCAAGGACCACGAGATCATGACCTGAGCCAAAGTCGGCCGCCCAACCGACTGAGCCACCCAGGCGCCCCAAGGAGTAGTTTTTAGAAGGGCGTGTTAATATTTATTGAATAGGATGAACTGGAGTTTTCAAAGAAATTCAGCTGGAATAACTAGAGATTCCACAAAATAGCCATGTTATTCTGTAGCCACAACAAGAGTGCCAAAAATGTATTTTAAAGTCACAAGATTTGAAGATGAAACAGAGTCTATGAACACATTAAAAAGTCTTCTGAAACCTGAAGACTAGCACCATTGCATCAATAAGGGACCCTGATTATGAGAAATATGAATAAAATTTTGACCATTTGCAAGGAGATGCAATTTATTTAAAGCTTATTTGGTATTCATGTCATACACAGAAAAATTAGCTAGTCAGGCTAAAGAACCAAGAAAAGCTTGAGGATACAGCCAGTAGAACTTGTACCACTGGACATTTCCTCAATATTTCTCAACATTGATGCAGGATTCTGGAATGGAGATTTTGCTTATAATAGGATTCTTTGTGCCACCATAATTGATCTGAACAGTTTCAACTGCCCTTGCAAATATATAATTTCTGAAAACTTCATCCTTGGGCAGGTACATCCAATTGGTTGAGCCTAGGTCATTTGTCTTTAATTCTACAATATGAGAATTATCTGGTGCCCGTGTTAGATCACTTTTAAATAAACACCTTCTCTACATATGTGAGCAAAGATTTACATGTTTTGCCTACCACCAAGATCCCTGACTCATGCAGTGGTGTTTGCTTTATAATTGCTAAAATCGTTTCACCTATTTATTTACTTGGAAAAGAAGGCTATAGTCTGAATATAATTTTGGTAATGTTCTTTTGGCATCAAAATGTACTATAAAAGTGATATTGTTCTTCCATGAAATCTATAAACATTCTAGTTGAGAACATTGTGAAAAGTTACTGGATAACTAAACAGAGAGAGAAACAGAGAGAGAGAGAGACAGAGACAGAGACAGAGAGAGGCAAGTCTTCCAATTACTTCCTAGCTTTCACATTCCCAGCCTCTTGATTCTTTATATTGTCCAATATTTCTTTTAACTATTTTTTTTTTGGAAGTAGGTAGGACTTGATAGGATTTCCTGAGTTGATTGGAATGTTGGAGAAAGAGACAAAGAACCTGATGGGAACCTGATGAATCAGTTACCCCCCAAATTAAAACTAACCTTATTTTAGGGTTCCTCAGCTAGAGAGCTTGCTTGTTCGAGTAACTGAAAGACAAACAAATAGAGAAATAAATCCCAAAGAATTTTGGCCTAAGATGTTAAGGTACCTTCTATCTGGCAGGAGATTTTTGGAGTTGGAGGGAGAATAACATGTAAAGCAATGAAACCTTATAGTCTCAAGGGTAAGATTCTATAATAAGCTGATTATGCTTGCAGTAAGGAGATATTTGGAAGTTATTCAAGTGACTTATACATATATAAATTATTTAGTATTTTTCCTTATTTTCTTAGGCATAAAAAAAATCAACACATACACACATCTCGTATGTCCTAAAAATGGTATTTGATTTCTCCTCCTCACATTTACTGTGGCTGGAGGGACAGCATTTTTCAAAAATGAAAAGTTCAATTAAAAAAAAAAAAAAAGGGGCGCCTGGGTGGCGCAGTCAGTTAAGCGTCTGACTTCAGCCAGGTCATGATCTCGCGGTCTGGAAGTTCGAGCCCCGCGTCAGGCTCTGGGCTGATGGCTCAGAGCCTGGAGCCTGTTTCCGATTCTGTGTCTCCCTCTCTCTCTGCCCCTCCCCCGTTCATGCTCTGTCTCTCTCTGTCCCAAAAATAAATAAACGTTGAAAAAAAAATTTAAAAAAAAATGAAAAGTTCAAGAGGCATACTTAATGAAGGGAATGATAGCTCAATTAAGGGCAACACAGAAAAATGACTGCTTAATATAAATAAATGAAACCAGATTCCATTTGCACTTCAGACATTGGTATGAAGCATTATTTTCTGAACTCATTTTATTGAAAACTGCCAGGAGCAATTTTTCAATGAAGCATTTTATTCTGACAGCATTTACTTCTCACTGGACTTTCCCCAAACCTTAATAGTATCAGACATGTATCTCCTGACCTAAGAATATTTTTCTTAAGTAATTGAATATTAATATCTCTTTAAGTTAATTTTATTTAACAATATGTAGTTACATAAAAGTAAAATGAGGTCAAAGTATAGCTAAACTTTGTAAACACTCTATATAGTAGCTTGATTAGGAAAACATAAAAAACTATCGCTTTCTCAGGTTTTTGGAAAATTGAGTGAAATTACAAGAGTCAATAAACAATGTACTCAGTACTAAGTCTTATTCTTGAAAACAAATTGAGTATTCTTTGAGTATTTACAAGGCCCTTTCAAAAGTAACCTTCCAAAATAATGCGTCTTCTTTTCTTTTATTGCTTAAGGTGGGCCCTATTAGAATTTCTTCAGGTAACCATGTTCCTAGCGGTTTGCACAAAAGACACCAGAACATTGTGGAGAATAAAGTAAAAAGCACAATTAAGTTGGGAGACAAAGCCTCATTAAAGAATTCATTTGAAGAAATGGCATCTCTACTCTATTACACACAAATTGCTTCTAGGCACTAAATAAGCTCCCTCTGTGTGAAAAAAAGTAAATCAGTCATGTTGATTTTGTGAACATTTATCTTTAGTTCTTCAGTGCAATTAGAGAAACTACGAAGGCTGCCCTACTTAAGATGAAAGACATGAAAAATCTCTCCTCTTTTCCCTTTTCATAAATTAGAATGTATTTAAGGGAACTAGGACAAACAAAATCTCTTACCGTCTTTAATATTAGCTATCCTCAGCTTTCCTTCTCAAAGGGAAAGTCTGAGTGATGGAAAATTGTAAAGCCACATGTAAATTTTGAGAATGTTAAAGTCTTTATGTTAATGCCAAATAAAAAGTTATCATCTTTAAGATTTTGCCTATTTATCAAGTTAATCCTATCTTAGAGATATGGAGACAAGGTAAACAAAATGTGTGATAAAATAAGAAAAATAATTATTGAGGAATTTGCTTACTCTGATGGACAGGGCATGTAAGTGACCTTTACATTGGCAAATAATCACATTTGCTCTGGTGGTGCTTAATTATTGAGCCAAATATTTAAACATTAATTTTCAACAGTAATTATACTCTTTTTAAATAGGAAATAAAGAAATGTAGTAGGTCGTTGTTCTGTGACAAGATCACAAAACAAATTCTCTGTTCAGTGATAGAATACCACTTTGCAAAAAAATTTATTGTACTTTATTTTAGATTGCAAAGATAAGTTTAATTAAATTGGAAAACTGGCATGCCTAGGTGGCTCAGTTGGTTAAGCATCTGAGCCTTGATTTTGGTTCAGGTCATGATCTTATGGTTCAGAAGTTAGAGCCCTGTGTTGGGGTTTGTGCTGACAGCACTGAGCCTGCTTGGGATTCTCTCTCTCCCTCTCTCTGCTCCTCCCTTGCTCATGCTCTCTTTCCCTCTCTCTCTCAAAACAAAGAAATAAAACTTTGAAGAGTAAAATAAAATGAAAAACTAACTCATCCCATCTTTTATTAGACTTGATATGTAGCTTCGAGGAGAAACATAACAAATTAGAGGTGTGACAGCACCTGAAAGTGCATAATGACATGATCAGGGTATTTAGTTTCTGCCAGGTGGAATTAATCACTCAATGGCATTACAACAGAACTGTCCGTACAGATAGTAATGGGAAATATTCAAATTCTGTTGTTCTGTGTTTTTATTCCAAACAAATTATTTTACATCTTCAGTGAATTATTTCCCTTGAGATTTCCCCTTTGTGCTAAATGTTTAAGGAAATGAACTCCTTTTTTGAAAACGAAGCCCCAAGTCCACCCAGTTCTAATATTTTGGGCAACTCTCTTAAAATAGAGTATAGGACTTCTGCACTTGGAAACGCTATAAATTCATGGATTTGTTCTAATTCTCAGATAGGGCATTGTAAATTGGCAAGTCAGGGGACTTTGAATGTTCTTGAATTTAAATCTTTATAAGTGTGATTTGGAGTTTTGTGATATTTATGTTACCATATAGAAGTTGATCTCTAAAATTCTCATTGAGTTTTTGGAAAATATTAACTGTGGCCTACCAAAAACAACAACAACAACAACAACAACAACAACAACAACAAAATAGAACACAGAGTATTTAATCCTGGCCTGAAACCTATTGAAAGTAAATTTAAAACAAACTGGATCTTTTTTAAAACAATGATCTTACTAAATGGCTGAAATAACTGACCAACTCTATTATGATGTTTTAGGACCTGTGTTATAACATTAATGAAACATATATGAATAACAATAGATTAAATATTTAAAAAATAATGATACTGTGTTGAAAACCAGGGGGTAAGATTTTCAAAATATGTTGGTCATTATCAGAAACATAATTGAAGCATATATGAATGAAGCATATATGAATAACGATAGATTAAACATTTAAAAAATAATGATACTGTGTTGAAAACCAGGGGGTAAGATTTTCATAATATGTTGGTCATTGTCAGAAACATAATTGAAGTTTATAAAATGCCATATTAAAGTACAATTGGTTTGAGTGACTGGCACATAGTAAGTGGCCATTAATATTTGTCAAATGGCTCATTTGGTGTTGTTGCTATAAAACAGTAACTATGAGCAGTATAGTCTACAATTCCAGCCCGCAAAATATTGGGGAAAAAAGCACTAGTCTGATGAATCAAAAAGGTGAACTTTATTTTTATTTTGAACATTCGGCATAAAAATCCAACCTCTTCAGATAACTCAAGAAATACTTAAGAAACATACTTCATAATCCAGGATTTGATTACAAATGGTAGAGATTAAAATGAGGTCAATGGTGTAGCTCTTACTGTTAGCTCTGTTTGTAACTGAGCTGATCTCCATGAATACTGAGCTACTTTTCAGATGGAAGTCTTTGAGACTGACCAATAACTTGAAATTGTCAGTGGCATTAAGGAAAGAGGAGAGACACAAATAGCAGTCTGCTTCTGAATCTATTATCCTAGGATGATTAATCACTCCGAACACCTTTTTCTTAACTGTGGATGTGGACAATAATATTATATCACAATATTATTTAAAATTAGGTAATAAATTATGAACAAATGATCTATACATATGGCAATCACCCACCAAATAATTTTAGATGGAGTTGTGTAAGTCATTTTAAGTAGAAGATTTGGAGGTAAATGAAAACTGAGGACTCCACTGACAACTGCAGTATAAAATGAAATGTAAAGGACCCTACAATATCCTTCCATAAATTCAATGCTATATTTAAAATAAGTCTTCAAATTGTGAAAACGTGGTACATTTTAAAAGGAATTTGTACTATGATCTCGCTGTTAGAGATAGTTTTCTTTCATCCATCCCAAGAAAATCATCAGTTTTTGTCTTCTTTGCTTCAGAAGATTTTGTGTTACAAAGCCCTAAAATGAATAAGCAATACAAGCCACCCTTCTTTATCACTGAAAACAAAAGGTTACTAACAAGAGTTGCATGGAGATGACGGATGTGTGCAAGATAGAGAGGGGAGGGCACTGGTTTTATGAAACCAAGTGTATTATTTATTCCTGCTGAAAAAATAATTCCAACACACACATTTATTACCTCACACTTTCTGTGGATCAGGAATCTAGGAACAGTTTAACTAGGTTATCTGCTGCATGGTCTCTCACAAAGCTGCAACTAAGGTGTTAATCAAGGGTCTGTAGTCACAGCAGAAGGCTCAAGTGGAGCAGGATCCTCTTCCAAGCTCACTCAGTGGTTGTTGATATCATTCAATTTCCCATGTGCTGTTGTCCCAAGAACTTTTTTTTTTCTCTCTGACTGTTGGCTAGTCATTGTCAACAGGCCTCTCACACATGGTGCTTGCTTCATCAAAGCATGCAAGGCAAGAAGGCAGTGGTGAGAGTCCAAAGAAAGTTAAGTCAAAATCTTTTGTAGCCTCATCCCGCAAGTGGTACTCCTTTGATTTGAGTATAGCCGACACACAATATTACATTAGTTTCGGGTGTACTACTTAGTGATTTGACGAGTTTGTACACCATCGGTCCCATTATATTGCTGTTACAATATCATTGACTGTGTTCATTATGTTCTGTTTTTTAGTCCCATAACTTACTCATTCCATAACTGGAGGCCTGTCTCTCCTTCTCCCATCACTCATTTTGCCCAGCACCCTGGCCTCCTCCCCTTTGGCAACCATCAGTTTGTTCTCTGTATTTATAAGTCTGATTCTGCTTTTTATTTGTCCATTTATAAGTGGAATCATATGGTATTTGTCTTTCTCAGTCTGACTTACTTCACTTAGCATAATACCCTCTAGATCTATGTTGTCTCAAATGGCATGACCTCAACCTTTTTTATGACTATGTCATAAAATATATATATATATTACATAGTATATATATTACATACATATATATTACATATATATATATTACATAGTACATATACATTACATATATGCCACTTCTTCCTTATCCATTCATCTATTGATGGACACCTAGGTTGCTTCCATGTCTTGCCTGTTGTAAATAATGCTACAATAAACATAGTGGTGGATGTATCTTTCTGAATTACTGTTTTTGTTTTCCCTGGGTAAATACCCAATAGTGGCATTATTGGCTTATGTGGTATTTCTATTTTTAATTTTTTGAGAAACCTCCATACTGTTTCCCACAGTGGCTATATCGATTTATATTCCCACCAACAATGCATGAACATTCCTTTTTCTCTACCGCCACCCCAACACTTGTTGTTTCTTGTTTTCTTGATTCTAGCCATTCCAACAGGTGTGAGGAGATATCTCACTGTGGTTTTGATTTGCATTTCCCTAATGATGAGTGATGTTAAGCATCTTTTCAAATGTCTGTTGGCCAACTGTATGTCTTCTTTGGAAAAATGTCTTTTTTGGCCCTCTGCCCATTTTTTTAATTGGATTGTTTTTTGTTTTGTTTTTATTTTTGGTGTTGAGTTGTATAAATTTATATATTTTCAGTATTAACCTCTTATTGGATGTATAATCTGCAAATATCTTCTCCCATTCAGTTCATTGTCTTTTTGTTTTCTAGATGGTTTTCTTCACTGTGCAAAAGCTTTTTATTTTGCTGTAATGCCAATAGTTTATTTTTGATTTTGTTTCCCTCGACTTAAAAAAAATATACCTGGGAAAATTTTGCTATGGCTGATGTGAGAGAAATTACTGCCTGTGTTCTTTTCTAGGATTTTTATAGTTTTAGGTTTCATATTGACATCCGAAATTCATTTTGAGTTTATTTTTCCATCCCTTCACTTTCATCTGTAGGTGTTGTTAGGGCTCAGGTGAGCCTCTTGTAAGCAGTATATAGATGAGTCTTGTTTTCTTATCCACTCTATGGATTCCACTCTATGTGTTTTGATTGGAACATTTAGGCCATTTTCATTTAACGTTACTATTAATAGCTATGTGCTTATTGCCATTTTTACAATTGGTTTTGGTATTGTTTTTGTAGCTCTTCTTTGTTCCTTTCCATTTTTCTTACTCTCTTTCTTTGTAATTGATGAGTATCTACAGCATTTTGTTTGGCTTTCTTTCTCTTTATTTTTTGTGTACGATCATACAGTTTGATTTTGTGGTTACTATGAGATTCATATATACCATCGTAAGTAAATAGCAGTCTATATAAATTTGATGAAACACATTCTAAAAAAAAGAAAAAAGGAAAAATATTTTCCTTTCACCCTTCTTTTCCCTTTTTACTGCCTACTCCACATTTTATGTCTATGTTGTCATATTTCACATCTTTCTATTCTTAGTTTTCTTATATCTAATTATGGCCATTTCTCTCCCACCTAAAAGTCCCTTTAATATTTCTTATAATGCTGGTTTGTGGTGATAAATTCCTTCATTTTTTGCTTGTCTGGGAAAATCTTTATTTCTCTTCCAAATCAGGATGATAATCTTGATGGACAGAGTATTCTTGATTGGAGGGGTGTTTTTTCCTTTCAGCACTTTGCATATATCATAACACTCCCTTCTGGCTTGCAATGTTTCCACTGAAAAACGAGGTGATAGCCTTCTAGGTTTTCTCTTGTAGGTAACTTTTGTTTTTCTCCTGTTTTTAAGATTATTTTTATATCTTTAACCTTTGACATTTTAATTATTATGTGCCATGGTGTGGACCTCCTTGTTTGGAACTCTTTGTGATTCTTAGACTTGAATATCTATTTCCCTCCCTAGGTTAAGGGAAGTTTTCAGTTATTATTTCTTCAAATAAGTTTTCTAGACCATTCTCTCTCTTTTCCTCTTCTGGGAATCCTTTAATGTGAATATTTGTTCACTTGATATTATCCAAGAGATCTCTTAATCTATCCTCATTATAAGAATTATTTTCTCTTTTTGCTCTCAGCTTGTGTGCTTTCTATTATCCTGTCTTCTAGATCACTTATACATTTTTCTACATCCTCTAATCTGTTGTTGATTCCTTCTGATTTGTTTTATATTTCAGTTATTGTATTCTTCAACTCTGGTTTTCTTTAGTATTTTTTGTCTCTTTATTGAAGGTCTCACTGAATTCTCCATTGTTTTCTCCGGCCCAGTGAGCATCTTAATCATCATTTAATTATTTATTACCCATGTTGCTTATTTCTGTTTCATTTAGGTCTTTTTCTGCAGTTTTTTCTTTTTCTTTTTCTTCTTATTTTTGGAGTGTACCCCTCTGTTTTCCCGTTGTTGTTGTTGTTGTTGTTGTTGTTCTGTGTGTGTGTGTGTTTCTATGATTAAGAAGAATAGATACTTCTCCTAAACTTGCTGCAGTGGTCTTATGCATGGTGTCCCCTGTGCAAACTGTGTGTACTTGATAACTTTCGCTGGTTGGCTGAGGCTGTGGCTATGTACATTAGTTACTCTTTTAAACCATGGCTTATCTCCATCTCTCTTGCTATTCTCTTGTCATTCTCTCTATCTTTTGTTGTTCAGTAGCTAGTCAGTCTTCAGGAGGAATTGTTGTATTAATATATATAATTTAGTATGTTCCATGGAGAAGATGAGTTCAGACTCTTCTTATGACACCATCTTGAACCACATCCTAAACAAGTGATATTCTTTTTTCTTTAGAAGCAAATTACTAGCTCCACCTGAAATGCAAGAGGAAAGTATACACTATGTTGTGTTATTCTCATATGTATAAGGATTTTGCATTCTTAGTACAAACACAAGTTTGTGTGTATCAGGAAATGGGGATAATTAAGAGTCATCTTGAAAACTGCCTTCTGTATACAGGGATTTTGATAAGGATTACAATGAATTCCTAGATCGCTTTGGGTAGTATTGTCATCTTAACAATAATAAGGCTTGCAATCCGTGGACATAGAATGCCTTTCCATTTTTTAGGTCTTCAGTTTCTTTCAATGATGTTTTGTAGATTTCAGTGCACAAGACTTATACTTTTGTTAAATTTATCCCTAATCATTTTATTCATTTTTTTGCTATTGTAAATTTAATTTGTGTTCTTAAGTTTTTTTTCACTTCAATGTTTATTGTTAGTACATAGGAATAAGATTGGTTTCTGTATGTTGATATTATAGACTGAAACCTTGCTAACTAGTATATTGTCTTTAATAGGTATTTGTTGTTTTCTTTAGAATTTCCTATACAAATTCTAAGTTCATGTTAACTGTGATGTGATGAAAACATCGTATCATCTATGAATAGAGATAGATCTACTTCTTTCTTTCTAATGGTAGGTCATTTGATTTACTTTCTTGCCTAATTTCTTTGGCTAGAACCTTCAGCGCAATGTTAAATAGAGGTGGTAGAAAGCTACATCCTTGTCTTGTTTCTGAAGTCATCACGAAGGGGTGTGTTTGAATTTTTCAAATACTTTTCCTGCATGTATCGAGATGATCATCTAATTTTATCCCCCTATTCTGTTAATATTCTATCAGATTACATTGAGTTATTTTTCATATGTTTGAACAATCTTGCATTTCCAAAAGTAAATTCCACTTGGTCATGTTGGATAATTATTTTTATATGTTCCTGGATACAGGTTTCTAGTATTTGTTCAGAATTTTCCTTTTATATTAATATGGTGTATTGGTCTGCAGTGATTCTTTTTCAAGGATCTGTGTCTGGCTTTGGAATCAGCATAATGCAGGTCTCATAGGATGAGTGGGGAAGTGTTCCTCCTATTTCTAATTTTTGGAAGACTTAGTGTAGAATTGGTGATAGTTTTTAAACTTTTGATAGCATTCACCGGTGCAGCCATTTGATCTTGGGATTTTCTTTGTCAGAAGGTTTTTGGTTAGTAATTCAATCTCTTTACTTGTTATAGGTATATTCAGATATTATATTTATTCTTGAGTCATTTTTAGTAGTTTGTGTCTTTTACAAAATTCATCCACTTTATCTAGGTTTTCTAATTTTTTGGCACAAAGTCATTATCCTTAATATTTCCATAATGTTAGAACTAATACATCTTCTTTGATTTCTGGTTTCAGTATTTTCTATCTTCTCCCTTTTTTCTTCAAATGTCAGGCTAAATATATTGATTTTGTTAATCTTAAAAAAAACTTTTGGTTATATTGATTTTGTGTATTTTTTTCTGTTTTGTATTTCATTTATACCCATTCTAATCTTTTTTTGTTTCCTTATTTATCCTTTGGATATACTTTTCATCTCTCCAGTTTCTTAAGGTAGAAGATTAGGTTACTGGTTTGATATCTTTTCTTTAATGCAGGTGTTCACATTTATAAATTTTTTCTCTATGCACTACATACCATAAATTTTGTTACTCTATTTTTATTCATTTCTAAGTATTTCCTAATTTCTACGTGATTTGTTTTTTTGATCTATTAAGTCAACCCTGTTCTACCTCTAGCGTCTATTAGGGTACTGTTTTTTTACCATAAGTGAGGTTGATTAATTCTCCAGACTACCATGGATCGGGAAGAAGGGATACAAATATGGTAATTTAAAGTGTCACAAAATTTTTTGTTCTTTTGAAGATTCAGGCGAAATGTCTGTGACTTAGTGCGAGCTTTTGGTTAATTTCTAAGAGTTTTGAAAAAATTGATTCTGACAGTCTTTGCCAGTTTCTCTTCGCTTTTGTAAAGGCTAGAATTTTTGGACATTCTTACTCTGTCATTCCTGATCACCTCTGAGTACGTTTATTTTTAGTAAACTTATTGTCTACATCTAATGTACCATCATCATTGTATACTGCCATGCTTTTATGGAATTTATTGGTTATCCATTCTTGAAAGAGGGCAATTTTACTCTCGCTTGCTAAAATATAGCATGGAAAAATTAAAAAGTAGGTTGCCTTACTGTTTTTCTTGGTGATGTTAGCATTATAAGGTAAGATCTTAAGCTGGCTGACGGGATGAATTTGTGTTATTTTTCATTAAAAAAATTTTAATGTTTATTTATTTTTGAGAGAGACACAGAGAGACAGAGACAGAGGTAGACACAGAATCCCAAGCAGGCTCCAAGCTCTAAGCTGTCAGCACAGAGCCCAAATCGGGGCTCAAACCCATAAACCGCGAGGTGATGATCTGAGCCCAAGTTGGACGCTTAACTGACTAAGCCACCCAGGCATCCCTGGATGAATTCGTTTCAAATTATCATTTCAGTACATTTCCTGACTCAGTGTTTGTGAGTTATAGATTGTGGGACTGAGTGGAACTGAGCATTTTGCAACCTCAGGAAGGGAATACTGTTTTCTTTTTTTTCTTCATGCCTATTTTTTGTGAAAGTAACTATATTTCTTGATGAAGAAATAGTAGGAAGAGTAACATTGTTTTAGATGTGTGAAAATATCTTTAATGTGTGACTTAACTGAAGTTAGCTGAATTATAATAGTTTCTTTGGTATTCAATCTGTTGACATATGTTGTTTTGTTTAGGTATATGAAGGATATCTTCCTGTACAGAGATATGTAAGTTAAGGAAGAAATACTTTAATAGACTTTTCAATTCACTTTGGGTGTTCTTATTTGATACTATAACAAAACTATACATGTAGTATTTTCTTAAAGGTTATTTATAATGTGAGATAGGAAAAGATGTTAATTTTTTAGTAATCTGTTACATTAAAATATACTGGGTTATCTTTTATTGTGAATAATAATTTTTACCCAAGTTTGATTTGTAACATCATTCATTGGGCATTTAGAAAGTATTGTCCATTGAATTATGTACCTTCAAAGATTTGATGTATTTAATTACATAATATATATTTTAAAAACACTAAAACAGGGGAGCCTGGGTGGCACAGTCGGTTAAGTGGCCGACTTCAGCTCAGGTCACGATCTCACGGTCCGGGAGTTCGAGCCCCGTGTCGGGCTCTGGGCTGATGGCTCAGAGCCTGGAGCCTGTTTCTGATTCTCTGTCTCCCTCTCTCTCTGCCCCTCCCCCGTTCATGCTCTGTCTCTCTCTGTCCCAAAAATAAATAAACGTTGAAAAAAAAACCACTAAAACATCACAGCCCATTTCATCGAAGAATCTTTAAGTATTGGGAATTACCAAACTCAAGTTGATTTATACAAATGACAGGTGCACTTTGTTTTCAAGAAAATGTGTGCCACATATGCAATGTGAGTAACCGTAGTAATTTTTTTCTTTTTTTTCCAAGTAAAAATGTTTTTCTCTGAGAAACAGTGGCTGTGTCAGCTTGCAACTTCAAGTACCCTGCAAGGGCTTTTCTGAAGACAATCATCATAAAAGCACTGTATGCAGAAGTATTTAATACACACTTCCCATTTTATCACACAGTATTTAAAAAACATGTGCTCCAGTGTTGAGATTTAATAAAATAATTAATGTTTTATTGATAAATATCACTACAGATATTCTTAAGTGAAATTGA
Source organism: Prionailurus viverrinus (assembly GCF_022837055.1). Classification (NCBI taxonomy): domain Eukaryota; kingdom Metazoa; phylum Chordata; class Mammalia; order Carnivora; family Felidae; genus Prionailurus; species Prionailurus viverrinus. Next base: position 21,938,005 of record NC_062564.1, read on the forward strand.
CATGTTTTCTATTTTATTTTATTTTGTATGTGAAGATGAAGAATACAGCTACTACAACAGTTTGCTGCTACAACCTTGATTTGTTATAAGGTTTCAGCAGTTTTATCCACAATTCCTTTGCATCATCAGTGCAAATTTAAACACACTGGAGGGGCCCCTGGGTGGCTTAGTCGGTTGAGCATGTGACTTTGGCTATGGTCATGATCTCACGGTTTGTGGGTTTGGGCCTCACGTCGGCTGTGCTGACAGCTCAGAGGCTTGAGTCTGCTTCGGATTCTGTGTCTCTCTCTCTCTCTGCCCATCCCCCACTCATGCTCTATCTCTCAAAATTAAATAACCGTTGAAAAATATTTTTAAAAAATTTAAACACACTGGAAAAGGCAAATATAGGCATGCCTTGGAGATATTGTGAGATTGGTTCCAGACCACTGCAATCAAGTGAATATTGCAACAAAGTGAGTAAAATCATTTTTTGTTTCTCAGTGTGCAGAAAATTTATGTTTATAATACACTGTAATTTATTAATTGTGCAATAGCATTATGTCTAAAAATTGTGTAGAACTTTATTAGAAATATATTATTGCTTAAAAAATGCTTACCATCGTCTGAACTTTAAGCAAGTCATACTATTTTTGCTGGGGGAGATCCTTGCCTCACAGTTGATGGCTGCTGAGTGATCAGGGTAGTGGTTGCTGGAGGTTGAGGAGGCTGTGACAATTTCTTAAAATAAAGCAACAATGATATTTGCCACACAAATGGCCTCTTTCATTTTTAAACAATTTCTCTGTAGCATGTGATGCTGTTTGATAGCATTTTACCCCAGGACAATTTATTTCAAAAAATAGTTTTCACAAACCCCAATGCTGCTTTATTAACTAAGTTTATTTAATATCATAAATCCTTTCTTTAAATCAACAGTATTCACAGCATCTGCACCAGGAATATATTTCATCTCAAGAAAACACTTTCTGGGCTCCTCCATAAGGGGCAACTCCTTCCATTCAACTTTTATCATGAGATTGCAGCAACTGAGTCACACCTTCGGGCTCTACTTTTAATTCTAATTCTCTTGCTATTATCCACCACATCTGAGGTTATTTCCTCCATTGAAGTCTGGACCTCTCAAAGTCATCCATGAGGGTTGGAATCATCTTCTGAACTTCTGAGGATATGTTGACCTCTTCCCATGAATCAAAAATGTTCTTAATGGCGTCTGGAATGGTGAGTTCTTTCTAGGAGGTAGATTATCAATTTACTTTGCCCAGAGTCATCAGAAAAATCACCATATATGGCAGCTACAGCCTTGTGAGATCTATTTCTTAAATAATAAAACATAAAAATCAGAATTTCTCCTTGACCCATGGGCTTCAGAATGAATGTTGCATTAGCAGGCATAAAAAACAACTTTAATCTCATTGCACATCTCCATCACAGCTCTTGAGTGACCGGGTGGATTGTCAATGGGCAGTAATATAAGGAACCTTTTTTTTTCTGATAAGTATTTCTCAGTAGTGGGCTTAAAATGTTTAGGAAGTCTTGCTGTAAACAGATATATTGTCCTTTAGGCTTTGTTGTTCCATTTATAGTGCATATAGATAATGCATAATTCTTAGCCCTAGTATTTTTGGAGCTCTGGATCAGGCTTTGTTTTAAGGGAATGCTAAGGCTGGTTTGATTTTCTATCCACACCACTCAAATTTTCTCCATATCACCAAGATATGGTAGTACTTTTAATTTCCTTCAAGTATTTTTCCTTTGTAGTTACAACTTGGCTAACTGGTGCATGAGGTCTAGCTTTCAGCCTTTCTTGGATTTCAACATACCCTCCTCTCACTAAGCTTCATTATTTCTAGCTTTTGATTTAAAGTAAAAGATGTGGGGCACCTGGGTGCCTCAGTCAGTTAAGCGTCCAACTTCGGCTCGGGTCATGATCTCCCGGTTTGTGAGTTCGAGCCCCGTGTCGGGCTCTGTGCTGACAGTGCAGAGCCTGCTTCTGATTCTGCGTCTCTCTCTCTCTCTCTCTCTCTCTCTCTCTCTCTCTCTCTCTCTCTCCGCCCCCCCTTGCTCATGCATGCATCTGCTCTCCACCCCCCTCTCAAAATAAATGAACTTAAAAAAAAGTAAGAGATGTGAGATTTTTTTCCTTTCACTTGAACACTTCGAGAGGCCACTGTAGTTATTAACTGGCTTAATCTCAGTCCTGTGGTATCTTAGGGAATAAGGAGGCTCCAGAGAAGAGGAGAGATGGGGAGCTGCTGGATGGCAGAGCAGTCACAACACACACACAACGTTTATCAATTAAGTTTGCAGTCTTATCTCGGTACAACTCATGACATTCCAAAGCCATCCCAATAGCAACAGCCAATATCGTTGATCACAGGTCACCATAACAAATATCATAATAAAAAAGCTTGAACTATTTTGAGAATTATAAAAATGTGACACAGGAACATGCAATGAGCAAATGCTGTTGGAAAAATGTTACTTGATAGACTTGCTTAACGCAGGCTTACCATACATCTTCAATTTGTAAAAATGCAGTATTTGCAAAGTGCGATAAAGCTAAATGCAATAAAAGGAGGCATGCTTATATTTTTTTATGGTTACAATAAAAATAGTTTTGAGATCATAGGTCCTCTGGAAATGTCTCAGGTTGCCTTTTAATTTTGTTGATTGTTTCCTTTTCTGTGCAGAAGTTTTATAGTTAGATACAGTCGCACTTGTCTACTTTTACTCCTGTCGCCTGTGCTTTTGGTGTCGTATCTAAAAAAGTCATCACCAAGACCGGTGTCAAGAAACTTTTCTCGTATGTTTTCCTCTAGGAATTGTATAGCTTCAGGTCTTATATTTAACCCTATAATCTATTTTGAGTTAATTTTTGTGTACGGTATAAGCTAAGGATTCAATTGGGCAAAGGAACGGAATAGACATTTCTTCAAAGACATACAAATGATTGGGGCGCCTGGGTGGCTCAGTCAGTTTAGCGTCCGACTTCGGCTCAGGTCATGATCTCGCGGTCCGTGAGTTCGAGCCCCGCGTCGGGCTCTGTGCTGACAGCTCAGAGCCTGGAGCCTGTTTTGGATTCTGTGTCTCCCTCTTTCTCTGACCCTCCCCTGTTCATGCTCTCTCTCTCTGTCTCAAAAATAAATAAAATGTTAAAAAAAATTAAAAAAAAGACATACAAATTGTCAACAGGTGTATGAAAATGTGATCAATGTCACTGATCATCATGAAATCAAAGTAAAACTATAATGAGACATCACCTCACACTTATAAGGATAGCTATTATTGTTAAGAAAGTGTTGGCAAAGATGTAGAGAAAAGAGAATCCTTGTATACTGTTGGTGAATGTAATTGATGCTGCCACTATGGAGAGCAGTATAGAGGTTCCTAAAAAAAATGAAAACTACAACTCCCGTACAATTCAGCACACCACTTCTACGCACATGTCCAGCATAATTGAAATCAGAGTCTCAAAGAGATATTTGCACTACCACATTTGCAGCATTATTCACCACAGCCAAGATATGGAAACAATCTAAATGTCCATCAACAGATGAAGGGATAAATGAAATATGGTATACACCTAGAATGAGACATTATTCAGCCTTAAAAGATAAGGAAACCCTTGGCACAAAAACAGACACATAGACCAATGGAATAGAATAGAAACCCCAGAACTAGACCCACAAATGTATGGCCAACTCATCTTTGACAAAGCAGGAAAGAACATCCAATGGAAAAAAGACAGTCTCTTTAACAAATGGTGCTGGGAGAACTGGACAGCAACATGCAGAAGGTGGAAACTAGACCACTTTCTCACACCATTCACAAAAATAAACTCAAAATGGATAAAGGACCTGAATGTGAGACAGGAAACCATCAAAACCTTAGAGCAGAAAGCAGGAAAAGACCTCTCTGACCTCAGCCGTAGCAATCTCTTACTCGACACATCCCCAAAGGCAAGGGAATTAAAAGCAAAAGTGAATTACTGGGACCTTATGAAGATAAAAAGCTTCTGCACAGCAAAGGAAACAACCAACAAAACTAAAAGGCAACCAACGGAATGGGAAAAGATATTCGCAAATGACATATCGGACAAAGGGCTAGTATCCAAAATCTATAAAGAGCTCACCAAACTCCACACCCGAAAAACAAATAACCCAGTGAAGAAATGGGCAGAAAACATGAATAGACACTTCTCTAAAGAAGACATCCAGATGGCCAACAGGCACATGAAAAGATGTTCAGCGTCGCTCCTTATCAGGGAAATACAAATCAAAACCACACTCAGGTATCACCTCACGCCAGTCAGAGTGGCCAAAATGAACCAATCAGGAGACTATAGATGCTGGAGAGGATGTGGAGAAACGGGAACCCTCTTGCACTGTTGGTGGGAATGCAAACTGGTGCAGCCACTCTGGAAAGCAGTGTGGAGGTTCCTCAGAAAATTAAAAATAGACCTACCCTATGACCCAGCAATAGCACTGCTAGGAATTTATCCAAGGGATACAGGAGTACTGATGCATCGGGCCACTTGTACCCCAATGTTCATAGCAGCACTCTCAACAATAGCCAAATTATGGAAAGAGCCTAAATGTCCATCAACTGATGAATGGATAAAGAAATTGTGGTTTATATACACAATGGAGTACTACGTGGCAATGAGAAAAAATGAAATATGGCCTTTTGTAGCAACGTGGATGGAACTGGAGAGTGTGATGCTAAGTGAAATAAGCCATACAGAGAAAGACAGATACCATATGGTTTCACTCTTATGTGGATCCTGAGAAACTCAACAGAAACCCATGGAGGAGGGGAAGGAAAAAAAAAAAGAGGTTCGAGTGGGAGAGAGCCAAAGCATAAGAGACTGTTAAAAACTGAGAACTGAGGGTTGATGGGGGGTGGGAGGGAGGGGAGGGTGGGTGATGGGTATTGAGGAGGGCACCTTTTGGGATGAGCACTGGGTGTTGTATGGAAACCAATTTGTCAATAAATTTCATATAAAAAAAAAGATAAGGAAACCCTGACATTTGTGACAAGATGGATAACCCCTGAAGATATACTAAGTGAAATGAAGTATACACAGGACAGATGTTACATGATACCACTTATATGAGAAATATAAAATAGTCAAACCCATAGAACCAGAGAGAAGAATAGTGATTGCCAGGAGCCGAGGAGAGAGGGAAATGGTGAGGTATTATATAAAGGGTACAAAGTTTCAGTTGTACAAGGTGACTAATTTCCAGAGATCTACTATATAGCCCAGTACTTATAGTTAACAATAATGTATTGTATACTGAAAAATTTGCCAAGGGGTTAGATTTTAAGTTAAGTGTTCTCATCGCATAAAAAGAATAAGGGAAACAGGGGAAAACTTTTGGAAGTAAGGAATATGTTTATGACATCAAGTTTATACTTTAAATATGTGTAACTTTTTGTATGTCAATCATTCTCTCAATAAATTGGTTTAAAAATATGCCTCAGGGAACGGAAGGAAAATGGTTAAGGATTACTTAAATGAGAGAACACTAGAAGAATCCACCTTCTCTAATATTTCAGCTAGAGTACATATAGATACAACACCATGTCTAGGTTGTAGTTAGTCATATTTGGATTGACTCGATTTATTCCAACTTTTATAATTACAGTGCAGTCAAATTAAACATATGATTGAAAGGCCATCATTGAAATGACCAAAAAAGAAAACACAAATACTTCTATTAGAAAAAAGCCAAATAGATAGATCCACTTGAACAAGCATTAATATTTATAGTCCCTGAGCATCAAAGAGAAGACATCAAAATTGGGTTAATTTGTGATCTAGCAGGCAGGATTTTGTCTGTTAAAGTTAAAGAATTGGCTTCAGGACAAGTGATACAGTAGGAGCTCTAATCACTTCTGGCCAGAGTCATTTCACAAGGGATTAAAGAGGGTAAAGTAAGAAACCGAAGGGAAAGGACAGGTCAGAGCAAGAACTTCCTAGTAAAAGGCCCAAAGAACAAGTAGAAAGAAAATAACACTGAACAGATGGTGTTAGACCAACAATGTTGTTTTACTTGGTAAATTACTAACTTAGCACTTTGGTCAAGCTCAAGGACTGCTGTCATTCTTGTTAAGCCACAGCTCTGTCCTTTTTCTGCCAATTATTGCCTATTGGCTTCAATGTCCTGTTCAGGGACAAACATCTTATGAAGGGTTTGTTATTCCACAATGCTGTCATAAATTCAAGTTGATGACAAGGACATTAAAGGTCAATTTTTTCAACCTCAGGATTTTATAGATAAAGAAAATGAAGTCCTTGGAGATTAAGAGACTTAAAATATTCCAAATCGGGACTAGAACTCAGGTATCTTTATTATTTCTTACAGAAGTTTAATTGAATATCATCCAAGATTCATCAAATGGAGATTATTTCTGGCCTATTTAAACAGAATTTTCTAAAGGGTGAAAATTCTACAAAATGACATTTTTATTGCATCTGATTCAACCATGTCAAAAGCTGATAGATAGGTAGAATATTAAGTTATTCAACAGGGAAGAATTTGGGTTGTCTTTTATGATTTATGCTTTATAACATAAATAAGATTTTATCTTTTGAACTTAAATCATGGGTATTTATTTTGGTTGCTTTGATCAGTCACTTATTTAACCTAACCAAAATAAATACACTTCTATTTCCAGAATTGGATTCTGGAGCCATTCTACTAGGGTTTCAGGTAAGGCACTTAATCAGTTGGTATCTCAACTACCACATCTCTAAAATGGGAGTGATGGTAGGATGTGAAGGATAAATGAGCTTATATATGTAAAAGATTTATTATAGTGCCTCGTACAGCGCTCTCACTGTATAAGTAATAGGCATTGTTAAATGATAAGCATTACTATTATCATTACATATTTTACATTTTCTTTGATAGAAAATAATATGCTTTTGAGATGCCCTGTAAATTCTGTATTATTTAATCCATGTTAGGACGATCCAAATCTTTACAAATTAGTATTCTATGTTGTCTATTTTAGAGTGTATTGTAATGATTTTGTTGTGAATCTATTTCAAAAATCAAAACATGATAAATAACCCCCTGGAAAGAATATTATAAGAATGCATGACACATATGATTTAAAGTGGAAATTTATTTTGACTTCATTGTCATAGAATGTTGATATCCATTAAGTAAGTTTGTTACACTCAGCTTAAGGATTAGTCTTTGTGAAGCCAAGTAGGTTTGTGTTCTGTAAGCTAATATTCCTATTTAAAAATACAATTAAGAGAGGGCACCTGGGTGGCTTAGTCGGTGAAGCATCTGACTCTTGATTTTAGCTCAGGTCATGATCTCATGGTTCCTGAGATGGAGCCCTGCATCAGGCTCTGCACTGACAGTGCGGAGTCTGCTCCGGCTTCAATCTCTCTCCTTCTCTCTCTTTGTCCCTCTCCCATTTGCACACACTCTCTCTCGGAAAAATAAACATTAAAAAAATAATAAAATTTAAAAATTAAAAAAACCATAAAAATACAGTAAATGTACAAATGTTGACAAGACTGGAAAATTTTCAGTTATTTAAATTTAAGCAATATTTTACAATATTTACATTCCTAAAGACCTTTATATCAAAAATTTCAGATTACTATGTAGCTTGTTACTTTTTTGATATATACACATGTGCTCTATGTATTTTAGTTTTTAGTAATATAGTTATTTGAATGCAGACATAATTTTCCCCTGTCCAGAGAACCTCAGTGAATTATCCAGAGAGTTAAAAAGTTAGGAGAAATATATCTTAGGGAAATAAACCAAGAAAAATAAAGGACTTATCATAGACTGTATTTTTTCCCTCAGATACAATTTAGACCATATAATCCTTAAGAACAGCATCAAATAATGTATTAGGGAACAACTAACATCTTACAACTCTTCCGGAATCCAGATGCAATAGTTACAAATTATATTTTAGAGAAACAGTGATATTAGTAGCTCTTAACAATGCAGATAAGAAGTGGAACACTTCCAGGTATTGTCACAAACAAGATTTTAACACCATGAAAAAATGGATTTAGAAATGTGTCAGAATTCATTCATGTTTCTCATGGAACGTTAGCATCAACAATAACCCCATCAACCTGTCTTTGTACAGGTCTGCTTTCAAGATGAATGTATACTGTAATAACTTTGGGACATTTTATATTTGCCAAGAGTGGTTCCAAGTGGAAAATTTGGATTCATTTACTAACGTTGCAGCCTTGATAAAGGGTGGGATAATGCAGAACAAATTCCAAGTTTACTAGAAAGAGGCTATTGTATCTTTAGATAATGAAGATACAGTTGACCCTTGAACAACACAGGTGTGAACTGTACAGGTTAACTTATTATATTCAGATTTTTAAAAATAAATATACTAGAACATTTTTCGAAGATTTGTGACAATTTGAAAATAAATTCAGAGATGAACTGTGTGGTCTAGAAATACTGAACACATTAAGAAAAAATTATGTCATGAATGTATAAAATCCTGGAGATATTAGTCTATTTTATGATTTGCTACCATAAACTATACAGAAATCTATTCTCAAAAGTTAAAATTTGTCAAAACCGGGCGCCTGGGTGGCGCAGTCGGTTAAGCGTCCGACTTCAGCCAGGTCACAATCTCGCGGTCCGTGAGTTCGAGCCCCGTGTCAGGCTCTGGGCTGATGGCTCGGAGCCTGGAGCCTGTTTCCGATTCTGTGTCTCCCTCTCTCTCTGCCCCTCCCCCGTTCATGCTCTGTCTCTCTCTGTCCCAAAAATAAATAAACGTTGAAAAAAAAATTAAAAAAAAAATTTGTCAAAACTTACACACATACAGGTACATACATGGCGCCATTTGCAGTCAAGAGAAATGTAAACAATCATAAAGATGTGGTGTTAAGTCATAACTGCATAAAACTAACTAGTACATATTGTATGTATATGCATATGGAATATAGAATTTTATATCCACCTCCCATTGCTATTGTAGCAAGCTCAAGTGTTGGGACTATGTCATGTGATGCTAACCGTCTCCATATGAGCAGTTTGTCTCTCTGGTAAGTTGCATATCAAAGTGAAAGTAATCTCTTGTGGTTCTCGTGTATTTTCTCCATGTTTAGTACAACACTGTAAGTCTTGAATAACACCATGGGATCCATATGAAGTGCCACTATTGATGCTGGAAGTACACCAAAGAAGAAGCAGAGAAGAGTCATGACATTACAAGAAAAAATACTTGAATTGCTTGATAGACCATAAATTGAGGTCTGCAGCGACGGTTGCCCACCATTTCAGCAAAGATAAATCCAGCATAAGGACCATTATAAAAAGAAGAAAAAAAGTCACAAAGCTGGTGCTTCAGCTATACCAGCAGACATTAAAATGTACTTTTTGCAAAACATCTTTTTTTTTATCTCATATTGAAGATGCAGCTTTTATGTGGGTGCAGTATTGCTATAAAAAAGAAATACTTACAGACCCTAGTGTGATTCAAGAAAAAGTCATTACATGACAACTTAAAGTCAAAGGGACTTGAATGATCTAGAGCTAGAGAATTTAATGCCAGAAAAGAATGGTTTGATCGTTTTAGAAAGGGGCTTGGCTTAAAAAACCAGCAAGATAACAGGAGAAGCAAATTCTGCCCACCAAGAGGAAACACGCAAGTTCCTAGATACCATTAAGAAAATTACTGAGGAGGGGTGCCTGGGTGGCTCAGTCGGTTAAGCGTCCGACCTCCGCTCAGGTCAGGATCTCGCAGTCCTTGAGTTCGAGCCCCGCGTCGGGCTCTGTGCTGACAGCTCAGAGCCTGGAGCCTGTTTCAGATTCTGTGTCTCCCTCTCTCTCTGACCCTCCCCCGTTCATGTTCTGTCTCTCTCTGTCTCAAAAATAAAATAAAAACATTAAAAAAATTTAAAAAAAAGAAAATTACTGAGGAGAAAGTATATCTGCCTAAATAGATTTTTCATGTAGAAAGAAATTTACTAGAAAGGAAGAAAAGCAAACACCAGGATTTAGGGCATGAAGAGAGAGGCTAACTCTACTCTTGGGTCCAAATGTAGTTGGGTTTAGGATCAGGACTATCCTTATTTATGAAGCTGCTAACCCCCAAGCCTTGAAGAGAAAAGACAGTCACCAGCTATCAGTCTTATTTTTTTTTTTTTTTGTCTGGATGGGTTCCATTGATGCCTTGTCCCTGAAGTCAGGAAGTAACTCAACAGTTAGTGACTGCCATTTAAAGTTCTTTGGATGTTGGACAATGCCCTTGGCCCCCCGAACTCCATGAGTTTAACAGTAAAGGCATCAAAGTGGTCTACTTGCCCCCAAACACAAGGTATCTCATTCAGTATCTAGAACAGTGGGTCAAAAGGATAGCACCACTGAAGATGCCATCATTGTTAGAGAAAAAGCCATGAAAACTACCAAGCATGAAACAGTAAATTCCTGCTGGAAAACAAAAGTGTCCACATGTTGTGCATGACTTCACGTGATTTACACCACAGCCAAAAAAGGAAATGATGAAAGAGATTATGGATGTGGCAAAAAAAAAGGGTGAAGACTTTTGAGATATAGTTCTTGGAGATACTTAAGAGCTAGTAGATGCTACCCCAGAGGAATTAACAGATGGCTTGATGACTTGATTAATCAGACACTGAGGAAGAAAATGTAGAATAAGCAGGGCCAGAAAACAAATCGATGTTAGACCGTCCAGCAAAAGCACTCCATTTTTTCAAGATGACTTTTGACTTCTTTTACAATATGAACCCTTCTATGATATGGGCACTGAAACTAAAGCTCATGGTGGAAGAAGGATTCGTATAGAAATAAAAACAGCAAAAAAAGACACATATTATGATTTATTTCCATAAAGTTACACCGAGTACGCATGCGTCTCTTACCTGCCATCTGCCTGCTCCGCCTTTTCTGCCTCTGCCACCTGAGACAGCAAGACCAGCCCTTCCTCTTCTTCCTTCTCAGCTGACTCAATGGGAAGACAGTAAGGATGAAGAACTTTATGATGTTACACTTCTGTTGAAGAAATAATAAATTATCATCATGCTGTGTAGTTAATAAACGTATCTTTTGTGTATTTGTGTCTTCTAGGAATCTAATAATTCTATGGCAATAACGACATGAGATGTTCTGTGTTGCTACCATCATCATCGTTTAAGAATTCATCGTATAGACCATCATGTGCAAGACTTGTACGGAAGTGGATAGCCTGTCCTTCGATAGGCATAAGGTGAGTGATATTTAATATAAAATCAATGATATGTTAGTTTTTTACTATTTTATAACTTTGCTTTCCAAAAACTACATTACTTTACTGTATACCTCTTTCTCTTATATTTGGAGAAACTGGGTTATCAACCTATGATCACAGGTAAGTGGTTCTTTTAAAAATGTAACATTGCTGGGGCACCTGGGTGGCTCACTTGGCCAAGCGTCTGACTTTGGCTCAGGTCATGATCTTGCCATCAGTGACTTTGAACCCTTTGTCAGACTCTGTGCCAACAGCTCAGAGCCTGGAGTCTTCTTCAGATTCTGTGTCTCCCCTCTCTCTTTGCCCCTCTCCTGCTTGTGCTGTCTCTCACTCTGTCTCTCAAAAATAAACAAATATTTAAAAAACCTTTAAAAAATGAAAAGGAGAATGTAACATTGTTATGGCACCTGAGTGGCTCAGTCAGTTAAGCGTCTGACTCTTGATTTGGGCTCAGGTCATGATCTCACGGTTCATGAAGTCAAGCCCTGTGTCGGGCTCTTTGCTGACAGTGCAGAGCCTGCTTGGGATTCTCTCTCTCCACTCTCTCTCTGCTCCCCCACCCCACTGTCACTCAGTCTCTCTCAAAATCAATAGATAAACTTAAAAATATGTCACATTGTTTCCAATATTGAATTATGAATATGACTGTAATACTACATTCCATAATGATTTTATAACAATTTATGCAATAATGTATACAGGCTAGGCCACTGTGAAACAATCACATTGTTTAAAAATAAGCTACCAAAAAAGCAATTATATTGCTCTTTTCATTATCAATGCATAAATCACCATGCTTGTACATAAATATGAATTTCTCTTTCACTTTGTCTTTTAACTTTTGATGTCTAGTGTTAATAATATGTGTAACATGTACAGTGTTTCATATCCTATAAGACAACATTGATGCAGGTGTTGACAGACAATTCACCTTGTAAACAGATGACATTCACTTATGGTATCAATATAGTATAGTAGAACAAATGTATTTTTCTTGTGATTATCTTAATAACATTTTCTTTTCTCTAACTTATTTTATTTTAATAACACAGTAAATAACACACAAAATATTAATTGACTGTTTATGATATTGGTGAAGGTTCCAGTCAACAGTAGGCTACTAGTAATGTAGTTTGGGGGGAGTTAAAAGCTCTATTTGAATATTTGTCTATGTGGGGAATGTTGTTCAAGGGTCAATTATGGTACAGCAGTGACTCCATCCAGTGAAGGTGATATGAGTCAGAGCAGATTCATAATGCTTGATGCAGCCTTCTTATTGAATTCTCTAGAAATTAACCATGAGGTCCATCTTAGGAATCACAAAACTCTGCAGTTCTAAGACACTGCACTGACACTAAGAGATTACTATCCTACTATTCTTAACACAAAGACTCATAAAAATAAAACCCTTTTCTAGTTACATGCATTGATTTTACCATATGTTTGTATATCAGGAGAAATTTTAGGTAAGAAGCCATGAGAAAAACATTTTAATTTTTCGAAACTTTATTTGTTTTTTTTTTTTTTTTTTAATTTTTTTTTTTTCAACGTTTATTTATTTTTGGGACAGAGAGAGACAGAGCATGAACGGGGGAGGGGCAGAGAGAGAGGGAGACACAGAATCGGAAACAGGCTCCAGGCTCTGAGCCATCAGCCCAGAGCCCGAGGCGGGGCTCAAACTCACGGACCGCGAGATCGTGACCTGGCTGAAGTCGGACGCTCAACCGACTGCGCCACCCAGGCGCCCCAAAACTTTATTTGTTTTTAAGAAGAAGAGATAATCAAGGAAAATCAGCAGAAGGGATCTTTTTCAATCTACATACCAATTTAGGGACATCCAAAGGTAGAAAAGTAAAAAAAAAAAAAAAAAAAAGAAAATTCTTCCCTGTTTATTCATTGTTCTACTGATAATCCAATAATCAAAATTTAGCAAAAAATTAAGCTGGGGATTATAGAAGAAGAAGGCAATTATCTAGACTGCTAGTTGCTTTGTTTATTCTGTAAAACTGTCAGTTAATAAAAGGATTCCTCCTGCATTTACCATTTTTTACTCAAGAAATTTCTCTACTGCCTCCCATATAAATTGTTGATTTAGCAGGATTTTTTTTCCTCGATGCTTTGGAGTCTGTAAAGACCCCAAAAGTCATACCTAGGTAACTGAATAGAGTGCAAATAATAGTTAAGAGGGTGTCAGAAAACCCGGATTATGTAACACATATTTCTCTAATTTTGGGGGGTGACTATGGACAATCATTTAAACTTTCTGGGCTCTAGTATTTGCCATTCATAAAGTGAGAGATTGACAAACTGGATAAATCAGCTTTAAAATTCAGTGTTTATGTTTTTAACATAATATACATTTTATATTTTTAACAGGATATTCAATTCTTTATGTTTTTACTGAAGAATAGGGTTGTTAGTGAAGAAAACGAGTACAAATCTTTCATTTTTGTTTCAGATATTTTATTATTTGATCAACTTCCCATTTTCCAATAGAACCCTTTCCTAAGCTCTCAAAGCTATGATTTCGGAGGAATGATTTCCATAATTGGGACTCATTGAGATTGCAAATCCAGTGGACAATTGAGCAGAAGTTGCTCATAACAAGCTCATACCTTGTTCTCATCCTCAGAGATGACTGGGCAAAGGGCTAACTCAGATCAGGTGTCTGTTTCTGTACAAACACCTGTACAAATTGAAGGGACTTTTCTTAAGCAGTCTCCCAAAAATAACACCTTATTTTGATGGTTACAGAATGTCAATAAAAAGGTTAGGGCTGGGAGGGATATTTTGAGCCCTGATAGGTTGGCCCTATTAGAAATGCTTGACCTTGCAGAGATAGACTGTAAAGCCAATACTTCATATTCTTTTCTTTAAGACAGTTTTTTGAAGGGTGTCTGGGTGGCTCAGTTGGTTAACTGTCCGACTCTTGATCTCGGATCAGGTCATGATCTCACGTTTCATGAGTTCAAGCCCCATGTCGGGCTCTGTGCTGTCAGCACAGAGTCTGATTGGGATTTTCTCTCTCCCTCTCTCTCTGCCCCTACCCTGCTCTCTCTCTCTCTCTCTAAAAAATAAATACACATTAAAAAAATAAGATAATTGCTTGAAATGGAAAACCTGAATGCCTACAAACCAAAGAGTTACGAGCAATGAAGGAAGAATATTTGAAAGCCCCATCCATATACAGAACCCCACTATTTCAGAGCCAAATACATGAGAAATGAGAGATGGGCCGACAGTTCTTAATACAGCATTTCAGCATGCACAATAGAAATAGTGTGTTTTCTTAAGGAAGTGTTCACGAGGAGGGTCGTTTCGGTCTGAATATAAGTTTATCTCAATATACAATTTGAATAAAAAGTCAATAGGAACACAACTTTCTGTAACTAATTTGAATCATGCCTTCCTCCCTTAAGATATTACTTCACTAACCTAAGCTTCACAGTGCAAAGATTTGGTTAAAAAAGGAAAGGTAAGCAATTTTTTCTGAATTATTTGAAAAAATAAGAGTCTATGTCATTGTTCCCGAAGGAATTCTAATGTTTCTTTCAGTATTTTTTTTCTCCCACTCCCAAAATATTGTGTGTAACCCAGCATATCCAGCTACTGGATATCTTACCTCATTATCTATGAGCTAAATTTGAGCTACGGAACATTTCAGATGATTTATATGCTAAGCAGAATTCTCTTGAAAACAAATAAGAAAATTTAGAAAAGGTGTGTTAGCGTTGTGTAATAAAATCTTCAATACAAAGATCCTGGGCCTTCTTTTGATGTGCACTAAATAACAGAGCTGGTAAATTAGTGGTTGAAATGTTTCTGTCAATAAAATTGATGTTATTTCATACTACTTGTATGAGGCTCGCCTTTTTTTTACAAACCAGAATAAGCAGTTAATTTGAACTTGTCAATGCCACAGTGTCTGTTGTAGTTCACTGATTCCTCTGATGATAGTAAAAGATGCTTATATTTTTCACAGGTAGACATTTTGTATTTTAAGCTTATAGAAAAACTCTCATGGACCACATTTGTTTAGTTTTGTAGAAATAAAATATGCGTAACATTTTTATAGTGCAATTTTATAACAGCAATTTCTTTAAAACTTCAAAATGTAAATATGAACCCATTGTTTAAAAGTTGTTTGCAGAGCTATAATTGTTTGGAGACATTTATCCAGATCTTATAAAGCATTTTAACCTTGAAATCATTACAAAATATAATACGGCTTCAGAATCTAATGATTTTTCTACTGTGTGTGTTGCTGTGAGGGATAGAAAATGCATTCGTTCTGAATATCATCTGGGCTACCTCACTGAGAAGTTGCAATATTGTTTGTTTGTCAAACAGCTTGAAAAGCTAGACAATGCTATTAGGAGCAGTATGGAAATAAAAGGTATAGAGATTATTCTTACCTGCTGCTTTGTTATTTGGTAAAGTCACAGCAGTAATGGTTTTCTTATCCTTTCATTCTTAATGAATTGCCATAATAAAGTCTGCAGATTACTTTTTAAAAAATCACTGTATAATCACAGCAGTGGAAGAAAATTCATTTCAGAAGCAACATCGAGTCATCTCTTGTGGAAGACATTTGTAAAATGATTTGAGGAATGATGAACTCTCCCTATATTAGACAAATGAGTTTTACACTTTCCTCATGTAACATTTCTTTCAGTGCTTCCTGATTCCCTGTATAAATGTAGCTTTATACATTTATAAATGATTTTGATGTCCTGTTAAATTGAATGGTTTTGATGTCCTGTTAAATTGAATGGTTTATTTCTACTTCTTTGCATTTTTTTGTGTTTCCTCATACAAAATAAAAATATTCATATTGGAATTTCTGTGGTTCCATAGACAATCATTACAGTAAACTCTTATTTGGTTTATGGCTGAATAGAGCAAATGTGTAATATCTCATGAATGTAATTAGGTTGAGAAATAATTCAGCTTTACTTTCTTTTTCTATTTTACTACTTTTTTTAATGTTTATTAATTTATTTTTTATTTATATCCCAATTGGTTAGCATCTAGTACAATAATGATTTCAGGAGTAGAATCCAGTGATTCATCCCCTATTTATAACACCCAGTGCTCATCCCAACAAGTGTCCTTCTTAATGCCCCTTGCTCATTTAGCCCATCTCCCCTCGCCAAACCCCTCTAGCAACCCTCAGTTTGTTCTCTGTATTTAAGAGTTTCTTATGTTTTGTTCCCCTCCCTGCTTTTATATTGTTTTTGCTTCCCTTACCTAACATTCATCTGTTTGAATCTTAAATTCTACATATGAGTGAAGTCATAGGATATTGTCTTTCTCCAACTACTTATGCTTAGCATAATACACTCTAGTTCCATCCATGCTGTTGTAAATAGCAAGATTTCATTCTTTTTGATTGCTGAGTAATATTCCATTGTATATATACCACATCTTCATTATCCATTCATCCATCGATGGACATGTGGGCTCTTTCCATACTTTGGCTATTGTCGATAGCACTGCTATAAACATTAGGGTGCGTGTGCCCCTTCGAAACAGCGTATCTTGTATCCTTTGGGCAAATACCTAGTAGTGGTTCAGAGATTATGGCAAACCACAACACGCAACTGGCACGAGGTTTCACCACACCTCAGCATCTTTGTTCTAATATTAGCAAATGTGGCTATTCTCCAGGGTCTACTGAGACCTTTGCCTGTGGGGAGGCTGCATGTCCTCTCCCAAATGCCCTCCAAGCAGGGAAAGTGCTTCTCCCCACAGACCTCTTGGATCTTGCTGCCTGCACTTGGGGATGTGCCCCTCGTCCCCACCAGAGCACTAAGTATCGAGTTCTGGAATTTCCAACTCTGTGCTCCCCTATTTATAGAGTTCTAATGGTATTGAAACCCTCTCCCTTCTCCCCGTCAGTGGATTTGGGGAACAGATTTCTTGTTCAGTCCCTTGTGTTTCTACTCTTTTTCTTTCTCTCCAGATATTTTCTGGGGGAGTGCTTTTCCTGCACTCTCCCCCCCCCTTCTCTGTCCTCTCTCCACAAAAACAGCTCCCTACCCTCCACAGCTTCTCTCTCCCCCAGTTCACCTCTCCGCACCATGTACCTGCCAAGTTCTGTGGCTCAAGTTATGCAGATTGCTGTGTTAATCCTCAGGTCAGTTTTCTAGGTGTGCAAAATGGTTTGGTGCTGATGTAGCTGCATTTCAGGGATGAGAGAAGCCAAAAATTTCCATGCTGCTCCACCATCTTGGCCCCTGTCAAGCACAAATACTATTCTCAGCTTTACTTTCTAATTATTCATTGATATCATCCCAGTGTCTCATAACTGCCCTTTTTAGCCAATTGAAAAGTCACAGGATTAGACTTAGACTTTAGAACAGATCTATGTACGACTCTATTTGGCTAACTTCAAGGATGTGGAGGGAGAAAACAAATGTAATTTAAAATTTTTCAGTATTACAGTTCCATTATATCAGATGAACTCCACTGTGCCTTAAGAGAGGTTTGAGGTGCGGGTTGTAAAAATAAAATTGGCTGAAGTGCTATCCAGAACAATGACATTTTGGTATGAGGCTCAATAATGCAAGACCAAGAGAATTTGGAGACATTGATTTGTAAATTTTAAATTTTCTATGTTATATTAATATTTCTCTAGGCCTGAGGTATATCCCTCTCCACAGTGAAATTATCCCAAAAGGATGCCAACATAATTAATAGTTTCTGTAGACCAAGCTTACTATTTATTAGTTTACTTTGAAAGCTATTATGAAAAGTTTTTATGAAAATACCTTCCCTTATCCCACACATCACAGCAAAACACCTTCACCTTCATATTCCAAAGAGAAAAACAGTAGTAAGTTTTAACGACAGAATAAAGAAAACAGAACGTGAGAGTATATAAAAACACAAATATATAAGTGAAATTCAAGCGACATTTCATTTTGTTTGATGACAGTGTGAATAATGACTTTTCTCCCCCTATTGTCAAAACTTATTTTCTAAAATTGTAGAGATATAATACTTTCTTATTCATGTCCTAGTAAGAGCTACCTGCATGATTGCAGATTATCTTTCCCATCATAATGCTTCTTTTACTGATTCTGGATATGTTTTGTAGAGGGAGAAAGGATATTTAGGAACTGAAAATTCAGGTCCAGTTACTCTTAGAAGAACATTGTGGAAAAAACAACAAAGAAACGTTCTGAGGAACACCTACTTAAGTCGCCCACAAAGGGATACATATCCTCCTCCCCGTTCCCAAACAGAAAGCCTCTGTTTTACTTTCAAGTGTTTCTTTCAATTTCACTCAATTTATAGTAAGTAGATCAGCAATACTGAACTGTATCCTAGAGCCAATGAGACTATAATGACACATCCAGAAGGTATTTCTGAACCAGGCTGACCTTAATAGAGGTCACGTGAAGCAAAATGCAGCATCATTTTGTAGCACCCTATCTCTCCAACTAATGTTTTCCCAAAGGAAGGAGAATAGTTGTTTGACTCTTGAAATATGTGGCTCCTCCCTTGTTCTCTTTTCTTCAAGGATTGGCTACACTCATTTGGGCTGAGTTCAGTTCAAGTCCCCACAAGGGAAACAAATCAGGCCAACCCATCTCTTTGCTGTCCTTGTAGCTTCTGTGCCTTCCAAAGTATATGTTAATTCCGAGTTTCATAGTCACTATGGTCTCAGGTTTAGTGCAGGAAGCAAGAGGATCATAATTTTTATTAGTTCTAGTCTGGGTTTCTGTCTGCTTCATCATGGATCCCAGGGATAATGGGACAGGCTTATCTGCAATTTCCTGTGTGTGTGTGTGTGTGCGTGTGTGTGTGTTACTACTCCACTGCACAGAAAGTTGGACGTCAATAGGGTGCACCCTGAAGATAATCATAACTGTGTATATTAGCATTATAATTGAGGATAATTACTTCACTTGAAGATTGTCTTGCATTGATGTGTTCGGCATACTTGGTTATGGGTGACTTTTCCGCTGATACAAGTGAACTTATGTTAGAAATAATGGGATATAGGTTTTTAAAAATCAGCCTTTTAATCACACAGAAACGGTATCAGTCTTGGAGTTGTTTATCCAGTGAATAATGAAATTAAGTACATAAGAGTGTAATTAATTCTAATATAGTTATTTGTTTACTTGCAAATGCCAATATATAACCGACTGTAATAAATTGTGGTACTCAGGAAGCTCAATAAATGTTGAACTAGAAAATTCCAGGAATAAGGTTTGCGTTTGCATATGCGTATGTGCTTGCAGCTTACATTAAATTGGTATAAGGACAGACATTATAGTACAATAATGTAGTTATTGATTTTTGAATGGTTTTAATATTGTAGACCCATAATCAAAGAGGTTAGGAATCCCAAGCTGTAAATATATCCTCAATCCAATTTATAGAAATATATACTGATTTTAAGAAACAATTGGACAAATAAATCATTTCCAATAGTTAACTTTTCAAAAGATTGACTTAATTTATGACCAAATATTCTCTAAATCATCTATGAACCTTCTAAAAGCTTGAGGTGTTTTATTATTATTCATTACCTTTTTCTGGCGGTGTTTATTTTTTTGTTTGTTTTCATAGCTACCAAATGCCAGTTTTATTTATTTATTTTTTTAATATATGAAATTTATTGTCAAATTGGTTTCCATACAACACCCAGTGCTCATCCCAAAAGGTGCCCTCCTCAATACCCATTACCCACCCTCCCCTCCCTCCCACCCCCCATCAACCCTCAGTTTGTTCTCAGTTTCTAACAGTCTCTTATGCTTTGGCTCTCTCCCACTCTAACCTCTTTTTTTTTTCCTTCCCCTCCCCCATGGGTTTCTGTTAAGTTTCTCAGGATCCACATAAGAGTGAAACCATATGGTATCTGTCTTTCTCTGTATGGCTTATTTTACTTAGCATCACACTCTCCAGTTCCATCCACGTTGCTACAAAAGGCCATATTTCATTCTTTTCTCATTGCCACGTAGTATTCCATTGTGTATATAAACCACAATTTCTTTATCCATTCATCAGTTGATGGACATTTAGGCTCTTTCCATAATTTGGCTATTGTTGAGAGTGCTGCTATGAACATTGGGGTACAAGTGCCCCTATGCATCAGTACTCCTGTATCCCTTGGATAAATTCCTAGCAGTGCTATTGCTGGGTCATAGGGTAGGTCTATTTTTAATTTTCTGAGGAACCTCCACACTGCTTTCCAGAGCGGCTGCACCAATTTGCATTCCCACCAACAGTGCAAGAGGGTTCCCGTTTCTCCATATCCTCTCCAGCATCTATAGTCTCCTGATTTGTTCATTTTGGCCACTCTGACTGGCGTGAGGTGATACCTGAGTGTGGTTTTGATTTGTATTTCCCTGATAAGGAGCGACGTTGAACATCTTTTCATGTGCCTGTTGGCTATCCGGATGTCTTCTTTAGAGAAGTGTCTATTCATGTTTTCTGCCCATTTCTTCACTGGGTTATTAGTTTTTCGGGTGTGGAGTTTGGTGAGCTCTTTATAGATTTTGGATACTAGCCCTTTGTCCGATATGTCATTTGCAAATATCTTTTCCCATTCCGTTGGTTGCCTTTTAGTTTTGTTGGTTGTTTCCTTTGCTGTGCAGAAGCTTTTTATCTTCATAAGGTCCCAGTAATTCACTTTTGCTTTTAATTCCCTTGCCTTTGGGGATGTGCCGAGTAAGAGATTGCTACGGCTGAGGTCAGAGAGGTCTTTTCCTGCTTTCTCCTCTAAGGTTTTGATGGTTTCCTGTCTCACATTCAGGTTCTTTATCCATTTTGATTTTATTTTTGTGAATGGTGTGAGAAAGTGGTCCAGTTTCAACCTTCTGCATGTTGCTGTCCAGTTCTCCCAGCACCATTTGTTAAAGAGACTGTCTTTTTTCCATTGGATGTTCTTTCCTGCTTTGTCAAAGATGAGCTGGCCATACGTTTGTGGGTCTAGTTCTGGGGTTTCTATTCTATTCCATTGGTCTATGTGTCTGTTTTTGTGCCAATACCATGCTGTCTTGATGATGACAGCTTTGTAGTAGAGGCTAAAGTCTGGGATTGTGATGCCTCCCGCTTTGGTCTTCTTCAAAATTACTTTGGCTATTCGGGGTCTTTTGTGGTTCCATAGGAATTTTAGGATTGCTTGTTCTAGTTTCGAGAAGACTGCTGGTGCAATTTTGATTGGGATTGCATTGAATGTGTAGATAGCTTTGGGTAGTATTGACATTTTGACAATATTTATTCTTCCAATCCATGAGCAGGGAATGTCTTTCCATTTCTTTATATCTTCTTCAATTTCCTTCATAAGCTTTCTATAGTTTTCAGCATACCGATCTTTTATGTCTTTGGTTAGATTTATTCCTAGGTATTTTATGCTTCTTGGTGCAATTGTGAATGGGATCAGTTTCTTCATTTGTCTTTCTGTTGCTTCATTGTTAGTGTATAAGAATGCAACTGATTTCTGTACATTGATTTTGTATCCTCAAATGCCAGTTTTAAAGTAAATTTATTTAGTTCAGACTAAATGAATATTACAAATTAATCAACAGTCTCATATTAAACAACTTTGTCTTATTTCCCCACCTTGTTTGATTTTCTAATTTTTGATTCTTTAAAAATTGTGTATATACTTTGTATTAATTTTATTGGTACAGTATTCTAAGTATACTAATCTCGTTTTCATCCTAATTAGACTGTCAGCAAAGAGAATTAGTATTAGCTTATTTTTAGGATCAATTTAGCATTTACATATCTCAAAAACAAAACAAAGAAGTTATGAATATATGGCAAGGATAAGGAATGAGAGGGTTAGTCAAGGCAACTAAGAAAACAGAAGTTAGTAGAATTGAGAATAAAACTTAGGTTGAAGCTTGTGGACATCCACTGTAAAAAGGAACACATGATCCTTTGTTTTGCTCTTGCCAAGTAATCAAGTGGAACTTAATCATTCAAAAGGTAGGAAAACAGTACTGTGATGCTGATTTCTAAAAGACACTTACTGCACAAGATTTAAAATTTTCACTAAAAAAGCATATCCCTGCAATATCTAAGAATGAATTGTTACAGCATAGTTATACATTAAATGAATTTACGAGATTAATGGTAATCGTCCTTTATTTCTTCTTATCCTTCATACTTAATATCATTTAATTCACCAAATACTATTCCATATATTCCTCAAACCACCATTATATCATACCGCCACATCATTATCTTTCAAATTATTATCACCTGTATCCATGTACAATACCCACCTAGAGTATCCCCTTTCTGCTTACTGTTCCTCTCCAATTTATTCTTCCCATTGCAACCAAAGTGAATTTTCTTAATATACAAATCTGAAAATAGTTTCTCTTATACCTATTACCTATTGTAATTAACAAAACTCTGAATTTGCATACAAACATACAAAATACCATCAACATTTACTCTTTAAGTCTGATGGCTTTACTTCTCCCGGTTGTGATTACAGATGCAATGTAAGTTACTAAACTTAAAGTTCCTCATGACTCCTCCTATTCCTGGTGTTCTCTTACATTTGAACCTTTACCATTGTATCTTTTCTTCTTACATCTTCCCAGCTTCCTAAAAGAGTCCACTATCTCTCATCAAGAGTCTCCTTTCAGATAACTATCCTTGTTAAAATGTAGGTTAGAAGTCCCATCAATGTGTTCTTCTAGTATCATGTGCTTATCCCTAAAACTGCACTAATTTGATGTAATTGGAACTGCCACATTAATGCTGTCTCCTTTTCTACACTGTAAGCTCCAGGTGAAACACTGAATGTTTTCACTGATGCTTTCTGGAACTAGAGTCAGATTGTGTAGGCTCATATACTGGCTCAAGCTTGGAAGAACTGTTAAATGCTCTACGATTATAATCGAGTTATTTACTCTCTTTATGACTCAATATTATCATCTGTTGAATGGAAATAACAATAACGTTTACTTCTTAAGGGGCTCGAAAGTTTCAATAAATTAACATATGTTGGTTATAACAGTGTTTGGTACATAGTATATTCTAGTGCTTATAAATACTACATGTTTTACTTTATGTCTAGCACAGAATACATATGTAATAAGTGATTGTTGAATGAGCAATTATTCCCATTGTAAAGTATCCTGATTCTGATTTGATAGAGTTTGCAAGTCCCGAGAAGCTAAATAGATGAATTAATATGCCATTTGGACAACCACTCTGGAATAGATGGTCTCATTCCACTTTTTAAAAGGGCTGTAGAGCAGAAAATTAAAAATTTATGTAAGTGCTAAAGACTAAGCAATAAGCCTATTTAAAATACACTGTTTCAACAGAACCAATAATATATAAAATACTTGTGGTAGACTTTTGCCAATAAATTGATCGTTAAACATTAAAATACAGTTGGTTTGATTTAGTAATAGACAGAAATGTTCTTTCTTTCCATTGCTCTAGGAATGGTGAATAGGCATAGTATACTTTTTTGTTCTAGACGATTTTAGAAATTCAGTAGGAAAATATTCATGCAGTTAATACTTGAAATTACCATTTTAACTTAAGAGCATTTTCATCACGTTTCTAAACTTTTCAGTTATTATTTTTTCAGTTATTTTTCTGCCCCTTTCTCTCTCCCCCTCTTCTTCTGGGTCTCTTATTATCAATATGTTAGTATGCTTGGCAATATCCTATACATGTCTGATGCTCTATTCATTTTTATTCATTCTTTTTTTTTTCTTTCTGTACTTCAGATAGGGTAATCTTAATTGACTTATGTTCAAGTTCACTATTTTCTCTTTCTACCTCCTCAAATCTGCTGTGGAATCCTTCTAGGAAATTTTTCATTTCAGTTATTCTTCAACTCAAGAATGTCTATTTAGGTCTTTTTTTCCTTCAAGTTTTTATTTAAATTCCAGTTAATTAACATTCAGTCTAATATTAGTTTCAAGCGTAGAATTTAGAACTTACAACACTCAGTGCTCTTCACATGCATGGGGCTTTCTCAACTCTCAAGAATATGTTGGAGCTTTTCTTTAATTAAAATTTTTTTTAATGTTTTTATTTATTTTTTTTTTGTGTATGTGTGATAGAAACCGAGAGTGCGCACGCACGAGAACAAACACGAGCAGGGGAGGGGCAGAGAGAGAGGGAGACACAGAATTTGAAGCAGAGTCCAGGCTCTGAGCTGTCAGCACAGAGTCGGACCCAGGGCTCGAACTTGTGACCTTCGAGATTTTGACCTGAGCTGGTCAGACACTTAACTGGGCCACCCAGGTGCTCCTGTTGGAGCTTTTCAAAGCCAACTATGGAATGTCATTCTCCAGATCTGCCTTTTATCTTTTAGACTAGCCTTTTGTTTGCTTCAACTATTATCACTGCCTTAGGTGGTTGTGATGTTAAGCAATTATTTTCAACAAATGTCTTGGGAATAAGGCTTTTTTTTTTAGTGAATATACTCTATCAGGTCAAATAATGAGAAGCTCTGTTAAGCTTTTGCAGGGAGCTACCAGACAGATCAAATATATGGGGATGGGCTTTTTGAAAGGCTTCAAACCCAGTTTGTCACCTCTAGGGGCTGCTAGGCTGCTTGTTTTCACTGTTACCTTAGTTGCAAAGCTGCTGGTTTTCATGGTTTTGTGGAGAGTGATAGGGATAGAGCAAGCCAGAACGCCACATGGCTCTTGCTGTTCTTACTGAGATTTAACTCATTGCCTTGAATAAATACTCCTGAGATTGTTGGAGGTCTTTGGTTCAGTTTCAAAGTTTTGAAAGAGTGAATTTTGGCAATCTTTACTAGAGTTCTCATTGTTTTCATGGAATAGCAGATTTTGGAGGTCCTTTCTCTGCCATTCTTAAAATTGTCCCCCTCAAATTGTGTTTCATAGCTTTTTTTTTTTCCACTTTGGTACTGTGACGTGGCATAGACGTTGAACCTGTAAACTTTTGGAAGCAGGTATTTAGTCACTTACTGAAAGTCATCTTCTCTACTCCTGGATAATCTTTCCTTTAAACTCTATCCTCAAATAGCTCAACTACCATCAGTGTTCTGAAGTCTTTAGAAACTGTGTAGATGTTTTAATTTGAGCTGCTTTTCCCCCTAAGATGCTGGAATAAAGCCCTGGGATCCTATTTCCTCTTGAGTAGCCTTTTTAGCTTCATCTGGAGTCATTTGGTGCTGGTACAATAGATCTTTTGAAAATCTGGGTCAATGTGTTTAGCTTTTC
This sequence comes from Prionailurus viverrinus, assembly GCF_022837055.1. Taxonomy (NCBI): domain Eukaryota; kingdom Metazoa; phylum Chordata; class Mammalia; order Carnivora; family Felidae; genus Prionailurus; species Prionailurus viverrinus. The sequence goes on from NC_062564.1 coordinate 21,963,471, forward strand.
TAACAAAATCATTTTTTTCTAAATTCTTTTATGGTTACAAGGATTAAAAGATAATATATATTGCATAGCAATATGCATATTCTTTGTGTAAGCCTGTTAAGCACATTAAGAAGGCTGATGGGTTTACCCAGGATTTCACCAACCTAGCAACTTCAAGTTCTGGTAACTACAATATTATCATCATAGTTCAATAATTAATGGGAAGTAGATCTTTTCAGTGGAACTGACTCTTTCAGAGCAATAATTATCATTGGGATGCAGGCATGTGAGAGTCATTTGTATCTGAAAGTGGAAAAGTATGAATTAGTAGTTAAGTGATTGTTTAAAGCAGAGTAAGCATCACCATGAAATAGATGAATAATATCAAGTGAATAAAGCATGAACTCTCATTTGATTTCATAATCCGATTTAGCTTATCTTTTCTTGTAGAGTGAACTCATGGGGAGAAATACACATTTGTTTTACTATGCCATCTTTTTGCACGTTCAGTTAAAACACAAAAAGAAGCCAAACCAACATGTGTGCCTGTGGGCATTTTACAGAGTTCCCTTAACCTACAGAAACTCTTCTGATAAAAGTTACTGCATCAAGGCTGAGTCACTCACTCAGTTCTTTCTCAATTACTTTCTTGGCAAGACAAATATGTTTTTGCATGCAAAACCTGGTGTTGTATTTAATTATCTCTGCAGATACAATACATCAATACAATTTTAATTAAGTTCTTCGTGTATCTTGGAAGTAATCTGTTCAGATGACTCTTGGAACTTTTAGGTAACAAAGATACCTCCAGGCAATGTTTCAAATTTCTTTTTCCTTCTTTCTTCTTCTCTTCAATCAAATAGAACACTATATTTTGATAATGCATTGTGATTCTATTTTATACAAAAATTGCATATGTTAATCATTTAGCCCTACATATCTATAACAGTGCTGTCTATACTTGAGAACTCCTTTTTCTGTTCTTATAATAAAGTAATAAATTCCAGTTAAAAAAATCAACATTAGAATTATTCTAATTCACTCACACTCTTGATCACATTTATTTCTGTCGTGTATGTACAAATCTACTAGTATTTGAGGCATGATTTGCAACCACAGAACATAGTAAAATGACTGGAAATAACTCAGAATCATGATTTTGCTATTTTAGGACAATATTATAATACACTGAATTAGTTCTTTATATATTCATAATATCAAGATAAAGAATATGTTGAAATAGTTTAAACTATCAAGCACAATTCGAACAGAAGGTAAAATGACTAAGTTGAATATTAAACTCAGTATTTTTACTAAAGCCTACAGGTTTCTTTGTAGAAAAATGGTATAATGCTGTGCAGATAGCTATAATAGCAGTAGAGATTTTAGAAAATAATGTAAGATCTAAGTTTTGCTTTTATTTCTGAGATAAGCTGAAAGAAGTATTACATTGTGCTAAGACTAGGTAAAGTTCCCCAATATAAGAAATTAATTGCTCAATTACAATTATTAAGGTAATGAGCTTTTCATTAAAAAGTACATTTGTCAATACCTTTGTTAATATACATATTAATTGCGTATACTTGTGGCTATTCACTTTCAAAGGGAAGAATTATTGCCAATTTCACTGCTTTTAGGGAGAAAATGAGAATCTGTTTTGGTCCTTTAAAATATCCTAGGAAAAATAAAAACTTTTATAAGTAACAGTACAGCATGAAAGCTAAACTAATGTCAAAGAAACGACCACTTTAGTAACAAACTGACAATTTAAGCTCATTTATTTTATAAGATGATCAATGTCTTTCTTATACGCTATCTTATCTTTACTACTAACATTATATCATTCTTATGAGGTCTCAGCTGAATACATATTTCTATTTCTTAGATTTTGTTTGCTTCCCAAAAAGCTACACCTGACCTAATCTTTTGGCTTATTGTGACCTCATTTTTCAAAATACATATGAAAACTGCTCATCTCATCACCCATTGAAAAAAGCTCCTGCTTTTACTTCCCATAAAATCTAGAGACTAGACAGCTCTAACTTGGGAGAATTGATTCGGAAGCTTAAGTACATGTTGTTAGATTGCCATTCCCTTCTTGATCTACCATCACGATTTTGATGAAATTTACTAACCATGCCTAGAAGGTGAGAAAAACAGGAGGAAAAAAAAAGATGATTGTCCTATATAACAGAATTCTATATTCTGGTCTATATCCTTGTTCACTAAACTCAAAGCAAATATACTACCAACACAGCTTTGCCTAAGCCACCCAGAATGTCTACATTATTATGTAGGAGAGGAGGATTTGGGTGCAGATGGGGGTTGGCAGGGAGGAGGGGGACTGAAATAGAAAGGAATGTGGTCATAGTTGAATTTAACATATCTCGTTTTAGAAAGTGTACAAACTTTGGATCATGTGGAAACATTGTTAGGTCCTCTCCAGGGACCTGAAAAAGGCCTGTGAAGCTGAAGGTAGGTTTTGGGAAACTGAAGGTAACTCTGCATGGTGAATCTGGCCTTCTTAAACTACAGAATTAAAACAAATAGTTTTAAAAACAAAGCTGCTTCATACTGAAATCCCCAATGCCAAAATGGTAAATGTCAGAATGTCTCATAGTACCTCTGTAGGCAGAGTTCAAAATCATGTGAGATTATACTTGTAATTAGTTCTATCTATTTATTATATTATTAGTAGTCATCCATTAATGCCAATAATACTAGTGCTGTTAATATCATTAATATAATACTAAAATACTAATAATATCAGTGTACTAATAATGTTAGCATTATTAGTGCCATTCTCACACAGGCGTTCCTTGCGAAAGAACAGTTCTGGAATAAACTATGCCACTAGACTGCAAGTATTTTCTCCTGTGAAACAGACTTAACAGGTATTTTCTTTTACAAGGCTTAAAATTATGGGTATAGGAGTTCAGAGAGGCGTTTTCTAAACCTTTATCCTTAATACTATATAGGCTGCAATTTCATCTCCAAAAAAAATTATGGAACAATGTATTTTAAATAGGTAAGTTTACATATATTGGAGGCTGAATTCCCTAGAAGGAGAGTGAAATGGTTATGTGGAAAGTACTATAGTATACTAGAAACATTGCAGACTTTGGAGGTAGGGAAAAATTTAAATTCCGTTGTGAATTTAACAGACTAGCTATAAGTAGTTGCTGTTGACAAAATAAAGAAAATAATGCCACCTTACAGCTTTATTGAGAAGATTAAAAAGGTAATGCTCGTAAAGCACCTGGCTCAATGCGACAGAATAGATGGAAAATAAATGTAACTTCTCTTTGCTTTCTTCACATTAACAGTTAAAACTATCCAGCATTGTTTTTTTTTTTAATTTTTTTTTCCAACGTTTATTTATTTTTGGGACAGAGAGAGACAGAGCATGAACGGGGGAGGGGCAGAGAGAGAGGGAGACACAGAATCAGAAACAGGCTCCAGGCTCTGAGCCATCAGCCCAGAGCCTGACGCGGGGCTCGAACTCCCTGACCGCGAGATCGTGACCTGGCTGAAGTCGGACGCTTAACCGACTGCGCCACCCAGGCGCCCCAGCAGCATTGTTTTTCTAATCCAGAAATACTTTCAATGTATGGTGCGTGAAGATTTTAATCCACTCGGTCTTTAATAATTTCTTATTTTTTCATTAATTTTAAAAGAGCAATAATACAAAACACTATGCTGTTTTAAAGTAAAGCAAACAAAATTGCAGATATCAAAAGGGAAGCCTTCTTCTGATGTGCTGTGAATTAAGTTTTTACCCAGGCAGTCGTGAGTGTGCATTCAGAAAATAATGTTTTGGAAAACTCAAGGCTAATCCTTTAGGAGGAAAAAAATCAGTGATGTATTGTGGACATAGCTACTTCAGTTATCATTCATAGGAGACAGGAAACCATGCGGAAGAAGTAAACACTAGTTCAATAGCTCAAATCTTAGAAATAAAATGTACTGATGGAAATGACACCCATGAGAGTTAATAAAACACTAGAATACCTTTTTTGTGGAAAACTGTAGAAAAGAAATGGAATTGAATATCATACTTGTAACATCAAAATGTAATTTTCAAAACAGTCAGCAGACCACGTACTTGAATTTTGTTCTGAAATTTTGGCAAGAACACTAATCAGAACACAAGATTCTCAGAAACAATTTCTTACCGGCATATAGACCACTGTTGTGAAAACGGGAAATCCAGATAAGCCCAGTTGAACACAGTGGCAGATTCTTTAACTTCAACAATTAATACTGATTGAGAATGGCTGTTACAGTGGACTCTTGAAAGTTGCCCGAGACGTAGCCTCAAATACCATGTAGTTTCCCCCAAAAAGTATTGATGGGAGCATTTACTGATGTCTTACAAACTTTGTTTGTTTCTGTACAGATCAGAAAGAATGACAGGTTCATTTAGGATGTTCATTTAAAATTAAAATTTCAATTTCAATTTAAGTGAAATGTAAATTTTCATTGTTTTAGCCAAAATATGTTTCCTGCTTTAACATTATCACTTTCTTAGACTTCTTAACTTTTCCCTTATTTTGGTCATCAGCACTTGGAAGGAATTGACATTTTTTTTAAGCTCAAGGACATATGCTTTATTAAAAGAGCAAACATTTTAATTAAACAATTTTTTCACAAATGTTAGTGCATATAGAACAAAGAGTACATACATGGCCCAAGTGAGATGCAAGTGTAGGTGATTTGGGGGTTAACATTATAGCCAAGGGTCTGTATACTACATGAGATATAAACTTGATCTCAGCTCTACATGTCTGCATATCATGGGCCTTTAGATTTTCTTTCAAGGAGGTAAAACTCTAAGTAATATACCACTATTTACTTTTGGTTTAATGGCAGCATATTAGTAAAATTCAATGGAATAATGATCAGCAGATTTGCAAATTTCGAACCAAAGCATTTTTCTGTACTTGTCCAAATTCATTAAGAAACCAATGAACAGTTGTTATTATCATTATTACATATTCTGTTTTCACATACAAAAAAGCACCCTGTTACTACTTTTATTTCTAAAATTGTTTAAAGAAAATATTTTATCCCCCATGTGAAAAAGAACACTGTTACAGAATATAAGGGGGATATGATTTAACCCACAGTATCCCTTCCATGTGCTAGTTCTTCCACCTTGGCAATGTAAACATAAGATTCTGAGATGGTCAGAGCCTTCATTTACTATTATTTTATTTTATTTGTTTCATTTATTTTATTTTAATATTTTTGGCGATGAAAACTGCCACTTGGCCATAATCTTAAAGATGAGCTTTCTGCCAACTGTTGCCTTATTTCAATGTCTTGATTATTGGATATATTGGATGTACTCCTGCTGTCACTGTGAATGCCTCAATTTTATCCACTGCTGTAGTTATTCTGATTTCATTGTACTTTGCTCTCCTATAACTGGTTTGTTTTCATCCTGTAGTTCATATTTTTTTCTTCAAACTCTGTATGCTTTTTGCTTTTCCATTAGTTTCTACTTATCCTCATCCCTAATTCCTGGGGTTTCCTGGTCTTCTTCCCATTGTTTTCAGTAATAATGAATTGCAAAATAGTTTACTTGGTTACAGTTGATTAGAAAGTAGTTTATCTATTTCTTTTATACTCTTTAAGACAGTATACCAATTAAAATACTCTTGATATACAGTTGGCTTTGCTGCCAGATTAAAATTATAAAACACTCAGAGTTCCATATACAACTGTGCAGATTTCTGTAGCAGTCTCCATGGCATATATTTTTATTGACTATAATAATATAGGAGATCTCTAAGGGTACAATTACTTATGGTTCACCCACGTCTGTTCCAAGATGTTTCCTATAGTTTGAAGTTACAAAGAAGTAACAACTGTGAATATCTCTGGTTTCAAAGATTCAGAGTTTGCTGAGGGTTCAGTAAGGTTATGCCAAGCATAGGTCTGCTCTTTTACTCTCTTTTAATTCACTCCAGTTAGGCTTTTGCTCCCATTACTCAATCAGAAATGCTCTTATAATTAACATCAGTGACCTTCATATTGTTAAATCCATTGTTATAGGCAGTCTTCCTTACTTAGCAGAAATATTTGGCAGAAATATTTGATCCCTACCCCTAATACTCTGCAATCATTTATCTCCCTGGACGTCACACCCATTTTGTTTTCCTCCTTCTTTATAGTCTCAATTATTGATTTCTCCTTTCCCCCCTGATCTCTTCAAGTGTAAGTGCCCCAGATCTCAATTCATGAGTCTCTCCTCCTCTTCCTTTTCTTCCCCTTGTCCATTTCTCTTGTTTTTCTATTTATCTGTATCCCCTTGGTGATCTTATGTAATCACATGGTTGTATATATCAGTCATGTGTAGGTGACTCTCAAATTCATGTTTCTGACCCAGATTATTCCCTTGAAATGCAGACTCTTATAGCCAACTGACAAGTTAACATCTTTAGCTTGATGTCTAATAGACACCTGACACTTATTGCTGAATAGAATTCCTGAATTTTCTCCTAAAGCCCCTTCACCTATAGCCTTCTCCATCTCTAGCAAGTCCAATCTTTACACTTTGGGGGGCCCAAAATTTTGGAGTCATCCATGATTTCTGTCTTTTTCTCACATCCATGACAATGTTCCAGGAAATCTGATGACTCCAGAATCTGACTACTTCTCATCACCTGCACGCCTGTCGTCTTGATCTGAACAACCACTGTGCTATTTCTGCCTGTTATCCCATGGTCTGTTCTGAACACATAAGAAAGAATCGTTTTCTAAAATAAAGTTAAATTTCATGTTAATTCAGTGTTATGGTTATGGTTATGGTTATGGTTATGGTTATGGTTAGGGGTTAGGGTTAAGTTTAAGGGTTACGGTTAAGTTTACATGTTAGGTGTTAAGGTTAGGGTCAGGATTTATGGGAGGTTTATGGGAATGCTGTTAATATCTAGTGAATATAAACCAAGGATGTTGCTAAATATCTTACTATTGCAATATAGGCTCTGGCTATTCATGTATAAAGAAATAATGGGTCTAGGATATGAGCATTTGAGAAATGTAGATGTAGATCCTCACTTCCAAATGTTCTTCTCTTTTTTAAATCCAACCCTGGCATTTAGCTAACTTCTGGAGACATAAGTCTTCGAAGACCTCACAGCCCTTTCACTTTCTGGAACATCTACCTCCTAGAAATTTGCATGGTTTGTTCCTATGCTTCACCCTATTTCTGTTTAAATGTTGTATCTCACTGAGACTCTCTCTGATCACCCAGTACAAACTCCAATGACCAGATACTTCTTCTTCCCTAAGCAATTTGTATAGGACTGATTACCATCTGACGTTGTCTAAATTATATTTTTGTCTACTGTGTGTTTCTCCTCACTAGAATGTAAACTCCAATTGGGTAGGTATTTTGTCTGTTTTGTTTGCTGCTTTTCCCTTTAGAGCAGTGACTGGCACAGAGAAGAAAACTTAATAAATATTTGTAGAAATATAAGATAGCACATGAAGGCCGATGACGTCAGCAGGGTCTTCTGATAATGAAAGGTGAGCACTAAATCCAGTCATTGTCTGAAGCAATCTGAGAACAGAAGAATCAGTCTGAGCTGTCTCGTGAAAAGGGTTGTGCTTGTCTCTTGTGTATTTCAGACAGCACAACATGCTCAGAGGCCATGGAGTTAGAGGAAATGTGTTCCCTTGGAGAAATCACAGGAATAAAGCCTCAGAGGGCATACTGTGAAATAATGACAAAGACATAATGACTGTGAAAGAAATCAAGTGGGAGAGTTAAGTAGGAAAAGGAACATGCAGGGCATCCAAGCTACTGAAGTCTGGGCATTCATTGCATGCAGTGGGAATAAGGGAATCAGCCAAGCAAACATTTTAAGCCAAGGAGTAGCCTTATCACATATAAAGTTTTGAGTGACCAGAATTGCTGTGCAATCAAAGATGAGCTGGAGGAGAGGCAGATTTGAAAGGAAGATCTTCTAGGGACCAGCTCTTGTACTTAGGAGAAGGGATGATCATGTTTTTAAATATTTTATTTCTATACAAATTCATATTTTTAAAAGTTTTCTTAAATAGACCTATATAACTTTTGATAAGAAAATAGAATGCTTTATGGGGCAACTGGGTGGCTCAGTCAGTTAAGCATCCAACTCTTGATGTTGGCTCAGGTCATGATCTCATGGGTCGTGAGTTCCAGTCCCACATGGGGCTCTGTGCTGACAGCACAGATCCTGTTTGGGATTCTCTCTCGCTGCCTCTTCCCCGATCATGCTCTTTCTCTCTCTCAAAATAAATAAATAAACATTAAAAAAAAGAAAATAGATACTTTAGTTTTAAATAATGCACAGGTTTAAATTTTAAAAAATTTAAATAGTTTTAGTTTTAGTTTTAAATAATGCACAGGTTTTAGTTTTAGTTTTAAATAATGCACAGGTTAAATTTTAAAAAATGGTGCTATATAAGTAAATATCTTGGAGGGATAATACTAAAATAGTAAAACATTTTCTTTGAAATGAGATATTCTCATTAGTCTCAGATTAATGACAATCAAGGCTTCTTATAGCATTTCTTGTGGGTTGAGTTTCTTCATGTTACATTTACTTTCCTTTGCTTGTTTGCTGATTGATGTGTGTGTGCAAGAGACTTGAGAGACAGAAAGGGAGAGTGAGCAAGAGGGGATGTTCTGCTTTAAGTTAAGGTTATTTTTCTCCTGTTCTTATTTCATTGGCTCCTATGCTGCTGGTAACACATTGGTGCTTAAAAAAATGAACTCACCAATCTGCACTACCAGGGAGGAGTCCATAAAGTGTTGTCCTGAATTCCCGTTGGTAACTTACAAGAAAAATTTTCATGTCCAGTACCCTTGATGTCCTGCAAATGATGGAAAAGAATATTTTCAAATCACTTGCATCAGGAATCCATTTAGATGGTACCTACTCGGGGCGCCTGGGTGGCGCAGTCGGTTAAGCGTCCGACTTCAGCCAGGTCACGATCTCGCGGTCCGTGGGTTCGAGCCCCGCGTCGGGCTCTGGGCTGATGGCTCAGAGCCTGGAGCCTGTTTCCGATTCTGTGTCTCCCTCTCTCTCTCTGCCCCTCCCCCGTTCATGCTCTGTCTCTCTCTGTCCCAAAAATAAATAAACGTTGAAAAAAAAAAAATTTAGATGGTACCTACTCTACAAAAGGAAAATTGATAGCATCTACATGACAAATCTGAAGAGAACCTGGGAGAAGCTTCTGCGGGGAGGCAACATTGTTGCCATTGAAGCCCCAGCTGATGTCAGGGTCATATGCTTTAGGGATACTGGTTGGTGAGCTGTGCTGCATTTGGCTGCTGCCCTGTGGCCGCTCCTATTGCTGGAACCTTCTCTAGCTCGATCCAGGCAGTTCACTTCTGGAACCTTCAGTACCCTCATCCAGGGAGCCTTCAGAGAGCCGAGACTTCCGGTGGTTACTGATCCCAGGGCTGACCACTAGCCTCTCCTAAATTAACCAGCCTGTCATTGCTCTGTGTGATACAAACTCTCCTCTGCGCTGCGTGGTCATTGCCATTGCCACCCCCTGCAACTTGTTAGCAAAGGAAGCTCACTCAGTGGCCTTGATGAGGGGCAGCCAGGCAGGGAGTTTCTGCACCTGCGTGCTCCAGATCTCGCGGGAACACCGACGGGAGATCACACCTGATCCCTATTTCTGCAGACGTCTTGGGGAGATTGAGAAGCAAGAACCAGCTGCTGCTGCAAAGGCTGTGACCGAGGAGGAAGGTCGGGTAGGTGGACTGCTCCAGTTCCCGAGGTTCCTGCTGCTCAACCTTAGGTTGCAGACTGGCCTGAAGGTAGGCGGTTCCCGTGTGCCCAGGAAGCAGTGCCCTGCTCCGCCCCGGGGCCGGTGGGGGGCGGGGGGGATGTCTGCAGCTCCCCCTGCGGGGGCCTCTGCATGGGTAGGGACGGCGGGCTAGTATCTTATGCTGTTTTTCCACTGACTCTTAAAACAGAAAATAGAAATGAGGTTGACGAAAAGTACACGATTTCTAAAAAAAACAAACAAAAAAACAATGACAAAACACCCCACAAAACACAACATACACACACACACAGTCTCTCCCTCTCTCTCTCTCTCTCTCTCTCTTTCAAACCGTATGGCCCCTCTAGCAATTTTCAGTGGTCAGTATGAATTGTTAGAGAAATCCCCCTTCCCCAAACTCCCTGTTTATCGGGCCGCTTCTCAGCGAAGCATTTTACAGCTGTGAAATCATTCTGATTAGAAAAAAGTCTCCCTCAACATTTGGGTTTAGAATTTTAGGCCCAGCATGTATGAGTACTTGAAATGACTGTGTGTATTTATTCGCTCTATTGCTTGGCGGTTAGGTTTCAGGTCATCCCGTCTCCCTTTTCTAGAATAGGCGATGCTTTCAGGCTTTGTTTTAGCCTTGTCCGTAGAAGAGCGCCTGGTATGAAGTACCTGTTCCCGTGAGTAGGTTTTGGCTGCTTGCATTACTATTTTGATATTGGAAAATGGCTTTTGAAAATAGTTGTTTTGAAACAAAGCTATGAGTTTATTATGTGGGCCTCAAAGTGTAGAAAAGTAATAGTAACTGCCAGAAAAGAGATTCCTCAAGGAATACAGATTAAGGCAATGCTTTCTCCTTACGTGTGGAAGCTTAGAAAGCATTTCCAGGGTTTCAGCTCTTCCATTTGACAAACTCCGTGAATAACCTTCCCCCATTAAGCAAACCTGGTAACCATTGTAATCCCGTGTGCTCATCTATACAATAAAGGGATTGAATTAAATCATCTTTCTGTGCTTGTAGGACCAGCTGGACAATAATGTGAGCTTGCAGTCATGTATTTATGTTCTGGTTAAAATTTTCTTTTTGGGTCTATAACTTGGGGCCCAGTCTTTACCTTTTGGGGGTCTTTAGTTCCCTCATGGAGAAAGTGAGAGTATTTAAATACATGATGCAGTTCAGATATCTATGAAATTCTGTAACATTTATACTTCTTGAGTTATAGCAGTGTTTAAAGCCTTGAAAATGAATTAGTTGCACTGTCTTGCGTTTCAGTTTTTGTGGGATGAAAAAGTTAGGGAGCTAAACAATTTTGCAGTGCACATGTTCTCAGATCGTTGTAAATTTGGTTCATAATTCAAGAAACAGGGTGGTTTATGAGGTAAGAGGATGTTTGAGGACAGTGATAATTCAGAAGCCCTAAGAGGTTGGAAACTAAAAATTAGTACTGTTAAACCTTGGGTTCTTGTGTTTCTATTCCAGATACCCTGGTTTTCTCATTTTGAGACTATTAACAAAAGCACTTGTATTGATTTTTACTTATCATTTAAATTGCAGGAGTGAGACTTAAGAAGTTTTGCTGTGAAAGTCAGGAATTTAATCCATTGTAAAACCCCACTGATAAACTGTTTAGAAAAGAAGGTGATAGACACCAGGACTACTTTATTATAAGTCACAGATGGTTAATTTGATCTTGATTAACATTACAGTACAACCAAAACCCACAACTTTTTATTAGAGAACCTTTGGGATTATGAGAAGCTATGAGTCACAAAGGCTTGTGAAAATTCAAAGCCCAAGGTTAGCAGGTATTTATTTCCCAGTTACAACAAATTATCTCCCCGTAGTATTGAAGAAAAATTTATACTTCTATTTTTTAAAGTTGAGTTTCTGGTTAAATCTCTTCACCAAAATGGACAGTTTCTCTTACATTCAAAGGTTTGTTTAGTGATGACTGTGGAATTATAAACTGGAGGATGTGAACATTCATCATTGGAAACAGCATTTTAAAATAATGGTTTTTATAGGAAACTGTTTACATAATTTTGGATATCATGCCTGCCATTGAGACTTTTTATTTTTTTTATTTTTATTTTTATTATTTTTTTATATATATATATGAAATTTATTGACAAATTGGTTTCCATACGACACCCAGTGCTCATCCCCAAAGGTGCCCTCCTCAATACCCATCACCCACCCTCCCCTCCCTCCCACCCCCCCATCAACCCTCAGTTTGTTCTCAGTTTTTAACAGTCTAGTATGCTTTGGCTCTCTCCCACTCTAACCTCTTTTTTTTTTTTTCCTTCCCCTCCCACATGGGTTCCTGTTAAGTTTCTCAGGATCCACATAAGAGGGAAACCATATGGTATCTGTCTTTCTTTGTATGGCTTATTTCACTTAGCATCACACTCTCCAGTTCCATCCACGTTGCTACAAAAGGCCATATTTCATTTTTTCTCATTGCCACGTAGTATTCCATTGTGTATATAAACCACAATTTCTTTATCCATTCATCAGTTGATGGACATTTAGGCTCTTTCCATAATTTGGCTATTGTTGAGAGTGCTGCTATGAACATTGGGGTACAAGTGCCCCTATGCATCAGTACTCCTGTATCCCTTGGATAAATTCCTAGCAGTGCTATTGCTGGGTCATAGGGTAGGTCTATTTTTAATTTTCTGAGGAACCTCCACACTGCTTTCCAGAGCGGCTGCACCAATTTGCATTCCCACCAACAGTGCAAGAGGGTTCCCGTTTCTCCACATCCTCTCCAGCATGTATAGTCTCCTGATTTGTTCATTTTGGCCACTCTGACTGGCGTGAGGTGATACCTGAGTGTGGTTTTGATTTGTATTTCCCTGATAAGGAGCGACGCTGAACATCTTTTCATGTGCCTGTTGGCCATCTGGATGTCTTCTTTAGAGAAGTGTCTATTCATGTTTTCTGCCATTTCTTCACTGGGTTATTTGTTTTTCGGGTGTGGAGTTTGGTGAGCTCTTTATAGATTTTGGATACTAGCCCTTTGTCCGATATGTCATTTGCAAATATCTTTTCCCATTCCGTTGGTTGCCTTTTAGTTTTGTTGGTTGTTTCCTTTGCTGTGCAGAAGCTTTTTATCTTCATAAGGTCCCAGTAATTCACTTTTGCTTTTAATTCCCTTGCCTTTGGGGATGTGTTGAGTAAGAGATTGATACGGCTGAGGTCAGAAAGGTCTTTTCCTGCTTTCTCCTCTAAGGTTTTGATGGTTTCCTGTCTCACATTTAGGTCCTTTATCCATTTTGAGTTTATTTTTGTGAATGGTGTGAGAAAGTGGTCTAGTTTCAACCTTCTGCATGTTGCTGTCCAGTTCTCCCAGCACCATTTGTTAAAGAGACTGTCTTTTTTCCATTGGATGTTCTTTCCTGCTTTGTCAAAGATGAGTTGGCCATACGTTTGTGGGTCTAGTTCTGGGGTTTCTATTCTATTCCATTGGTCTATGTGTCTGTTTTTGTGCCAATACCATGCTGTCTTGATGATGACAGCTTTGTAGTAGAGGCTAAAGTCTGGGATTGTGATGCCTCCTGCTTTGGTCTTCTTCTTCAAAATTCCTTTGGCTATTCGGGGCCTTTTGTGGTTCCATAGGAATTTTAGGATTGCTTGTTCTAGTTTCGAGAAGAATGCTGGTGCAATTTTGATTGGGATTGCATTGAATGTGTAGATAGCTTTGGGTAGTATTGACATTTTGACAATATTTATTTTTCCAATCCATGAGCAGGGAATGTCTTTCCATTTCTTTAAATCTTCTTCAATTTCCTTCATAAGTTTTCTATAGTTTTCAGCATACAGATCCTTTACGTCTTTGGTTAGATTTATTCCTAGGTATTTTATGCTTCTTGGTGCAATTGTGAATGGGATCAGTTTCTTTATTTGTCTTTCTGTTGCTTCATTGTTAGTGTATAAGAATGCAACTGATTTCTGTACATTGATTTTGTATCCTGCAACTTTGCTGAATTCATGTATCAGTTCTAGCAGACTTTTGGTGGAGTCTATCGGATTTTCCATGTATAATATCATGTCATCTGCAAAAAGTGAAAGTTTGATCATCTTTGCCAATTTGGATGCCTTTGATTTCCTTTTGTTGTCTTATTGCTGATGCTATAACTTCCAGCACTATGTTAAACAGCAGCGGTGAGAGTGGGCATCCCTGTCATGTTCCTGATCTCAGGGAAAAAGCTCTCAGTTTTTCCCCGTTGAGGATGATGTTAGCTGTGGGCTTTTCATAAAAGGCTTTTATGATCTTTAAGTATGTTCCTTCTATCCCGACTTTCTCAAGGGTTTTTATTAAGAAAGGGTGCTGAATTTTGTCGAAGGCCTTTTCTGCATCGATTGACAGGATCATATGGTTCTTCTCTTTTTTTTTGTTAATGTGATGTATCACGTTGATTGATTTGTGAATGTTGAACCAGCCCTGCATCCCAGGAATGAATCCCACTTGATCATGGTGAATAATTCTTTTTCTATGCTGTTGAATTCGATTTGCTAGTATCTTATTGAGAATTTTTGCATCCATATTCATCAGGGATATTGGCCTGTAGTTCTCTTTTTTTACTGGGTCTCTGTCTGGTTTAGGAATCAAAGTAATACTGGCTTCATAGAATGAGTCTGGAAGTTTTCCTTCCCTTTCTATTTCTTGGAATAGCTTGAGAAGGATAGGTATTATCTCTGCTTTAAATGTCTGGTAGAACTCCCCTGGGAAGCCATCTGGTCCTGGACTCTTATTTGTTGGGAGATTTTTGATAACCGATTCAATTTCTTCACTGGTTATGGGTCTGTTCAAGCTTTCTATTTCCTCCTGATTGAGTTTTGGAAGATTGTGGGTGTTCAGGAATTTGTCCATTTCGTCCAGGTTGTCCAATTTGTAGGCATATAATTTTTCATAGTATTCCCTGATAATTGTTTGTATCTCTGAAGGATTGGTTGTAATCATTCTATTTTCATTCATGATTTTATCTATTTGGGTCATCTCCCTTTTTTTTGAGAAGCCTGGCTAGAGGTTTGTCAATTTTGTTTATTTTTTCAAAAAACCAACTCTTGGTTTTGTTTGATCTGCTCTACAGTTTTTTTAGATTCTATATTGTTTATTTCTGCTCTGATCTTTATTATTTCTCTTCTTCTGCTGGGTTTAGGCTGCCTTTGCTGTTCTGCTTCTAGTTCCTTTAGGTGTGCTGTTAGATTTTGTATTTGGGATTTTTCTTGTTTCTTGAGATAGGCCTGGATGGCAATGTATTTTCCTCTCAGGACTGCCTTCGCTGCGTCCCAAAGCGTTTGGATTGTTGTATTTTCATTTTCGTTTGTTTCCATATATTTTTTAATTTCTTCTCTAATTGCCTGGTTGACCCACTCATTCGTTAGTAGGGTGTTCTTTAACCTCCATGCTTTTGGAGGATTTCCAGACTTTTTTCTGTGGTTGATTTCAAGCTTCATAGCATTGTGGTCTGAAAGTATGCATGGTATAATTTCAATTCTGGTAAACTTATGAAGGGCTGTTTTGTGACCCAGTATATGATCTATCTTGGAGAATGTTCCATGTGCACTCGAGAAGAAAGTATATTCTGTTGCTTTGGGATGCAGAGTTCTAAATATATCTGTCAAGTCCATCTGATCCAATGTGTCATTCAGGGCCCTTGTTTCTTTATTGACCGTATATCTAGATGATCTATCCATTTCTGTAAGTGGGGTGTTAAAGTCCCCTGCAATTACCACATTCTTATCAATAAGGTTGCTTATGTTTATGAGTAATTGTTTTATATATTTGGGGGCTCTGGTGTTCGGCACATAGACATTTATAATTGTTAGCTCTTCCTGATGGATAGACCCTGTAACTATTATATAATGTCCTTCTTCATCTCTTGTTACAGCCTTTAATTTAAAGTCTAGTTTGTCTGATATAAGTATGGCTACTCCAGCTTTCTTTTGGCTTCCAGTCGCATGATAAATAGTTCTCCATCCCCTCACTCTCAATCTGAAGGTGTCCTCAGGTCTAAAATGAGTCTCTTGTAGACAGCAAATAGATGGGTCTTGTTTTTTTATCCATTCTGATACCCTATGTCTTTTGGTTGGCGCATTTAATCCATTTACATTCAGTGTTATTATAGAAAGATATGGGTTTAGAGTCATTGTGATGTCTGTATGTTTTATGCTTGTAGTGATGCCTCTGGTACTTTGTCTCACAGGGTCCCCCTTAGGATCTCTTGTAGGGCTGGTTTAGTGGTGACAAATTCCTTCAGTTTTTGTTTGTTTGGGAAGACCTTTATCTCTCCTTCTATTCTAAATGACAGACTTGCTGGATAAAGGATTCTCGGCTGCATATTTTTTCTGTCTAGCACCCTGAAAATCTCGTGCCAATTCTTTCTGGCCTGCCAAGTTTCAAAAGAGAGATCAGTCACGAGTCTTATAGGTCTCCCTTTATATGTGAGGGCACGTTTACCCCTTGCTGCTTTCAGAATTTTCTCTTTATCCTTGTATTTTGCCAGTTTCACTATGATATGTCGTGCAGAAGATCGATTCAAGTTACGTCTGAAGGGAGTTCTCTGTGCCTCTTGGATTTCAATGCCTTTTTCCTTCCCCAGTTCAGGGAAGTTCTCAGCTATTATTTCTTCAAGTACCCCTTCAGCACCTTTCCCTCTCTCTTCCTCCTCTGGGATACCAATTATGCGTATATTATTTCTTTTTAGTGTATCATTTAGTTCTCAAATTTTCCCCTCATACTCCTGGATTTTTTTATCTCTCTTTTTCTCAGCTTCCTCTTTTTCCATAACTTTATCTTCTAGTTCACCTATTCTCTCCTCTGCCTCTTCAAGCCGAGCTGTGGTGGTTTCCATTTTGTTTTGCATTTCATTTAAAGCATTTTTCAGCTCCTTGTGACTGTTCCTTAGTCCCTTGATCTCTGTAGCAAGAGATTCTCTGCTGTTTATACTGTTTTCAAGCCCAGCTATTAATTTTATGACTATTATTCTAAATTCACTTTGTTATATTATTTAAATCCTTTTGATCAGCTCATTAGCTGTTGTCATTTCCTGGAGATTCTTCTGAGGGGAGTTCTTCCGCTTGGTCATTTTGGATAGTCCCTGGCGTGGTGAGCACCTGCAGGGCACTTCCCCTGTGCTGTGGTGTATAACTGGAGTTGGTGGGCGGGGCCGCAGTCAGACCTGATGTCTACCCCCAGCCCACCGCTGGGGCCACAGTCAGACTGGTGTGTGCCTTCTCTTCCCCTCTCCTAGGGGCGGGATTCACTGTGGGGTGGCGTGGCCCATCTGGGCTACTTGCACCCTGCCAGGCTTGTGATGCTGGGGATCTGGCGTATTTGCTGGGGTGGGTAGGCAAGGTGCACGGCGGCAGGGGGGGCAGGCTTAGCTCGCTTCTCCTTAGGTGATCCACTTCAGGAGGGGCCCTGTGGCAGCGGGAGGGAGTCAGATCAGCTGCCAGAGGTTTGGCTCCGCAGAAGCGCAGAGTTGGGTGTTTGCGCGGAGCAAGCAGTTTCCCTGGCAGGAACCGGTTCCCTTTGGGATTTCGGCTGGGGGATGGGTGGGGGAGATGGCGCTGGCGAGCGCCTTTGTTCCCCACCAAACTGAGCTCTGTCGTCAGGGGGCTCAGCAGCTCTCCCTCCCTTTGTCCTCCAGCGTTCCCGGTTTCCGAGCAGAGCTGTTAACTTATGACCTCCCAGATGCTAAGTCGCGCTTGCTTTCGGAACACAGTCCGTCAGGCCCCTCCGCTTTTGCCAGCCAGACTCGGGGGCTCTGCTTGGCCGGCGAGCCGCCCCTCCGCCCCGGCTCCCTCCCGCCAGTCCGTGGAGCGTGCACCGCCTCGCCGCCCTTCCTACCCTCTTCCGTGGGCCTCTCGTCTGCGCTTGGTTCCGGCGACTCCGTTCTGCTAATCCTCTGGCGGTTTTCTGGGTTATATAGGCAGGTGTAGATGGAATCTAAGTGATCAGCAGGACGTGCGGTGAGCCCAGCGTCCTCCTAAGCCGCCATCTTCCCTCGAGCTCCTGTTATATTGATCCCATTGAGACTTTTTATAATCAAAAAATTTGAGGTAACTCAGTGTCATTTTGCTATCATAGTTCTAATAATTTAGTATTGGACTGTGCAGAGTCCTTAAAATTAGGCATAAATAAAGGCATCTCTCTTTATATAAAGCTATCATAGAAGTAAGACAAGTAGTTCTTCATTAAAATACAATGCAGAATTTTGATTATATCTGTAACAACCAGTTTTAGGAACAGATTTTTGCATCAAAACACAGTGAATGTAGATAGAAAAACTTGAAAGAAAAAGTTGAACATTTGAAAAAAAGAGAAACTTAAATCTGAATATGGTGTCAAGACATTTTTTTGCTCGTTATGGCCCCCCAATTTCTTTCTAAGAGTTGGAATAGTATTTATTTCTTTAGAAATATTTCAAATTTATTGGAATTAGAAATTCATTTTATTACTTTCATTTTACCAGTGCTAAATAATATTTCCTTACATTATAACAATTATAATCAGCTAATCGTTTATTAATGGATGTCTCTATAGCATAATACTATGGTAACTAAAACATTGATCCAAATAATTCATTCCAGATATATAAGGTTTACATGTTGACATCAATAGTTTAACTGAACTATATTATTTGAGTTTATAAATGGTGTATTTGTAATGACTTCCTCAGGTCAACATGTTCTTGGCTCCCAAAAAATCTTCTGTGGTGTCTGTAAAGAATAGAGGTGCTTTATGTGAAGAAAACAAGTAACGATTACAGTAAATTCTTGTTTTATTGCCCTCACCAGAGGCCATTATAAAAATTACCAGCTATAGCTGCCTCCCTTTGCTCAGAGGGTTCTTCCAGCCTGTACCTCTCACCTTCAAATTTACAAATTTATTTTTCATTCCTCACTCCTTTTCAATACCTTTGTTGGCTGATGTTCTATTCTCTTTAACCCCTTTAGATTGCCTTGGGTATTGGATTTTCTGCCTGGCTTTGATTTCTTCATAGGATGCTGTTCCTCAAATTAGTCCTTTGCACAAATGCTCTGATAGGTGACACCTAAGTCTTCCCCACACTCTCTGGATACTTCACCCCTGTTGATGACATTCACTTTTCTGGGAGTGAGCACCATGCATTATTATGAATTATGCTTGCCATCGGTGATAAATTTAACCCTGAGTAACGTTTAATAGAAAGAAAGCTCTTAGGCAAAAGAATATATTTTAAAGAAAGGGTGAATTTTGTGCATTATTTTCTCCTTAAATAAATGTATCAGAAAAAGAAGGTAAAGTCAGTATATTTTTCATTGTCGATGAAATATTAAACCATTACTTGCTACATACGGCTTGTTTTATTATCTTCATTTCATAATCACAAAGTTAAAACAAAAGAGTAGAATCTTTTGAGTGTTATGTATAGAAAATATTTATTTAAGAAATTGACCTTACGCATTTGTGGGAGCTGGTTAAACAGTCTTTATGAAGCTGTTTTGTGTCTGGTATAAGGTCAACAGGGCTGGCAGTCAGAAAGAGAAGATGATAGTAAATAGGGTAGAGAACGGACAAACCGGGACCCATGAGGACAAAGTAAAACCTTACTCTGTTTCTAGGCCTACAACTTTGGTGATGAGAAGATCTAGGAGCACATGGTGTTCTTCACAGGACTAAAAACCACGCGGCCCAGTGAGGATCCTACAGGACCCGGAGAAGCCACAGGAGCTGTGGACTCGCTGGTGCCTCACAGTACCCTGGTGAGTCAGCAGATAGTGACAGCGTGTGCAAACTGCATCAGTGCTGGGTATTCTGAACTGATCTTTCAAGCATGAAAAACATAGCTACTGCTTTACTTCTGTCCACCGGTCTTGCATAAATTAGCTCTTGTAGCCTGCGTTAACTTGCAACCGTGCGTAGAGGCAATGTTTCGAAACATAATCCAGTTTAGCTAAGTTGACAGTCTGCATCCACCCACTGTATGCAGTTTGCCGTATAAATTCACATGGCCACAGACTGTGTGTGATTGTTTCTAGTGCGCTCCCCATTCTCGCCAATATTTGGTATTGTTCATTGGTTTTATCTATTTAGTATAAAATTGTATCTCATTATTCATTGTGGTTTTAACTTGTATTTCCCCGATTAATGAGAAGTGAACATACATTCATACGCTTACTGACCACTTGTGTTTCCTCTTCTGTGGAAATGCCCATTCTTATCTCTTGGCTCATCTTTTTTTTTTAATTTTTTTTTATTTAAAAAAAATTTTTTTTAATGTTTATTTATTTTTGAGACAGAGAGAGACAGAGCATGAATGGGGGAGGGTCAGAGAGAGGGAGACACAGAATCTGAAACAGACTCCAGGCTCTGAGCTGTCAGCACAGAGCCCGACGCGGGGCTCAAACTCACGGACAGCGAGATCATGACCTGAGCCGAAGTCAGCCACTTAACCGATTGAGCCACCCAGGTGCCCCTTGGCTCATCTTTTATTAGATAATCTTCTGTTCACTGATATGGTGAAAAACTTCATGTAATCCTATTATTAACTCTTTGTTGATATTTTATTTGCGAGTATCTTTTCCTAATTTGTGGTTTGTCTTTTCATTTTTAAAAAGTGTCCTTTAATGAATGTATGTCTTTCTTGATTTTGCAGTGGTGAATTTTTTGAGTTGTTAATATCATTATTTTCTGTGTTTTGTTTAGGAAATCCTTCCCTATACCAAGGCTATAAAACATTCTAAAAGTTTCACACATTTATTTCATATTTCTTGTTTAAATACTTGATGAGAGAATTCAATTACCATTGCTGTTGTTTATCCTGTATGGATAACCAGTTGTCCTAACACTAAATATTGAAAAGTTCTTCCCTTCTCACTAACCTACAAATGTTATATATTAAGTTTCCATATAGGTTAGATCTGTTTGGAGAGCTTTATGTAAATTACTCTTAGCTTTATAGTAAGCCTTGATAATACTTCTTTGGGAGTACTTTGGTTATTGGTGGATGTGAGGTCTTTCAAATAAATTTTCAAGTTATGAGTAACTAAAGGATTGTATTATATTGTTTTATTCAAGTTACAGTTAATGGGTAAGTCGGTTTGAGTTGAACAAATATATTTTTTACAGTGTCTGATTTTCACACATGAAATTTCTTCTCCAGTTTTAATCTTTTAATATCTTATGCAAAATTTTATAATCTGTTGGTAGAAAGTTCTTGTCTAATTTTCTTAGGGTTATTTCTAGGTAGCAAATAGACCTTTTTTATTAAAGACGACTGCATCAAATAATTAAAGAATTTATCAAGTATTTTTTTAATATTTTTTTCTCTAGATTATTTTTGGTTTATAACAGAATTCTGTATCTCAAATAATGATATATATTTTTTTATTTCCATTTATTATGTCTTTTTTTCTGGCCTAATTATACTGTCTCGGGCTTTTACTACAATTTTTAAAATTATTTTTTTATTGTGGTAAAACACATAAAATTTATCATCTTAACCATTTTTAAGTATAAAGTACACTAGTGTTAATTATGCCCATTGTTGTGTAGCAAATCTATATAAATTTGTCATCTTGTAAAACTGAAATTCTAGATGTATATAGCGACTTTCTGTTTTTTTTCTTTCCCCTACGGTCCCTGGCAAACACCGTTCTACTTTTCTGTTTCTAAGGGTTTGACTCTTTTAGATATTTCATATAAGTGGAATCATGTAGTGTTAGTCTTCTTGGAATTGGTTGCTTTTACTTGGCAAGTGTCCTCAAGGTTTATCCATCTTGTAACATATGATAAGATTACCTTCTGTTTCAAGGCTGAATAATATTTCATTGGATGTACATACTACATCTTATTATTCATTCATTTGTTGATGGACATTTGGTTTGCTTCTACGTCTTGGCTGTTGTGGATAAGGCTGCAATAAACGTGGGTGTGCAAATATCTGAGATCATGTTTTTAATTGAGGAATGGAGTTGCTAGATCATATGATAGTTCCATTTTTAATATTTTGGGGATCCTCCGTACTATTTTCCATAAGAGTTGCACTGTGTTACACCCCCATCAACAGGAATTCTAAATTCTCCACTACCTTGCCAATGGTTGTTAATTAATTAATTAATTTATTTATTGACAGCAGCCATCCTATTGGGTGTTAGGTGATATGTAATTGTGGTTGTGTTTTCCTGGTGATCAGGGATACCAAACATCTTTTCATATGCATGGTGGTCATTTTGATACCTTCTTTGGAAAAATGTCTGTTCAAGTCCTTTGCCTATTTTCAAATTGGATAATTTGTGGGTTTATGTTTATTTATATGAAATTTTTATATATTTTAGATATAAAACAGCATATTAACATATGATTGCAAATATTTTCTATAGTTCCACAGGTTATTTTCCATTCTGCTGATTATTTTGTTGCACAGAAGTTAAGTTTGATCTATTCCATTTATGTATTTTTCTTTTGTGGCCTGTGTTTTTGGTGTCATTTACAAGAAATTGTTGCCAAATTCAGTGTCCTGCAGGTCTTTCTCTGTTTTCTTATAGAAGTTTTGTAGTGTCAGGTCTTATGTTTAAGTCTATAAATGATTTTGAGTTAATTTTTGTATATGGTGTAAGACAAGGGTCCAATTTCATTCTTTTGCGTGTAGATATCTAAGTTCTCCATCACCATTTGTAGAATAGACTATCCTTTTTCCGTGTATAGTTTGTCACACTTCTCAATGATCGTTTAACCATAAATGTGAGAATTTATTTCTGGACTTTCTATTCTGTTCTGTTGATCAGTGTGGTTTTTTTAATGCTAGTACCGTTCTGTTTTGATTACCATAGCTGTGTAGTACATTTTGAAATTAGGATGTGTGAGGTTTCCAGTTTTGTTTTTCTTAAGAGTTTTTTTTTTTAATTTCCTTGGCTATTCATGGTCTTTTGTGGTTCCATATGAATTTTAGAATTTTTTCAGTTTCTGCAAAAAGATGCCATAAAGTTTTGATAGTTGCATTGAATGTGTAGATCATTTTGGGTAGTGTGGATAATTTAACAATATTAAGTCTTCTGATCCATAATGTGAATATCTTTCCATTTATTTGTGTATTTAATGACTTTCAGTAATATTTTTTTTAGTTTTCAACATACTGGTCTTTCATCTTCTTGGTTAAGTTCATTCTTAAGTATTGTATTGGCACTACTAATGGAATTTAAACAAAAAATTCTTCCATAAATTGTTTGTTGTTAGTGTGCAGAAATGCAATTAATTTTTGTATGAGTTTGTGAATTAGTTTTAACTGTGTGTGTGTGTGTGTGTGTGTGTGTGTGTGTGTGTGTAATCTTTAAGATATTCTACATACACAATATCATGTCCTCTGTGAACACAGATAATTTTACTTCTTCCTTTCTGATTTAGATCCATTTATTCCTTTTATTGCCTAATTATTTGGGCTAGAACTTCCATCACTGTGTTGAAGAGAAGTGGTAATTTATTCAAGAAATAAATTCCTCTTATCACGGTGATTAATACTTTCGATGTGTGGTTGAATTGAGTTTTCTAGTATTTTATTGAAGATTTTTGTGTCATTATTCATCAGGGATATTGTAGTTATCTTTTTCTTATAGTATCTTTGTTTGACTTTGGTATCAGGGTAACATTGGCCTAGTAAAATGATTTTTGAAGTGTTATATTCCCTTTAAGTTTTTCAAGGATTGATGTTAATTCCTCTTTGAATGTTTTGTAGAATTCTCTAGGGAAGCCATCTGGTCCTGGGCTTTTCATTAATTTTTTCTCTCCCATTTGATTTATATGGACATCCATAACTGGAAAAAAAAAAGTGCCTCTGTACAGCCTCCTGAGACACCTGAGAGATTCATCCATCTGTGCACTTACTAGAGAGTGGACTGGACTGTGGCGGAGGTGGTGGAATTAGGAGCAGCAGAGGCAGTGATGACAGAAAAGGCAGTGAACCGACACAACTACACAAGGAGGTGTAGAGGAAAGGCACCGAGTGGGGGTCTGCCTGACTGCAGGTGCTGCAGTTGCTGCTGGAGACCATAGTGAGGAGGGGGAAGGAAAGGAAAGGGAAGTAGACAGAGAAGACTGCAGAAGGGCATCTCCTGCTGTCTGCTCTGGGAGGCAAAAGGATGAGCCATAGTTCTTAGGGACCCCCTTTCCCACCTGTGGGTACCCACTAATGGGCCTTGGGAACAGCCAATGCCTCAAGCCATTGGTACACATACCTCCCCCACTCTGCCATCATGTCCTCCCCCCTTTTTTTTCTTTTAAATGTGTGTATGTACTGTCCACTCAGTAAGAGGAAGCAGAGACTTCTGTGATAGGTCACCTTCTGGAAAACAAAAGGAAGGCTCTTCACTACCAACTTGTTGAACTGTTAGAATCAAAGTAAACAAAAACTTGACTAAGTAAGAAAGGTGTTTGCTTCTTGAAATGCAGTGGCAGAGGCACTTCTCATCAAATACCATGAAAAATCATAATACAGTATCACAAAAATAAAATTTCCAGCAGTTGAACCCAAAGATGCAGAATATTATGCTCTAACATAAAAAAATGTAAAATTGTTGTTAAGAAAAAAATTAACGAGACACAAGGAAAGTCATAAAGGCAATACAGTGATCTCAGGAATAAAACTGATGAACAGAAGGAGTATTTTACCAAAGAGATTAAAATCCTAAGAAAGAACTAAACAAACTTGACAGCTGAAGAACTTGATAAATGAGATAAAGAATGTGTTAGAATGCATTGGAAATAGAGCAGATCATATGGAAGAAAGATAGCAAGCTCAAGCATAGAAACAGAAAAATAGTTGAAGTGAAAAAGGGGAGAACTAAGATTTAAAAAAAAAAATTTTAAATGTTTATTTTTCAGAGAGAGACAGAATACAAGTGGGGGAGGGGCAGAGAGAGAGGGGGACACAGAATCTGAAACAGGCTCCAGGCTATGAGCTGTCAGCACAGAGCCTGATGTGGGGCTCAAACTCACGGGTGATGAGACCATGACTTGAGCTGAAGTTGGACACTCAACCGACTGAGCCACCCAGGCCCCCTGAGAACTAAGATTTTTTAAAAGTGAAGGAACATTAGAATTGTCTGGCTCCATTAGAAAAGCCAATATAGGAGTAATGGGTATCCCAGAAGAAGATGGGAGGGCAAAGGGAGAAGAGATCATATTTAAAGAAATAATGGTTGAGAACTTCCCAAACCTGGAGAATATACGTAAGTCCATGAGGCTAATGGAACACCTTATTGTCTCAATGTAAAAAGACTTTTACACTATAACTGTCAAAATTCAAAGATAAATAATTTTGAAATCAGCCTAGGAAAAAAAGACAGTAACCTACAAAGGTGTGCCTATTAGCAGGTTTCTCGACCTACAAGGGTGTGCCTATTAGCAGGTTTCTCGACCAAAACTCTAGAGGCCAGGAGGGAATAGAATGATATCTTAAAAGTATTAAAAGTATTAAAAGATCAAAACTGCTAGCCAAGAATATTCTATTTGGCAAAGTTATCCTTCATATATGAAGGAGAAATAAAGGCTTTACCAGACAAAAAACAAAAACAAAAACAAGCTGAGGAGTTCACCATTACTAGACCTGCCTTTGAACAAATGTTGAAAGGAGCTCTGTAAGCTGAAATATGACAGAAGTACACAAAACTTTGATTAAAGTGATTAGTA
Source organism: Prionailurus viverrinus (assembly GCF_022837055.1). Taxonomy (NCBI): domain Eukaryota; kingdom Metazoa; phylum Chordata; class Mammalia; order Carnivora; family Felidae; genus Prionailurus; species Prionailurus viverrinus. Next base: position 21,988,907 of record NC_062564.1, read on the forward strand.
GTCAGAATTAGAATATTTCAACTCTTTAACTCTTTTTTAAAAATAGTATATTAGCGGCGGGGTGCCTGAGTGGCTCAGTTGGTTAAGCCTCTGGTTTTGGCTCAGGTCATGATCTTGTGGTTGGTGGGTTAGAACCCTACATGGGGCTCTGTGTTGATAGCTCAGAGCCTGGAGCCTGCTTTGGACTCTGTATCTCTCTCTCTCGCCTCCCACGCTCGCAATCTGTCTCGGTCTCCCTCTCTCTCAAAAATAAATAATAAACATCACAAATACTAAAAAAAATTAAAAATAAAGGAGGGGCACCTGGGTGGCTCAGTCGTTGAGTATCTGATTCTTGATTTTAGCTTAGATCATGATCTCACAGTGCCATCTGACTGAGCCCTGTGTCAGGATCCACATTTGCATGGAGCCTGCTTGGGGTTGTCTCTGTCCCTCTCTCCCTCTCCCCCTCCCCCTCTCCCTCTCCCCCTCTCCCTCTCCCCCTCTCCCTCTCCCCCTCCCCCCTCTACCCCTCCCCCTCTCCCCCTCCCCCTCCACCTCTCTCCCTCCCCCCCTCTCCCCCTCCCCCTCTCCCTCTCCCCCTCCCCCTCTCCCTCTCCCCCTCCACCTCTCCCTCTTCCCCTCCTTCTCCCTCTCCCCCTCTCTCTCCCTCTCCCCCTCTCCCTCCCCCTCTCCCCCTCTCCCTCCCCCTCCCTCCCCCTCCCTCCTTCTCCCTCCCTCTCCCCCTCTGCCTCTTCTCCACTCACGCACACACACACACTGTCTCACAAAATAAATAAACATAAGTACATAAATATTAAAAAATAAAAGACATCAGAAATAACTACAACTTCCTTACAGAATCACAGCATAAAAGAGGTAACTTGTGACATCAAAAATATGAAAAGAGAAGAGTAGAAGGATAGGATCTTTGTAGGTGAGTGAAGATTAAATTTCTATCAGAATAAAAAAGACTGTTTTATCTATAAGATGTTTTATGTAAAATTCAGGGTAACCATGAAGCAAAAATCTAGAGCAGAGACAGGAGGCTTTTTTTTTTGGTGCAAAAGTGATATTATTGAAGCACAGGGACAGGACCTGTGGGTAAAAAGAGCTGTATTGGAGTTGTGAAGAGTGTTTATATACTGTGGGGTTGGGGGAGGTAAAAGCCAAAGGGAGGCCTCTGAAAGGACTTTCATATGCTAAGGAAGATTCATAAAATACTGGAGGCCTTATTATTCTCAAGCTAAGGTTGTTTTCTCTCTAGAAAGCTTTAACAGTAAGACCTTAAAAAAAAAAAAAGCCTGAGCAAATCACCACAGAAAACCTCCAATGTACACAAGCCAGGCTGAGATAGAGGGAAAATGACAATGGAACAAAATAGCCAAAAGGAAAAAGATAAAATGGCGCTAGTAAACCCTTGCATATTAATAATCACTATAAATGTAAAAAGATTGAACTCACCAATCAAAAGGCACGGAGAGCCTGGATGGATTAAAACAACAACAACAAAACAACCCTAAACAACCAAAAAACAAACAAGAAAAACAAGACCCAAATATACGCTGCCTACAGGAGACTCATTTCATTTCCAAAGACTCACATACGCTGAAAGTAAAAGGATGGACGATGAATTTCCAAGCAAACAGAAATGGAAGGAACGCGGCCAAAGCTACTTACATTAGACAAAAGAGACTTCAAGCCAAGAAGTGTGAAAAGAGACAAAGAAGGTCATTATATAAAGATGAAAGCAGTCAGTATATCAGGAAAATATAACAATTATAAATACTCCCAACACCCAAGTACTAGAATATATTAAGCAGTTAATAACAGGTCTTAAGGGAGAAGTGGACAACAATACAAGAGATTTCAATACCCTACTATCAGTAATGGATAGATTGTCCAGACCAAAAATCAACAAGTAAAGTTTGGAATTGAGCCACATTTTAGAAAATGGACACACACTTCTAAACCACCATTGACTCAATAATTCAAAAGGGAAATAAAAAAAGTATCTCAAATGAAAATGAAAGTGCAATATATCAAATACTGTGGTGCAGCAGAAGCAGTTCTGAGAGGAAAGTTTATGGCAATAAACACATATGTTAGGAAATTAGAAAGATCTCAAAGAACTTAACTTTACCTTTCAAGGAACTAGAAAAAGCAGAATAAGTACAAAGCAGAAGGAAGGAAATAATAAGGCCAAGAACAGGAATAAATAAGATAGAGACCAGAAAACCAATATAAAGGATGAAAAAAACTAAACTCTGGTTCTTTGAACAAATAAACAAAATGGGTAAACTTTTAATTAGAAAAAGAAAAACGAAGACTTAAATAAAATTAGAAATGAAAAAGGAGACGTTACAACTGATACTGTAGAAATACATAAAGCCATAAGAGATTACTGTGAACATTTACATGCCAACAAATTACATAACTTAGAAGAAATGGATACATTCTAGAAACATACAACCTACCAAGACTGAATCAGGAAGAAATAGAAAATCCAAACAGACCAGTAATGGTCGAACCAGTGGTCAGTAAAAGATTGAATCAGTGTTTAAAAAAAAAACCTCCCAACACAGACACTCCAAGACCAGTTTCACTGAAGAATTCTATTAAATACATTTGAAGGATTAACACCAGTTCATTCTCAAACTCTTCCAAAATATTGAGGAGGAAAGAATACTCTCAAACTCATTTTGTGAAGCCAGCATTGCTTTGCTCCCCAAATCAGATAAGAGCACCACAAGAAAAGAAAACTGTAGATTAATATCCCTGGTGGATATAGATGCAAACTGAACTCAGGAACATGTTAAAAGGATTATATACCATAACCAAGTGGGTTTTATCCCTGGGATGCAAATATTGTTCAACATATGCAAATCAATGAATTTAATACACCACATCAATAAAATGAAAGATCAAAATCACATGATCATTTCAATAGTTACAGGAAAAGCATTTCACAAAATACCTTTCCCTGATAAAAACCCTTAATAGGGTGGTTATAGGGGGAATGCCCCTCAACATAATAAAGTACATTTGTGACAAAGCCATAGATAACATTAAACTTAATGGAGAGAAATTGAAAGTATTTTCTCTCAGATCAGTAACAAAGCAAGAATGCCCACTCTCAGTATTCCTATTCAATATAGTGCTGAAAGTCCTAGCTAGAGCAATTTGGCAAGATAAAGATATAAAAGTCATCCAAATCAGAGAGAAAGAAGCAAAATTGTCCTTATTTGCTGATATGATCCAATATACAGAAAATCTCAAAAGAATCAGGCAATAAACTATTGTAATTAATTTCTGTAAAGTGTCAGGATACAAAACCAATAACAGAAATCGATTGCATTCCTTTACACGAATAATGAAGCATCTGTAAAAGAAAGAAAACCACCCCATTCATGATAGCATCAAAAACAGTAAAATATATATGAATGAACAAAATAAGTGAAAGATTAGTACAATGAAAAGTATAAAACTTTGCTGAAAGAAATTGAAGACCTAAATAAATGGAAAAACATCCCATGTTTATGGATCATAAGAATGAATATAAGTGGCTATATTACTCAAAACTGTCTACATATTTAGTTCAGTCCCCATCAAAATACCAAAGATATTCTTCACCAAACTGGAAGCAATCCAAAGATTTGTATTGAACCACAAAAGCCCCCAAATAGTCCAAGCAATTCTGAGAAAAAAGAACAAAGCTAGAGGTATTACACTTCCAGATTTCAAACTGTACTATAAAGCCATGGTACCAAAAACAGTGTGATGCTAGCACAAAAGTAGACACATTTACCAGTGGAACAGAAGAGGGAACCTAGGATTAAAGCCCAGCATATACAGTCAGCTATTTGACAAGGGAGTCAAGAGCATCCAATGGGGAAAGCATAGTCTCTTCAGTAAATGCATTGAGAAAACTGAAGAAACACATGTAGAACGTGAAATTGGACCCTTATCTCATACCACTCACAAAAATTAAAATGGATCAAAGATTTAAACTTACGACCTGATACCATAAAACTAAAAAATATAAGAAAGAAGTTCATTCATACTGATTTTGGCAATAATTTATTTGGGCATGATGCTAAACACAAACAACAAAAGAAAAAATCAATAAATGGGACTACAGTAAATTTAAAACTTTTGCGCAGCAAATTGAACACCACCATGACAAGACAACCTATAGAATAGGAGAAAATGTTTGCAAATCTTGTATTAGAAAAGGGACTAACATCCAAAATATATAAAGGAGTCATGTAACTAAAAAACAATAAACAATCGAAATAAAAATTGGGCAGAAGAACTAAATAGACATTTCTCCAAAGAGGACATCAAAATGGCCAACTTAAGGAGTGAGATAGTGCTTAGTGATCAGGACTAAACCTTCTGTTGGCATAGATTGAATGTGTGGAAATTAATTTAACAGACAACTTTGAAGAGTTTCCTTGTAGCAGACTGTGCTGAGAGTTGGAAATACCGCAGAAGCTGCAATTGACAAAAACCTGCCTGATAACTCAGAGATCTGGCCCACTCAGTGCTGGGTTTGGGGATCCTCAAGGATTAGCTTTCTAATCAGAAAGAAAACAACACGTTTTCACATTGTAATTCCTTTTAAAAATCATCTTGGCAATGTTATGGACATCATGTAGAACATAATATTCTAAAAGTTTATTCTGATTGTAAAAACAATGCATGCTGGCTGAAGAAGTACAGGCAAAAGAAAATAAATATGACCAAATAATGTAACTATCTAATATTAACTTTTATAGGCTAACATTTTGTCCCCCAAATTAACATAATTTTGAACATGTTGTCTTGCTGTCTGCTTTTTCTATTTGAATAAATACAAAATTATTAAATACCTACTGTGGAAATACTTAAAATATCCACAAGTATAAAAGATCCATTGGTTACAAGGTTACCATCCAAAGTTTAGCACTATTAATGTCTTATACATATTTTTTGGTAACATTTATACACATAGTGTTTTAAAATTTGCCATATCTAGAAGTTAATGTCTTTATTTTCTCATTTAAGTTTCCATCCTTTGGTTATTCACTTATGCATTTCCCTAATTGAGGCCGATATAATTTATAAAGTTGATTGTATAGATCCTGCTCTATAGTTCTGTTTTTCAAATGATAGATTTGTTGAACTGGAATATATTTGGGTGAATGAATCTGAGTTTTTGGTGCATAAGTACACAATGTCTAACGGCTTTTCATAATATTCTTAAATTCTCAAAAGTAGTTTCTTGAGAGATTTGCATGCCTATATTGTGCTAATAGTGGGTTGTAAAATCTTTTAGAATAATATTTCAGGCAAAATGGTTCTCTCTTTCTTATACTGAATGTCCTGTTTCTATTCGTAGTCTAAATCTTTTCCAGTCTCTTAAGTGGCTATTAGAATTCTTCACTAGGATGAGGCTTTAAGGGAGCATTCTTTTCCCAGTATAAATGTCTAGTTTTGGGGTTGGCCAGTGCAGGTTATGGAATCAAAGCAAACCTGATAGTCAGTAGACTCTGAAGTGCACTCAGGTTGACAGGACGGGTAGACCATGAGTTCTACCCACATTTGAATTTTGGCGTTACGTCCTACCAGATGTGTAACCTTGGCTCTCTGTGTATCAGTTTCCCCATAGGATATTACACTTATTGTACTTTTCACCTATAAAATTTCTATTTGATTCTTTTTTATATTTTTTCTTTCTTCAGATTGTCTATTTTTTGAGACATCGTTCTCCTGGTTTCCTTCAGTTGTTTGTCTATGGTGTCCTTTGGCTCTTTGAGCATCTTTATAGGTCATGAGGAGATGTTTTACAGATGATGTTAAGAGAAAAAAATGATAATATATGTGAAGCATTTACAGTAATTCTTGGCTCATCTGTAGTAAGCTCTCAGTAAATACCAGCTTATTATTATGTAGGTTGCTCTGACCCACTCTTGGCTTCGGTAACATAAAAATTTTTTAAGTAATAACCTGAGGAATGTTCTTGCAAAATTCCTGTCAATGAGGTTACCATTGTTATATTTAGTTTTATGTTTTTCTGTCACTGATGCTTATAAAATGAATCAGTAGCATATAAAACTCCTTACAGAAACCAGTAAAAACTCTTCTCATAATGGTGAGGCAAGGCTAGTCTTTTTACAATGCCATGGTAAAGGAAATTGATACTGACACAAGATGAGAGATGGAACAACAAAAACAAACTTAGAATCATTCAAAGAGTCATAAATCAATGGAGAAGAGAATCCTCCTTCTGTCATTCTCTGGGATACTTGTTAACCAAATGACAAAGCTTCCTACCCAGTCAAAACAATTTAAATTCTTAGCTTGAGGGGGAGGGAGTTAAGATGACAGAGAAGTAGTGGGACCCTGGGCCCTCCTCACCCCTCAAACACAGCTGTATTGAGGTCAGATCACTTGGAATTCCCAGGAAACTGATGGGAGGACTGGCAGAATGATCTTCATGGTTGTCAGGTGACCGCATAACAGGTAAGAGAGGTTCTATTCTGGAGGAATGGAGCAAGTCCAAGTGGTGCTAGATGATTTAAGATTTTAAGTTTTAAATCCTGTCATGTGCCAAAGATAAAATGCAGGAGGACTGTGGCATAGGGCATGCTGACTGCTCTCACTATTCTTTGAGGGCTTCCTGAACAGTAGGGGGTAAGAGATCCCCTGTCTGGGGGGGGGGAGGGGCGGTGCCTTTTCCCCCCAGTACCAATATGGTGGGACTTCAGAGAGCAACACAGTGGCCCCCAGTGGAGGCGGGACCCGCCTACACCAAACCCACCCCACTGTGCCTGGCAACTGCATGTTTACTGGGGCAGGTCTGACTGACAGTCAGTGCAGCGGGCCTGTCCTCCAGAAGACCAGCCCAGGCAGCACCCCGAATGCACCAAGTGTACTGATAATCGAGTTCTTCAGAACAACATCTGCAATTCTGATGGAAATAGGACCAGGCTTACTTGTTCTTCTTTTTTTCCTCCTTTGGAATCAAGCTTATGGTTTTTTGTTGGTTTGATAATTTGCTTTTTCATTTCCTTTTCTCTTGTTTTTTGGATCAGGCTTCTTCTTTTCCTTTTTAGATTTTATCTTTTCTTTTTCTTTGGATTCAGGCTTACAGTTTTTTTATTGTTTTGTTTTTTTTTGTTGTTGTTGTTCCTTTTCTGTTTCTCTCTCTCTTTTTTCTTTTGATCAGGCTTTTTTTGTCTCTTTTTTTTCCTCCCCCCACCCACCTTTATTTCCAGGCTTATTTTAACAAATAAATCAAAGCACACCTAATTAAAGATCCAAACGCTCCCCACTGCAAGCAAGGAGGAGCTCTGCAGAAGACTGACCAGTGGAAAAGAGTAGCCAAAATGCAACAGCAGAGGGCACACAACATATACTAGAAACACTTATGGAAATACCAGACCCTGGACAGTGTATGATCCCTTTTTACTATAGCAGTACTCTCAAGTGCAGGAAACATGACAAGCTTTCAAAACATGCAAAAGAAAGAAACTTAGCCAAAATGACAAGATGAAGGATTTCTCTACCAAAAGAAAGGTCAGGAAGAAATCACTGCCAGGGACTAGTTCAAAACAGATAGAAGCAATATATCTGAACAAGAATTTAGAACAACAGTCATAAGACTACTAGCTGAGCTTGAAAAGAGCATAGAAAACACCAGAGAAATCCTTTCTGCAGAGATCAAAGACCTAAAAACTAGTCAGGCTGAAATAAAAAATGCTACAAATGAGATGTAAAACGAACCGGATATAGTTACAACAAGGATTGAAGAAACAGAATAGGTGATAAAGAAAATAAAATTCTATAAAATAATGAAGCTGAAAACAAGAGAGAAAGAAAACTAGCAGATCATGATGGTAGACTTAGGGAACTCAGTGATTCTATAAAACAAAACAATATCTATATATAGGAATCCCAGGAGAAAAAGGCTGGGGAAAAGGGGCAGAGGGTTTATTTGCACAAATTATAGCTGAGAACTTTCCTAATGTAGGGAAAGGAACAAGCATTCAAGTCCAAGAGGCACAAAGAACTCCCCTCAAAATCAACAAAAACAGGTCAACACCACAACATGTCATATCGAAACTTGCAAAATACAAAGATAAAGAATTCTGAAAGCAGCTAGGGACAAATGGGGCTTAACCTACAAGGGTACACACATAAGGTTAGCAGCAGATCTGTCCACTGAAACCTAGCAGGCCAGAAGGGAGTTGCAGAAAATATTTAACGTGCTGAATGGGAAAAATATGCAGCTAAGAATTCTTTATCCAGCAAGATTGTCATTCAGAATAGAAGGAGAGATAAAGAGTTTCCCAGACAAAAACGAAAGGAGTTCATGAGCACTAAACCACTAAAGAAATTTTAATCAGCGCTCTTTGACTGGAGGAAACAAATAAGTAAAAGCAACAAAGACTAGAAGGGACCAGAGAACATCCCCAGAAATACCAGTTCTACAGGTAACGTTAATTTTCAGATCACAACGCTATGATACTTGAAGTCAACCACAAGAAAAAATTTGGAAAGATCTCAAATGTTAAAGAACATCCTACTAAAGAGTGAATGAGTTAACCAGGAAATTAAAGAAGATATTTACAAAATACATGGAAATGAAAATGAAAACACGACAGTCCAAAACCTTTGGGATGCAGCAAAGACAGTCCTAAGGGGGAAGTTTATTGTAATTCAGGCCTATTTCAAGAAGTAAGAAAGCTCCCAAATAGATAACTTAACCTTACACCTAAAGGACTTAGAAAAGGAACAGCAAATAAAGCCTAATGCTAGCAGAAGAAGGGATATAATAAGGCTGAGAGAAGAAATAATATAGAAACAAACAAAAAAAACCCAAGAGAACAGATCAATGAAACTAAGAACTGGTTCTTTGAAAGAATTAACAAATTGATAACCCCTAGCCATACTTAGCAAAAAGAAAAGAGAAAGGACCCAAATAGATAAATTAACAAAGGAAAGAGGAGAGATCACAACCAGCACCATAGAGATACAAACAATTACAAGAGAATACTATGAAAAATTATATGCCAACAAACTGGGTAATGTGGAAGAAATGGACAAATTCAAAGATACTCATGAAACAGGAAGAAATAGAAAATTTGAACAGACCCATAACCAGGAAAGAAATTGAATGAATAATCAAGTATCTCCCAACAAATAGGAGTCCTGGGCCAGATAGCTTCCCAGGGGAATTCTACCAGACATTTGAAGAAGAGTTAATACCTATTGCTTTGAAGCTGTTCCAAAAAAATAGATATGGAAGGAAAACTTCCAGGCCAATATCCGTAATGAACATGGATGCAGAAATTCTCAGCAAGACACTAGTAAAGCGAATTCAACAGTACATTGAAAGAATTATTCACCATGATCAAGTGTGACTTATTCCTGGACTGCAGGGCCCATTCAGTATTTACAAACCATTGTGACACAGTACTTTAATAAAAGAAAGCATAAGAATCGTAGGGTCTTGTCAATAGATGCAGAACAAGCATTTGACAAAATACAGCATCCATTCTTGATAAAAACCTTTAATGAAGTAGGGATAGATGGGACATACCTCAATTTTGTAAAGGCCATATATGAAAGACCCACAGCTAATATCATCCTCAGGAAAAACTGAGAGCCTTTCCCCTACAGTCAGGGACAAGACAAGGATGTCCATTCTCACAATTACTATTTACCATAGTATTGGAAGTCTTAGCCTTAGGAATCCGAAAACAAAAAGAAATAAAGAGTATACAAATTGGCAAGGGAGAAGTGAAACTGTCACTATTTGCAGATGATGTGATACTCTATGTGGAAAACCCAAAAAACTCCATCAAAAATTTGCTAGAACTAATACATGAATTCATCAAAGTCACAGGATAGAAATGTGCAGAAATCTGTTGCATTTGTATACACCAGTCATGGAGAAGCAGAAAAAGAAATCAAAGAATCAATACTATTTGCAGTGGCACCAAAAAGAATAAGATACCTAGGAATAAACCTAACTAAAGAGCTAAAAGATCTGTACCCTGAAAACTATAGAATGTCTATGAAAGAAAGTGAAGAGAACACAGAGAAATGGAAAAATATTCCATGCTCATGGATTAGAAGAACGGACATTGTTAAAATGTCTGTACTACCCAAAGCAATCTACACATTTAATGTAATCCCTCTCAAAATACCACTTCACTTTTCTCAGAGCTACGACAATCCTAAAATCTGTACTGAACCACAAAAGACCCTGGATAGCCAAAGCAATCCTGGAAAAGAAAACGAAACTGGAGGCATCATGATTCCACATTTCAAGATATATTACCAAGCTGTAGTCATCAAGACAGTATGGTATTAGCACAGCAATAGATACATATATCAATGGAACAGAATAGAAAACCCAGAAATGGACCCACGATCAAATGGTCAACTAATCTTTGACAAAGCAGGAAAGAATATCGAATGGAAAAAAGACAGTCTCTTAAACAAATGGCATTGGGAAAACTGAAGAGTGACATGAAGAAGAATGAAACTGGACCGCTTTTTTACACTATACACAAAAATAAACTCACAATGAATGAAAGACCTAAATGTGAGATAGGAAACCATCAAAATCCTACAAGAGAAAACTGGCAGCAACCTCTTTGACCTTTTTGAGAAGGTGACTTCTTGACATGTTGCTGAAGGCAAGGGAAACAAAAACAAACATGAACTGTTGGGACTTCAAGACCAAAAGCTTCTGCATAGTGAAGGAAACAGTCAACAGAACTAAAAGGAAGGCTATGGAATGGGAGAAGATATTTGCAAACAGCATATCTGATAAAGGGATAGTATCCAAAATCTATGAAGAACTTATCAAGCTCAACTTCCAAAAAACAAAGAACCTAGTTAAGAAACAGGCAGAAGACATGAATAGAGGCTTTTCTAAAGAAGACATCCAAATGGCTAACAGACACATGAAAAGATGTTCAATATCACTTATCATCAGGGAAATACAAATCAGAACTACGTTGAGATGTTTCCTCATCCCTGTCAGAATGGCTAAAATTAATAACACGAGAAACAGGTTTCTTGTGGCGAGGAGGCAAAAAACAGGGGAATCCCCTTGCACTGTTGATGGGAATGCAAACTAGTATAGCTATTCTGGAGAACGTTATGGAGGTTCCTCAAAAAAACTAAAAATAGAATTACTCTATGACCCTGCAATTGCACTATTAGGTATTTACCCAAAGGATACAAAGTTAGATATTTGAAGGGGTCCATGCACCCCAGTGTTTATAGCAGCATTATCAACAATAGCCAAACTATGGAGAGAGCCCGAATGTCCATTGACTGATGAATGGATAAAGAAGAGGTCATGTGTGTGTATCTACACACACACACACACACACACACACACACACACACACATACACAGAGGAATATTACTCAGCCATCAAGAAGAATGAAATCTTGCCAATTTCAGTGACATGGATGGAGCTAGAATGTATTATGCTAAGTGAAAGAAGTCAATCAGAGAAAGAAAAATATTGTATAAGCTCATTAATAAGTAGAGTTTAATAAACAGAACAGATCAGGGTGCCTGGGTGGCTCTGTCGGTTAAGCATCTGACTTTGGCTCAGGTCATGATGTCACGGTTCGTGAGTTTGAGACCCACATCGGGCTCTGTGCTGTAAGCTCAGAGCCTGGAGCCTGCTTTGGAGTCTGTGTTTGCCTTTGTCTCTGCCCCTCCCCTGCTTGCTCTCTGTCTCTCTCTCAAAAAGAAAGAAAGGGAGAGAGAGAAAGAAAGAGAAAAAGAGAGAAAGAAACAAACAGATGAATATATGGGAAGGGGTGGTGTAAAAAAGAGGAGAGAGGGAAACATACCACAAGAGATTCTTCACAATAGAAAACAAATTGACGGGGGGGGGGGGGGGGGAGCGCCTGGGTGGCTCAGTCGGTTGAGCGTCCGACTTCAGCTCAGGTCACGATCTCACGACCCGTGAGTTCGAGCCCCGCGTCGGGCTCTGGGCTGATGGCTCAGAGCCTGGAGCCTGCTTCCAATTCTGTGTCTCCCTCTCTCTCTGCCCCTCCCCCGTTCATGCTCTGTCTCTCTCTGTCTCAAAAATAAATAAATGTTAAAAAAAAAAAAAAGAAAACAAATTGACGGGTGATAGAGGGCAGTGGGGGATGGGTTAGATGGTTGATGGGTATTAAGGAAGGTACTTGTGATGAGCACTGGGTTTTGAATGTAAGTGATGAATCACTGAATTCTGCTTCTGAAACCAATATTGTACTGTATGTTAACTTACTAAAATTTAAGTAAAAAAGATAATTTTTTACTTGAATTTATAAATTTATTTAAATTTCTTAATGATCAAAGGGTTATATTTTTAGGTTTGCCAAAATTTAGAATAAAGTTAAAACAAATTTTATCAAAATTTTCAAATGGATATTTTCTCAAGTTATAAAAAATATATTTTAAACTGTTTACATTTAACATAAACATAAAAAGTTTAACATTGAAAAACATTCGCTACAGATATGACCTATAATTAATGTCATTATTATATGCAAAACTCATTGAAATACATAAAGTATTTCTCTGTGATCAGCCAATTCTCAAAGAGAACTCACTCTAAATGGAAATAGTAGGTTAAACAGGAGATGAATTAGCTTCCAGATGTTGGGGTTTGCGCATAGTCTAAGCTTCACAAAAACCATGTGAAGTACAAATAGGTTTCCATCGAATTGGTGAAGAGACTGAAACTAAGAGAGGTTCAGTACCTTGCCCACATCTACATTTTGGTAATAATAGCTAAGGCCACAGCCCTTCCCTATAAACGTATGTCAAATTCAGTCTCATTAATAATCTTATTAACACAAAGTTAAATAATTGTATGATACTTCTGTCTATTATAGAGTGTCAGCTTAAAAATATCAAAACTTGTATAGGTATGATAATGTCATTTATGAGTTAAAAAAGGAATACAAATATAAATAAACATGAGATATACTTTTGAGTCCTTTTGCGCTATTAATGATTGTGAAGTTGACAACATGAAAAATTCTTCGATATAAATGTTAAGTTAAAAATAAGATATTAGGGGTGCCTGGGTGGCTCAGTTGGTTAAACGTCTTCCTCTTGATTTCATTTCAGGTCATGATCTCATGGTTTGTGGGTTCAAGCCCTATTTTGGGCTTTGCTTGGGATTCTCTGTGTCTCTGTCTCTGCTCTTCCCCCACTTTCTTGCTGTCTGAAAACTAAATAAACATTAAAAAAATAAGATATATAGAATTTATCCTGTAATCCCATCTAGCTTCAAAAAGAGTAGTGAACAAAAAATATAAAACAAACCATGTAGACAGTTATTCTTCATTCGTCTAATTCTCCAATTTCCCTGTCAGGCATTTGTTTTTTCCAAAGTGAAACTCTAAGTGTCAGTTTGAAAAAAGAATGTAAAAGCATGGGATGTATTTCTTAGATTAAAAAATAAGTCTGTTAGTATTAATTTCTTTCCATCCCTTCCTTAACCAAGGCAACGGGCTCTCTTTTCCAACTTGAAGTGTAATAAAGGCCACCTGGGTTATTTTCATATTCTCTGCCAACTGGCACAACAAGAATGTAGATTCGTATTTTCACTGGGGAATTGGGGGCAAGTGGTGACAATACTCCTTTATACCAGAGACAGTTTGCTGCTGTAACTCATGATTGTTTAAATTACTTCAACAGTGTAAATGTTGAAGTTACAAATTTTGACAACTCAGAATCCTTTGATACATAATTTGAATGTCATCAAGACTTACTAGCCAGTGAGTATAAATGACATATTAATAAGATCCTCAGTTTTATTGATTTACTCACACCTATATTAAGTGGAAACTTAGTCTTCAGATGATTCTGAACGTGTCCAAAGAGTGCTCAGTAGTAACATGTGTGACCCAATTAAAGTGCTCTTGGAAAATTATATGGGAATTAAATATTTGCAGATTCATATAGAATACTAATGTTATTCTTTATAGGGTCCTAAATATGACTGCCTCATCCTTTTCATCCCTCATTTATTAAAACAGCCAGTATGGAAATATAAATTCTTCTTGGACAATTCTGTAATGTATAATTATCTTCTCTTTTTTTTTGCTAGCTATTTTTTCTTGGAGGAACTTGCCCTTTTTAAAAGGTGTTTTCATCTACAGTGTTATGTTGTCAGATTGCCGGTTGTCATCTTTTATGAATGCTGTTCTATGACAACATACTTGTTTTTAAAAATGAATATGTCTTTCTGGACGCATACTTTGCCATTGAATTTTGATTATCTAAGTTTATAACACAATGGTGAAATTTGCTGCTAAGAGAAGTCCAAAGATTTATATAAAGAAAAAGTTGAGACTCATTTTATTGCAAAAAAGATTTAGATCATAATCAGTTCTACATACTGAATATGTGAAAATAAGTGCCAATCCAAAGAAAAAAAATACAATTATTGCAAAAGAACAGACAAAAATAGTGCCTTAGTATTTAAAAAAACAAAAACAAAAACAAAAACTGACCCTCCAGTTATACCCTACTCACCAAAAATGTGACCACTTATAGGTGGATTTTGATGCTCTTATCATTTTTTCTGAAAAAGAGATATTCAACCATATAGGAATGGGGACCATTTTAGAGTCTATTTATCATGGTTTTTATTGTAAGAACTACCATATGGATAATAAACAGCTGTATTTATGTAATTATACAAGTGAAAAGGACACATGATTAATTATCTTTTTTAAAATTGCTTTTTGGTTACCTGCTATTTATTCAATGGGAAATGTGGGGATTTTAATTAATAATTACAGTAATAACTAAGTATTGAAGGTATATCATAGGACAGGCTTTTTAAGATAGAGTACTTCTAATTTTAATGAAAATATTATGAATAAGAAAATTGAAGCTTAGGATTAAAAAAAATTGACCGTGGAAAAAACGCAAATACTGTATTTCATCCAACTTAAGATGCATTGATTACAAGACATACCATTTTCTCACATACCACTAAAAATGTTGATAGTAATTTTGTGACATAATACTCTTTTCTGACTTGAAATTTCATACATACCGAAGGATCTCCTTTACGCTTAATTTGGCATATATATCTTCATATAAATATGTTTTACATATTTAAAAGGAAAATATAGGTCAATGGATTAGGTAAGATATTCTTAATATTCATATTCAGAGCCTGATTTTTCTGAATCAACATTTTGATGCTAATAAACCACGTGTTTTGCACACATAGTCCTCTGCGGCTCTCTCATACCAGAAAAGTTAGTGGAACAGCATGTTTTTAAGGAATCCCTAAAATAATTTAAATCTTTTTGCATCAAAATTAAATCTGGCTTTGCAAGTAGGTAGAACTCTTCTACTCCATTATCACCACTAACTCACAATCACTTGCTTCTAGAATTAAAATGTATTTTACTACTGTGTCCAAGTTTGTTTTCCCAGTCACAGACACACGTTTTGCTACTTTGCCCCAAACCTCTGGTGTTTACTCATATACAGGCAATGGCAACTGCATCATGACCGGCTGAATGTTTCTTGTCTTCAAGAATTGTAAAATGTGAAAAACAAATGTGCGTCACAGAAAAATGAAGTGCAGTAATGGTTAGACCCACAATTTAGACTCTGATCCATATTATTTCAAAGCATATTTTTCCTTCATCTTACTGACTCTTTAAAAATGGCAGTCTACATAATTAAAGACTGCTAGATGAGACTGTGGGCCTCTTTAGATATGTTTAGCTATTTTTTTCCCCTTGTGACAGCAAAAACAACTGAAAATATGTTATTTCTTGTATTTTGCAAATGGTCTAAGGGATGTGTTCTTTCTCAAAACAAACTTATTTTTATAGGTTATATTTAGGAGACTGTACAGGTATTCTGAACTCAATACTATCTTATCTCCAAAGTGGCTTTGATTGCAGATTTCTGTCAAGATATAGGATTTAATAAAAAACAACCAAAACAAATACAAAGCTGCTATTTATGAGAAAATCAGTTCAGAATATTAAAGCTATTTGTTTTTAAGACCTCTCCTAAATTTGAGTTTCTAACTTAAAAACAAGTCTTACTCTTGTTACTTTGTATTTTATTCATAGATTATAAATGATGGATTGCTACCATAAAAAGTTCTGGACTTAATATAATAAAATTAATATATTGCAATAAATTAACACTTGGAGTCATTTAATATTTACATGGTTATCTGCTGTAAAAAATAAGCTGAAGTACCTGTGTTATCTTAAAAGAGAATGTAGATAGTGGAAGAAAAATGTGGACTTTTCAAAATGAAATATTTCACTTACACAGGGAAATATGCTGGTATGGAATATACAAGCTGGTTTTCATGACTCCGTAACATGAAGTTACCTTTTTTTCTGGATCTTCCTTTTCTGGAACTTTGTGACTAGTAATCACACTTCTCTGGGTCCATTAGTAGCTAGACTTTGAGTACATACTGGCTAACTTGGCCTTATATTGGCTCCCAATGACTATAGATACTGAGACTGTGTGTCTTTGGTCCTGTGATAGTCTAGTGACTCAAGTCCAGGTTGCTGCTAGGGAACCACTCAAGTTGCTTTGACAGAGCCCACGGGTGGCCTACTGGCTCATCAAATAATTCATTGCATCACAGGACACTGAACAGCTAACCTCCAGTGCCTGACTCACTGCACATGACCACACTGGGTTACCTAGTTTATTTGATGTAGGCATGCTTCTTAGTGGTAACACAGTAAAATCTGTCCTTGTTGCTGTCCTCAGTTTATTTAATGTACTCCCTTGCTGTATGAGCTCAATTGTAAAAAAGAGAAATAGGGAGTTACATGTATAGATAGCTCTCGTACTTTGATATCATGCTTCTGTGATCACATTTATCTGAAAATGTGAAAAGTTCCCTACCTCATATTAAAATTTTCTCCTTCTTTCCAACTCTAATATCTGTTTAAGCCTTACTGAAAAAAAAATACCTACTGTAATTAAATAATAAATGAAGCTATGAGCTATCAAACTCCATTATGATAGAATTTGGAAGTATTTTTTCTTTTTTTTTATTTATTTTTTTTATTTATTTATTTTTTTTTTTTTAAATTTTTTTTTTCAACATTTATTTATTTTTGGGACAGAGAGAGACAGAGCATGAACGGGGGAGGGGCAGAGAGAGAGGGAGACACAGAATCGGAAACAGGCTCCAGGCTCTGAGCCATCAGCCCAGAGCCCGACGCGGGGCTCGAACTCCCGGACCGCGAGATCGTGACCTGGCTGAAGTCGGACGCTTAACCGACTGCGCCACCCAGGCGCCCCTGGAAGTATTTTTTCAATAGAGTAACTTGGCTTATTAAAGCTATATAATCCTATTTTTGTGAATGACTGAATCTGAATTTACACTTTTGTTTATCTTGGTCTACTGAATTCCTTTTTCCTGTGCCTGTGGTTGTCAAGGATTTTGTAACCACATCACCAGATACAAAGAAACCACGTTACAAAAGCTTATGTTTCCTTTTATGGAGATATGATTAAATGCTAACAGCATTCACAGTACCCATGTACTCTGGCAAAGCATTGAGCTGGATGTAGGTCTTTTCCCAATGAAATTTTAAGCTCTTGATAGTCCTGCCTTCAGAGAGGTATGAGAGTAGGAGTAAACATCTGCTTCTGGGCATGGTGGTACAAAGCAAGGAACATCTAAGGTCTATCAGTATACTTGTTGGTTCTAATAATAGAGCAGCAGTATTTTGTTCCCTGTTAGTATGGATCAGTCACTTCTAACACCATAATATCTTTTTCTGTATACTTACTTGGTTTCAATCTAAGTGTTCACGCTGCTGGAAACATTATTGTGTTGCTTGGTAGAGATTGTTTTCTTGAATACCAAAATATCTAAACAATATGATCCAGGGTCATGGGAATTAGAAGCAAATAATGGAGAACAAACTGAGGCTTAATGGAAGGGTTCTGGGAGGGGGGATGGGCTAAATGGGTAAGGGGCACTAAGGAATCTACTCCTGAAATCATTGTTGCACTACATGCTAACTAATTTGGATATAAATTTTAAAAAATAAAAAAACTAAATTAAAAAAAAACAAATATTTTGCTACTGAGTCATGAACTGCCCTTCCATTGAGTTCTAGACTATGAGAGAAACAGTAACACATCTGGGATGCTTATCCTGCAACCAGGACCTGCCAGGAGTCTTTATTGTTTTAGATCCCACTAATGCTTTTTTTTCTGGCCATCTTGGTATGTCAGTAGAGGCACAAAAAAGAAATTGGTATAGGTTGCTTTAAAAATGGAAACAATTCACTAAATCTGGTACTTCTCTCTTAAGAGTACAAGGTGCAGCAATTCTCTTCTCACTTTCTCAGTTGAAACTTGATTGATGAGGCCCTCTTGTATTTTCAGATAATGTATACATGTACATTGTATATATGGACCATATTTATTCATTCATCAGTGGGCACTTAGGTGGTATCCATGTCTTGGTGGTTGTCATTGATGCTGCAGAGAAAATGGAGATGCAGATATCTCTAGTAGATATCTAGTAGTGGGAATGCTGGATCATATGGTATTGATTGCTATTTTTAATTTTTTGAGGAATTTCTGTACTGTTTTCCACACTGGCTACAGCAGTTTACATTCCCACCAACAGTACATAAGGACTTCCTTTTCTCCACATTCTTGGCAGCATTTGTAATCTTTTTTTTTTCTTTTTGATTATGACCATTCTCACAGGTGTGAAGTGAAGTCTCATTGTGATTTTTGGTTTGTGTTTCCCTGATGATCAGTGATGTTGAACATCTTCTCATACACCACTTGGCCATTTGTATGTCTTCTTATGAAAAAAAAAAGTTTCATGAGTTTTTTATGTGTTTTGGAAATTAATCTCTTACCAGATAATTGACTTACAAACATTTTTCCTATTCTGTAGGTTTTCCCTTTCATTTTATTGATTATTTGTTTTGACAGGCAGATGGTTTTTAGTTTAATATGGTCCCGCTTGTTTATTTTGTTTTCATTGCCTGTGCTTTTGTTTAAGCCTTACTGAAATATTTTGGTGTCATATGCAGAAAAAATATTTCCAAGACCAATGTCTAGGAGCTTCTTCCATACATTTTTTCCTAGGTGTTTTATTGTTTCAGGTCTTGCATCTAAGTCTTTAATTCATTTTGTGTTAATTTTTGTGAGTACTGTAATATAGGGGTCCAATTTCTTTTACATATGAACATCCATTTCCCTAGCAACATTTCTTAAAGACTATCCTTTCCCCTTTAAGTATTCACGGCACCCTTCTTGAAAATTACTTGACCATATATGTGTAGGTATATTTCTGGGTTGTCAATTCTGTTTCTTTTGCTTATATGTTTATTTTTATGCCAGTACTTTACGATTTGGATTATTACAGCTTTGTAACATAGTTGGAAATTCAGAAGTGTGGTGCTTCCAATTTGGTTTTCTTTTCCAAGATTGCTTTGGCTATTCAGGGTTAAGTGCCATATAAATTTTCGGATTATTCTATTTCTGTGAGAAATGTCATTGGAATTTTGATTGGAATTGCATTAAATCTATAGATGGCTTTGAGTCGTATGGACATTTTAGCAATAATGATTCTCTGATCCATGAACACTGGATATCTTTGCATTTATTTGTTTCTTCTTCTGTTTGTCTCATCAGCATCTTACATTTTTCATTGTACAAGCCTTTCACATCCTGGTTAAATTTAATCCTAAATATTTGATTGTTTTTGATGCTATTGTAAATGGGATTGTTTATTTTGTTTTTAGATAGTTTTTTGTTAGTTTATAGAAATGCAACTGAAGTTTGTTGATTTTGTATTCTGCAACTTTACTGAATTTATTAGTTGTAACAATTTTTGGTGGAGTATTTGTGAGTTTCTATATATAAGATCATATCATCTGCAAACAGATAATTTTACGTTTTTCTTTCTGATTTGGATGCCTTTTGTTTCTTTTTCTTGCCTAATTGCTTGCTAGGACTTCCAGTTTCACGTTGAACAGGAGTGAACAGTAGGCACCATTGCCTTATTCCAGGTCTTACAAGAAAATCTTTCACCCCTTTACCATTGAGTATGATGTTAACTGTTGACCTGTGCTATATTGCTTCTGTTCTGTTGATATATGTTCCTTATATAATTACTTTTTTGAGAGTTAACATAAAAGGATGCTAAATTTTGTAAAATCGTTTTTCGTTTTTAGTGTTTATTTTGAGAGAGAGAGAGAGAGAGAGAGAGAGAGAGAGAGAGAGAGAGAACAAGTGCACATGAGTGGAGGAGGTGCAGAGAGAGAGGGGGATGGAGAGAGAATCCCAAGAGGCTCTGCTGTCAGAGCTGACAGCAGAGAGCCTGATGCGGGGCTTGATCTCACGAACCATGAGATCATGACCTGAGCAGAAATCAAGAGTTGGATGCTCAGATGACTGGGCCACCGGGATGCCCCTGTCAAACACCTTTTCTGCATGTATTGTCATAATCATATGATTTTTATCCTTTATTCTACTAATGTGGTGTGTCACATTCATTCATTTGTGTCTGTTGAACCATTCAGCATCTTAGGAATAAACCCCACTGTACCATGCTGTATGATTTTTTTAAATTATCTGTTGAGTTCAGTTGGCTAGTATTTTGTTGAGAATTTTTTCATCTCTATTCATCAGGGATATTGGCCAGTAGTATCAGGAAACACTGGTATCATAAAATGATTTTGAAAGTGCTTCTTTCTTCGTAATTCTTTGGAAGAGTCTAAGAAGTATTGGTGTTCATTCTTTAAATATTTAATAGAATTCACCTATAAAACCATCTGGTCCTGGGCCAGATATAGTACCTTATATATGTGGAAAACTTTATACATTTCTTCTAAGTTATCCATTTTTCGAATATAATTGTTCATAGTGGTCTCTTATCCTTTGATTTTTTTTGATTTAATAAAGTTTTATTTTCCAAAGTGTACAGTTGGTGGGATCTGTTCATGCATATTCACCAGCAACTGGGGCATCTCCATCCTTGGTGTTTCTGGTATAACTTACTTGAATTCTCTGCTTTGAAACCATTTTATTAAGTCTTTTACTGAGGTGCTCCTGAAGGGCTGCCCTGGCCAGGGAACCTCAAATCTTCAGTCTCTCAGAGACAATAAGCTGTAGTTATAAGCTTATAGTTCGAAGTTTCCTTACAGAGTTTGTCATATGTTACTTTGTCAACGAGACCAAGTTGTTGAGCCTGTCTCGAAATTTGCCTTTGGATCACTTCTTTTTGGCCTTGTCCCAAGATTTGTTCACTGGGTCTTTATCTTTAGCTGACCATCCAGCATCTTTCTTCTTCTTGTAGTCCTTGGGTGGCATGTAAAACTTGGAGATTAGCAGCTACCTCTGCAGCCTTGCTAAAATGTTGGATGAAAAATCATCCTTTGAATTTTTGTAATATCAATTGTAATATCTTCTCTTTTAGATCTCATTTTATATATTTGAAACTTCTTTTTTTTCTAACTAAAGGTTTGTCAGTATTTAAGTTTTTTAAAAAAATCAGGTCATAGTTTGTTATTTTCTATTGGTTTTCTGGTCTCTTTCATTTATTTCTGCTTTAATCATTGTTATTTCCTTCCTTCTGCTAAATTTGACTTAGTTCCTGTTTCTCTTGTCCTTGATGTGTAAAGTTAGGTTGTCTTTGTTTTTTTTTTTTTAATTCCCTCTTAAACTACTTTTTGCTGCATTCCATAGGTTTTGGCATGTTATGTTACACTTTGTTTCAAGATGTTTTTCCCTTTCCATTTCTTCTTTGACCTGTTGGTCAGAATGTATTGTTTAATTTGTACATATTTGTGCATTTTTCAATTTTCCTCCTGTTACTGATGTCTAGTCATACTTTGTGGTCAGTAAAGATACTTGTTCTTAAAGTTGCTATGACTCGTTTTGTGATATAATGTATCATCTATTTTGGACAATATTTCATGTACATGTAAGAGGAATGTATATTCTGTTGCTATTGGGTGGAATTTCTTTATATATCTCTTAGGTCCATTTGATTTAATTGTAATTTAAGTCCAATGTTTCCTTATTGATTTTCTGTCTGGGTTACTTACCTTTTGTTGAAAGTGCTGTATTGACATTGTCCGCTATTATTGTGTTGTCTATTTCTCCCTTTAGATTTCTCAGTATTTGCTTTTAAAATATTTAGGTGCTTCAAAGTTGTGTGCATGTGTATTTGTGACTGTATATCCTCTTGATGAATTGTTGCCTTTATCTTACATAATGACCTTCTTTCTCTCATTACAGCTTTGTATTGAAGTCTCTTTTGTCTAATATAAATGTAGCTTCCTCTGCTCTCTTGGTTTTTCCTTGCATGGAGTATCTTTTCTAACCCATCCCTTTTAGTCTTTATGTATCCTTAAAGCTGAAGTGAGTCTTTTGTAGGCAACATATAGTTGGTCTTTTTTTTTTTTAATTTTTTTTTCAACGTTTATTTATTTTTGGGACAGAGAGACAGAGCATGAACGGGGGAGGGGCAGAGAGAGAGGGAGACACAGAATCGGAAACAGGCTCCAGGCTCTGAGCCATCAGCCCAGAGCCTGACGCGGGGCTCGGACCCACGGACCGCGAGATCGTGACCTGACTGAAGTCGGAAGCTTAACCGACTGCGCCACCCAGGCGCCCCTAGTTGGTCTTTTTTTTATTCATACACTAACCCACTGCATGACTTTAAATGGAGAATTTAGTCTATTTACATTCTAAGTAATTACTTATAGGTAAGGACTTACTAACGATATCTTATTGGTTTTTTTTCGCTGTTTTAAAGTTTCATTGTTCTGTCTTCCTCTCCTAGTGCCTTGCTTTGTGAATTAATAATTTCCCACAATGATACTGATTCTCTTGTTTTTATCTTTCACATATCTACTGTAGGTTTTTGTTTTGTGGTTGCTATGAGTCTTACGTAAAACATCCTACAGATATAACAGTCTATTTTACGCTACTTTCAATTGCATACAAAACCTTTACTCCTTCACATTTTATATTTTTGATGTCACAATTTACTACTACTTACATTAAGTATCCTTTAACAAATTATTATAGCTCTTTTTAATACTTTTGCTTTTTAACTTTTATACTTGAGTTAAGTGACTAACACACCACCTTATTACAATATTAGAGTCTTCTGAATGTGACTATATGCTTACCTTTACCAGCGTATTGTGTATCTTCATATGCTTTAATGTTACGAATTAACATCCTTTGGTTTCTTCTTGAAGAATTCCTTATAGCTTTTCTTGTAAGGCAGGTTAGTGATGCCAGTCTCTGTGCTTTAAATTTTTTTGGGATCATCTTTATCTCACCTTAATTTCTGAGGGACTTTACCAGGTAAAGTATTGTTAGGCAGTTTTTCTTTCCAGAACTTTGATTATATTATCCATATCCACTGATAGCCTTCTAGGGATTCCCTTGTATGTGAGAATTTCTTTTTTCTTTTGTTACTTTTAAAATTCTTGATTTTAGTCAGTCTTATTATAAATTTGGAAAAGATAATTTTCTGTTTTAGTTTTTGTGTGACCTGTTACGTTTATGAACTTGTGTCCAAATCTCTCCACTAATTTTAGGAAATTCTCAGCCTTTTTTTTTTTCTTTAAATAGGCTTTCTGTTCCCTTCTCTCTCTCTCCTGCTTCTGACACTACAGTAATACATAGATTGCTTCTCTAAATGATATATTTCATGTAGGCTTTCCTTTGTTCTCCTATGACTGGATGATTTCACAACTCCTGCCTTCCACTTGATGTTCTTTCTTCTGTTTGATGCATCTGTTGTCGATGCTGTCTTACATTTCATTTCATTCATTGTGTCCTTCAGCTCTAGAATTTCTGTTGGGCTCTTTTACATGATTTATGTCTCTCTGGTAAACTTCTCATTTTGTTATGTATTGTGTTTCTAATGAAATTGGCTTTGTGTGTTTTCCTGTAGCTCACTGAGCTTCTTTGAAACAGTTACTTTGAATTTTTAATCAGGCAAGTTGTAGATTTCCGTATCTTTGAGTTCAGTTACTGGGAAATTATGGTGGTCCGGTGAATACTCATTAGCTCCCTGTCACAGTTCACTCCCCCTGCCGTGGAGAGCTCACACAGGGAGCTGGCCACAGGGTGGGGTAAGTGTATAAGGTGCCCGAAGCACTAGTGGTGCATGTGGGCCATTTGGGGGCTCTATAAGTGAGGCATTCCTAGGGGCTTGTGAGTGGGCTTTTTGATGGTGTCTGCAGGAGAGCTGATAGGATCCACGTCTCTTTAATGGCACTCCCCCAGATGTTTCTCATTCCGCAATCTTGCAGCATACCTCAGTATTCTAGATGAGGCAAGAAAGAAGAGGGTGTCTTTGCCAGAATCCCACAGAACTGGCAAGGCCTGGAGCTCATTCACATGCTCTCAGCTCTCTTCCCTGTGGAAAAAATAACTGGCCAGAAAAGTCTCTTTAGGCACGGGGTTGTGCCGCATTGGGGAGGGATGATGTGAGTAACATGAAACTGTTCCACTTACCCTCTTTATTATGTCAAATTTCAGACTTTCTTTGCTCCAGCAGTGTGCTAGAACTTCTCCACTGGATTCCTGGACTTCCATAAAGGATCTCTTATCCATGGATAATTGTTTAAACTGGAGTTCTTTTAAGGGAGAACAGTAGAAAATTCTTATTCTCTCGTGATGATGCCATCCCCATTCATTCATTCATTTTATTCATTCATTCGTATTGTGTATCTGTATGTATAGGTATGTGTGTGTGTATGTGTTTGTGTGTTTTTTTTTTCTTACTACATAAAATCATTTTTGCAAACAAGGAATTGTTTGGGAATTATCTTTGAGATGATATCCCTCACAATCCAAATACATATTTCTACTGAGTCCAATAAATTTTACCTCTCAAATATTGCTTTACTCTACCACTACCCTGGTCAAATTCTATATTCCATCTTGCCTGTAGTAGAGCATCATTTATCTCCTGGACTACAGCAGGTATCTTTGCAATGTCTAGTATTATTGAATTTGTCATATCCTGTTATCTCTAGACAGATTAACCATTTCAAAATAAAAGTAACATGCCGTTTTCTCTGCTCCAAACTCTTTAGTTGACCTTAAATAAATATCTTTACCTAACTTACAAGGAGCCACAAGGATTGGTCTCTTCCTACTTTTTTAGCTTTATCTCATATAATATTCTCCTTCATTCTTTCCAACTTGCCTTATAAAAACTTGCACTCCCTGTCACCCTAGTGCTTTGCACGGGATCATCTCTCTGCTTTTAATGTTCTTCTGACACATATTCACTTGATTTTTCTCTCATTTGTTCTTCAGTTTTAAGCTCAAACATACTCTTCCCTCTTACTGGATCATAGATTATAACACAAGTATTGTTTTCTTTATAACACTTATTATAGCAACAATTGTAATTTTACAACTGTGAAATTATTATTTGTTTGCAAGATTGTTGTATGTTTGTACAGTTTACTCAACTGTATGTTCCATGTGGGCTGAAATTGTATCTGGCTTGTTCATAATTGTATCCATTGCGCTTAATGCTGTGCTAAGTAGCATCTCTAATTTCAGAATTTTTCTTATCTTGGAACCAATTAGAATTTTCTCTTTGCCAAATATCTGAGTTCAAAATTTAGTCAGTAGCTCCCTTTGAGATGGTATAATAAATTCTTTTTTAATTGAAGGATATACATAAACTATAAGATGATCTTCCAGGGGCACCTGGGTGGCTCAGTAGATTAAGTGTCCAACTTTGGCCCAGGTTATGGTCTTGCAGTTTGGAGTTTGAGCCCAGCGTGGAGCTCTGTGCTGACAGCTCAGAGCCTAGAGCCTGCTTGGGATTCCGTCTCCACCCCCCTACCCCCACCCCGCCTCTCTCTCTCTCTCTCTCTCTCTCTCAACTAAATAAACATAAAACAACATGACTTGCAAAGAGTGTTCTGCTGAACATCAATTCATCCACATACCTCAGACCAAATGGTTAAATAATTTTGAAAACATCACATAATAGAGCACCTCCTAAAGAATTTTTCCATGTTCATCCATAAGGACTTTTCCTGCATACTTCATTGAAAAAGACTATTTAACTTCATTTATTTAACTGCAGAATTCTGTCTGCTAAACTCACATATGCATATTACAGGTAATATTTGATGCACATCTGGGAAAGTTGCCAATAAGAATTAAATAAAAATTGGGGCTCTTGGGTGCCTTGGTAGGTTGAGTGTCTGACTCTTGATCTTGGCTCAGGTCATGATCTCATGGTTTATAAGCTTGAGCCCTGCATCAGACTCTGTGCTCACTGTGCACAGATTCTCTCTTGGGATTCTCTCTTTTCCTCTCTCTATGCCCTTCTCTTTCTCTCTCTCAAAATAAACAAACTTAAAAATAACGAAATCAAAATCTGTCTGGAGAAAGTGAATACAAGAAGATCAGTTAGGAAGATTTTCGAGTCTGGTCAGGCAGTCTGGATTTAAGACTTACCAATGATACCCACTTTCCATGTGAACTCAGGCAAATTGTCCATGGGCCACTTCTGTCCACTATCATATGACCCTTGAAGAACTCCTTACAAATCTAGGAGCTGTGAAAACTGCTGAAACTACCTGAGATTTTCCTTTCATCATGGACAAAGATATAGTACATTACTCTTATATATAGGGGGTAGGAGTTTGTTGAAGAAAAACATTGTCGTATTGCAGAATGATAATAGGGTCAGTAATCATATGGGAATTGAATTTTTCCTAGTTCAAGTTCAATTAAAAAACTCTATTTCTGTCTTATATAAATCTATTTCAGTGAACTATATTAAACCTACAAAAATTATTTTTTGTTATCAAAACTATTATTATCTATCTCTACTTGTTCTTTTATCCTTTTTGCTTAATTTACAGAATATGAATGGTGTTACTTGAAGATATTTCTAAAACAGTAACTTGAATCCTCTGTATTTCTTCCTCCCCTCCTGTTCACTATATTCTTTGCTTTTTTTTTCTTCCTAAGAATTAATGAGCTTATTTTTACATCCTGGTTGAATTTTCTCGTGATCTAAAGTACGCTTCTAATTTTTAATCTCTCTCATTATTTCACTGCCATACTGAAAAGCCTCCATTTTAACATTTCCATGTAATGTGAGAGGACAGAGGTAGGAGAAATACATTTTACATGACCTTTCTCAAGTACTATAGAAATAGCCATAGGAATTTATTTTATTTTTTTAATATGAAATTTATTGTCAAATTGGTTTCCATACAACACCCAGTGCTCATCTCAATACGTGCCCTCCTCAGTGCCCATCACCCACTTGCCCCTCCCTTCCACCCCCCATCAACAGGAATTTAAACATTATCCTGATGTTGGGGCATGTATACCAGCTTAAAGGCTACCCAAAGGGGAGCATTGAAAAAAATTTCTGTTAGGTATAATGCTATGATGTGAATATTTATGTCCCCCCAAATTCATAAGGGTGATGGTAATAGGAGGTGGCACTTTTAGGAGCTGCTAGGTAATGAGGATGGGACCCTTATGAATGGGATTAGTGCTCCAGAGATCCCTTATCACTCCTGCGAGGATACAACTAGAAGTCTGATACCTGAAACATGGTTGTCATCTGATCATGCTGGCACCCTTATCTTAAACCTCCAGCCACCAGAACTGAGGGCAATATATATCTGTTCTTTATGAACTACCCAGTGTTTATATGTACTTAGAAGTTGATTTTCTTTGCAATGGCAGAAGTGCTAGATTCCAAGGGAAAAGTAGGAATTCCAAATTAGAAGGTGTGGCAGAAACCCTTTAATTCCTCAAAATCTGGAAGAATGAGAGCTATATAGAACAGGCTTTGGAAAAATTGGGAACCCACCAGATAGATTGTGTTTGTCATCGTAGAAGAGTATTTAAGAGCAACAGCACTGAGGGCCCAGGAGAGGTGCAGCAGCTATACTTAGGGATCTGGTGATGGAGTGACATTACTCTTTGACACAAAACAGCAGATTTTGGAGGGGGACAGAGTTACACTTAGAATGGAGGTTAAACTTTTGATGGAATAAAAACTTAAATGAAACATATCCCCCTCTTCCCAAGCACACCTGATAACTACAAGTAAACATACAAATTTACTTGTATGTAAGTATACAACTGTAAATATAAAACTGTATATTTACCTTTTAACAAATTGGGAAGATTTTTTAAAGTCAGAGAATAAAATCAGGTATCATAACTAAATTTATGTATTCATTTAACTACGTAAAGTTAAATATGTATCACGCAAGTAAACATACAGATAACTATATATTTACATTTTAGCAAACTGAGAACATTTTGTTAAAGTCAGTTAACAAAATCAAAAATCATAACTAAAATTATACATTTAACTATGCAAAATTAAGTATTTAAGTACCTCACAAATATAAATAAAGAACTATTTAGATGGAAGATAAATGGAAAGTCAGCAAACATTTACAACCTATTTAAAAATATAATATTCCTCAAATATTAAAGATTAAAAAAAGATGAATAACAAAAGGAAATGGGTAAAGGGTTTGAGAAGATCATTCACAAAATACAGATAACAAAATAAAACTGTTCAACTGCTTTAGTAATGAAAGAACTGGCTCATTTCAATAGTTTTCTCTGATATATACATACATTGAATCCTATGATGTCATGAGTATTATAGACTCCAGTAGTTCTAATAAGGAAAGGTAAAAATAGATGTTCTAACAATATTTTCATTTTATTTTATTTTTGAGAGACAAAATACATGGGTAGGAAAAAGTCTGTAAGTATATGCAGCAGTGTGTTTCTTGAGGAATTTAGAGGGTGTTAACTCCAGATGGGACGGTTATGGCTGGTGTCTTTTTTTGTTTTTTTGGTTTTTTTGCTTAATATTTAAGTTTTCAAAATATGTATGTGAACCAGTGTACTATACAAACTTATAAATTTGAAACTAATATATACTTTTAGATGGATTTAGTAAGAAATATAAATCAGAGTAGACATATGAGAATACATTGCCTTAACAAAAGTCATCTGAGATTATATCACAAAAAATGATCGAGACTAGATAGCTTTCCAAATTTATCTTCTTCAAAGATTAAGAAAAAACCACCCAAATGGCAATTGGCAAGCAACTGAATAAATATATTTCAGTATGCTCACACAATTGAATATTATACAGCAGTCAAATTGAATGAAGAGGACTATAGTAAAGAATAAA
This sequence comes from Prionailurus viverrinus, assembly GCF_022837055.1. NCBI lineage: Eukaryota > Metazoa > Chordata > Mammalia > Carnivora > Felidae > Prionailurus > Prionailurus viverrinus. Next base: position 22,018,147 of record NC_062564.1, read on the forward strand.
GATAAATATTTTCATTATACTACTGATTGAAGAAAGTAAATTACAGAAAGAGCCAAATAAAACATGAAACTTCTTGTAACGAGAAAATTAAAGCTAAGCAGTCAGTTTTTAGAAATACAATGACATGATTTTAAAAGCTGTGATATAGAAGAAGCACATCACAAATAATGCAGAAGAGTGGGTATCTTGTGTGTGGGGGTATGTGTTTCTAGGTTGAGGGAGGAACAATGAAATGGATGTAATTTCTTGCTACCTCTGACCTCAGGTGGGGGGTACAAGGAAGTTTGTCAATTGTTGGTCATCAAACAAAAAGGAGACCTATATTTTATCAATTTGAGATTGTGTCATGAAACAGTTATCTCATAAGTTTAAGTTTGTGCATAAGAAGACCGCTTAAAGTAAAAATTTAAATAAAGAATAATTTCCAAAATGAATATTTATTCATTACAATATATATTATTGGATATTTGTTGGACATTAGAAAAATGAGAAAATATTTTTACTTCATTTTACAAAGGTATCATTCTATCAATATAGGTTAAAATAGAAAAGGAAAAACACAATAAATTATTGTCACTTAATCTAGCTGTATGTGGAATGACTATGGCAGATTTACCAAGAATTTAAACATAATGATTTGAGGATAGTCAAATTTTAGGAAGTCTAAAATATAATTAAAAGACAAAGAAAGGGACTAAATCATCATCTTGTTGACTACTAGAGACATTTGATACACTTTACTATACATTTTAGGAAAACAAATTATTTTTAAGCCAAAACCAAAGCCATTAAATGTTTGTACTTAAGGAAAAATACCAATGTACTCATTGATTTAAAAATTGGAAATATTTACTTTTATTTTATATATACGTATAAAAATATATATATTATATATACACCTTATATATATTATATATACCATATATATATATAATATATACCTTATATATGTAATATATATGTTATATATAATATACAGATACCTTATCTATATAATATATATACACCTTATGTATATAATATGTATATATACATATATATACTTTATATAAATTATTCTATGATATATAAAAATACAAAAGAGAAAGACTGGTATAACTTGTACAATGTGTATACCCACTGTATAATTCAAGAAATAACATGTTACCAGCATTCTGGAGGCCCAGGTACCACCCCCCAGATTGCATTGCTCCCTCTGACATGAATTTGATGTTCAGTATTTCCATGTATTTATTTACTCTTTTATTACATAGATATATACCTGAATCATAATAGTGTCTGTCTGTTTGAATCTTATATTTCAATCTTACGTAAATTATGGACATGACACCAAAAGTATCTTAAATGATTAGAAAAACAACACATGTATTTCTATAAATATTTCTCTCCGTGTATCTGTCTCTCTATATTTCAGCAACTTGATTTTTTTCTACTCAACATTATTTTTCTGGCAGTAATTCATGCTGATAATTAAATGTTCATTATTTTTCACTGTCCAGTGGAACTTCATTACATATTCAGTTAATTTTCCTTTTGTTGAACTATTACAATATAAAGCTGCTATTCTTGAAAATGTTTTTGGAGTATAGTATATGTGTTTAACATATAGTTTTATAACACATGTATCTCAGTACAAGTCCTAGGTTATACGATAAATACAACTTCAACTCTATATGTTTTTTTCTTCCAAGTGGTTAGTATAATTTACACGTAAATCATTACTTAGTAAGAGTTCCTGTTCTGGATTTTTTTTTTGTCAGTACTTACTGTGAGAATTTTTATCTTTTAATAGTTTGATAAGGTTAAATTGTATCTCAATATGGTTGTAATCGACATTGAGTGATTAAACAAAAGTTTGTGTTTATACACTTTTGAAAACTATAAATCTTCCTCTGAACTCTGTTTCAGCTGCACTCCACAAGTTATGTGTTATGTATTCATTCAGCTTAAAATATATCTAATTCCCATCTAACATAAGACTTATTTAGAGGTACATGGCTTACTTTCAAAATAATTTCTTGAAGATCTAGTTACCTTCCTATTTATGATTTCTTATTTAATTCCCCTGTGGTCACACTAAATAACCTGTATGATTTTAGTTCTTTGAAATTTGTTGAAACTTTGTTTATGGCATAGCATATTATGCGTACTGATGAATGGTTAATTTCGTAAATGGTCTATTTTGTCAAATGTTCCATGTGCACTTATAAAGAATGTTCATTGTGTAAAGGTTGGGCCGAGGGTTCCATAGGTGTATATCTGGCCAAGTTGATTAATTGTATTTTTAAGTCTCTTGTACCCTTACTTCTCATTACTTGTTTTATTAGTTACCGACAGTGAGGTATTAAAATACACAGGTATAGCCCTGAACTTACCTATTTCTCCTTTTGGCTTTGTAAACTTCATACAACTTGAGGTTATGGTGTTGGGTATGTACAGTGTTAGTATGGATGGTCTTCAATCTACGATGGCTTCGCTTAACAGTTTTTCAACTTTACACTGGTGTGAAAGTGATGCACATTCACTAGAAACTGTACTTCACACTGTATTTTGATCTTTCCCCCGGGATAGTGACATGTGGCACAGTACTCTGTCTTGATGCTGGCCAGCGACACAAGCCTCCACTCCCAGTAGAACTGTTCTTTCCCCATACACCCAGTCCATGTTTTACTTTGAGTACGGTATTTAGTGAATTACATGAGATATTCAATACCTTATTATGAAATAGGCTTTGTGTTAGATAGTTTTGCCCAACTGTAGGTTAATCTAAGTGTTCTGAGGACATTTAAGGTAGGCTAGGTTAAGCTATGATGTTTGGTAGGTTAGATGTATTAAATGCATTTTCTTTTTTTAAAGATATTTATTTATTTATTTATTTATTTATTTATTTATTTATTTATTTATTTATTTATTTAAAATATGTGAAATTTATTGTCAAATTGGTTTCCATACAACACCTAGTGCTCGTCCCAAAAGATGCCCTCTTCAATACCCATCATCCATGCTCCCACCCCCCATCAGCCCTCAGTTTGTTCTCATTTTTTAAGAGTCTCTTAGGCTTTGGCTCTCTCCAACTCTAACCTCTTATTTTTTTTCCTTCCCCTCCCCCGTGGGTTCCTGTTAAGTTTCTTAGGACCCACATAAGAGTGAAAACATATGGTATCTGTCTTTCTCTGTATGGCTTATTTCACTTAGCATAACACTGTCCAGTTCCCTCCACGTTGCTACAAAGGGCCATATTTCATTCTTTCTCGTTGCCACATAGTACTCCGTTGTGTATATAAACCACAATTTCTTTTTTTTTTAATTTTTTTTCAACATTTTTTATTTATTTTTGGGACAGAGAGAGACAGAGCATGAACGGGGGAGGGGCAGAGAGAGAGGGAGACACAGAATCGGAAACAGGCTCCAGGCTCTGAGCCATCAGCCCAGAGCCTGACGCGGGGCTCGAACTCCCGGACTGCGAGATCGTGACCTGACTGAAGTCGGACGCTTAACCGACTGTGCCACCCAGGCGCCCCCACAATTTCTTTATCCATTCATCATCTGATGGACATTTAGGCTCTTTCTGTAATTTGGCTATTGTTGAGAGTGCTGCTATAAGCATTGGGGTACAAGTGCCCCTATGCATCAGTATTCCTGTATCCCTTGGGTAAATTCCTAGCAGTGCTACTGCTGGGTCATAGGGTAGGTCTATTTTTAATTTTTTGAGGAACCTCCACACTGTTTTCCAGAGCGGCTGCACCAGTTTGCATTCCCACCAACAGTGCAAGAGGGTTCCCGTTTCTCCACATCCACTCCAGCATCTATAGTCTCCTGATTGGTTCATTTTGGCTACTCTGACTGGCGTGAGGTGATATCTGAGTGTGGTTTTGATTTGTATTTCCCTGATGAGGAGCGACGTTGAGCATCTTTTCATGTGCCTGTTGGCCATCTGGATGTCTTCTTTAGAGAAGTGTCTATTCATGTTTTCTGCCCATTTCTTCACTGGATTATTTGTTTTTCGGGTGTGGAGTTTGGTGAGCTCTTTATAGATTTTGGATACTAGCCCTTTGTCCGATATGTGATTTGCAAATATCTTTTCCCATTCCGTTGGTTGCCTTTTAGTTTTGTTGATTGTTTCCTTTGCTGTGCAGAAGCTTTTTATCTTTATGAGGTCCTAATAGTTCATTTTTGCTTTTAATTCCCTTGCCTTTTAAGATTTTTAAATTTTAAGTAATCTCTCCACCCATGGTGGGGCTCGAACTCATGATCCTCTACTGACTGAGCCAGCCAGGCACCCCTTAAATGATTTTAATTGACAACATTTCAATTTAAGATGGGATTATAGGGATATAATGCTGTTAATAATACGTATTAATTAATACGTGAACATGCCTATTTAATCACCATCAAATACCAAGAGAAAACATCACCAGCCCTTCAGAAACATTCTTCGTTCCCTCCCAGTTATTAATCGTAAACATAACCATATTAAATTTCTATCACTATTGATTACCTATGCCTGTTTTGAATTTTTTACAAATGGAATGAAACTATGTGTTTTGCTTCTTTCACACAACATCTTGTTTGTGAAATTCATCCGTTTTGTTGCTTTGAGCAATAGTTGTATTTTTTTTCATTTTCATAGAATGTTTCACAGTATGAGTAACGCAATTTATTCTGTTCTTTAAAGACTTTGGGGTAGTTTGCTTTTTTTGCCAATAATAAATAGAACTGCTCTGAAATTCTTGCATTTATCTTTTTATGACTTCTCTTTGCACTTCATTCTGTTATATACTTAGGAAAGGCTAGTTCATTGGCTATGTATGTGTTTAGATTAGTAGATATTTGAAAATAATTTCCCAAAGTGGTTTGGGAACTAATAAATATTTACTCTTATTAACAAAGATGAAATTTCTGTCTCTTCCTTTTTAAAAAAAAAATTCTGCCATGCTACAATGAAATTTTATTCCTGGAATTTCCCACCAAATGAAAAACTAGATAAGTCCTAGCCACTGTAACAACCAAAAGTTGTTCCACACATTTCTAAACTCACTTTGGAGAAAGTAAGTTTAACTTTGATAACTGCCTATGTTTATGTTGGAAGGTCAAGTAAAACGAAGTAGGTATCCAGGAAATTTGCCAGAGTTTAAGGCAGTAGTGTAGGGGCTCCTAATATATGGCAGCCTTTTTTGCTATTTGGTTGTACTCATCATAATGTTTTGTTATTATTTGTTTAGGTCTGTCTCCACATTTGACTCTAAGCTTCTTGAGTTGGCTTTATTTGCCTCTGTGGCTTGAACAAAGTGACAATAAATATTTGTGGACTGAAAGAATTTTTGAATGCTTAATGCTATAATTAATCAGAACCCTGGCCTGGTTGAGAAAGGGAGAGATTGACAATAGGTATCCTGATGGGAAAATGAGGAGGTTAAAACTTTTGGGATCAGGAAAATATATGAAAGTTTGCATGGAAAGAGAAACCAACCTCAGAAATAGAAGTTTAGTTCAGAGGCCCCAAGTAACCAAAATGTTATGTCTTGAATAGAATGTACTGAATGGAAAGGTCTCTTTTACTTTCCTTGAAGCCAGTCTTGTGATGCTGTTTCCAAGATTAACGTGTTTTCAAAGAGTTCATATTGGTTTCCACATTACCAATTTTGAACAGCAATGACACAATAAACAATGAAAAAGTCTTATATATTCTGATAGGTAATTATTCTTCTCAGCACCCCTATGTGATAAGTTATATAATTCCCATTTTATAGATGATGAAAATCATTTCTTGAGCTAGCACATTTTTATGGATGTTTTGAAAACGTACTTATTTATTTATCTCTATTTTTTGTAATTCTTTTTTGTTTATTTCAAGTTTTTATTTAAATTCCAGCTAGTTCACATATAGTGTAATATTAGTTTCAGGAGTAGAATTCAGTGGTTCATCACTTAGAAATAAAGCCCAGTGCTCATCACAACAAGTGCCCTCCTTAATCCCCACTATCCATTTAACCCATCTCCCAGCCCACCTCCCCTCCAGCAACCCTCATTTTGTTCTCTGTGGTTAAGAGTCTGTCTTTTGGATTGTCTCTTTCCCTTTTTTCCCCCTATGTAAATCTCTTTTGTTTGTTAAATTCCACATATGAGTGAAAGCATATGGTATTTGTCTTTCTCTGGCTGACTTATTTCGCTTCGCATAATACACTCTAACTCCATCCACTCAGTCATGTGACAACCTAATATATCCCCATGACACTATATCCCCATGAAATTTATGTTTCATTGTTCTATCTTTACCTATGAGTTAACCAGTCATTGAGATTACTTGACTCCGACAGGACCCTAAATCAGGTTCACTAAACGGTTTGACCTTTATTCTGGTGGGGAAGAAAATAGTTTATCTACCACTGCTGCCAAAAGCATCTTGGTACATCAGTGTTTTGTGATAGCAATTTTAGAAAAATAAAATGCTAGAAAAATAAAAAGAAAAATGGAAATAACCATATGCCAAAATATAACAGTCTTTATTTATTACTATAGAGGCAGCTAAAGTTTTGATTAAGTTTGTTTTGATCTATTATACTGCACTTCTCTACTAAATCAAGAAATTTGTATAAAACCTCAAGCTTCGCTCTTCAGATAACTTTGATACCTGACTAGTGGTGTTAATCTCATTCTCACGCTTGATGGTCCTTTTGCACAGTTCTTACTTGGATTATTTTAGTTGTGTTTAGCGTACCAAATTTACTTCTTCTATTTTCTTTTTTTTGAAACATTTCTAACATTAATATCTTAAATGGCTATAGGACTTCGTGATGTTGGAAATTTATATATCATTGTTATCTTGTTACACTAGTTGATGGATTTGGTGTAATTATTTTACGATAAAACAGATCGTGAGTTTTGAAATCATTGTATTTGGAACACAATTAGGTAATTACAAGACATTCACACAAAGCCTTGGTCACATACCATATATTTTATTTTAATTTATTAAATTTTTATAATGTTTATTTTTGAGCGAGCAAGAGAGTGGCAGGGAGGAGCAGAGAGAGAGGGAGACACGGAATCTGAAGCAGGCTCCAGGCTCTGAGCTGTCAGCACCAGAGCCTGGCGCAAGGCTTGAACTCAAGAGCCATGAGATCATGACCTGAACCGAAGTTGGATGCTTAACTGACTGAGCCACCCAGGCGGCCCAATATTTTATATGAAAAGTACAGTAGTTTGTATTTTAAAGCTCTACTCAAACAGGAAAAGTCAAATTTAGGATCTCATTGCTAGGGGATATGGCACAATTATTTCTCATTCATCATATACTGGCTGTGTTTTGCAAGGATTTGGCTACCTTAGAGACAGTTTTGAAATCAGGGAAAAAAAAAGGAAAAAAAAAGTCCTGTAACTGTAACATATGACATCCCCCAAATTCCAAGGAAATAGAGTATTGTCTGCACATAATTTTTTAGAGTGAATCTTGGATTTTGAAATTGCTACGTCCAGTTATAATGCTGTGTGGAGGTAGGCTTGTATGGACTCCTCTGAACACTTATTTAATGAACTGTGTAAATGGACTGTATACTTGTGACATAAAAACATATGAACAGTCAAGAAAAAGTCACCAAATACTATAGTGACTCATTTGCTTTCAATATTATATTACAAACCTCTTGAAAATGCATATAAGTATTTTATAGTTTTAATCATAGTGTAGATAGAGTTTAGCATGATGGCCTTTTCAATTAACATGTAATCAGCATCATAATACTGTTTATGTTTTAAGTGAAACTTGTGATACTGTCAACTCTTTCTCCTATATTTCTTCTCCAAGAAAAAATGTATACGGTATACACATTTTTCAAGTAGGAACTTTTGTTTTAATTTTATTCTGTATTACTCAGTCATTTGTACCCTTTATATTACCCTCATTAATGTGGATGGAAAAAGAAATATAGTAATGAGAATCCAGCAGACCATCATTGTATGAACCACGTGTAACACAGAATGATAAATGTAGGAGACAGAAAAAAGTTGGCCCTGATGTATTGAAATATGCAATTTAATGGCAAAGAAATATAAACCATATTGCAAAGAAAAAATCAATATGCTAAAAAAGAAGCCCAGTTAAAAAAAATTAAGTGTATAGTGGGTGGAGCCTCTAAAATCAGGGAAAATGGAGGAAGAAATAAAGAGGTAGTATTTGAGTTGAATCTTGAAAAAAAAATTAATAGAATTTCCAACAGGAGAGATGAGAAAATGGGCTATCCAGAATGGCTGACGAAAACATTCTTTTTTTCATTTTCTTAGATTACGTTTATTACTATATATAAGTAAAATTAAGTAATCAGATTCCCCAGGTTCATTGCATTGTCTTAGATAGACAGTCATATCTCTGGATAGGACGATATTTGAATACTTAAAGCAAAAAAGGAATTAGGATTTTGAAGCACACTATACATAAAAAACAAGAAAATACATTATTACTCTGTAATTAATACTATTTATTTCCCATAATTTAAAATCATCTATGAATTACATTGCCAGAAAAGTAATTAAGCATGAAAAATTTGCTTTTTACTGACACAGTAAAAACTAAATGGAAAATTTTTCTTAATATTCCATCTAGCTATAGTTTTTATTACTTTCAAAATACATTAACTATGCATTTAATCTGCATTTTACTTTGTCCTTTAGAGAGTTTCATAAGTTTTAAGTTTTCCTTCTAATATTATTTCCACATTTATTGTTTAGAAGTAATTTATGCATGAACTACATAATGCATAATTCTGTTATATATATTTATAAATATAGTTAGACTTATATGTAAAATTAAAAGTTTCATATTTGCTTTATGACATTATAATGAGACTCATTAATAATTACTCTAGGAACAAATTACTGGAATAAGAAATTATGCCTTGAGCAAAGAAATGCAGTGGGAGAGAAGGAGGCAATACTCTTTGTTCACACCAATAAGGAAATGCCATATGGTAAAAAAATATACTAAATTATGGAAGTATATATTTGAATAATTCATACACAGTGTATCTTAAACACTGACAAATGACTCCATTGAAAATTCTTCGATAATTAGGAACACTCTTCCTGAAACTTTAAAAATAGTTCTATATATCTGTAAATTTTGAGATTCCTTATACCTGCAGCTTACTTTTATTTAATTATATTTGTGTTTATTTATTCATTTTTAGGCCTGAAAACAATATTCTCAAATTGATCAGGTTTAGATCAACCCTAATTTTTTTTATTAAAACAATTTTTTTTTACGTTTATTTATTTTTGATAGAGACAGAGCACAATCGGGGTAGGGGCAGAGAGAGAAAGAGGCACAGAATCCAAAGCAGGCTCCAGGCTCCGAGCTGTCAGCATAGAGCCTGAAGCGGGGCTCGAACTCACAAACCGTGAGATCATGACCTGAGCCAAAGTCGGACGCTTAACTGACTGAGCCACCCAGGCGCCCCAACCCTAGTTTTGTTAGTAGTTAGTATTTGTGAATCTTTTAAATTCTACATGTGACTGTGATTTGATGGCATAGAGTTGGAATTAAGCAACAATGCAAAAACTTTGTTATCACAGTCATATTTATGTAATCCCAATGTGGAAATATTTAATAGTTACAGGATCTCTCTCCTTCAGTTATATATATTTGCATTGATTATATTAGATCTAAATCTAAATGTTTATTTTGAAAATAACGTTAGCAGATAGAAGAATATTACCAATTATGGAAAGGATAATATGTATAAAGAGTATAAATTTACAAATAAATACTTATCTATAAATGTTATTTGTGCCTGTATTCTAAGGCATTTATTTATGCATTCATTTAGCAGAAATGTTGGGTGTCTGTATATGGAAGTGATCAGCTGTCAGCAATAGAAGAATAAATGAGATACAATCTGTACCTGAGAGTTTGCAGTCTCTAACCTGAGATAAACATATAAAACAAATATTTAGGGTAAAAATGTAGCCAGTATTATTATAGAGATGTAACTAAAACATTGAGCATACAGAGAAGGAATGTTCAAAATGTGTGCTATTAAAACACTACTACTGGAGGAGTGGTTTTTGTGGGGATGAAATGCAAGTCGCTTCTCTAGTGTGGGATCAACAGTCTAAACCTGGAGGGGAATCCTAGGGTTTCTTGAATCCCATAAAGGGAAACCAATGGGTTGTTTTCATTGCTGCATGGTCTCTGTCAGAGTTTTGTGGTCTTACTGCTGAGAATCCCCAGGCTGGGCCTATTCTCCTGCAGAAACTAAGCCTTCTTTATCTTAGAATCCTAATGTACTCCATGGTTCCAAGCAAGGCCAATGCAATGCATTTGACTCACCAGGGAACTAGGGGTTTCCTCTCGAGATGGAGATCCAAGCAGAGTATTTGTCCTTTCTCTCCCACACTCGTCTGTTGCTCATCCTCATGCTTTCCATGCTAGCTCTGCCTGCCCTGGAAGTTGGAGAGGGTTCACCTGCAGGGATGCTGTTCAGGAACAGACCTCGAGTCCAGCAGGCACATTGCCTTTACCTCAGACTTAGCTGAATAAATTCATTTTCAAGCTACTTTGAAGGACAGGGACAAATGCCTATCTTACCTACTTGAACTGCACACATATACATATATTTTTGTGAGTGTGTGAGAAAGAGAGTTCATAATCCTTTTTGTCAAATAGTTTATTCAAGAATATAAGATCCTCACTTCATCTTGGTAAATGATATTTCAAGTAACATTAGAGGAGTATGCAATGCAAGGTGCTTATTAATTAATTGTTTCGTTGCTGCCCCATGTACTCTTTCCTATTTGCCTTAATGTCAATTTCAGTATTCCCTGTTGAGAATGAAATTGTTGTAAATTGTAAGATTCATGATTTAATTTTTATAAACTAATTGCTGAATTGGAAGGCACTTGGCATTTATAATGTGCCAATTTTAAAAATAGCCAGAACATGGTTTTTTTGTCATATCAATTATTCTTAATAAAAATGTATATGCTTACAGTACTTAACCCTTCATTTGTGAAGAACATGTTGTTGCTCTGAGATACAATGCAGAAAGAGTGGGAGGAGGCACACACTCTTGTGCAAGGTAATTTTTGGAAATGTGCAGGTTCAGTGCCTGTGGGAAGCTAGGAATCAAAATCACTACGTAGTAATAAGGACAGTCAGCTGGTCTTGAGGAGTGGCTAAGCAGGTAAAGGCAAAGTTTCTCAGGACAGCCGTGGGCCAGTAATAACAAGATTGGGTACGGTGGTTAGACAATCTGTGCAGCTGATAGAAAAGATACAAGGCATTGGTTAATCTATAGGCCCAGGCATTTGGGATAGTGAAGGATCACAGATGGCCCAGACTGTATACGAAATGGCTTCCAATTATGTGCAGAGAAAATACAAGTTGATGTCTCTAAAAGAAGGCTCGGTGAGAGAGTAAATGTTTTTGCCAGGAATCACATAGTTGTTTAAAAAGAAAACAGGAATAGAAAATGAAGACAGAAGAAGTACATGCAGTGTCAGAGTAAGGGGAGAAATAAATTTAAAGGATTGATCAGAAGGAACTCTGCAAATGGACCTATGTACAGTAAAATGATTCAGGAATTGTGTCTATCGTCAAGAATTTATAAGTTAATGAATGATACACATAAATACAGATAGAAGTATTGTAGTCTCTTTGGGCTGTTGTAACAAAAGTATTATAGACTAAATGGCTTCAACTACAGAAATTTACTTCCCACAGTTCTGGAGGCTGGGAAGTCCAGGGTCAGGGTGCTGACAGATTGGCTTTCTGGTAAGGGCTTGTTTCCTGGTTTACAGACACCTGTCTTCTCATTGTATCCTCATAGGGTGGAGAGACAGGACGGAGGAAGCAAGATCTCTCGCGTATCTTTTTATAAGGGCACCAATTCCATTGTGAGTGCTCCAGCCTCATCACCTAATTACCCCTCACAGGGCGCTTCACACACACATCACAATGGAGATGAAGCTTTCACCACAGGAATTTTGGGAGAAAACATTGAGTCCATAGCAGTAAGCGTCCACGAAACAAAAATGTTAGGAATGGTACAATAGAGTTTAGAAATGTGTGTGAGTACTGAGAAATGATCGCTTTTTGTGTGTGTGCAGGGGTGGGGAGGTTAAAAAAAGAGTTCTATAAAGCATATAACGTTTGTCTACATCTTGAAAATTGAGGAGGATTTGGAGACCGAATACAGGCATAAAGTTGGAAACCGTGAAACTGGTTGCCCAGAACTGATCAGAGGGGGACAAGACGTGAGAATGACTCAGTGTGAAGACTGAAGGCAAAGAACAGGATTCAAAACAGCTTGCTTTCCTGGGGTCAGGTCTGATGCCACATAGAGTCTTACGTAGGAAAAAGTGTGTATGTTGGTCATTTAAAGCCTTGTTGCTAAAAGTACTAAGGGGATGATGATAAGAGCCAGGCAGACCATTGCAGTTTTGGTGATTGACAAAGCAGCACACTTCACAGCAAATACACATCCTTGGGGGACAGGAAAGTACCTCTGAAAGGACCTAAGCTTCTCTGAATCATTTTTTATGGACTAGAATAGCCAGCCACCCAATATGGTAATTAACATTCATCTTTATTTTTTCATCATTTTTGATCAAATGATTAGGAAAAGAAAGCTAAGATAGAAATTCTTAACTTATTTTCCAGGTATGTATTTCATATATCCAATTATGAGAAACCACACCAATTCTCAAAAAAAAAAAAAAGCCTCTCTCTGCATATTTTTTTTAAATTTTTTTTTCAACGTTTATTTATTTTTGGGACAGAAAGAGACAGAGCATGAACGGGGGAGGGGCAGAGAGAGAGGGAGACACAGAATCGGAAACAGGCTCCAGGCTCTGAGCCATCAGCCCAGAGCCTGACGCGGGGCTCAAACTCACGGACCGCGAGATCGTGACCTGGCTGAAGTCGGACGCTTAACCGACTGCGCCAACCAGGCGCCCCGTCTCTCTGCATATTTATAACAAATTAGCCCAAGACATTATTGATAGGATACAAAAATAAGATTGCTCTAAAATTGAGTAGCTAAACTCTCAGTTAAAGCAAATGAGCCAAGACTTACAAAGAAAAAGAAAGAAAGAGAGAGAGAGAAAGAAGAAGGTAATCAGCTTTAAATGCCACGTTCTCTGTCTCTTAAGTACGAAAATGGACATTGGCATTTGATATCATCACTTAGAAACCTCATATCTTATGCAAGTGATTTAATGAGAACAAAGGCATATTATTTATCTGTTGCTGTGTTACACATTACTACCAATCTCTGCAACTTAAAAAAATAAACACTTTTTTTTTCACAATTTCTGTGGGTGAGAACCTGTATATTGCTTAGTTGTGCGCCTCCAGCTCAGTTTCTGTCACAAGGCTGGGTATGTCCTTTTCTCCCCGTAAGACTATGATCTGTGTATTTAAGTTGTGGAGGTTTTGCGATGTGCTGTATTAGTTTAAATTGCAATTTCAAACACACATTTGTCACATTCCTAATTTTCTTCTATCCTATTATTTCATATAAATGCATTTTCTTGCATATGTATTTGAATTTATTATGAGTAAACAAACTTGAAAAATTACATCACTAGTAAATTATTGAAAGTGCTGAGAACAAAGTTATTCTATATTCAGTAAATTTTTTAAAAAGCACCATTACAACTTATCTAAAATCCATTTCTGGAGATAATTCTGATTATTATGCTCATAAGTAATGATTCCATCATTTAAAATGAAATACTATAAAAGTTTTAAATGGTATATTAAAGCAGTATGTCATCTACTATGGTTCTATAATTCTTAATAAATGCTACAGGATTAAAATGCAGTTATAATATAGTTTGTATCTAGAACAGCATTATATCTAACATTTCAATAACACAGTGTTTGCTTTATAATACAATATCATAGCTATATAGGCAGTTTATCTACAGTATTTTCTGTAATAAAAATACAGTTATATAATAGCATTTTGACAGTTTGTTAATATTACAGATTTTTACAGGAGGGTATTATTCTCAGTAGTTTTTCTTAAATGGGAAAGAGCAAGGAGTTAAGATAAAGACATTATGTTCAGGAACTGGAGGTCGAGGATGCTTTCTTCTTCCCTACGTAAGCAGTTTCTCATTCTGTCATTTCTTTAAATACATGCATATATGTATATTTCTGTATTCTGTTAGGATTTCTTTTAAGGGATATTATCCCCTGACATTAAGGAAAGAGAAAATGGGGTGAAAATCCTGAAAGCTCTTGATACAGATTCATTTTTGCATTTCTTAATTAAAGATTATGTATTGACTTCCAGAAATGAGAGGGGTGAAAAAAAAGGAGACATGAGTAAGGACAATGCTTTAGATAAGTTTGAGCTTGATGGGGCAGTGGGTTGGAGAAAGCAATTTTTTTAATTTTTTATGAAGGAAGAATAGATATGAATAGAAATGAGAAATAGCCACTAAAGACAAATAGATTGATGGAAGAGGGCAAGAAGTCCATCCACAGTGAGTGATATTTCTAAAAAGTCAGGGGCAGATGGGGCCCAAAGGCAGCCGGGCAGAGGATGTGTGGGATGCAGGTACATTAATAGGAAGTTAAAGGAATTACCATCTGGTGAAAGATCGTATTTTAATATAAAAGAAAAATAAAGTCATCAACTGAGTTAGCCAGTTGGTAGGAAGGTCGGAGTTTGGGAGTTTAGAAAAGAGTTTATTGGAGACATTTAAAAGAGATGCCAGCTGAACTCAGAGGTGTTGTGTAAGGCTTGAGTGAGACCGTGGGTGTATTTCTTGGTAAACTAAAACAGACTGAAATGGTACTTCCATCTACCATGTTTCTGTAATTCTTAGAGGAAAACAAATGATGCAGAGTTAAAATGGAGTTATAAACTGTCATGAAATCTTTTATGAAATTTTCCAAAAGTTAACGTTGTATGTTTAACCGGTAGATTTGATCAGTTTGTAAAATAATCAAAAGAAGCTAGCCTTTTTGAAATTTAATTTTTACATGAACGAAAGGAGTTAGACAAAATCTCTTGTTCAGATTCCTAGCTGGCACATAATAAAAATGGAACTTAGAAATTTTTATTTTCCAGCCTGCTGATTCAGTTACACTGATGAGGAAAAAACAATTCTGTCTGGTAAACCTACTTTAAACAGGGCAATAAATCAATCCAAAAGCAACTTAATGGTTCCTTTATTTCTTTTTCTGACAGATTCAGCTATTGGCATGATAACATTTCTGAGTAACTAGAAACTATTTTGTACGTTCTGTCATGTCAACCTTGCTTGCAAATTTTAAATTGTTCCAAAGTCCAAATTCTTAAGTAAAGCTTTAAATGAGGGAAGAACGTATTGAAGTAAACTAGATCCTTCAAAGTGATTTTGTTTTAATTTCCCATTTCACTTTTATTTCCTGTTACTCTATGTCAAACATACAACTTCCTCCACCCCCAAATTCTACCACTAGTCATTTCACAAACCCCATTCCATGAAGACTTAGCAAACATGTGTACTCTAACTGGTATACATTTTTCCAAAAACCTTGTGTCTATGAAACTTCTAACCATTCTAGGGCCAACTCAATTGCTGGCTCTTCCAAGAAACATTTCTAATTATTTTTATGAACTGTTCTTTTTATGATGGGTGTACATATTTGCATACATATATGTATGTATATAATATAGTGTAATATACAAATATATAATATAATATAATATAATATAATATAATATAATATAATATAATATATACAATATAGTATAAAATAAGCATTCCATCCACTTCTTGGAAATCTCCTACCTGCTTTAGTGATTTGAATGTGATATTCTATATTTTATAAAACTTTCTCAATAGTGATGAGATTAGTAGTTGGCATTTTATGGAAATTGAGCCAAAACAGTAACCTCTACCTTCCGCTGCAGTTGACTGGGTTGGGTATTAGTATCTGACTGAGCATAGACTAAGCATATGCCTTTCCCTGTAATGACCACCTGGATGTCTGTCTTCCAGGTGTTGAAACACATCTGTAAAGCATGATCACACTGATACCATAGGTCATTGCATTTCAGGTGATAATTATTGTCTCCCAAGTTGTATTGCCTTGTTTTTTTATGATAAAAATAATACTTCAAAAAGTCAGAGAAAAAAACTATTCAAATTTGGAAACAAAGAACACTCAAAATCGTGTGTGTGTGTGTGTGTGTGTGTGTGTGTGTGTGTGTGTGTGTGTTAAAGAATGTATAGCAACATTAAAGCCTCATAGGCTAAATTCCTGTGAAATCTGCCTCAGATTAATCTTATAGCCTCTGGAGCAAGACAGACTCACTTTTTTTTTAAGTTTCTTTATTTATTTGAGAGGGGGAGGGGCAGAAAGAGAGGGGGAGAGATAATCCTAATCAGAACCTGTGCTGCTAGCACAGAGCCCCAAGCAGAGCTCCAGTGAACAAAATGTGAGATCGTGACTTGAGCGGCAGCCACGAGTTGGACACTTAATTGAGCCACCCAGATGCCCCAAGACCAACTCATCTTTAGTTCAACTCTAGGTTTACCTTGGGTAAGTTCCTTAACATCTCTCTACGCCTACTTATTCATCTGTATAGTGGGGATTATAATAGTAGATCCTCCTGACAAGATTACTTTGAAGATTAAAAGAGAACATATGTAAAAAGTTCAGTAAAGAGACCACAAAACTTCAGCAGATTTTAGCTCTTACTTCTACAGGAGAAGCTTTCTGAACCTACCTTTATAATACCCCACCTTGAATGTGCTTTATTTTCTCTGTTAAAACATGCTAATGACTAACTCATCCTAAAAACTTAAATTGAGTTGATATTCTTTAGTACACCTGTATGCTTCTGCTCTCACAAAATGAGTCTTTTCTTCCCAAGGGCCAGTTATGTTTGTTCTCAGCCATGTTATTTCTAAATACACTTTTTAGTATAATTTTGCATTTTAATAAAATTTAATAAAATACTTTAAAATATGACTAGGAAAAGAAATGCTAATCATTGAAAAATATTTCAGAAATCACATTTAGGCAAAACAACTATGAAACTTTAGAGAAAGGGAAGAATTTTAAAGGTTTTACCCTTAATGTAACCCTGTGAATGACTTTAATTACTTCTGAACTAGAACAGGAGACCACAGGTTATAATTTCTGTGGCGTATGGAAAAAAGACAACATAGTACTAAAAAGTTAAGGCCTTGCTTCTTCATGTAAAATGTTAAATTCAAAGTTACATGTTTATGGTTAAAATGAAATATTCATAGTATATATGCATTATTTATGTGTATATATTTACTCATGTATCTAATATACATATATATGTTACCTTTCATGACTTTATATTTAGCGAAATTTTCTCATTAACCCATCAATTATAGGTCTCAATAGAACCAGATAGGTAAGTTTCTACTGTATTTGCTTCTGGTTGGTATCATATTCATTTAGAGCAGTTGTACTTTTTTTTTATTAATTATTTTTTAATTTTATTTAAATCCAAGTTAATTTATAGTGAAGGTTTCGGGAGTAGAATTTAGTGATTCATCACTTACACATAACATCCAGTTCTCATCCCAACAAGTGCCCTCCTCAATGTCCATCACCCATTTAGCCCATCTCTCCTCCCAACACCCATCTAGCAACCCTCAGTTTGTGCTCTCTATGTAAGAGTCTCTTATGGTTTGCCTCCCTCTCTGTTTTTATCTTATTTTTCTTTCCTTTCCCCTATGTTCATCTGTTGTGTTTCTTAAATTCCACATTTGAGTGAAATCATACATTTGCCTTTCTCTGACTTACTTCACTTAGCATAATATACTATAGTTCCATCCATGTTGACGGAAATGACATTTCATTCTTTGCCGAGTAATATATATTATATATGTATACATATGTATACACACACACACACACACACACAGCACATCTTCTTTATCCATTCATCGGTCAATGGACATTTGGGCTGTCTCCATAATTAGGCTATTGTTGATTGTGCTGCTATAAACAGTGGGGTGCATGTGCCCCTTCAAGTCAGCATTTTTGTGTCTTCTGGATAAAGACCTAGTAGTTCATTTGCTGGGCAAAGGATAGCTCTATTTTTAATATTTTGAGGAACCTCCCCATACTGTTCTCTCCAGTGGATGAGCCAATTTGCATTCCTACGAACGGTGCAAACAGTTCCCCTTTCTCCACATCCTTGAAAACATCTGTTGTTGCCTGAGTTATTAATGTTAGCCATTCTAACAGGTGTGAGATTGGATCTCATTGTGGTTTTGATTTGTATTTCCATGATGATGAATGATGTTAACCATCTTTTCATGTGTCTGTTGGCCATCTGGATGTCTTCTTTGGAGAAATGTCTTCTTTGGAGAAATGTCTGTTCATGTCTTTTGCCCATTTCTTCACTGGATTATTTGTTTTTTGAGTGTTGGGTTTGGTAAGTTCTTTATAGATTTTGGATACCAACCTTTTATCAGATATGTCACTTGCAAGTATCTTGTCCCATTCTATCAGTTGCCTCTTAGTTTTGTTGATTGTTTCCTTTGCTATACAAAAGCTTCTTATCTTGAAGTCCAGATAGTTCATGTTTGCTTTTATTTCCCTTGCCTCCAGAAACATGTCCAGTAAGAAGTTGCTATGGCCTAGGTCAAAGAGATTGTTGCCTGTTTTCTCCTCTAGGAATTTTATGGTTTCTTGTCTTACATTTAGGTCTTTCATCCATTTTGAGTTTATTTTTGTTTATGGTATAAGAAAATGGTCCAGTTTCATTCTTCGGCATGTTGCTGTCCAGTTTTCCCAACACTATTTGCTAAGAGACTTTTTTCTGTTGGATATTCTTTCATGCTTTGTTGAAGATTAGTTGACTGTGCATTTGTGGGTCCATTTCTGGGTTCTTTATTCTGTTCCATTGATTTATGTGTCTGTTCTTATGCTAGTACCATACTGCCTTGATGATTACAGCTTTGTAATATAGCTTGGAGGTTGGAATTGTGATGCCTACAGTTTTGGTTTTCTTTTCCAATATTACTTTGGCTTTTCTGGTTCCCTGCAAATTTTAGAATTGTTTGTTGTAGCTCTGTGAAGAATATTGGTGTTATTTTGATAGGGATGAAATAGAGTGGTTGTAGTTTTTATTTCCTTCTAATATCCTCAGATTGAACAATCTGGTATAATATCTGATTAATTTTGAGAGTAGAAAAAACTAAATTATTACCTGATAACTTCATTTGTTCAATAGATAATACTCAAGCACAAGTGAGATGACTTTTGAGAAATTAAAATCATGATCCTTGGTGAAGTAAATATGGGCCTGATTATTTTTAGGCACATTATACTTAAAGACTTTGTAGACACTCTGGGGTCAGACAGCCTTGTTTTAGTTATTTATTCTGCCACTGTCTCAGTCTTAATTCTTGCCCAAGCTCCAATTAAAATATAGTTGTCCTAACTGAGCAATCAACCCTCATCCTTGGCAGATATTCATACCTCCACAAACTCTTCAGGATGTACTAATTATCTGGACTCTCCAGGTTCTATATCACTTGTTCCTACACTTTAGAGAACCTTGAAATACCTTGAGCAGCTTGCTAAAAATGGAGATTCACCAGTACTCTCCCTAAAATTCTCTGTATCAGAACCTCCAGTTTGCTTTCTAGTTTGATTCAGATACACACCACATTTTTAGCAGAATTGTAGCATGTATTATGTAACACTACATAGATATAAATGAAAAACTTGTATTCCTTATTTTCTGTATTCTTTCCCCCTTAGCTTGGTAAGGGTCATTTTTTAATAATTAGTAGAGTTTACAGTTTTATTCATAAATCTTTTACTTTAATAATTGGGAAGGAGGAAAGAATAGAACTATATAGCATTTTTAACATTCACATGAAGCATATCTTTTCCATATGTCCTGTAGATCATAGGGAAACTGCACACTATTTGGATAGAAAGGTTACTGAACCCCCATTATCTAGAGATAATTAGTACAGATCCATAATTGCATTTTCTTTGTAACTTTAAAAGGGTAGTTATTAGTCCTCATGTCATTGCCATTCAGTTGCACTGTCTATTTAAGAGAAAATGCCTATCTTGAATGCATACTCAGCTGTCATGGGTGGAGGGGGCAGGAAACAAGTTGTGGACAAGAAAACATTAATGCACAAATCTATATTTGCAGACCCTGAGGTCTCTGACTAGCTTTTTATTTTTTTATTTTTTTAATGTTTATTTATTTTTGAGAGAAAGTGCGAGTGGGGGAGGGGTCAAGAGAGAGGAAGACACAGAAGCTGAAGCAGGTTCCAGGCTCCCAGCTGTCAGCCCAGGGTCCAAGTAGGGGTTCAAACCTCAAAATCATGACCTGAGCCAAAATCAGACACTTAACCAGCTGAGTCACCCATGTGCCCCCTCTGACTAGCTTTTTGAAACCTTTTTTTGACACAGGTGATTACAAGAGACATTTCTGGAAAACCAGAAGCCAACAGAGGGTCTTGAATGGTTCAGAGCTGGAATTTTCACGATTGTTTTATTGGGTTTAAAGAACTGCTGTAGAAGTTCATACAGGCTAAAGGCTTAGGATCCACTTAATTAAATGGTCAAGTATGAATATATTGGTGGTAAGTCATTAAGCATAGACAGGACTCTTTGGGAAAGAACCTGGGCAGACATGACACCTGGTCCATCACTAGATTTAGCATGTGGCATGAGAAAAAGACAAAGGATCGGGGATCACTGAAAATAAGGAAGTACAACACCGTTTTTAGGTTTTTAATACTGCTGTTTACAGTGTTTACATAAATACTCACATTTTGATAACTTCCTTAGGATATATTGTATTTAAAAAAAATTTAGTATTTATTATTTTTGAGAGACAGATCACGAGCAGGAGAGGGGCAGAGAGAGAGGAAGGCAGAGAATCCGAAGCAAGCTCCAGGTTCCAAGCTGTCAGCACAGAGCCCATTGCCAGGTTTGAGCTCACAAACCATGAGATCATGACCTGAGCCGAAGTGAGATGCTTTACCGACTGAGCCACCCAGTGGCCACAGGATACCTTGTATTTTAAATGGTTCCTGTCATTTAATGCTAGACTGTAAATAGTATATCAAATTACCCCAGTTTGCAACATTTTTGTTTTAGTTTTTGTCACTACTCTTCCAATAATTCTTCCATCAACACTGGTACCGTATTCTTAATTGTTAGCACATTATGTTATTTTAATTTATAAGGCAGGATTCCTTTTGTTATTCTCTATTAAAATTTGTCTCCATTTCCTTCATTTTTATATTTTAAATCAGAACTTCTCAAACTTGGTGCTATTGATATTTGGAACTGGAGAATTCCATGTTGTTGGCCCTGTTCTGTGCATTATAGGATGTTAGCAGCATCTTTGGCCTCCCCCAACTGGACACCAGTAGCAACCCAAAAAACCTGTCTCCAGACATGATTAGTTTTCTGGTGGAGGTGGGAATGGTGGTGGTAAAGTAGTCCCTGGTCGAAAAGCACTGTTGTAAATAAATTGTGACCTAATTTTTCTAATTAAAAATAATCCCATAAACAAGTGTAATTGGCATTGAATCAGTCCTATAAAGAATAGTTCTGACAATATTCATTATCCTTAACTTTTCTTGGTACCAACAATTCATTTTCCACTCTACTTTCTTAGAGGTTCATAGATTAGCTCTCCTCTACTGCAAAATATATGTTGTCTACTAATATTATTTCCACTTTCCATGATATGAAAAATTTATTCTGGGACCTGGTGAAAGTAAAGTTAGAAAGGTTAGCAGTCTTAATTTGTGAAGTATCTTGTGAAAGCGTTTGAGTGTGTGTGTTTCTGTGTCTGTGTCTCAGTGAGTATAAGACTGTCAATATTTTTGTGGGCATTTACGAAAGACTAAATTAGACTCCATTTGTAACACAAAAACTCATGCTTCTGAAAACTGTGAATAATAGGACAGAGAGTCAGTTAGCTATGTAAAGTAGATTGTTGACACTGGAACTCGTAAAACCTAAAAGTGGTCCTGATGGTTTTGTGGCCTCCAGGCATGATCAACACTGGTAGCCATTTTTCTTCTGAATAGCCGTTTGGCAAAACAACACATGTCTCCTTTGTCCCATTCTGCTGGACCACACATGAGGAAAGAATTCTGTAGAGACTACTTAATTTCCCACTTTTCACTTTTACTATTGACCTTTGGTTGTTGAAAAGTTGAATTAGCTATCAGAAAGAAAGTATATTTTATTTTTTATTAAATAAATTTTTATGTGTATTTTTCAGAGAGACACACAGAGAGCATGAGCAGGGGACAGATAGAGAGTGAGGGAGACACAGAATCCAAAGCAGGCTCCAGGGTCTGAGCTGTCAGCACAGAGCCCGACGGAGGGCTCAAACTCAGGAAACATGAGGTCATGACCTGGGCCGAAGGTGGACACTTAACTGACTGAGCCATCCAGGTGCCCCAAGAAAGTATATCTTAAGAAAAGAAAGCAGGATTGATATAAAATTTCCATGTGTATTCCCATTCAAAAATGTATTATGTTTTGCATTTTGTAGACCTATTATTAATCCGGTAGATTATATGAATTTAAATGTACTATTGTTGGGGATCTATCCTTGACTACTAAAACTGCATGTATGAGTTTGGAATGAGTTTAGAATGTCATTCATACTAAATAGAGGATTACTTTTCACTTTTCCCCAAAATCAGGCAGGACACATTCACCTACAGGATGAATAATATAAATATGTATTCTATTTCAAAGTCCTCAGAATCTTTTTTTTTTTTTTTATTTTTTTTTTTTCAACGTTGATTTATTTTTGGGACAGAGAGAGACAGAGCATGAACGGGGGAGGGGCAGAGAGAGAGGGAGACACAGAATCGGAAACAGGCTCCAGGCTCTGAGCCATCAGCCCAGAGCCCGACGCGGGGCTCGAACTCATGGACCGCGAGATCGTGACCTGGCTGAAGTCGGACGCTTAACCGACTGCGCCACCCAGGCGCCCCATTTTTTTTTTTTTTAATTTTTTTTTTCAGAATCTTTATTCTTAGGTGTTATCTAATATAAACACCAGGATTTTTCAAAAGTTTGACCCAAGTTAAAATACTTAGCAAGATTCACTGAGACAGTGAATTTTAGAACCTGAATACAATGTCTGCATCATCAAAAATCATAAACCTTATAAATTTCTGAAAGTGCGCTTACCTGTAAGTGATTTAACTGAGATCTAGATGAATCCTAAATAACAGAAAGAAAAATGTCTTTAGAGAGGAAATCCACAGTGCTAGATAAGGAGCAAAAAACACACAGACATATCTTTTCAGAAAAGTAATTTTGTTAGCAACGATTTTTCATAGTGATATAAGAATGTTCTTCCTGAAGCAGAAGTCAAGGTTCCTGAGTATGGAAAATTTGTCCTGATGTAAGACTGGTGAGAGTTACAGATAGCTGGATTCTGTAAACTAGAGTTACCTTCAAGTGTGGGATTTCTAGTTGCATCTTTACTACATTTAGGTTGCTGTCATATATAAAGCAGTGCATGAATCCATAAAACTTACTTTCCCTGCTCTTGAGAGAGAACGGAACACTTCAGTAGCAAAAGCAAATTGGTTTTGAGAGCAAAGCAAAGAAAGAAATCTCTGGGCCTCCATTTCACCTCTTGCAAAAGGAATCCATTTGATTTTAGTGAGAGTACACAACAGACCCATAATTTAAAGAGCAGTTCGTTCAGTCCTGACTTAAGCAACTTCAAAGTTGCTTCAAAGAAATACAACAAATTTTAAACATTTTAAAAAATGCCCTTGAGACTTCAATAAATTATTACTATTTTTGGTTTATTTCACAAGAGATGATTATACTTTCTGGAACTATTTCAATGGGAAGGGAAATGTAATTTGGGTTTTTTATGTGACCTAAGACAAAATAGGGCAACCTCATACCCAAGTTGCATCCAGGTCCTAAGTAGGCGGACATTGGAATAATCTGTCCCAAGGAGTCATGGCAAAGTGCGTCGTCTTTACTCTGCAAGTGTATCACTCCTTGGAAAGCCCTTGTATGTACCTAAATGTGAGACAGCGAGTGTGCAGTGGCTGTGAAAACTCATATATTGAATAGTAAGCACTGCTCATCACGTTTCTTTGATTGTATACAATTTCCTGAATTCATGAATGTCACTAAATTATTTTTCGGGGTGTGTCTTCATTAATTGTTTTTAACAAAAGTGCCAACAGCCTTCAGAATGAAACTGAACATTGCGCTGGCCGATAAAAATGCTTTGAGCTGTATTTATCTGCCGGTTTGGATCATGTCTAGAGTACCCTATTTTACTTAAGGTTTTGTCTCCTATAGTTTTAGATACAACTTTTGGTGCTAGAGTCTGACTCTATAAGGTTTTCCCTTAAGCATTGGATGGACAGTTTCAGACATGATATTAGATGACTGATTTCATGATGACTGATTTATAGAGGAATACTAATTGTCCTAAGTGTATATGCAATATATCATGACACCCTACAAAGCAGAACTGGGAAATCTCTCACTTTTAGTTTACTTTAGTGACTTATTTTGAGATTCAGAGTCGCATAAGTCAGAGTACATCATACATCATTCTTTTATTTTAATGTTATTTATTTTGGGGGGAGAGAGAGAGAGCGCACATGAGTGGGTGAGGGGCAGAGCGAGAGTGGGACAGAGGATCCCAAGTGGGCTCTGTGCTGGCAGTAAAGAGCCCGATGTGTGGCTTGAACTCATGAATCACAAGATCATGAACTGAGCCAAAGTTGGACGCTTAACCAACTGAGCCACCCAGGCACCTTAATTTAACATCATTCTTATTCTGATAAGGAACTATTTTTAATTTTGGAAAATGACCTCTGTGTAATCATGATCAGAATATGTAAGGAGTTTTTTTAATGGAAAAAAGGAAAAACAATAAATGGCTTTCTACTTAATCTGTTTTTGTTTTTGTTTTTTTTTTCTAATAAGCCATTAAATGAGCTACAGCTTTCAACAGATAAAGTTTAACTCAGTTTGCTCACTGCATTTGTCTTCAGATATTGCTTGGAATCGCATGAATAGAGCAATCAGCCACTCAAAGCTCTTGCCTGCTATCTAATATAATATGAAAAACTTAGATATCACATTATATGTTGAAAATGATTTCAAGGGTAAATTCAGTTTTATTTTTCTTAGAAGCTAGTGTTTTAAAGAAGCATAATATTGGAGATGACATACAATATTGCAACATAAATTGATGTGTGAAAAGTGATCAAAAGCAAAAAAACAAATCCAGACAGAAGGAAGATGGACAGTTACTGAAAAGGTAGTAATAACATCAGCATATGATCTTCTTTCTTCTGCAACATATGTAGTCCTTACTATACAGGATTAATCATTTCTTTACTTACAAATTCATATTTATTATCTACCAATGAGAAAATACTTTTGTTATATATGAAATCAAAATTAAGATTAAATTTATTACCAAAGGTTTTTCAGTGTAATCTGTTATAAGCAGAGTGTCCCCCACCCACCAGTATTTCACAAATGCATATCTCAACAATAATGAAATGCCTTGGTTTCTAATAATACTTTTCAAGTTGGCACATGTTTTAGAAAGTGCTCTGTAGCAGGCAATTTTTGCTTTAAATGTTGTATGAAATTATAGGTGGCAGGGATCAAGTGAATTGGTGGTGGGAAAGTGATGACTTAGCTGCAAGGTTATTTACTTGAGGGTAGAAGTAGTAATTATTCAATAACTAGTTAAGTAAACAGAAAGGAAAGGACACTTAAAAGTATAGAATAAAGCAAAGGAGAGACTCTAAATTCAGTATAACCAATCAGTGTGTGTGTGTGTGTGTGTGTGTGTGTGTGTGTGTGTGTCTCATACATATTTATGTGTGTGTGTGTGTATATGGACACATGCATATATACGCACAAAAATTTGTTGCATCAGTGCATAAATTCTACACATATATTAATGCAACACATTTTTCCCCCTCTTTAGTAGCTCCCATGTTCAAGACGTTCTTTTAGGAGCTGAGGATAAAACAAGGAACAAAAAAGGCCAAATATCTGTCCTCACTACCCTCATGGAAATTGCATTCTACTAAAGGCACAACAAAAACAATATTAATGAGCAGCATATAAAGTATATTAGCAAGGAACTAACGCAATGGAGAAAATGAAGTGGAGGAAAGGGATAAGGGATGTTGGGAATGAAGTTAAACTTGACACGGTTGTATTAGTTTTCATTGCTGTTATAACAAATTGCTACAAATATGGTAGCTTCCTAGCCTCCAATAGAAATTTATTACCTTACAGTTCTGTAGGGTCATTCAGGGCCATGCAGACCCTGTGTGAAATGGGTTTCACTGGGCTAAAATCAAGGTATTGGCTGGGATGAATTCCTATCTGGGTGCTCTAGGAGAAAATTCATTTCTTGCCTTATTTGGCTTCTACAGGTGATTCATATTACTTGACTCCTGGCCCTCTTCCTCTGCCTTCAGAATTAGCTATGTTGCATTTCTCTGTGTCTTTCTCCTGTAGTCACATCTCCTTTTGACTCTCTTCTGCCTTGCTCTTGCACTCTTAAGTACTTTTGTGATTATAATGTCCCCACCAGGACAACCCAGGAGAATCTCCTTATTTTAAAGCCATCTGATTGGCAGCCTTGATTCCCCTTTGCTGTGTAATCTAGCATATTCACAAATTATTGGCATTAGGATACGGACATATTTGGAGGGCCATTTTTCTGCCTGCCACAGAGGATATCCAAGGAAAGCCTCACTTGCATTTGAGTAAGGATCTCAATGAAATGAAAAAGCAGTCCCTGGAGGAATAAAATGCTAAGCAAAGAGAAAGTAAGTGCAAGGCCTGTGGGTAAGAACATATTTAGCATGTTCCAGAAGAGTGAGGAGGGTAGTGTGACTAGAGTAGAGAGCTCAAGACGGGAAGATGAGTAGTATGAGAAGAATTCCAAGAATTAATGGCATGGTTTGGAGGTGAAATAGTTGCCTTATAGGTCATAGCCAAAACAAAAACAAAAACAAACTTTTCTACCGAGATTAAAAAAACAACAACAAACTATAGAAATTTAAGCAAAAAAGTAATATTCTGACATATGTTAAGAAGATTACTTTAGCAACTTGTAGATAGAATCAAAAGGACACCAATCGGTAGGTTATAGCAAGAATTTCTGTAAAAGATGATGGTGTCCTAGTACAAAGTGGTGGCAGAATGAGAAGTAGTTGGATTCTGGCTATATGTAAAAACCAAAACCAACAGTGTTTGCTGCAGCTTTGCAGGTGGAATGTAAGAAAAGTGGTTAAGGAATTGATGGTAATTTTGCCTTTACCAGTTAGAAAAATTCAGTTAACCTTTATTGAGATGGGCATAATAATGAGAGGAGTTTTTTTGTTTGGTTTTTGTTTGTTCATTATGATTTTTGCAGGAGGTAATTTTAACAGTCTGGGATTTTTAAAGCTTAAAATGACTGTTAGATATCCAGTTTAAGATAACTGGTAGGCAGTTGAACATATGAGTTTAGAGTATTTATAAACAGTGATCAGTGATAGATTGTGTGTGGTTTTCAAAACACTGGGATACTCCAAATAGAGTTCAGGGGAAGGAATAAGAACCAATAAAGAACACTGATACAGAGACCAAAAGGTTGTTCTTTTGGGGAGAAGAACCCAATGAGTGATAGCCTAGCACAGAAGATGGTTTCAGAAGAGCAAGAACCACCGCGTCTTGCTGCCTTACATGGTGAAAGCAGAAGGCTGAGAGAGACCTTTCAGTCTAGTGTGTCCAGGGGTTTTATTGAGAAGAACAGTTGCAGTGGGTGGTGGAATTAGGATTGAAATGAATAGAAGATGAAGGGATAAAATCAGTCACAAAACCAATGCTTTATATATATTTTGCTATAAAAGAAAAAGTGTACAGTAACTGGAAGAGAAACAAAATAAAGTGCAATATTTCCAGGATAAAATAATTTCCTATTTATTTGGGGAGTGAATCACTAGAGAATATTAAGAATATTAATAGTTAAGAAAGTTAACAAAAGTTAAGAATATTCCTGGTGTAGGTGTGAGGAGGTTGGGATCTAGTGCTCAAGAATACAACTTGGCCTTGGGTAGAAGAACTTCTAATTTACCAGAAAGAAGGCAAAATATAGGTGGACAGACGCAGAAGCTGTAAATGGTGGTGGTATCTTTTGGGGGTTTTCTTCTTCCATCTTAATGTTCTTAGTGAAATAAGAAATAACACGAGCCCCCATAGAGAATGGATTTAGTATTGCATCTTTGAAAATAAAAGAGAGTGACGGAATAAGTGAATTAAGGAAATACAGTATGACATTGTATCACCATTATGGACCTCTCTGAAGTTAGTAACTGGAGATTTAATGAATGACTAGTTATCAAGGTTCTGTGATTTTTTTTTCCCCAGCCACATTCAGCTACATGAGAGCAGACAGACAGTATTTGGGAAACTGAATTTAACTAACATTGTGGGTTAACCAATGATGTCTGACAGCGTAATAGGGACAAGGAAACTGGGGTAATTGCTAAGGAATTCTCCTATAATATTTAACCGTGTGTAAGGAGAGTATCAGGGTATTGTGAGAATGAAGGACTAAAATCATGCTATTATCAGTGGAGTAAACATCTTTGAAGGGTTTGAAAATAGTTGGTGTATAGTTACAAAGGGAGGGATGTAAAAAGATGATGGTGGTTTCAAATGGGGGAATATTTGAAATGGTGCTTATAGCAAGTTCTGTTATTGGTAATGGTTAGGTCTTGAGTGTGACCATAGAAGTGGTGAACGACGTCACTCCAGGCTAAGATCATTGGATAAGAGATGGCTTATTAATTAGGATATGCTAGACCTATGGTAATAAGTAGGGACAAAAAAAAAAGAATTACAGTTTTCAAAAGTTTGCTTCTAGTTTGTTGATAACTGTCTTTGAAGAAATGATTCGAGACTAGACTCCCTCAATTTTTTCAGTTCACCAGCCTGGTATTTTTATCATATCTGATAGGTAGAAGAGTAAAGATTGTGATAGAGGAAGCCAGCTTGCTTCTTAAAAGCCTTGGTCCTAAGGTGGCACACATTGATTTTGATCACATTTTGTTAGTAAGAACTAGTAACATAGTTCTACTCAAATAAAAATTTGGAGACTGGTACTATGAAGTGTGTCCATATCTCACTGGAAATTGATACCATGAAAAAGAGAATGAGCTTTTGTTGACATCACTTTGTGATACTGGAGATTATGGGACCAGGAGATCAGGGATGAAAAGAATTATTTACGTTATGTAGTGATCCGTAAAAATTATGACACAGATAGCTTTGGAGAAAAAGGCAGTGGTTCAGGAACCAAAGTGGATGAAGTATATGACCAGGTAAATGGTAGATGAGCATAACAAGAAGAACATAGTAGTTATGTAGTTGAGATCTGATGACCTGCTAACTCGGGTGAATGTCCTGGGGAGTTGAGCGGGAGAATCATCTAAGAATGAGTATGAGGAACAATGAGGACACACCCCCATCCTCTCAGCCTAGCGGTGTGAAGAGTGTGAGAGGGAAAATAGTCACCAACTTAGCTGCAGGGGAAGCAGTGCCATTGGGGTTGATTTGGACTTTCCTTTGAATAAGAAAGCAGAGGGAGATTTCACACACGATAAAAAATTGCCATATAAAAGTGGTTTTTCAGCTACAGATTTTGCTATTGACTGATATGGAATGCCGGAGGACCCACTGGATGAGTCTCAGGAGGCATAGGGTTTGGAAGGACGAATGGAAGACATCATGCACCACTGTATGGGGATTAGGGTCCCAGGAGAGCAAGACCAACTGGCAACTCCTGGGGTTCTCGTGGTGATTTAGCACAAACAGAAATTTATCCTAGTGACTCCAGGACCGGTAGTGGTGAAGGGACTGTGGACATCAAGGGAGAAGAGGCTTCCCCAGATTTCTGCTGACGGAGGTATAAAGTCCTCCAAAGGGGCAGGCATTTTTGGTGCCAAAATCCTTGCCGAAGGGACCTGGAGAAGGATGTATACACTTAACTTTGATGCATGGATTTCCTCTTCACTTGATGGATGCCCCTAGGTTTTCATAAGGGTGGACTCCCTCTGACTCCAAAGCCTCCCTTTTCATTCACACCCTCTCCATCTCATTTGAACTCTGTCCAATGAGGTTTTCATGCTCATTGTATCACTAAACAACCATTTTTTTAAATGTTTGCTTATTTTTGTGAGAGAAAGAAAGTGAGTGAGTGGAGCAGGGGCAGAGAGAGAGGGAGACACAGACTCCAAAGCAGGCTCTAGGCTCTGAGCTGTCAGCACAGAGCCTGACGCGGGTCTCGAACTCACAAACTGTGAGATCACCACCTCAGCCCAAGTTTGGATGCTTAGTGGAATGAGCCACCCAGGCACCCTAGGTTTTTTTTTTAATGTTTATTTGTTTTTGAGAGAGACAGAACATGAGGTTTTTTGTTTTGTTTTGTCTTTTCACGTTTGTTTATTTTTGAGAGAGAGAGAGGTATCACTCAACAACTAACACTTAATGTCTCCAGTGGCTGCCAAATTGCTAAATTCAATGGGCAGGATTCAGTCCTCATGTTAATTCAGCACTCTTTAGCATTTGAAAAACTGATTCTTCCTCCTCTCTTGAAGCATTTTCTCCTCCTGGATTCATGAACACTAGATACATGGGTTTTTTTTCCCCCTATGTCTCTGACTTTTCCTTCTAAGTTTCCTTTCCTGTATGCTATTCGCCTCCCTAACCTCTAAATGTTTGGAGGTGCTAGATGTCAGTCCTTGGACCTCTTTTTCTCTCTCATTAAATTCACTAAGTGAGCTCATGCAGGTTCATGGCGTCAAATACCAGCCGCAATCTCTAGTCCAAATCTTTACCCCCTCACCCCAGATGCCTTGATCTATTGATCTCTTGGACATCTCTGTTGGATAGTATATTCAGAATCTCACAGTATTTCTAAAATGAACATAATTTTCTCTACAATATGCTTTCCTTGTGGCAATTCCTATCTTATTTACCATGGCCAAAAGCTTCCGAGTCCTTGTCCAATTGTCTCTTTCACTCATACCTCATATTACCAAAGCATATTCCAGATTTAGCCTAGTTTATGATTTCACCTTTACCAATCCCAGCCAAGCCACAATAATTGGTGCTTGAATTTTTGCTGTAGCTTTCTAATCTGGTACCACTACTATTTTAAACACATAAATCAGATGATTTCACTCCTTTGGGAAAAGAATGTTTTTTTACAGCGGATACATAAACCTAGATGGACCTCGACTGTCTCTCTGCCCTCACCTCCTGGCACTCTTCCTGATCACTCTGCTCCTAGTTTCATAGCCTTCCTTTGTTTCGCTAACACACTTACTCAGGGCTACTGTGCTTGCTGTCCCGTCTGTGGGAAACTTTCTCACATACACATGGCTTGCACTATAGCATTCATTAGAACTCTAATGAATGAGCATGTGCAAGCAGGGTGGAGGGGCAGGGGGCAGAGAGAGAGGGAGCAGAATCTGAAGCAGGCTTCAGGCTCTGAGCTATCAGCACAG
This sequence comes from Prionailurus viverrinus, assembly GCF_022837055.1. Classification (NCBI taxonomy): domain Eukaryota; kingdom Metazoa; phylum Chordata; class Mammalia; order Carnivora; family Felidae; genus Prionailurus; species Prionailurus viverrinus. Next base: position 22,049,719 of record NC_062564.1, read on the forward strand.
AGCCTAATGTGGGGCTCAAACCTCAGGAACCATGAGATCATGACCTGAGCCAAAGTCGGATGCTTCACCAACTGAGCTACTTAGACACCCCCCGTATTAATGAGGGTTTCTTTGTCAACCTTGTGAAACAGTCCCAAATACATGGCCCTTTTTATTTATATATTTTCTTTATTATTATTTTTCTTCCTAGCAGTTGCCTCTTCATGACCTGTTTTATATGCTTGTTTGTACATTTAATTGTATAGCTCTCCCCAGTAAAATATTATCTTGATGAGTGAGGGCTTTATAATTTGTTCATTTCTGTTAGTCCATCTTCTATAACAATACCTGGTACTTAGTTGTCACTCAAACTTTATGATGAATGGATGAATCAAGCCAGTTGAATACACCAAGGATGATCAAGATAAAAAAACCAAGTTGGTAGATATCAGCTCCAAAGTAAAGACATACTTTCAAGGTTTGCACTGTCAACATTAGCTAATGTTGTCCTCTTGTTTGTTATATTGATTTACAATAAATCAATTGTCCTATCGATTAGAGTAAGATACAGTAAATAAATTGTCCTATCGATTAGAGTAAGATTTTTCAGGTATTGGCAGGCCTGGAATTTGAAGGGAATGTGGATGGAAAAGCTGATGAAATTTCCTAATTGGAGAATTCTTCTCCCACCATATTCCTGTGAAGAACATTTTTGAGGATAATTGGTTAAGTTATGTCAAATTGAGCTTTTCATGTGCTGGTTCATTGTAGTTTTGATAGTGTAAAGATGATTTATCTCAGATTGAGGAGACAGATGTTACAGAATAATATTAGTGAATGGGACATCAAGATTATTAGATAAACAGGAGAATTCTTTTAAATACTGAGTGTGCATTTGAAGTTTTTGGTCATTAAGAGTTAAAACCTCAGCCTGTTTGGGTGATTTCTCTCCAACATCTCCCAGGAGTACAGGCATGAAGGAGGGAGCTGCTTGGGTTTATCTAGGGGTGGGGTTTTAACTGGTAAACACCATGGGCAGAGAGGGAAGGACAAAAAACATTAGGCTCTGCAAGCAACTTGGTTATATAGATTCAGAGATGAATCTGAACCATAGATTCAGAGATGAAGAAAGAGGGAAATAAAAATGGATAAAGCTAATATATAGTGAGGATATGAACTTGAATCTGTCTCCAAGACTCATGCTTTTTTGACCATAAATCATAATCTCAAAGAAAATATCTGCTGGTAAATATTGTGTTTCAACCCCTCACAAAATAATTTAAAAATTATTTTTATAAATATGGAAAATTATTTAAAACGTCACTCATTAAGTTTCTGATATATCTTATGTTCATTCCTAAGCTCTGGATATGCAAGATAAGTAAGGTATGTTCTCAATCATTAATGAGTTCATAGTCTAATGGGAAACACAGATATGTAAAGGAATTATTTAAAATGTTAAATACCTTATAAAAATAGGATAGAATGCAGAGAGAGGAGATTGTCCATAACACCCTCTCTGATCAATAGTCAGCATTATAAATACATAGTTCTGTTAAATGAATGCATGTCTTTAGTAAGGGTATGCATTTAAAAAGTTTGCAAATATTTTTCATTTATTTGATTCAAGAGAGGGTAGAAATAGTTTAAAAAGCACTGACATTTAAAACCTGAAAAGCCCTGTAATCATTCTGAATTTCTGTTTAGCCTGCCCCTCTGATGTTTTATAAATGTGGAAATTTCTGACTTTTAGAAAGTATAAAAGACTTTAATAGATAGTGCAAATATTTACCAGTCTCTCTTTATAGTGCAAATATTTACCAGTCTCTCTTTTTTGTGCCTTTACTGAAATCTAAAGACAATAATATGGAGATTATTGCTTGAAATTGTTTATTTCAGACATTGTTTCCCACTAAATATTTGAGTATACTCTATATCCAGATACCATTATTATAGATATCATGTCTAGGGATTAAATGAAACAATGTATAAAATAGCCTTCCCACAGAGCTGGGAAAAGGAAAGCAGTGAATGCAAGTTAGATATACAGCTATACATTGTTGACATCTTATAACTATTTAACTTATAACTATTTTCTAGGTTTCAGGTACTTTTTCAAATTTCTTTCATCCTCTACTTACTCTACACTCTTCTAGGGTAGTTTTATACACTTGTATAAATTTAATTACTGTCTATCTGCCAACAATTACCAAATGTATACATATCAAGCTTAACAACGAAGTTCAATCTCAGAAGGAAAGTCTAGGCTTGATATCTACATAGCAGGGGATTGTTAGCAGATAGACAGTATAGAAAGTAATTGTCTTAGCTCAACCTGGCCATCTGATGAGGCCCCTTTTCCTGACCTACAAACAATTGTCTGTTTGCTGTGTCCTCACATGGCAGACGAGGAAGCGCTCCTGTTTCTTCCTTTCCCTAAAAGGGCACTAATTCCATCACGGGGCTCAATGTTTATGAACTCATCCACATCTAATTACCTCCCAAAGTCCCCACCACCTAGTACCATCACATTGAGGGTTAGGACTTTAACATACAAATTTTGAGGCGACACAAACATTTAATCCTTAATGTTGAATAAGTATATGTTGAACTTGAAATATCATTGAGATATGTAAGTAGAAATAGCGAATAACCACGTCTTGAATCAAACTATGAAAGTTCTCTGCGACCTTCTGATCTTTCACTCCTCCCCATCCAAGCAAATGACTTCACTGTCTACCTAGTCACTCATTCTGGAAACTAGAAGTTACTTTTTACTCCTCTGTCTTTGTCTTCTCACACAGGATCTTAGCCAATCCTTAATAAAGTCATCTACCAAAAATGTATCTAGAACTTATGTACTTCTCACTACTACTGCCTTAATCAAATTTATACTGCTTCTCCTCTTCCCTCTGTATAGTAATAAGATCAGTCTCAGAGCAACTGTTCTTAAAAATCTTGTGCCCTTCAAAAGATTATGGGTTATGTTTATTCTGTCTTTTCCCAGTGACCAACATTTTAAGGGTAAATGTATAAATCCCCTTCCTATGACTCTATTCCAATCCATTGTATACAAAGGCATAGAGAAAAGTGCCATAATAAACGCTTTCATCCATTATTTTTACTCTGTACGTGTTCCTTTGAATAGATCATTCCTCACATGTTTAGATTTAGAATCTGACAGCTGTTGGGTCTCATAGTTGAGAGTTTACTGTGATTTAAGTGAGTCAAATACTCCAGTTGGTTTTTCTTTGGCCTCCTACCTCAGATTGGTAAGCCGGGATTCTCTTCCACTTTCTCTCTCTCTAAGCCTTATGCTGACCTGGATAGGATTGTGACTCAAGAGATTGGGGGCTCATTGGTGCTAAGCTCAGCTCATTTTGGCTCAGCTCTAAAGGCCTGTTGATTCAGAAGCTGGTAGTGAAAGGTTGACCTTCTAGGATGCATTCTGAAAATGGCCGCATCTTCCAGTGTGACTCCTACTGGGCAGTTGCTATCACAACCCATAAAATTCTCATCCTGGGACTCAGCCTCTTGCTTCTTTCTTGGCTGGTAGAAGATACACCACCATGTGGCTTCATGTAATGTTAAAACAGCTGATGGCCTTAGTGTCAGGTGTTTTGGCCATATTTTTTAAATATGTAAAGTCCTTCATTGGAAGGTCTGTTCCTTGGAGCTGTTTCCTAATGCCTCCTGCTCTGTAAACACCTTTTCAAGTTTCTCAGGGCCGTAAAATCTTGACCTTTTCCTGCATTTTCTCTCAGAAAGTGGGCACATGTGTTTTTGAATCATGGCCTGTGAATTATATAAACCTCTGTGAAAGAAAACTGCAGCTGGGAAAAGGTGGAGCCTATTTATACTCGAGTCATAATAACAACACCACAGCCCCCTTAATGGTTAGTCTGAAGAATATATAGCAGTATCATTATGTACTCGATAAGTCAGTATCCCAGCAATAATTGAAGTTTGTAAGAAAATAACAGTAGAAATGTGGGAAGATCCAGTAGGGCCTGCACAGTGTGCTGGGGGTGGGGGAACAGAAATGTGGGAAGATTGTTTATTCAAGAAATGTGTCAGCAACTTTGATCATTGTTCAAAGAAAGTTTGATTCATCTTTGGGATTTAAATATTGCTCCTTCAAAGTATCAGTAGCTTAGCATTGCTAAATTAAGTTCTTATTATTAGTTCTTGGGTCATCAATATCTTCTGTGTGATACATATATCAGGTTAGTTAGTAGTCTTTTTTCAAATAATTGAAATAGGCATATCAGAAATCTAATTTTACATGTGTCTAAATAAGGAGGAAGAAGAAGGGGGGGAGAGGAGGAAATGGAGGAGGAGGAGAGCTAGAGCAACTCTAGAATATGCCAGAAATTTCACATGCATCATTTCTAAGTCTTATTAGTACCTTGCAAGCTAGGTGTATGTGTGGTAGTCTACTTTAAGTTTCTCATCCCTGTATTTTTTATCACTCCCACCTTAAATCCATTTGATATAAGCAAATGGCCAGATTTGTGATCATTGTTTTGAGTGAGTTTGGGAAAGGATGGATACCAAAGTCTCCTGTGAATCTTCCTAAGCCCTAGAGATGTGAGAATATTGGGACATAGGTAAAATAATTTGATCCTAAATATAAAGAGGAAAAGGTTTCACTAAAACTAGAAAGATTTTTTTCCGGCCAAGTATGTAGGAAGATGGTGAGAATGGAAAAATTTTGGACTCTCAGAGTATAGGGATCATGTCCCTAGTTTCCAGCAGAGAAGCCAGAGGGCCAGCGACATTTCCAGAGAAGGAATGGCTGTAAGACCCATTTGAGCAAGTGCAACCTCTCGCCACCTGAAAAGAGTATCTCAGTGCCCTAGTTAGAACTCTAACTGAGCAGAACGCTTCCAGCTGCTCAAGATCACGCTGGTGAGAGGAAGGACAGAACCCGTCAGGGTGGATACCTCCAGGACCTTCTGACGCCTGTCTCAGAATAACGTAGGATTTTAAATTCGGGACGCAGATTCTGAGGAATGGATAGAAATACCCTTTCTCTAAAAGACTGAGTGCCGTGAGATCGGGCCAGTCTAGCCCAGTAATTCTTCCTTGATTTTCTGTTTCTTGCAGTAACCAAGGGAAATTGTTGAAAGTATCAGAGCTGTTTAGAGAATATATTTAATTGCATTGAATTAAAGAATGAGAGTAATTTAGAGATCTAATCACTTCATTCTCATCAGTACCTTCTAGCTAGCATACATCTGTGTTACATATTTTCTGAGTCCTCTGTGAATCAAACATTTACCTAGTGGAAAGCATATTGGAGTTAGACATTGTAAAGAAGTATAATTTTTCAGGATTCCTTTCTGTCATGAATTTAGTGAATAAAGTTTGTTTTGTATTTTAAGAAATGCAATTGCAGCAGCTGACATGCATTATAATGCATCCTAAAGCATAAGTTATGGTGTGCCTATTAATTTCCATCCTAATGTATTTTTATTGTTACATTTTTGCTTACAAAGATTTTACTGTCACTTTATTTAATTGAAATCAAATGATGTTATTTACCTTTTGGTGATGCAGAAAAAACTGCATTTGTAAGCTACTATTATTCAAATTGAATATTCTTACAGAATGCTAGAAGTCTTCAGTGCAGAACATTTTACATATAAATTTAAAACTGTGACATCTACTCCACCAGTCCAATAATGGAGATGATATGGTAGCTGAGGTTGTAATTGATTATGTGCAAGGCATTGTTAAAGTCATCAAATGACAGAAGATTCCAGCAAATAATCTGCAGAGTAAAGAGAACAGTATCTCCTATCTAAAGACATTATCATCACTTTTTAGTAAAGTAACTGAGTGAATACTAACATAATACTATCCCATAATCGTCTCTATCTTTAACAGCATTATATGATTACTTTCAGACCTTTAAAAAATATATTAGTATGTGTATTTTGGAAAATAATTCAGAGAAGTGCCTATAAATTGAGCCCGATTCTAAAAGAGTTATTACTTTTTCATGACTGCCTCTGTGAGCTACTTGTATCTGTAAAACAGACTTGGAATTATTTACAGTCTAATAGCAATGTCTTATCCCATTCTTAAGTTGTGGAATATGTGGGGACTTTGTTAAACATTCTCTGCCTGCTAGCTGTATGATTATGGTTTTCTTGCATTTATGTTCAAGTGGTTTTGATGTTAGAGGGTTCCTGCAAAACCCAACGAAACTGAGGAAGTAAATAGGATGTGTGTTCTTATTTCTTAGCACTGGAAAAACATTTAAAACTTCAGTAAATTTAGCCTTTAGTTATAGAATATTTTGTTAGATTCCAAAATGACCACAAATGTCTCCCATTCCTGCAAGTACACCCTTTTGCAATGTGACATTGCTGGTTGTCCCATTTGAATGCTAGTCTGGCCAACCAACTTGCTTTCACCAGTGGGAAGTTAGCAGATATAAATGCAAGTAGAGACCCCCTTGTCACTAACCTTCTCTAGCTGCTAGAAACCCTTCTTCCACTGTGTGCTGAAAGAGAATGAGACAGTTGCTGTCACAGCAATCCTTTCCAGTAAGTAAAGTTTTGCTACTCCACTCAGCCCCATTCATCTAGCCAAGACCAAAAGAATCACCAGATGAAGCCATAGAATATAAGAAACAATCTATGTGTGTTATTTTAGGCCATTGTGTTTTGATATGGTGTGGTATGCATCAAAAACTGATGGGATTATATTTCAAGAGAGCGTGGAGTACTGAAACGATGTAGTATAAATAGTTAATTCCCCATTTGCAAGCCTGTATGCCTCACTTTATGTTTTGACTCCTAGTTACTTTAGATTCCTTAAGACTTCAACTCAGATGAATAATTTAAAATCCTGATTCCTTTATTTTTATTATTTTTGCAGTTCCCAATCCTGACTTTAGTTTAGGTTAATGCTTCGCTTGCTTTGGGTAATTGCCTTTACTGTAGGTTGAAAACAGTCCTTTTTTCTGGCATTCATCTTTTGGTGAGAACACATCTGTATTTGTGGGCGTATTAGTTAAAGCTTCTTTTCCCAGATATGGAACTATGCTCCCCCATGTTGTAAGTCCTTTACGGATCCACTGGATCCCTGAACCTGAGTCCAAATAGATACACCTCAGACTCTTTCCCATCTTCTTCATTTTGGCCCTTTGTCCTTCCCTGGAAGAATACTGCCCCCAGTGAATTCTTTGGCTCAGGTATCTGACTTACAATGTAATTTGAAGAAACACATATTTGAGGGAAGTGTTACAATTTCCCTGAGGGAGTGGTCCCTCAGACCACTGAGGGAAGTGAAACAGTGGTCTTTGTGTTACAATTTCAAGTATATTCAGTTATTCCTTTCTAAGACTGTCATTCTGCCCAAATTTGTATCATTGAATTTACTCCTTAGAATAAATTTTCTCTGGTTTTCAGCATGCACTAATTCTGCATTAGAAAGAGCCACTAATTAATTTCATCACAAAGGGAAAGCACAAGAAAAGAAAGCACAGAAAGGAATGCTTTGAGGGGAGATGTGTAGATAACTATAAATTTTTTTAAAGAAAATCAATATGTTTTTAACAATCTAGTTAAAAACATGGGCATTGGGCATGAATAGACAGTTTTCCAAAGAAGACCATATATGTGGCCAACAGACACATGAGAAGATGCTCAACATCACTCATCATCAGGGTAATGCAAATCAAAGCCACAGGAGATATCGCCTCATAGCTTTCAGAATGGCTAAAATCAAGAAGAAACAGCAAGTGTTAGCAAGATGTGGAGGAAAAGGAACCCCTGTGCACTGTTAGTGGGAATGTAAATTGGTACAGATACTGTTGAAAACAATATAGAGGTTCCCCCCAAAATTAAAAATAAATGTGTATTGTAGCTTTATTTATAATAGTCTAGGCATGGAAGTGACCTGAGTGTCCACCAGTAGACAAATGTGTAAGGAAAAAGTGACACACACACTATGGAATGTTACACAGCCATAAAAAAAGATAAGATCATGCCATTTGAGAAACATGGGTGGACCTAGAGGGTGTTAGGCTAAGTGAGTTAAGTGACACTGACAAAGACAAATACTGTATCACACATCAGTGGAATTAAAGAAAAAAAAAGAATAAATGAAGAAAAAGCAGAATCAGAACTACAAATTCGGAGAACAAACTCAGGTTGCCTGAGGAAAGGGAGTGGGAGTTTGGACAAAATGGAGAAGGGGAGTAGGAGATACAGGCCTCCAGGTATGGAATGAGTAAGTCATAGGAATAAAAAGAACATAAGGAATACAGTCAGTGATATTGTAATAGTGATATAAAGGGACAGATGGTAGCAATATTTGTGGCGCACATAGCGTAATGTATAAACTTGTCAGATCACTAAGTTGTAACCGGCAGCTAATGTAGCATTGGGTGTAGCTGTTCCAAAACAAAAAGAGCTCCTTGGAGCTAAGAGGGCCTTAAAGCACGGATGCTGGTTCCTGTTCTTCACATTAGTGGTGGAGGCTGTGAGGAAAAGGCTTTGGGGATTTCTTAGATAGGAGACAAAAAGAGTGAACCGAAAATGAGAAGAGACAAGATGAAAGACAGAATTGGCTTCTTCTGTGGTTCTGTCTACATCTAACCTATGTCTTAATGACTAAAAGATCTATGTTCTTGGGAAATAAGAAGGCAGTACCTGACTTGAAGTGTGCAAATTCTTACCTTGTCATAAGAAACCATAAAATTCTTAATCAAAAATTCAGTCTTGGAATGATTTACTGAAGGAGATTATAAAGTCTTTATGTATGCATTTATATGTGCTACGTTTATACATGCATTTGTTATATATGTATGTATCTAATAATCTTTAATGAACAAATATTGTTTGTTCGATTGTCCATCTGTTTCAAAACAAGCTAGTGTTACAGGTTACTGCCTGTCATCTTTCTAATTGATAACATTATATGGATTCAGGTAGAATAAGGGAATTCATTATTATCTAGCATGGGGTATTCCCTATGAAAGATTCGCCTCACCCCATCTCATGGAAGTTTAGCAGAAGGCTAATTGGATATATTCAGACATGTGTTAAAGCCGTACCATAGTGGTTCAAAATAAAGAGCACCATATAGGCAGATTTGAATACTGCTTCCCCTGTTCCAAATGTTTACCTTTACTTGTGTGATATCTCCAGGTTTGTACCTGTTAATTTTAATGCTTCAGTTTTTATTCAGGAATTTTTGACTGCATCATTTTCTTTGTCTTTTGGAATATAGAAATGGAGATGTTTCTATTAAAAAACTTACAGAATTATTTTCACTCAATCTTTGAATATCAAATAACAATTAAAAATTTTAATTTGCTTCTTAATATTTTCTGTATCTTCCAAAATAGGTATTTATTGTTTTAATAATTAGGAAAATTAAATATGACATTTCAAGAGTTTAAGAACCATAGTAAATCAAAGTGGGAACTTTGATTAAACTTTTATTTTTTTTTTAATTTTTTTTTCAACGTTTATTTATTTTTGGGACAGAGAGAGACAGAGCATGAACGGAGGAGGGGCAGAGAGAGAGGGAGACACAGAATCGGAAACAGGCTCCAGGCTCTGAGCCATCACCCCAGAGCCTGACGCGGGGCTTGAACTCACGGACCGCGAGATCGTGACCTGGCTGAAGTCGGACGCTTAACCGACTGTGCCACCCAGGCGCCCCTGATTAAACTTTTAAAATGTATGCTTATAGGGGTGCCTTGGTGGCTCAGTCATTAAGCAACCGACTCTTAATTTGGGCTCAGGTCATGATCTCAGTGTTTGTGAGTTCGAGTCCCAAGTCAGGCAGGATTTGTGCTGACAGCATGCACCCTGCTTGGGATTCTCTCTCTCTCTCTCTCTCTCTCTCTCTCTCTCTCTCCCTCCCTCCCTCCCTCCCTCCCTCCCTCCCTCCCTCCCTCCCTGTCTTTCTGCCCCTCCCCTGCTCTTGTATGCTCTGTCTCTCTCAAAATAAATAAATAAACTTAAAAAATAAAATGTGTGCTTATTTAATAACTAATGTTCTCAGCATTTTTTGTGAAAAAAATCCTTTATTTAAATATATCTTAAATATAATAGTATAGTAAAAAAAAGTGGTATTTATTGCTCTGTGCTAAGACTACAGGTGATACTGCTTTTCATTCATTATAATTTTCTGATATAAACTGGAAAAATATGTATGTCAGAAGATTATAAACTAATAAACTTTAAAAGTTTTGTGAAAATACTGCTTTCCATCACATTATTGTCTAATTTAAAGCAACAGTATAGTAACTTCTAAGTTTCACTGACCCAACTTTAAAAAACTTTATTGTGTTTTGTAAGGAAAAGGTAGTGATGAACAACAAAAATGTAGAAGCTTTACATATATAAGATTTAAAATCTTCAAGTATTTATGAAATCTATTCATAGTTTATTACTGTTGACTATTTCCTTGTTTAATTTTTAATTACTTTGAAAATATTACAGTGGTACCACTTTTCATTTGCCAATCAGGCTAAGTGTTATGGTATGCTTTTACATATATTTATAGAATTATATAAAATATTTGTTATAGGAAGGGAAAGTATGAAACTCAGTTGATGTATTGACTATATGGTAAATATATTTTTTATCATTATAAGATGTTGGAAATTTTGCCTACTATGTTTATGACTCAGGGACACTAATTGCAAGAAAGTAAAATATGTATCATGAGACAATATTAATTCTTGTTCTCAGTTTATCATCTGCATGAAGAACTTAGGCATAACTACTCCAGTTCATTACCAGTGTATAGACTGCATGGAAATCAGAATGCTTTTGAATGGGATAGTATCTGAAGTAGAAGTGAATCATGAGCACTTCTTTAATCACTCTTTGTTCATATTTTTATACAAAGGTTAATTTCTTTAATAAGGTCTTCTGCTTTAATAGATAGTAATTTCAATGGAAATAATTTTGGATCATTTGTTCTATAAACTATAAAACTATAATTATAATTATAAGCACTATAAATATAATTGAAAGCATTACAGTGTGGTATAGTCGAGCCTGTTGTATTAACTGAAAATGATCTTTGACAGTGGGACTTGAGAGAAGATCCACTGCTGTTCCCTTCAAAGCCCTCCAGTAGCTCATCTGTTTCAAAGGAGTCTATTTCTCATATCTTCAGGAAGAGTCAACCTGTCTGCAGTTAATGGTGAGTGAAATTGAAACAAAGTTAAAATTCCAATGAGATTTTAGAATTAGGAACCTTGTTTCTTTCTTTCTTTCTTTTTTTCTTTTTTCTTCTTTCTTTCTTTCTTTCTTTCTTTCTTTCTTTCTTTCTTTCTTTCAACTAACGTCAACATGCATTGCTTTTGCTAGAATACTCTTCACTAAGATCCTGAGAGCATGGTGATCAGAATATTTTGGTACTATGTTTCATTTTGCTTTGGTATATTCTAATATATTTTGCATACCTTTATCACCAAAAACAATCTGCATAAGCACAGAAACAATTATGACAGTTCTATACCATCTGCATTAAGTAGTTTGTAACATAAATTTGGTTCAGTCTGGATTTTCTTTTATTGAATACATTAAATACTGATAAAACATTTAATTTTAACACAGGCATATTTGAGAACTCTCTTGGTTGTGTAGTTCCAGTTAAACAGGACAATATATTCAACTATTCATATGTATAATGGATGAGACTCACCCATGACCTATTATGGGTAAATGATCATGGCAGACTTTGAGAAAGCAGATTAAGGGCAGTTCGCTATATAGTTCAAGAAGCAGGCAGACAACCACTAGTAAAAAATATCATGGTAAGTGTTTGCAGATGTAGCAAGTGATGGGAAACACAAAAAAGGACAAGTAATCATGTTTGGGAAGTCAGAATTTCACATTCTGTGTGTGTGTGTGTGTGGAGAAGTAATATTTGAGATGTGTGATAAGGCATTCTCCAAGTTACACTGGTGAAGGAGGAGTATAAATTATAGCAATAGAATGTAGTGATCAAGAACTTGTAGTGTAGGAATGGGACACGTTTAATTGAACTCCAGTTTTCTCTTTGAGTGAACCTTTGTGATCTTGACATTACTTAATTTCCCTGAAAATAAATAGAAATAAAAACAATACCCATCTCATACACATTTTACGAAGATCAAGAGACCTACTTACAAAATACTTAGCAGTATGACTGGTTGTGATAAATAATAAGTGATAACTAATTACTGGGTTTTATGTAGGGTTGAAAGTCAATAAGTATCATTTATATATTGATGCAAATAGAAAAATAGACAAATGTATTTTTTAAGTTGAACACAACTTCCAGAAGAATTAAAAATTGAATGAAGTGCTCCATTAAATAAATTCCATAATACCAGAATAATATAATTCATATGGCTAAAGTAATACATTTAATTACACATGAAAATGTTAAATCATCATAAAATTATGTAAGAGTGAAACACAAGCATAGCGATCATGGCAGTCAGTGTGAATTCTACTTTCCTACTAAAGACATATATTCACATGGGGCCAAAAATTAAGATCCAATTAATGCTTTATAAAAGAAATCTATGTAAAAAAACCTCACTAGATTTCTAATTATAAAATGTACATTATTTGAACAGAAATAAAGAAGAACAGTAATATTAGGTGAAATAAAATTGAAGGACAAAACATAGAACATTTTTTTCTTGTATGTATATTTAACCAGTCATTATTGAGCACACCACATATGAGTGGGCTTCTATGTGGACAGAGTTTGCCTAGGCATTCCAGGGGTAAGCATCCTTAGAGAAAGAGCCAGGTAAATACAAAGCCACTGTTGATGACCTAGTCTTGGAATGTAGGGTCATTTATCCAGTAGTGCATTTGTAGAGATTGTCACATTGTTTCTCTCCTATGTTGAGAAGGTGTGACAAAGTCCTGGAAGAGCACCTGTGTGGGGGATAAGCTTAGGAATCCCCCGGGCTTACACCAGTGGGTTAACAAGGCATAAAGAAATACAAAGCCATAAAATGCTCACAGCCGAGGTTGGGTAAACCAAATTGGCACCCCAAGAATGGGGAGTGCAAAGACACCTCGAGAATAGGGAGGCACAAAGGTGTCAGGAATAGGGAGGTGCAAAGGCACCCCCAAATAGGGAGGGGGTGAAGAGCCCCCCAAAATAGGGAGAAGCAAAGGCCTGAAATAGAAATGGTGCCAAGGTGCCCAATACATAGGAATAACAAAATTAGATATTCAGGGTGAAAGCACCCCCAAATTTAGTACTATAGCAGAAAGCTGCTTTCATAAGAGAATAGGGCCAGGTTAGGTAAATTGGTGAATTGGACTATGGACCACTGTACTACAGGCAAAGCAGCCTGGAGTGGAGATAGTTAACAAAAGAAAAGGTGCCTTATTAACCGTGAGGTTATGCCCCCTATCTGTCTCATCCTCTAGGCTAGCAAAGATAAATAGGCATGGTGCCTCCTGTCTGCTGTTAACAACCATCTACCCATCTGCCCGGTGCCCAGATTTTGTTTTATATTGACCCAAACCCCAAACACTGTATATCTTCAAAATACCCTTTTCCCCCTTACATCCCCAACCTAATGTTCCTAGTTTCTTTTTTCTCTTTGTATACGCCCAACATGTTTGCAGTCCTTCTGATCTGAATAAATAAGGGGCAAGGACCCTTATTCAGGACTCTTGTCTCCCCACCCCGCCCTGACATTAGCCATCTTTTATCTTAATCCTGCGTCCACTCTTTTGCCAGACAAAAGAGAACTTTACACTTAGAGTCTATGACACACGTGGAACCAGAAGTATTTCTCTGGCATGTTGAGGGTCCACAGACTATTATAGTCCTACCATCTGATAACAAATAATCACATTCTTCAGGCAAGCAAAATACACTTATTCCATCCCCCAAGAACTCCCCACTGTATCATTTCATTGTGGTACCAGGCTGTATTGGAATTGGTTGATATCAAATAATTGATGCTTGAGAATAGGTAAAGTTTATAGATGCTAAGCCTGCATACCAAGAAATCATGAGAATCCATTCAAAACTTATTTTAATAAGAAAATGTAGTAAAGTAGCAAGTTACAACATGCAAAAAAATTATTAATACTTTTATTTACAAGAAATAGCAAGTATGAAAATAAGGACGCCTGGGTGACTTAGTCAGTTAAACGTCCGACTTTGGCTCAGGTCATGATCTTGCAGTTCATGGTTTGAGCCCCGTGTCAGGCTCTGTGCTTAATGGTTAGACCCTGGAGCCTGCTTTGGATTCTGTCTCCCTCTCTCTCTGCCCCTCCCCTGCTCACACTCTGTCTCTTTGTGTCTCAAAAATAAATAAACATTAAAAAAAAAGAAAATAAGATAAACAAACCTTTATAACAGTGTATAAAATTGGTGTTAAAGGTATGTTAATATTCCCTAAATGGAATGCAAACTGGTACAGCCACTCTGGAAAACAGTATGGAGGTTCCTCAAAAAATTAAAAATAGAACTACCATACAATCCTACTACTACTACTAGGTATTTCTCCAAGGGATACAGGTGTGCTGTTTCAAAGGGGCACATGACCCCAATGTTTATAGCAGCCCTATCATCAATAGCCAAAGTATGGAAAGAGCACAAATGTCCATCGATGGATGAATGGATAAAGAAGATGTGGTATATATATACAATGGAGTATAACTTGACAATAAAAAGGAATGAAATCTTGCCATTTGCAACTACGTGGATGGAACTAGAGGGTATTATGCTAAGAGAACTTAGAGAAAGACAAATATCTTATGACTTCACTCATATGAGGACTTTAAGACACAAGACAGATGAACACAAGGGAAGGGAAGCAAAAATAATATAAAAACAGGGAGCGGGACAAAAGATAAGAGCCTCTTAAATATGGAGAACAAACAGAGGGTTACTGGAGGGGTTGTGGGCGGGGGGATGGACTAAATGGGTAAAGGGCATTAAGGAATCTACTCCTGAAATCATTGTTGCACTATATGCTAACTAATTTGGATGTAAATTAAAAAAATAAAATTAAAATTAAAAAAATTTATCTAAATAGATTGTACTATTAATGTTAGAAGTGGGTCCTATATAATTATTTGCAAAATACAATGAGACAGAAAAGATTAATATCTTTAATACATGATAAACTCCTAAAAAGAAATAAGATGAACACACCAAAAGAAAAAAACAACAAAAGACATGAATAGGCACTGAGAAAATAAATAAATAAATGTTGGACCTACACTGCTGACCAGCCTCCTCTGTTCAATCCTGCTGCCTCCCTTCCTTTCACAGCTATTTATTCCTAGTAAAAATCTTGTACCACCAACTTAATTTTAACATCTGCTTCCGGAGAACCCAGACTGACAGTAGGGATAAATACACGGTCTTTATCCAAACAATTTTACAACTGGTAGGTTATTCTAAAGAAATGATATGAAATGCACTTATGAACATAAATTATATATACAAGAGTGTAATCAGCTTATATTAAAAGTGAAAACTTATAATTGTTCAAATAACTTACCATTTGGCATTAATTAATTTAAATTAATGAATTAATAATGGTTGGCTATGCATATTTATTTATTTTACAGATTACCCTAGGGGCACCTGGGTGGCTCAGTCAATTGAATGTCTGGCTCTTGATCAGGGCTCAGGTCATGATCTCATAGTTCCAGCCTCACGTCAGGCTCTGTGCTGACAGTGCAGAGCCTGCTTGGGATCCTCTCTCTCCCTCTCTCTCTTCCCCTCCCTCACTCATCTCTCTCTCTCTCTCTCTAAAAATAAATAAATAAAACTTAAACAAAAATTTAAAAGCAGGTTAGTTTATAGCTTTAAGTGAAAAATTTAGATGATATTTTCAAATGAGTCCAATTATTTTACCATTTATGAATTTATTTAAATTATTTAATATTTATATTTTATGGAATATTTATATATTTGATACTATTTGTGGGCTTTTGATATATATAATTATTTACATTATGTTACTATAGTTCTAAAAGAATTTGTAGAAAGTAAGAGAAAAAGATTTGAGGGATATATCATGAAATATTTTGGTGTTTATTATCTGGTGGGGATATGGACGACTATTATTTTCTGTCTAATTTTCTATACTTCTGAATTTTTCTACAATTGCTATGAATTATTTTTGTTTATAAAAAAACATATACAAACGTGTTTAACCACTCTTTCATTTTCATGTTGATCCACTTATTCTTGCCACATTTGTTCACCCGAATTTGCTTCACTGGTCACAAACAGGAGTATGTGTGTATATAAAAATGAATGCCAGGGGGTGGGGGACAGGGTGGACTAAGATGCAGCGTAGGAATATCTTAAACTCACTTGTCTTCCACAGACACACCAAACCTACAACTGTGTATGAGATAATTCCCTCTGAAAAAGACTTAGAAATTGGCTGACCAGCTTCTTTACAATAATTTAAAAGGCCACACTGAAATGGGTAGGAGAGGCAGAGACATAGTCTCAACCAAAACCCTACCTGAGGCTTGGTGACACACATTGAAAGGTACCTTACAAATCTGAAGGTTCTCCCTGAGGACCAGGGTTTTTTTTTTTTTGGTCTCACATCCAGCACCCCAACTCTTGGGATCTGCACTAGAGATGAGTCCTCTAATGTCCAGCTTTGAAAACCAATGGGGCTAAAATTTAGGAGACCCAAAAGGCTGGAGGGAGTGGAGATACTGCCTTCAGAGATTGCACATACTCACTTGAAGTGGGGCTCAGGTCAAAAGCAGCAATTTGAAAGACATCTAGATTATATGTAAAGAAGATTCATATGTTAATCTTGTAGTATCTGCCACAAGGCAGAGACCTGTTGGGACTCTCTCAAGGGACAGAGGTACTAGAGGGTGCCAGTTTTGTGCCTTCTCTCTACTTTGCTAGTGCCAGCAGGTGCATGTAGAGCCTGTACTCTCCTGCTTACCCACTGTAAAGCTGGCATGCATGCCCTGGACCTCTGCTCTCCCCGTGTCTCACTAAAACCAGTGAGCATGTGCAGTCCACATAAGGGGTGGTCCTTAATCACCTGGCTCTGTTTGATAGGGAAGCTTCTGCTCCTGGGGCCTATGGGACAGTAACAACTGAAGAGACCGTTCTTGGCAGACTACCACAAGGGCACTGCACAGACAAGACTGAACACATCCCCAGTCTTTATTTAAAGGAGGCCTGTTTTCTTATTCAGGAACTTGGCCTGAGGCTGGCAGGGTTCTGGTTTGTCACATACCTAGAGGCTAGAGGGATGTTCTCAGGGAATGTGGGCTTGGGATTGCATATTTGTACTGTCGTTCAGCCTTTATGGTACCTCCCAGCAAGAAACTATACACTTGTCTAGATCTCTGGTATTTCCAACTAACTCAGGGAATACCTCCAGATCACCTGGTCTAGAGGCCAGCAGTATTTACGATTGGGGTCCCACAAGACTGTATATATGCTCATACCTTAAAGCTGCTGCCTGAGGTTTTAGCTTCCAGTCAGCCAAAAACTAGGTGCTGACTGAGACTCCCTCCATTTGGAACATAGACAGAGCTTGGAACAACCTCAACGTTTGGAATTTGCCAAGAATAAACCATGATACACAATCACAAATGTTCAACAAAAAAACAAGAATTAGGGCAAGATTGAGCAATAATTTGTTGCTTATTGTTAAGCAATGCTAAAGCTATATTTTTAAATATCAGAGAATCAAGTAATTTTTTCTCGTAAGATTTTGTGTTTCAATCATACTTTCTTAATTAAAAAACAGTACGTTGAAATCATGTAATATTTGACAATTTTTTTAAATATGTACTCTATTTTTGCCTTCAGTTAGAAATTTAAACTTTTTTTCTTCCGAAAACATAGAAATATTTTACATAATAATCTTTGTTTTCAGGTAACTGTGAAAAGAAATGTAATCATGTCATAGTCCATGAATGATTTTGTGGTTATGTTTCATTTATCATGTTCACTGAAGCATTATATGAATATGCATAATCTTGCTTTCCTTACCGAGATTTTACATTGTTATTTCACAAGTAGGTGAAAAGTGCTGTATTTTAGATGGTTCGCTGTATTCTCAGTCATTGTTTTTGTTTTTTTTTTTTAATTTTGTTTTTCTGAAATTCAAGGGCATTATAGATTGATTTATTTTTTTATACATATGCTCTGCCTTTTATAGTTAATTTAGAATATGCCATTTCTAATGTCTTTAGTGAATAATATAATCATACTCTCAATTCTTTTGCTTTGACTTATCTAGAAAATCCTTTGTATATTACTATATCAATAAAATTGTTTGATTTTTTGTTATTAATAGGAAAGATAAATCACATATTGTAATCCTTTTTGCTATGCACAATAACTCGTTTACTTGCATTTACTATAATTCTATACAGCAGTGTTTCTTTTTTCCTTTTTGAACATTAGCAAACTGAAGGCCACACAGATGGTAAATAACGTATCAGGATCCAAACTCAGGTAGTGACTTTAGGGACCTCAAGATGTTAACCTCTAACTTCTACCAAACAATAAGATGATAATAACCATATATCGATTTTATCTGTAAATGCCTTTATTCGTTCAAGACATCAAAAAATACTGTGTGCATACCAGTTTTCAACCATTTTTCCCAGGGATTCAGGTGCATAGTAAGTGTTAGAAAGCTCCTTCTCTTAGTTCGCTCTTCTAGTAGGAAAAGGCATAATCAACACATGACCAAATATATAACATGGTTTGAGGAAGTGTGAAGGGCATCAAAGAAGATTAAATAGTGTCCTGGGATAGAGGTTGACTGGGAAGTGTTATGTTTGATAGGGTAATCAGGGAAGACTTTTCTGTAAAAGAAACATTTATTCACAGATTTGAAAGTTTAGACGGAGCCATCCATATAAAGACCCTGGGAATGAGCATTTCAGGCAGGGTAGACAAATAAGTTTAAAGTCCTTCATGTGAAAACAGGGTTGGATTTTAGAAATACTAACAATTATTATGGCAGACTTGCTACTATTTTAGGTAAGAGATTTAGCATTGCTAGAAATTTAAGCATCCCCTGATATAATACTGTAAAATCATAAAAACAAACAATATATAATAAATATCAAAAACCAGATAACTATAACTTGAAGTAAAGATAATTCCTTTGACATTATTATCAATGTATAAATTCCTCAAATACTGACAGTGAGTTAGATTTGAAAATCTTTTCAAAGGAGACAGAAGGAAAGTCTCTATTGAGAACTCATCTAAAATTCTACCTGATTTTATAGACTGGATTCTGAGAAGCACGAAGACCTAGAAGTTTTTTGGGGAGGGGCTTTTTCGGGAGAGAGAGATTTTATGGATTTTATTAGTACCCATTGGGTTAACATTCATTTTCTGTTCTACTTGAGAGTTGAGAAATGGATTAATTGATTGATTTTTATTTTTTCAATGTTTTTATTTAAGAGAGCGCGCGCGCAAGTGGGGGAGGGGCAGAGAGAGAGGGAGACACAGAATCTTAAGCAGGTTCCAGGATCTGAGCTGTCAGCACAGACCCTGACGCAGGGCTCAAACTGCGAGATCATGACCTGAGCGGAAGTTGGACACTCTACCTACTGAAGCACCCAAGCGCCCCGAGAGATGACAAATTTAAATAATTGGAAAGGAAAATATTTCAGTAAGTTTTGTAAGCCCTATATTATAGTTAAGAAAGGCAGTTTGCATGTATAGCTTTGGTTATTAGGGTGGTTCCTTTAAGATGCTCCCCAACAAACAGGATGACGTAACTTTAACCTCACACCTGAGTGCATACATACATGGGATACTCGTATCTGACTCCATTAACCGCTTTTGTCCTTGCCCTACTGTTTTCAAATGGTAATATGACTTTATTTTATCCATTCCATCATTTCCTAAAACTCTGTTAATATTTTCCCCTTTCCTTCATCCTTGATTTCCCTCTTTTCTATTACTAGCAGATAAAATAGCCCTAGATTTGTAAATTTGTTTTTTTATCTTCACTTCTTACTAATACAAATAAAAAAATACTGCAAGAAAAATCTAAGGAAATCAAACAAAAAGAAACATTGCATAGCATTTTTTTATTTTAATTTTTTAATGTTTATTTTATTTTTTTTTAATTTTTTTTAACGTTTATTTATTTTTGAGACAGAGAGAGACAGAGCATGAACGGGGGAGGGGCAGAGAGAGAGGGAGACACAGAATCGGAAACAGGCTCCAGGCTCTGAGCCATCAGCCCAGAGCCCGACGCGGGGCTCGAACTCCCGGACCGCGAGATCGTGACCTGGCTGAAGTCGGACGCTTAACCGACTGCGCCACCCAGGCGCCCCTAATGTTTATTTTTGAGAGAGATTATGAGTGGGCAGGGCACAGAGAAAGAGAATCAAAAGCAGACTCTAGGCTCTGAGCTGTCAGCACAGAGCCCAGTGTGGAGCTAGAACTCAGGAACCGCAATGTCATGGCTTGAGCTGTAATCCAATGCCTGACTGACTGAGCTACCCTGGCATCTTCAAAAATTTTTTTAATGTTTGTTTATTTTATCACATGGCATTTTTAATGTAATTTGGAAAATATCTGTTATTTCCAACAAAGATATTCATTTATCAAATTCCTGATTCTGTTTATATTTGAGGTTTTAAGTTCTCAAACTTACATGATTAATTTATACAAATAATTATATCCCTTAATATAAATTGTGTGAAATTTCAATTTCTTAATTTGTTTAGTTTAACCTTTAAACTCTGTTCTTGTGAAGCCAATTAGCTTTGTCATCTTTTCATTCTGTTGTACATAGATTTTTTATGTTTTTCAGCTTCCTCAACTATTTTCAAGTGTTTTTCAAGGAGTAGCTAAGGCCCTTGCATATAGTGTAAGCATGAGACTAAAAGAATGTAAATGTTCATTATCTATGTTTTATGAAAGAAAGAATTGACTTTTCTAATGAGATCTTAAAATATAGTATGAATCTTTTATCGAATTACTTTTAAAATGTCGAGATTTTAAAGTTAAAAATTATAAATAGAGAGGACCAATATATAATTACAGTTCTATTGTATACCCTGAAACATTTTCATGGATAAGATATATGCCATTAAATGGCCAATTAATTATTTTCTCTTAGAGAAGAAATTCCTAATTAGAAGGCTACCAAGACATGAAAAAGAAAAAAAATATATATGTACTGTTTTTACTCAGAAAGTGTTTGGTGGAAGTCTGGATAGACTACATCTTAGATAAGGAAAGGGTAACAAAGCAATGAAATACCTAGTTTAAAAAAAGTGTAATTTTCTGAAATAGTTTAATATTAGAGTTTGCAATACAACTTTTAATTTGAGACATACTAATCATTATTTTTTATATTCATGACATACTAGTTATGTGCCGGGAAGTATATTTGCTGGATGTCGAATTAGATATTTTTCTTTATATTTACTATGTGGCAAGGTTGGTTATAATGATCTATTGTTCTGTTATTAACATTTTGGCCTGCTACTCTCTACCCCTGTAAATATAAATTCTGTTAAGTCACAGGAGAGTATAATACAAACAGAAAAAGAAAGCTATTCAAAAATCCAGAATTGTCAACTGGTACTCAGTTTATTTGTATTGTACAAGTCCATCTTCCTTGCTTTATTTCTAGCCTCTATTCTTTGTAATTATGATTTTTAAATTTGAAAATATTTGGAGCCAAATTGTGATTATTTTAGATGAGATGAATTACACAGGAACAGTCTAGAAAAAATACCTGGTCTGTGTTCATTCTATGAGGAAAAGACTTAAAGAACATTTATATAAGCAGTATGAGCAAAGTATGAGAGCTTCTAAATATCCTAGAATGTTTTACACACACACACACACACACACACACACACACACACACACACACACAGTGTATTATGTATATGTCATACATATTACATACCATATATTATGTGTATATTATGGCTGTGTTCATATTTATATTTATATATACACATTCCAGATGAAGGATGCTAAAAAGTCACAGTTCTTTGAAGGATGTTGGTAAGTTAATATGTATTCCGATCAATGGAAATGCAAGCTAGTGCAGCCACTCTGGAAAACAGTATGGAGGTTCCTCAAAAAAGTAAAAATAGAACTACCCTACGACCCAGAAATTGCACTACTAGGCATTTATCCAAGGGATGCAGGTGTGCTGTTTCGAAGGGACACATGCACCCCTATGTTTATAGCAGTACTATCAACAATAGCCAAAGTATGGAAAAAGCCCAAATGTCCATTGATGGATGAATGGATAAAGAAGATGTGTGTGTATGTATGTGTGTGTATGTGTATATATATATTTATCTTATATATATACACATACACACACATACGTACATACACACACACACACACACACAAACACAATGGAGTATTACTCAGCAATCAAAAAGAATGAAATCTTGCCATTTGCAACTATGTGGATGGAACTAGAGGGTATTATGCTAAATAAAATTAGTCAGAGAAAGACAAAAATCATATGGCTTCACTCATACGAGGAGTTTAAGAGACAAAACAGATGAACATGAGGGAAGGGAAACAAAAAGAATATAAAAACAGGGAGGGGGACCAAACAGAAGAGACTCATAAATATGGAGAACAAACTGAGTTACAGGAGGGGTTGTGGGAGGGGAGATGGGCTAAATGGTTAAGGGGCACTAAGAAATCTACTCCTGAAATCATTATTGCACTATATGCTAACTAATTTGGATGTAAATTTAAAAACCTAAAAAATAAAATTAAAAAAAAAAGAATGTATATACCCATGCTTTCCAAAAAATGTATGTATGTATGTATGTATGTATGTGTGCATATATATATATATATATATATATATATATATGCATATTCATATCAGGAGCACTAGAAAAGAAAGGAAGCTCTGTGGGCTTTTAATGTGTTTCAGGCATTATTCTAGATGCTTTTTTATACATCAGCTTACCTAAGCTTTATTAAAATGCTGCAGTGGTGATATTTCAGCACACTTTGCTTCAGAAAACCTAAAATGACTTAATTAATTTGATTTAAATCACATAACCCCATTTGAGTAATTTCTACCAAATACTTCAACAATGAATTCAGATATATTCTGGTAACTTTCATGATTGCTATTGCATATATTTAGCCACTACAATGAGTCCGCAAATCATCAGACCAAACTGGTTGCCCTACCTCTCAGTTTGCTAAACCTACTTGACACATATGAAGTATGGCCTGTTTTCCTGACCCTCATGTTTTCAGGTCTCTCATTATAATTAGAATTACAAACCTGTAAATGGTGGAGTCATCTCTAAGTTTTGATCCAAATCTAAATATTTGGGCTTCTGGAGAACTGAGAAAAACGTAAACTGAGTCTAGAACTGGTAACCTGGGGAGAAATAGCCATTGGAGTATCTTCATTGGCTGAAGAAAGGAAAAGTAGGTGTGAAAGACCTGGGATTCTTGTTCTCACCTGGGGTCTAATTTTCAATTGCTTTCCTGACCCAGAATTTGTTCCTCTCCCTGTAACCAAATATGGCTGTGTGAATTCTACTTTCTGAGAAGATTTCTCATTTTATTTCCCCACACTTATCTGTTCATTTTTTTTTTGCTTTTGGTAATTTTATTTTAAAGTTCTGAAGGCTTCACTTGTTCTCTAGTTGCCATTGTTATGGATTATAACTTTCTATAGCTTGTTCTTTCTTCATAGCTGGATAAACTTAAGGAAGGATTTTTTTTCTCCAAATAGTTTAGTTTAAGTTCAATAATTGCTTAATTTTCCTTTTTTTCTACACTGATTCTATTTCCTCTAGCTTGTCTTCACTGTTAATTTCATGCCTTTGTTTTGTAATAAAGCCATTATTAAAATATTGGGTGATTTTTTAATATCTCTTAATATGTAAAATAGAGAAACTACAAATATTTGTGATCTTCAACAGAATTTAAGAAATAGTTATTTTCCTTGTAGTGATGGGTAGCCAGTGATTTTCAGTGCAAAGTTTTCTTTAGACTTTTTAAAATTTATGTTAGTGATTATGGGTTTGATATATTTTGGTCCAGGTTAAAATTTGTTATATCGGTAACATCTCAAGTTTAACTAAGAATGTTTCTCTTTATTTAGGATCCTTTATTATTTCAGGATCTTAACATGGCTTTATTATTTCACTTTTTCAAATTTTACACATCTGAGCAACTGCTTCCACGTCTTAATCTTGGACAAGTCATTACATTTTCATCTTCTCTTGGATACATTGGAATAGTGTGAAAGTTTTTAAATATGTGTTTTCCCATTTGGGGCACAAGAGCCTTAATTCTAATACCTAGGAATGGTCCATTTGGATTCTAGAGGAGTTCTTTAAATTCTAAAATTAATAAACAAACTAGGAAACATTTTGAGTGACTTAAACTGATAATGAATCTATGTCTTGGTTACTGTTGAATATTGGATAAAAATATAAAACTTGTAGCCAGTATGCACACACAT
This sequence comes from Prionailurus viverrinus, assembly GCF_022837055.1. Classification (NCBI taxonomy): domain Eukaryota; kingdom Metazoa; phylum Chordata; class Mammalia; order Carnivora; family Felidae; genus Prionailurus; species Prionailurus viverrinus. Next base: position 22,074,179 of record NC_062564.1, read on the forward strand.
ATACAGGTGTGTGTATATAATATACTTTTATAAGATATTGGTATTAACATAAAATTTTGCATTTATGACATTTATGACAATCAATGAGTTTAAGTTTAAGTAGGTTTGTAATGAACTTCAATTTCCTTTTTACCAAGTAACTGGAAAAAAACCATTAAGATAATGGTTTTAATTTGGAGATTTTTATTCAGTTGCTTTTATATGGTAGATAATATTCTGGGATACGAAAATTCATTCGTGAAAATGATAAACCATAGTTTTATACTCTTGGGCTTGTATTTTATGGAGGAAAACAAACACTAAACATATAAATAAGTAATTGCATAATAACACTTCAGAATGTTCAGAAAACCTGTCTTAATTCTGGTCTACACTTATCTTTCCATGTTTGTCAGATTTTCCTGATCATGGGCTGTAATTCTTGGTTCTCATTTTCTATGCCAGATTGATTGCTTTTCCTATTGTTTGCTGAGTTTGTCATTTTTGTCCACAATTCATTTGTGGTATTAACTCTTGATCATGTTAAGGATGTTTTATATCCCTAGTATAGTCAGTAAAACAATGAGTGTGTCTGTGCTTAATATCTTTGGGGTCACTTTCTCATGCATCTTATCTGTCATGTTTGCTTTAATATTAAAGATTTATATCTACTTTTTAATATTTTGTTTCTAAGAATCAATATTTTGCACTCTTTGTACATGGAGAGGCTCAAAACTACTTTAAAATTATTTTTAATATTTATTTATTATTGAGAGACAGAGACAGACAGAGAGAGACAGAGAATGAGCATGGGAGGGACAGAGAGGAGGAAACACAGAATCTGAAGCAGGCTCCAGGCTCTGAGCTGTCAGCACAGAGCCCCATGTGGGGCTTGAACCCACAAACCGTGAGATCATGACCTGAGCTGAAGTCGGATGCTTAACCAACTGAACCACCCAGGCGCCCCTCAAAACTACTTTTGACTAAAAATTTCACTTTTGATTGCCATATCAGATGAATATTTGTCATTGGATGTAAACCTAGACACCATGACGCTTTCAGTGTAATATCAAACTCCTCCCCAGTTTGCCTGCAGTAGCGTGTAGTGCTTTCTGGTAATCTCACATTTAGCATTGTGTGAACCACATACAAGTCCAGGCACAAATACACTGATACTTTAGCATCCAGGGTTATTTTATCCAGTAGACAGTTGATCAGATTCTCCTGGTTTTTCTCTCATTTAAGAAGAAATCTAAAACTTACCTGTACATAGATAGCATACACATATATTTGATTTAGTTAAAAATGGTTCAGACACTACAAATTCATGTCAGACCTTCCTGTCTCCTGATATTCAGTTCTCCATTGACCCTTATCAGCTATGTTATCAGTTTATTGCACTGATGATTGCACTGCCTACTCTGCTCTGTACCATATTAAGATACTCCGAAGTAAGCTTCATTAAGGAATCAACCGTGGGGTGTCAGTGGTTTAACTAAATAAACAGTTATTTCTTGATTTCAGTTTATCCCGTCTGTTGTTGACGCGAGGAAGTCGAGAGCCCCAGTGCTCTGCTCTATCCATTTGCTCAGTGACCTGGTCTGACCGTCTTCATCTTTCTCTTTCATACCTACTGGAATACAGGCTCTGTCCTCCACTACAGAGCAGAAGAGTAGGAGAGAAAATCACTCACAAGTGTTTAAAGGCTTCACTTAATTCATTCAGAAGCATTAAGGTGGCCTGTGTCTCTTAGGCTCACAGTCCATGACCTTAAGTAGTCAGAGGGTCCTGAAACAGCAAAAGGACTGGGCAATATGGGCTTCCTGAAAAAATGTAGCCTTCACATGCCCAGAAAATAACAGAGGTTTAACACTAGTCTACCACTTGCGCCTCAGTCTTTTCTGTTTAAATGTACACACACACACACACACACAGACACACACACACACACGTACATACATATGTATATATTTAAGTATATGTGTCTATCTCTCTATATACACACACTTATGAATATGCATGCACACATATTTACATACGTGTGTGTGTGTGTGTGTGTGTGTGTGTGTGTGTGTGTATAGGTATGTCCTGGAGCTTGTTCTGTGTTAGTAAATATAACTCTGATATTAAAGGCAAAATAATGTCTCATTGTATGAAAATACCAAATTTTACTTACCTAGTCCTGTAGTAGGTTGTTGTCAGTCTTTTTCCAGTATAAAAATGCTGCAGTGAATAGCTTTTGTGAATAAGTATAAGCATGTTACTAGGATACATTTCTGGAAATGAAATTTCTGCATCAAATTGTATGTTCATATAAAATTATGAAACATACATGTCTTAAAACCATTGGTATTTCCTTTTACATGTATTGTCTGTGTCTTCGGTATATTTGTCTTTCCTTTTTTGCTCTGTTGGAAGTGATTTACATGTTGTTTTGATTTATGAAAATTCATGTTGAGTTATTTGGTGCATAGATATTAATAACTATTGTATCTTCATAACAAAGTACCATTCTTTGTCACGTTTCAAAGGCACAAATTTACTTTGTGTTTAAGAAAGTAACCCTGTTTTCGTTTTGTTGGTGTTGTCCTTTTTACTTCTGGAATTGCTTTATTTTGTTTATTTTGTTTACTTTGTTTATTTTGTATACAACATGGTATTAAATTTTGCTTTGGAATTCAATTTATTTTTTTTCTTTTAGTAGACAAATTGAGACAGTTTACATAATCATCAAATTCAGTCTTGGTTTTACCATATGTTAGTATTGTTTTCCCTTCTTAAAAAGCCTTTATTTTATTTGCTTTGTGTTTCCATTTATTTCTTTTTACAGTTAGGAAGAATATAATTTGTTTTATTTTTTAATGTATGTTTATTTTATAGAGTGGGGGAGGGGCAGAGATAGAGGGAGAGAGAATCAAAAGCAAACTCTGCACTCTCAGTGGGAGCCCAGTGTTGGGTTTATCCCAGGGACCTGAGCCAAACCAAGAGTCAGATGCTTAACTGACTGAGCCACCAAGGCCCCCCAAGTATGTAATTTTTTAGTACTTTATTTTTTGTCATCACTTTATAAAACACATACACTTTCATATATTTATATATAGTATTTATTAATTTCCTACTATGACCAGTGATAAAAGTAGTATAATTCATTTTTCTCATCCTTTCCCTTCTTTACACATTTTGGTTAATGATATTTTTTGATTCTTAGTTCTAATAACTGAATTATCTATCGTAAATGATATACTTTGGTATCCTATATATAAAATTAGAGGAAGTTCAGAATTCCTACACTATCTAATACTCTTTTCTGGTCCACATTTGATTTTTATTAGTTTTATAAATTTCTACCTTGTCCAGGAACCTTATAAAAAATACATATTCTCTTATCGGTCCATCCCAAATTTGTTTTATATAAATAAATCATAATTATATGTAAATCCTCTTGCTGTATATTGTCTGTTTTTGTGTGTGTGTGTGTGAGAAATTTATCCTTTAGATTCTAAGACAGTTCTACAAAGAGGGACTCCTGGGAACACCATTCTTAAGTTTTTTCAAGATCTCAACTATTTTCTATGTTCTATGTTTTGTCTAAACTGGAACACTGCAGACAGTGAGGGAGGAATGCTACCAATAACTATACTAGAATAGTGGGTTTTAACCTGCCTGTATCTCAAGCTAATAAGGAAGTATATTGACATTCTGCTTCATTGGCAGTGTATAATTTTAATATATACATTACAGTATTACCTTTAAACAACCTTCTAAAACAACATTGTTTTATTTTCTAGTAGTTCTTTTTAAATTTTATTTCAGAAATAGGAAAAAACATTGTGCAAGCTATAAATGGTAAACCTAATAAAATTCTGAGACAAAATTAGTTTTTTTGATTACATTTTAGAAAAGTATTTCCTTCCACTATTTTATCTTGCCACCTCCAACTTGAAAAATACAATTATATATATACATGTTGGATCCCCATTTGCATTCCTTCATATCTGTTTTTTCCCTAAATTTTTAAAACTATGCATATATTTCCATCTCATTGTTTGTAGGTTTATTATTTTTATTCTCTGTCTCTCTTGTATTTTTTCACATCGTCTCATCTTTCTCATAGTACTTCCAGTTTTGCCATTATTTATATAATTTTGTTTTTTTTCCTTCTGAAACTTTTCCTGAACTCTGGTAGCTCATATTCAGTCTCCTCTGCATATCTCTTTTCAGGACACTTGTGTTTCTGCTTTGTGCTCTCTCTATAAATATATAAATGATTATTTTGTATGTTGTTTCCCTCAATTTATGGTCATTTGAATTATTCACTTACAATTTACAGTAACATTTTTTGCGATAAATGTTCTTCCAATACTAGCCTTTCATATTTTGTTTCTTTTTATTTTGGTAGTATGTTTCAGATCATCTCTTCCTTTTTAAAGTAACACACATTTTTTTTTTAATTTTTTTTTTAATATTTTTTTTCAACGTTTATTTATTTTTTGGGGGACAGAGAGAGACAGAGCATGAACGGGGGAGGGGCAGAGAGAGAAGGAGACACAGAATCGGAAACAGGCTCCAGGCTCTGAGCCATCAGCCCAGAGCCCGACGCAGGGCTCGAACTCACGGACCGCGAGATCGTGACCTGGCTGAAGTCGGACGCTCAACCGACTGCGCCACCCAGGCGCCCCGAAAGTAACACACATTTTTTAGTCTATTGAGTTTTTTTTTTTTTCTATAGCAGTGATTTGTAGAAGGTTATTATAGAAATCATGCCAAGCCTTGCTCTAGGCTAATTTTTTTTTCCCTCGTGACTTAGGAATTTATGTGTGAGTTTTTCATTTTTGTACTTCATTCCAGGCAATGGAGATACATCATAAGAGCACCTATTGTCTTATCCTAAGTTTTGTGTATCTGTGAAATTTCTTCATTTAATCCTTATCTTTGATGGATATTTTCACTGGATATAGAAATCTTGGTTGACAGATTTTTTTTTAAAAGCATTTTGTAGATGACATTCCATTTTCCTCTGACCTCATTTTTTTTCTAATGAGAAATTAACAATAATTAATATAATTGTTCCCTTATATGCACTATGTCTTTTGTTGTCTCCTTTCAATATTTTTCCCTTTATCTCTGGTTTTCTTCAGTTTAATTACAGTGTACCCAGTTGAGTTTACTTTGTAATTATCTTGGTTGGCATTCAATATTTACTCATAAAAATCCCTAATTGGGATACTTATTTAATTTTGTTTTTTGAACTGCATTTGGAAAATATTGTGTCATGTCTTTAATATTCTTTCTTTATTTTCTATCCCCTTTTCTATTTAGAGTCCAATTGCATGAATATTATGCTATGTGCATATGAATGGATACAGTATATGAATGGACATAGACAACATGCACAATGTTAGTATTGTACAAAATAGTCTTTCAGATAAAGCACATTAACAGAAAATAATTGGGATTAGTTAATAATGATAACAGTTTTGATTTACCAAGAACTAATAACAATTTTGAACTATAAAACCTAAACCCATAGTCCAGGAATGTGTAAATAAACATTTTCATAACCACAGAAGAGGGAAAAATCTCAAAAACACACTGTAAAATCTTTTATATGCTTCATCCAGTGTGTGACAGAAAAATAAGATAACAAGCAAAAACAACATTATGAAACGATCTTGTTAATTTCTATTAATGCTATTTTTGACTTAACATCTGTGTTGTCGAATAATAGCATAGCTACATCAACTTTTTTTTTGCTTAGTATTTACACACTATCTCCTTATTTATCCACTTGCTTTCATTCATTCTATATTCTTATATTTTGTGTTTGTGCCTCGTAAGCAACTTACAGTTGAACTTTTAAATCCAGTCTTATAAAATTGCTGTCCTAATAGCGTATTTATTCCATTTAATTAGTATCAGTCATGTTATTTGTATATTCACTGATTTAATTTTTGTTTTCTATTTGTTCCACCTGTTCTATTTCAATTTTGTATCTTACCTTTATGATGTTTTACTTGTTTATAATTTTTAAAAAATCTTGAATGTACTCTTTCAATTCATTTAGTTGTCATAGTGTAATAGTGAGATATGATAAGAAATCTATACTTGGTCTTTTGCTCCTCGTTCCAGACACAAGAGCCCCTAAAACCCTTTGGAATTCAAGTGATGGGAGTGGCTTTTGTTATGCATAATAACACTCTTTCAGCCATATCGGTGTTTATGCTAATGAAATGACTCTCAGTGGACCCCTAGATGGCTTAAAGATGGGGACTAGTTGTCAAAAGAACCACTCAGGCCCTGATCTCTGAGGAGACTCAGGTAATCACCCATGAACGATAATTTAATCAGTCATATCTATGTAATGGAATTTCCATAAAAACCCTGAAGAGTGGTGTTTGGAGAGCTTCCCAGTTTGCAAGCATATTGAGATGCACACCTGGAGGAAAGATGGAAATTTAGTGCCTCTTTGCTTATATGTCTGTATGCCTTTTTCTTGTATTTGGCTGTTCTTGAGTTATGTTCTTTATAAAAACCAGTGATCGTGAGTAAAGAGTCTTCCTAAGTTCTGTGGGCTCTTATAACAAATTATTGAACCCGAGGAGGGTGTTGTGTGAACACCCACTTAATAGCTGGTGACTAAGAAGGAACAGCAGCCCAGGATTTGTGAATGACATCTGAAGTTGGGACAGTGTTTTGGGTTTGAGTCCCTAATCTGTGGGGTTTGCCTTAACTCCAGTGGTTGGTGTCAGAATTTAATTGAATTGTAGGACACCCCCTTGGTATTCAGAGAGTTGGAGAATTGGTTTTTGGTATGGAAAAAACCCACACACTGGTGTCAGAAATATTGTGTATAAAAACAGTTCATACCCAGAAATTACAAAATGTGTACAAAACTAATAAAAGTCTAAAGTAAACCAAACACTAACGACTCCCCCCTCAGCCAAATAAGAATTGTAAACATTTTATCTTTACTGGATCCCTCCATCCTGCTTACTGTTATTTTGCCATGTTTTCTAATGTTTTCTTGTTTAATCAGCCCTAGTGATACACAAGTGTGGCTGTGATGTTTAGGGTGTATTAGATTGCTGGTTTCCTTTTGTTTCAGCCTTGCACTATGGGTATCTCAACTTAATTTAGGAAGTAACTTCTAAGGCTCCTGAGTGGATAAATCTTGCACTGCATCTATTTCAGTGTTCCTGTGCTCCACTGGCTTGCATAGGACCTCCTCTCCCTTTCGTTGTGACATATCATTTGCTTTCTTTGCGAATATTTTATGTTCCTAAAATACATACATTTATAATCCAGCAGTGTTGATTGTTTTCAGTAAGAGAGGGACTTAATTTATAATGACTGTCTCCCCTGTCACCAGAATGGAGCTTTAAGAAAGAATGTTTATGATTTTTTCTAAGAAGATCTCAGTTAATTAGTTTAGTTTAATTTAGTTTTCTTTTTTAAATTTTTGTTGTTTATTTATTTTGAGAGAGAGAGAGAAAGAAATCAGGGAGGGGCAGAGGGAAAGGGAGAGAGAGAGAATCCCAAGCAGGCTCCTCCTTGTCAACACAGAGCAAGACTAACGTGGGGCTTGATCTCACAAACCATGAAATCATGACCTGAACCCAAATCAAAAGTTGGACGCTTGGGGTGCCTGGGTGGCTCAGATGGTTGAGCGGCCGACTTCACTCAGGTCATGATCTCGCAGTCAGTGAGTTCAAACCCCACGTCGGGCTCTGTGCTGACAGCTCAGAGCCTGGAGCCCGTTTCAGATTCTGTGTCTCCCTCTCTCTGACCCTCCCCCGTTCATGCTCTGTCTCTCTCTGTCTCAAAAATAAACGTTAAACAAAAAAAATTAAAAAAAAAAGTTGGACGCTTAACTGACTGAGTCACCCAGGCACCCCCGGTTAATAATTTAAATAATAGTTTAATCCATAACTTTCTCACATGTGCATATTAATTCCTACAATTTTTGAAAACCCTGTCAGGTTCATCCTTCACAGTCTGCATTTTCAGCTCTTCTGAGGACACTTCTTAAACCACAGTTGTCCACAACGATCACTCTTTCTCTCTTCCCTCTCTCTCTCTTTCCTCTCTCTCTCTCTCTTTCCTCTCTCACCTTTGTGTGTGCTCCTAAGTTGTCGCCACAATTAGGTTAGTAGCATAAAAGTAGGGTTCTTTGTATTCATTTTATTTTATATATTATTTACATGTATTTATTTTATTGTACATTAGCAACTAGAGGAATGTACAGAATAAAAACATCCCTTCACAATAACATTTTCTACACTAAAACATGGTTACGATGAAAACAAAGTAATATTTTTATATTCAGTTTATGCTATAATTTATACTGATCTTTCCTGAACATTAGAATATTGTACTTCTTTAGAAAAAATGAAAAGAATAGTTGAAAGTCAGCAAAAAACACCTTAATATGGATAAAACTCCAATGTTCATTAGGTTTTCTAAGTTAAGAAGACTCATTCTAATTTTGCTGTGAATGTATATGGCACTCAAGTATATTGCATTTAAAGTACTTCACAGTTCGACGTAAAAATGTCAAGTTATTGTGGAGTTCACTCATTTTTGAAGAAGAGACGACGCTTTTAATCCTTGTGTTTTGGTATTTCTTCTTGTAATAATTTCATGGAGTACCTTTATACTCTTTTCTGTGTGTGATTTCTCTCTAACTGAAATAATAGATTATAGTTTGACAAAAGAACATTTTTTTTTCAGTCCGGTTTCAGTTCACTTTAAAAGAAAATTGCTTTTATTCCTCCTTACAAAGGAACCTGTGATGTTTGAAGTTAAACAAAATGATCTTGTAGAAAATATATCAGTTTAGGATTACAAGGTTTGTAATTGAAGATGCCATACTGAATTGTCAGAATATGATGGAAACATTGGTTCAGATATCCTCCAAAAATGTCTTACTAAATTCACAAAGAAGCAGTAGTGTTTTTTTTTAAATTGGTGAGATATTTACCAAAGGAATTCATATACCTGGTTAAATTGCTTAGTAAAATACAATGTTAATATAACTCAAGGCCCTTTTACTTACTTAAGAAACGAATATATTTGTATAGCTAAAGTGGAGTTAGAAGTTTTGAATTGCAAATCATAAAACAGTAGAGGGTTTAATTTAAATAGAATATAAGAGATCAACTAGTCAGACTCCTGAATTTAAATAAGGGCCAATTGAGGGCCTACTGTAGAGATTAGAATAATAAAATTAACGGCTTAAATAAAAGTTTAGGAATTAACCATCATTCTTGTATTTGTTTTAGTAATAGAAGTATTACAGTGTTATTTACATTTTAAAAACTTCTTGGTTTAGTGTCACACATCCCTGACATTGGTAATAGCTACTTCCTTCCGTTGCAGGAACAGTGCATCTATGTGATGGTTCTTTTATTTAAAATTTTATACATTGAGCATGTAGAAGAGAATAGAGACCTTTGTATGAACATCTGTGTGGTCAGGTTAAAACTCCTCCCCACTTATTTCAACATCTAAATCTTTGGGGAGTAAAGTACCACAGTTTTACTCCCTAGGGAATATGATTTTTTTCACATCATGGATTACACAACCCTCACATGCAGTATTTACACTGAAGTCTGGGTGGGATGGTGGCTAATGGGTCATGCAGAGCACAACCAGCAGGACCTCAGTCAACTTTTCTTCCAAGAATCAGTTATTGTTCTGTATTTAGATTTATATAGTATTTAGCCTTGCTTCACATACGCATCCTCAGTTTATCTAACAGGAATTCATTAGGAGTATGTAGCAGAATTACTTCAGTTTTCTTGAAGTGCAGTCTTTTGCCACTCTGCAATAAGATTCTCTTCTCCTATTCTCAACCACCCATAATCAAATTTATTTGATATTTATGGATTTATGAGACTGCTTTGATGAATTGTATCTTTCTAGATAAATCCCACACGTAGGTGACCAATTAACTTACGGCACAGAGTCCAAACATATACAACGAGGAAAGGACAGTTCCTTCAATAAATGGTGCTGGACAAAGTGACCACATGCAAAAAAATGAAACTAGATCACTAACACCATACACAAACATTAATTCAAATTAAAGACTAGAACATAAGACCTAAAGCCATCAAAACTCCTAGAAAAAAAACATAGGTGGTAATCTCTTTGACATGTCTTGGCAATGATTTTTTTTTTAATTTGGCACCAAAAAAAAAAAAACCACAAGCAAAAATAAACATGTTTAGTTTGCATCAAACCAAAAAGCTTCAGCACAGCAAAGGAAGCCATCAACAAAATGAAAAGGCAGTCAACTGGGAGAAAAATAATTGCAAATCGTGTCCAGTAAGGGACTAATATCCAGAAAATACAAAGAACTCATACAACTTAGTAGCAAAAACAAAATCTGACTTAGAAATGGGCAAAAGATCTGAATAGACATATTTTCAAAGAAGACGTACAGGTGGCCCACAGGTACATGAAAAGATGCTCAACATTATTAATCATCAGAGAAATGCAAATCAAAACTATGAGATATTACTCCCAGGTGTTAGAATGGCTGTTATCAAAAAGACAAGAAATAAGAAGTGTTGGCAATGATGTGGAGAAGAGGGAACCCTTGTGCACTGTTGATGGGGTTGTAAACTTGTGTAATACGGAAAACATTATGAGGGTGCTTCTAAAAACTAAAAATAGAACTACTTTATGATCCAGTAATTCCGCTCCTGGGTATTTGTCTGAAGAAAACAAAAACACTAATTCAAAAAGAAAAATACACCCCCGTGTTCCCTGCAACATTATTTACAATAGCCAAGAAGGGGGGAAAACGCTTTGTTCATCAATGGATGAAGAAATTTAAAAAAAATGTGATATATAAATACAATCAAGTGTTAGCCAGAAAAATAATTAAATATTGCATTTGCAACAGCATGGCACCCGGAGAGCGTGATACTGAGCAAAATAAGCCAAACAGAGAAAGACAAATACCGTATGATATTTTTTATATGTGCAATCTAAAATGTAAAAAGCAGAAAAACAAGCTCATTGATGCAAAGAACAGATTGATGGTTGTAAGAGGTAGAAGGTAGGAGAAATGAGTGAACAATTTTTTTTTAGTTTAAATGAATTGATAAAGCAAAAACAAAAATAATGGATTTTTTTTTCTAATTTAATAGCTTAATAATTGATACTATCTTTAATTCAACTTTTAAATGGGGCACTATGTGTGGTGCTTAGCAAAGTGCTTGGCACATAGTAAGGGCCATGTAAGTTTTACTTATTATCACTTTTTCTGTATAATTTTTAAGGGGAGCCTGGGTAGCTCAGTCAGTTAAGCATCTGACTTTGGCTCAGGTCAAGATCTCATGGTTTCTGAATTAGAACCCGGGTCAGGCTCTGTGCTGACAGCTCAGAGCCTGGAGCCTGTTTCAGATTCTGTCTCTCTCTCTCTCTCTCTCTCTCTCTCTCTCTCTCTCTGCCTCTCCCCCACCCACTCTCTCTTTCTGTCAAAAATAAACATTAAAAAAAAATAGGCATGAACAATTGGTAATTAGGTCCATTTTATTCCAAATAATTTAATGGTGTTTTCTCGGTTTTATTGACTATTATTAGAAAGCGTTTTTCTGTTTCATATTTTCCCCTTTATTATTGAATTCTTAATATTTTATTATCCATACTCTACAAAACTATTTCTGGAACAATTGAGTATCTAACCTGCTTCTCAAGCCCTTAGGTCGTTTAGAATCTGTTCACTCTTCCTTCATTCTTACTACTTTTTTGTACCTTATTATAGGAGTAACTGTTTCAGCAACTCTAAATATAGTCACTATTTGTTTGCATTTCATAAGATCAGTGTCTACTTGGATTTAACCACTATTTACAGCATATTTATTCATCCTTCTTTCTTGTGTTCTCAATTATTCCTTTAGGATTGAATTACCTTATTTCTGAAGAATGTCCTTACATGGAAAAATTATTAGTATAATATCTTTTAGAATTTTCAAGACATCTTTATTTTTTCCATTCTTACATAGTAACTTAGCTGACTCTAGAATCTCAAATGATGAATTCACAATTTGAAGATTTTTTTTCAGTGCCTTTTGGCTTTTCTTTTTGCTGGTGAGAAGTTTGCTGTCAACATCATTGATTCTCTGTTGGTAGTTTTTCTCTGTTGTGAATAGATCTTTGTTTCTGAAGCTGTGCAATTTCATTACATCAAAGTGAGATTTTTAATTATCATATTCAGGAAATACTGTGCTTCTTGAATATGAAGATTCATGTCTTTTCTCAAATCTGAACAAATGTTTGTTATTAACTCTGAATATGGCCTCTGCTAATCTCTTTGTTTCCTTTCAGAATTCTAAGTAAATATTAGTTAGAGGTTTTTATGCTTTTTCTCATGACCTTCTGCCTGATTTTTACATTTCTTATTTATTTCCCTTTGCTGCCTTCTTTGTAATATCCTCAGATAAATCTATTACATAAATATTTTTTATGATATTGGCTAGTCTAGCTTAAAAATTACATTTTTTATTTAAAATGTTACCTGTTTTTCTAATATGACTTCCCTTTCTTTTTGTGCCTTTATATTTTCATTTTAAAATGTTGATTAGAATTCCATTAACTGAAATCTTCAGGTGTCTATTCTTGTGTTGATTCTGCATATTACCTTACCTGGCACATTATTTCCTTGTGTATATATTGTTTTGAAGTTTGAGTTCTTTTTTAGGAGCCTTATAAATAAGAGTTTATATGGGGAAATGAAGCAAAGTCTGTTCTTGAATGTTTTCCACTAGAGGAGATACTCTTTTACTTTTGTGGAAGGGAACTAACTGATTTTTGTGTTAATTTCTCCCTTGGAGTTTTCAGAAAGCACAAGTGGCATTTATTTTCAGGGGATTCTCTTTTTTTTCATCCAGGATCCTTGTCAAGGCAAACCAGCTTCCTTCTGCTCACCCGGAGCTGGTGGAATTTTTTTCTGAGTTCATCCTCTCCTTGCTGGGGTAGCCTTTCCAAGAGCTCTGGCTTTAAACCATATTCTTAGTTAGGAATCCAGCTTTCCAGAGCCCCTAGATTAGCTCTCACTCTGTTTTCCAGCTTCCTCTTGATTTGGGGGAGTCAAATGGCTTTCATTATTTCCAGGAAATTCAGTTCTGTATTTAAAAGGGTGACTTAAAAAAATGAACAAAAGGGTAATTTTTATACTACATCTGTCATTTCAAGATATTCACATTGGGAATGTTCTCAAATGATTTATTTTGTTATCTTGATATAACCATTAGTACATGATGTTTTGTTCACTTGAGAGAATTATCACTTTGTGGTTAGCCTCATTAGAGGGGATTTTTTTAACGTTTATTTATTTTTGAGACAGAGAGAGACAGAGCATGAACGGGGGAGGGTCAGAGAGAGGGAGACACAGAATCTGAAACAGGCTCCAGGCTCTGAGCCGTCAGCACAGAGCCCGACGCGGGGCTCGAACTCACGGACCGCGAGATCATGACCTGAGCCGAAGTCGGACGCTTAACCGACCGAGCCACCCAGGCGCCCCTAGAGGGGATTTTTTTAAGGATTAGAGGATGATAAAACTGTTATCTTCTGAGCCACTTAAAGTATACACACAAATTATTACTGCAAAAATTTTAATGTAAGTCTAACCATAAAAGCAGGATGAACAGGGAAATAGGATTACAAATATAGAATTATATTTGTGATTTAAATATATATACTGTTTAAATTAGTATACGAAATTAACCAAATGTTTTATGTAAAGTTATAAAGTCATTCTCAAGATTTACTTTCAAAATAAAAATACAATATATAATAAGTATTTGAGTAACTACGTGTATGTAATGTTTTTTAGGTTGTAACAAATTATTTTTCTTTGGGGGGGTTAAGTCAAGGTAATGACTCTATAAATTCACATAAAACATGAATTAATAAAACACAGACAACAAAGTAATGAAAACAATATTTTTATTTGAAGTCTAATTACAAATATTGAGAAAATTAAATTTCCAACATTAATAATAAAAACATTAAGGTAAGTCTATTTCCTTGAGGAGGTGGCCATGATGAAATGTTAAGTACATCTACAAGTTTCAAATACATATGGTCTTTATTTTGTAATGTTTCATTTTACCAGAATGTTAAGAGTGTATATCTATGGGTCAGGGATTTGAATGTTTAATATTTTAATATTTTGCTACATTTTCTAGATTGCTTAGAGTATGTATTTTTTAATAATAAAAACTATTAACTATTGTAAAGTGACTCTATATGGGCATTTTCCAACTTTTTGACAATGCAGAATATATCTTTTAGTTTGTTTATTTTCTAGAAATAATTTTGTGGCTGTCATGGACTTGTTTATCAACTATCCTAGGTATAATAATATGGTAAATTGATATTCTCACTGAGAGTCATTTATATTTTGTTTACAATAACTGGATTTATGTGCTACATCTGAGCAGAGAATTGACATAAAACAGAAGTTCATTACTTCCTTGGAGTCCTGTATTTTAGCTTTCTGTCTTTTATTCTATTTATTTTTCCTTTTGAGTTTTGCATATAATGTGAATGCCATGGACATATTTCAGTGTTTAACCATTCCATTCAAATCAGAATGCATCTTATTTGAGGAACATTATAAACAACTTTGAAGGGCAATGATCATTTGTATTTTGAATCAGCTAATGATACACAGGATAATAATATTATAATGACATTAGGTTTTTAGACACCCAAAATTTAAACATTTGAAAATTTTGCTTATATATTAAATTAGATTATTAAATTAGTTGAATTTTAAAATTTGACTTGAAATTTCATACTTTTGAAGCCACACCTTATCCAAATAATTCTCACATAATCACTGTATCTTTAAGACTACTGCTTTGAAGAGTAGTCCTTTAGTAATTATATTACTTTGATTACAAAAAGAACTAAGGGGAATCTTATAATGAGAATGTAAAGGTATGTCCCTATTTCTATCCCTTTTTCCAGCATCAATTCTCAGAAACACCTGTTTCAATCCTCTTGTACCTCTCAACCAAGAAATAACAAACTCCATCCCTCAGAACTGAATTTAAATGCAATTAATTAAAGAAACAAATTACCAACTTTTTCCCCTAGGCTTCAAATATGAAACTTTCTGGGGATTCATTTGCTAGCTAAAATTAATATTTCACTGTTAGAACAAATTTCACCTTTGCCATTTCTCGTTCTGAGAAAAATAATAGTACTTTCTTCTTAAAGTTGTGAAGAAGATTACATGACTTAATTTATGAAAATCTTTTATTACTAAGGCAGACTCCAATAAATAGCAATTACTATTATTGTTGTCATTTTTGCTGTTGTCTAAAATGGTATGAAGAAGTTTTAAAGCAAGCAAGTATTTTGGGATCATCATTTCTTTTTCTTGAAAAATTGCTGTATACCTTGGAGTAGTATATGAAATAACTTCCTCTATTCCTTTAAGTATTTAAGGGATACCAGGTATATCTACATGAGTGGTTTTTTTTTTGGCTCAAAATGAATGGCAGTGCAAACATTTGGGGAAATGGGAAACACTTACTTTATGGTGTAGTTTTCTACCTTCTGGTACACAGTGACATCAGAGTAAATTTGGCATATCAAACAGCATAAGATCAAGTATGATAACAGTCAGGAAAAAACATGTGTTATATAATAATTTCACCAACTATAATTCTAACTGAAGGATGACCTTGGACTGATTACACTCTTTAGGACTTTTCAAAAGTACATTCTCTAATTTATCAAGTTGTGAATAAACTTATTTCCTGTTACTTAACTGCACAACTGTATTCCCACTGAGAGATACTTCTCACTATGTTTTTGAAATTGAAAATATATAGCACACAGAAAATATGGTAGTTTGTGTGTTTGGAAATATTTATATCCAAGCATATAAGTGAGGTATACATTTTGGCTAGTGCTTGGTAAGATTATTCATGGCCCAAGAAACAGTTGGATGCCATCAATAATTTATATATATATCATATATATATATATGATATATATATATGTAATATATATAATGTGTGTGTGTGTTGTTGTTTCCCAACATGGTAGTAACCTTAAAACTTTTCAAAATTATTATTTTTTTAAATCTCATAGTTAAACTGAATACAAATTGAAAATGTACTTGTGTTTGTTCTGGGCTTAGAGGAAATTTCTGTCAATGGGAAGACTTTGGTTAGAGTTAGAAACCTTCCACAGAAATGCATAATAGAGAAGGGGCATGTGTATGAATATCCCTAACTTGTTTTGTGAAGGTCGAGAAATACAGTTTTAACCATCTTGCATTTCAAGTAACTATATCATGAGATTATAAATATTTGTTTTTAGCATGTAAAGAATAGAAAAGCATTTTTTCCTTAGTCATTTTCTCCTGGCTCTAAAATTAATGTTTTGAGGAACAGTTACTTTGCTAGTATCTGTGTGTGTGTGTGTGTGTGTGTGTGTGTGTGTGTGTGTGTGTGTGTGTGTATTATTCAACTCTCACAGCATTCCAGGATAAAAATTCCATTACTTACTTTTATAAATTAGGAAACCGAAACACAGAGAGGCTAAGTGAGTGATCCAGGATCAGAGAGCCAGAATTTGCACCTGGTCCAAGATGGCATTTCTAGGGCCAACAAGTGTATTCAGACTCTAAGAGCAGGAAATGGAAAAGGGACAGAGATGTTATATCCTCTCACTCTGAAGACCCACTTCAGAATTTGCAGAAGTCACTTTTGGACCCCATCCCATTACCTGAGGTTAGTGACATGGCCAAACTGAGGTCATCTTTATTCAGGCAGGATATGCTCACCTAAATTTTCTAACTTAAAGGAGGAGAAAGCAGATTTTGGTGAACAACTACAAAACAAATGATAAATGTCCTTCAAGTTGTTCCATTTAACAATTATTCTGTTGAATGTCTTTTATAACTTCATCGGTGAAATCTGTCACTGAGACTTGTGAATTAATGATTCCACTTGCTAAGTTTTCCTTAAGATTTAATTCCAGGAATGATCTTCTGACTTGGATGAATGAGGATTCACCCAAACATAACAATTCATCCATTGAATATTTGCAAAATGAACTTTATATGAACAAAAAAAATCCACCCAAAATTAAATTCATTTTCTGTCTTGTACTGGGAAACTGAATAGTTTCATGACTAATTTCAAATGCAGAATTTGAGGAAGTAGAATTTAGGGGGTTTTAAAAGGATAAAAATAGAATATTCTCACTTTCCCACCTATAAACTGTACAGCCTTGAGACTTAGATTTCTTATCTGTAAAGTATACCCAATAATAAAGACATTATAGTGGTTTTAAGAGTATTAAACTTATTAAGGAATATGTGTGGGTGTGCATCCATATACATATGGGTATTTTTTGGTATAAGAACTGTTTGGTAGTCATACTTTATATGCTACTTGGTAATTTTTTCATTAAATTACATATTATGAGCATATTTTTCATATATAAAAACATGCATCTACACTAGTATTCTTAATTGATTTGTGGTATTAGGTTCCATGAATCTCTTAATGCATACAGACAAGAACTACTGATAATGTGCCTAAGAATTTGGAAGGGGAAAATAAGCAAAATGTCCATTATTCATGGGTAACATGCCTTTTACATTAAAAATCAAAAAGCATTTGAAATAAATTATTTGAAACAATAAGAAATTTCGGTAGGTTGGATTTTTACATTTATGTAGTAAATATTTAATGAACATATATGTATGCTTGGGATACATCAGAGCATCTGGCTGGCTCAGTCAGTAGAGTGTGTGACACTTGACCTCAGGGTCATGAGTTCGAGCCCCATGTTGGGCATGGAGCCTACTTAAAAGAAAAATAAAATTGAAAGACATGTCCATATTATCACTTTTAAAAGTTATTTTGTAATATAGTTAATGAAATAAAATGTAAAAAAAAATAAGAATTCAGAGCCAAAGATAGCAGTTTCTTTTCAACTCTTCCCCTTGACTCACATTTAGTTTCTAATACAAAGAGAGCTTTTGTGAGAAATTTGGTATTTATCCTTCCACTTCCTTATTAGTAGACTTCTATATAAAAATACCCTCACATAAAATAAAATTCAGATGAAATGTATTTGGTGTGCTGCTTGCTTTCTTCCCTTGACAGTGTCTTGGAGAACTTTTCACCTCAGTTCTTATAATACCTTCGCATTTTTTTAAACTGTTAAATAGCATTTGTTTACGTAGAGGTTTATTTAGCTAACTCCTATTAATGGATATTTCACTAGGCCATATAATATTATAACTTACCTCATTTCTCTTTTGTTTATATTTATTTCCCAGGGTTTGATAAAGAAAAGTGAACTGGTGGCTCCCTGGGATGTTCACATTTTAATAGATACTGTGGAATTCCCTTCTAAAGACTTTATAAATTTATTTATTATTTTTTTTTAATTTTTTTTTCAACGTTTTTTATTTATTTTTGGGACAGAGAGAGACAGAGCATGAATGGGGGAGGGGCAGAGAGAGAGGGAGACACAGAATTGGAAACAGGCTCCAGGCTCTGAGCCATCAGCCCAGAGCCCGACGTGGGGCTCGAACTCACGGACCGCGAGATCGTGACCTGGCTGAAGTCAGACGCTTAACCAACTGTGCCACCCAGGCGCCCCAAGACTTTATAAATTTAGACCCTAACCAACAGCAAATGAGTCAATTTTTGCATGTGTCTTAGCATTCTATTTTATGAAAAATTATTTTAGCAATGCCATAGAATAACATTTGTGGGTTTTGGGGTTTTTTTTTTTGCGTTATCTTAATTTGCCTGTAGGATTGGTAAAGTCGCACATCTTTTCATGCGTTTACTATTTTTTCCTGAATTTATACTCTTTGACCATTTTTGGTAAGGTATGTTGTTTTCTTAATAATATGAAGAATTTCTTTGTACATTCTGGAAGCATATCTTTTTATCTCTCTGTTGAAATTACAGTTCCCTAGTCATATGTTAGTCTTTTAAATTTCTTTAAGTCTCCTGTTGTCATGAAAAAAAAAATTGCGTTTGTATGTATTAAAATATATAAGTGTTTACCTTTGTAACTTTTTCATTTTTTTAATGGAAGTCTATCTTGATGTAAGATAATGACCACATTTTTCCCCCTTATTGATCTCTTTGAGCCATCAGAAATTTATTTTTATTTTCAGCCTGGGATATTTTTCTAACAGATAAAGAATTCCATTAGATATTCAGTTCCCCAATCACAAGTTTTTTAATTGTTCCTAGTTTTACCAGTAACTTGAAGTACTTCTCTGTGATAACCATTGACGCATGTCTGCATAGGTCTGTTTCTAAGCATTCAATTCTGTAGTTCTATTATTTTTAACAGCATTTTTAGTCACCCTAAATTTGTATTCTTCTTTACTTGTTTAGAGAATTTACCCTTTTAACACTTTTTTCTCTTTACAATATCTTATAAAATCAGTTGTCAAATTCCATAAAAAACCTTTGTTCAGATTGCCCCAAATTTTTATATTTATGAGAAGAAAACACTTTTAAAATAAGATATTTTTCAATCTACCACCTTGATAGATGTCTCCATTACTTGATGTTAAATATTATGTTTAAAATTTATATTTAATAAGTTACTAGCCATAAATTATCTCAAGTATAGGTTTGATTATTAGTGTTTTGTGGATGTTGTAGGATATTTTCTGTTTCATTACATTTTCAGTTGGTTATAAATAGTCTCTAGGAATGCATTAATTTTGTTTTGATGATATATTGAGTAATTTTGCTGAACTTTCTTCTAAGTGATATTTAGTTTGTAGTTATTTGTCTTTATTTTTAAGTAGAATATCATCATTTCTGCAAATAAAAATAGCTTTGTCCTTTCCTTATAAATTCCTTCCTCATTTCTTTTCTATCGGTTGAATTGTCGACTTAATGGGAACACTTGTAACCATTCAACATAAAGTATGAATTAAAAAAAAATTAATGTTTACCTTTGAGAGAGACAAAGAAAGAGCACAAGCGGGAGAGGGGCAGAGAGAGAGGGAGACACAGAATCCAAAGCAGGCTCCAGGCTCTGAGCTGTCAGCACAGAGCCCAACGCAGGGCTCGAACTCAGGGACCACAAGATCGTGACCTGAGCCGAAGTTGGGTGCTTAAAGACTAAGCCACTCAGGTGTCCCTAAAGTATGAATTTTTATATGTTTCTCATAGATATCCTTTATCAAGTTTTGGAAATCCTACATAGCAAAATTTTTACAAATCTGGAATGGACATTAAATAGTATATGTAGCCCTTCTCATTAATTGTCATCATTTACATAGTATCTCTTAATTGAAAAATCCCCCTTATAATGATATTTATCATTTCCTTTTTCTATTAATTTTTGCCCTTTCTCTCTTTTCACTTTTATTAGGTTTCCATCAGTGTGCCCATCTTTGTTAGCCTTGTGATAACCAATTTTTGAAATTTATTGTAGATTATCTATGCTCTTTGTTGATTTGCGTTTATATTTATTTTAAATTTAATTAGTTTCCAACACTTTTTATTATTTATTGTAACTTTCTTCGGATTTTTTTGGGTTTTCTCCCCTAATTTTCCTGACTGTGTTAGTGGGGTATTTGTTTGTTTTAGTTTCTTAGAGTTGCTCTCACAAAATAACACAAACTTGATGGCTTAAAACAACAGAATTTATTGTCTCCTAGTTCTGGAGCCTGGAAAGTCTAAAATGAAGTTGTTAGCAGAGTCATAGTTCCTCTGAAACTTGTAGAGAAATCCTTGTCTCTTCCCCAACTTCTGGTAGCCACTGGTAATCTTTGGCATTCATGATTTGGAGAGGTACATAGCTCCAGTCTTTGCCTTTCTTATCATATTTTGTTCTTTCTGCATGTCTCTGTGTCTTCACATGGTCATCATCTTATAAAATAGCAGTCATGTTGGATTAGAGATCCACCGTACTCCAGTATGACCTAGTGTTAGCTAATTATATTTTCAGTGACACTGTTTCTAAAGAAGGTCACATTTTATGGTGCCAGTGGCAAAGATTCCAACATACCTTCCAAAATTTGGGGGGAGATTCAACCCCTAACAAGAGCTTGGTATTTTTATCCTTAATCTCTTTGTTTTTGTTGGTTAATGCTATAAGTTCTCATCTAAGCATTGTTGTAACCTCATCTCCTGAGATTTGATAGTGTCTCAGAGAATATTATGCACAAAGAAAGAGGTCTATTAACTAATTTTTACAAGATAAACATATTTCTCCTTAGAACTGAAGGAATAATTTTTCTTGATAAAGACATCATCAGAGAAAGATGAGTTAAAAGGATCTCCTGCAGAGAATATTGCCAATAGTTAGGGTAAGAGATTGTATGTGAAGAATACTGTAAATGAAAATGAAGATATTTGGTATTGAAATGTCATAATGGAGATGAAACAAGAGGCAATTCAGTATCTCAAGGAGCTGATAGAAGATTGCATTGAAGAAAGAGCAGGGTTGTATTATAGAACCAATCACATGAAAAGGTAGGTGAGACTGAAAAATTCTGGAAAATGACAGTGCTTCCCCTGTGACACGAACAATCATTCCCAATAGAAACTCCCACACTGGTACTGGCAGAAGCGAAAGAGTTCGTTTCATAGGAAATCACACAGTAGGAAAGTTCCCAAAGGGAAATCAATGGAGATCCATGCTGAATCTGACACTGTAATGAGTGGTTCAGTAGCCAGCGCTGTGTCTGTTGTACATAATAGACCCTTATAAAAGATATCTTAAAAATTAAAAAAAAAAAACATTCAGTGATCCCTGTTCACAGAGAAGAGTACTACAGGACTTGGAAGGAGGTTGTAACATACATATTTCTGGCCCAGCAGTATGTCCTAATGGTACATTTGCATATCTCATATTGAATTATATGAAAAGAACAAAACCCATTCAAAATAGAGCAGGTATTTTGAAAACCTTGAAAAACACTTTACTCACCTTGCTCATGATTTTTAATGGCTTTTTTATGGTAACCAAATATAGCTCTAAAAATGATAATCTAGACAGGATCGTCATGAATAAATTCCACAGCTTTATGTGTATAATCCTACACCTAGTTGTGCAGAAGGCTTTTAAATCTCAATAAATTAGATGGTTACATAATATCAGGAAAGTTAAAGCAAATGAAACATCAAATGTGAAATGACACTGGTATTTATCACATAAAAGTTAAACAAGTTATTGCAGTGGTTACACTTTAAATTTATATGTATAATTCAGTCCAAACTGCAGGGAAAGCCAAGAAAGCATTTATGATAATACACTCTGTGCTTCAAAATTAATAACTTGAGCCTTCTCACTAAAATCCTTTATAATATTTTTGGAGAAAAATATATAATAGAACAATCGAGTATATAAACATCCTATTTTCAAGGAGTATGATTACTTTATCAAGACTTTGCTTGTAGATTTGGTATTCATGAAGTAGAAAAATGGCATTAATATACTCAATTTGTAGTTTACTCTGGATCTTTTAATAAATTCTGTTCAGAGAATTGTTGGAAGAAGAAGGGCTATTGCACTGATTTCATTTTTGCAGGATACACTACTACAAACTACAGAAATCTGAGCCCTTAAGAAGTAGCAAAGGGGTCACAGTGAGATATGGATTCATCATCACACCCCTTTGGATGGATTCAAGTATGGATTCATCACCTCTGTTTATAATGTGGTGTGTGCTGGGGCGCCTGGGTGGCTCAGTAGGTTAAGCTTCTGACTTCAGCTCAGGTCATGATCTCATGGTTCGTGGGTTAGAGCCCCGCATCAGGCTCTGTGCTGACAGCTCAGAGCCTGGAGCCTACTTTGGATTCTGTGTCTCCCTCTTTCTCTGCCCCTCTCCCGCTCACACTCTTGTCTCTCTCTCTCTCAAATATAAATAGACATTAAAAAAAATTAAAATAATATTATAATGTGATGTGTGCTGAGTGAACCCTAAAGCACAAAGGATTATACCACTGAAACCTTAACCAAAAATGCATTCTTCTCTCTGGTTTGTGACCTGTTTTTCTACAACCTATATTGTTTATTAAGGAGGGATCTTTCTAAACTTCCCCTAGTGTACTCAGTTTTCAAATAGAACAGACAGCAGTTTTGGGAGTGATGTTTCCATTACTGTGGTCACCTGAATCACACCGCACAGTTTCACCTGCTTTTCCTACACTGCTCAAGTTAATTCCATTTTGTTTACTTTCTCCTACTGCACGCAATAAACCTCTAATAGAATATCAACATATACATGTGCAATACTGGCAATTAGAAGAATTAAACACTCTCCATACTACCGACTCTTGTTCTGGCTCAACCTTGTTTATCCTGTGTTCTCGTTCTCAAACTGAATGGCATTTCCTCAAATAAAGGTTTCCTGATTAGCTCTTAATCAGGAGGCTAATCTCTATCCTAGTCAATTTTTCCTTGCAGTATTTGTAAATTTATGTTCTTTGTGTCTTCACTATTTTATTGAATATCTATACCAGGACTGTAGATTATCGCCTTCTCTATGGCTTGGTGCATAGTAAGTACAGTAAGCATTTGTTAAATGAATAAATGAATGGACTTTTTACATCCTTAATAAAGAAATAAAGATTTAATGAGTTATTACAAAGCATGTGAAATAGTGACTGGCTCTAATTTTGTAGGTTTGAGAATTTTTGTAATTCTTTTTCTTAATGTTTATTTTTGAGAGACAGACACACATAGCCTGAGTGGGGTGGGGGCAGAGAGAAAGAGGGAGACAAAATCTGAAGCAGGCTCCAGGCTCTGAACTGTCAGCACAGAGCCCAACATGGGGCTTGAACCCACAAACCATGAGATCATGGCTTGAGCTGAAGTCTGATACTTAACCAACTGAGCCACCCAGGCGCCCCTAGGTTGCGAGTTTCTATGTAGGATGTATTCCCAGAAGTGGAATCGGTGGATCACGGGATTTATGTACTTGTTTCTTTCAGTAACTGCAATTAATTGATTAATTAACTTTCTTGAGGTAAAATTTTTATCCCACAAACTCACCTATTCAAGAGTACGATTCAGTGATTTTCTATCCAAATATTTTAATGAATAAAAATAAATTCTGAAATATTCCAGATACATTTATTTCCATATGCCAACAGAAAAATACAGGTTGTATACACCAGGAGTCATTTTTCGTTATTCTTACTTTTTTTTTCTCCTGGATTCTCACTTCAAAGGCACAATTTGCAAACGCTGGGAAAATAAATAGGTACAATCTCAGTTTTTTCCATGCCTCAAACCACATATCTTAGGGTGAGGGATATTTTCATTGTTATTTGTACTAAGTAGCAGAATTACCTGTGTAAACCTTGGGTGGGATTAATATTTGTTGATTTGCTTAACTAATGTTTTATATTTTATAAAACAGCGATGAGATAAATTGCTACCCAATATAGGGTAGTTTTCCTAGCCCTAGTGTGGCCACCCTCACTGCTCCTCCATGAAATCGTGGATCCCATGAGATTTAAATTGTATGGTCAAGGAACTGGAAGATAATTTCAGATTGTTTGCTTAACTGACTAAAACGTAGTTGCAGTGGTATACTGTGATGAATTATCTTGAGGAGCCAGAAATTCCTTAGTATTATTAAAAAAAAAAAAAAAGATGGAGGTAGATGGGTATTTGGAGTGGATTTATTATATGTGACTTAATCATTTCTTACCGCCCTTCCCCTGTTGCCAACCTTGTTCCTAGAGTTTGCCCATCTGCACAAGGTGCTGAAAAATATGTCGGTGTCAGGAGCAACAGCATCCTTTGCTGCAGCTCAGTGGTTGTTCTTTGTCACCCGTGATGCAAGGAGGAGGTGATTCCCTGGAATAAGCTGCCTTATTTCAGTGAGGAAGTGGTAGCGCGGCAGGCAGGGTAGGCGGGGTTATAGCAGGTCATCAGGGCAGCAGTGCTTAACAGAATCGTTAGAACTTTGTGAATCTCTGGTTGAGGACAGTCGATCATATTATCTGTAGAAGCCCAAAGATGGGAAGCTCACTGAGACCCTCCTTTCTCACTGAATAAACTCTAGATATGATTGGGGCGGAGGGAGCTAACAACAACAACAAAAACCAAAACCTGACTAAGTTACCACCCTGGGTGGTAATGAACCTCGCTCATACCCCACATCTGAATCATTTTACAGCCCCAGTCTCCTTGAGTGTATGAGAATATGCATAACTTTGAGAAAGGTTCTTGTGAAACTATCATCAATATATTAGACATTTTCCTCCTGTCTTTCTCTGAAGACACCAATTACTTTAATCAGAATCAATATGCCCGTCTGATATTTGGAGAGATATTTACCTCTGGCTCTGAGGGAATTCTAGTGTCCAGGGTGTGGACTGTCATTCTTGTCTTCCATGCTAAGTTGTACCTTTTGGGCATCAGTTGATAAGTGGAGTTTTGTCCTAATCTGTCTCACAGTTGGCCCAGAGGCTCATGAAACAATTTTGAGTTAATTTCCCAAGTGTTGCTGAATATTGCTAACACGTCATAGCAAATTATAGGATATTGGCAGGGGTGCCAATTCTGATTATCGTGTTCTGATTATCATTATCTGATTCTGATTCTGATTATCGTGTCAAATTTAGTGCCTTCCATGCAATGTGGACATGAAGTTGAATCTCCGGAATCCAGGTCATCTTCTGTCAATGGATAAAAATTAAGAAACAAAAACAAAAACAAAGAAGGCTGGGTAGGCACTCTTCTAAGAGATCAGAAATTTTGTGTGTATATACTGAGAACACTAAAGATCTATTCTCTTAGCAAATTTCAGGTTTACAATACCATTGTATTAACAATAAACACCATGCTGTACATCAGATCTCTAGAATTTATTCATTCTACATAACTTAAACTTTGTACCTTTTTCAGGATGAATCAAAAATATTATTTTATTTCCTTTTTAAAGTCTTTGTTAAATTCCAGTTAGTTAACATACAGTGTAATTCTAGTTAAAGGTGTAGAATTTAGTGATTCATCAAAACTTTGTGCCTTTTGACCAACATCTCCCATTCCCTCACCTTGTTTGCTCATCTCTGTCTGACTTAATGACTGTCGTTAGAATCAACTGAGAGTAGATATGAAAATTATTATGAATTTTAAAACCATATACAAAGTATAAAGGTTAACATTGCTTTAGCTAAAAGAGAATAGAGTTGTAATTGGAAATAAGTCTATAATAAGTTGATAAGTGGAGGTTGTCAATGATTGAATGCTTCTAGAAAAGTCCCAAGGACATGTGTGTATGAAAAACATCTGGAATGTCAATACTCACCGAATTCTTAAAGATAAAGTGTGGCATAAAGAATCAAGATGTATTGAGGGAGAAAATTAAGTGGAGCAATAGAAAGTAATCTTGAAAATGTATTTTATTCCTGTATTTAATTAATAAGACTACAGTTAAGAAATAAGACATTCTTGGGCGCCTAGGTGGCTCAGTTGGTTCAGCGTCTGACTTCGGCTCAGGTCATGATCTCACAGCTCGTGAATTTGAGCCCCACGTCAGGCTCTGTGCTGACAGTTCAGAGCCTGGAGCCTGCTTCCCATTCTGTGTCTCCCTCTCTCTCTGCCCCTAACCCACTCGCATTCTGTCTCTGTCTTTCTCAAAAATAAATAAACATTAAGAAAAAATTAAAAAAAAAAGAAATAAGACATTCTTAAAACATAAAAGAAAGAATAGAGGCAGCACTTGAAAATATAATTGCCATGAATTTTATACAGACACAGTGTTAAAAAATATTTTTGTCAAGGCAGTGCACTTAATTTTGCAGTTTTACTACAATATCAAATTATTAACTGTATTTTAATATAAGAAGAACAAAGAGTTTGGAATAAGTAATACAAGCTGTGGGGCAGATTCTCCTATATCCGTTCTTTGATGTAGCTTTTGTGCTCAGCATTATGGGTCAATAGTTATTTATAAATAGTGTAATTGTGGACAGCGTTACAGAGAAAGTTATCATAAAGGAGATGATTTAAACTTCCATTTGGAAAAATAAGTTAGGGTTATATTCTTAACCAAAGGCAAAAACTAATTCATAGTTAAGACCGTCATGTAAACAAGGTCACAACACTATAAAACTCAAAGATAATTTAAAATTATAAAATTATACATCATATTCTGTTAATTATGCATATATTTTATATTTTTACATGATACATATGTTCTTTAAACCATGAAAATTATACATAGCACAAATATACAACTTACATTCATTATAAATTTGACCTAAATATGATCCCAGTTTATATGCTTAAAGGGGCATCGTAAAACCTATATTTAAATCTGCTTTAGCAATTAATTTTGACTGTATGGCATTAGAAAACTTCCTCAGTCTCTTACCCATGTACATCTTATTATTCACTTAATTCATTATATTTATTACTTTCATAACTTATTTTAGAAATTTGAGTTCCTCTGTTTTGTTTCCTGATCACTGTTTTTTTATTGTATTATGTTCCTGTTTAAAGTATGCCACATTAACTTAAATCTTGGAAGTGGAACATTTTTTTTTTTAAGTTCTCTTTTGTTGCCTGCATTTCCTGTTTTCTAATACATAGGTCCCTATCTCTTTTTATTTAGTTTTTTTCTCTCTTTATGGTATTTTGGTGTTCCCAAATATCTGGTATTTATATTTAGAAATAAGGTTCTAGGCTGATTATTACATCCTCTGGAAAGGGTTTCTATTTTGAGTGTTTAGATCTGGTTTTTGGTTTTGCAATCATTCATTCTTCTTAATGGGAGGGCTGAACATGAGCTCTGGGTAAGTAGGAGAAATATTTTGCCTGGGACAAGGCTTCTTTCACTCTTGGGTAGAATATATGTATATGTGTATACATATATATATACACACATATATACATATATATGTATACATATATACACATATATATATGTATATGGATACATATACACACATATATATGTATCCATATACATATATACACACATATATATGTATCCATATACATATATATACACACATATATATGTATACCTGTACACACACATATATATATATATTTTTTTTTTTTTTTTTTTTACAAAATTCCAGTACATTTTGCAATGTGACCAGAATAGGGAGAGGTTTTAACTAACTTAGCTCTTCTGTGGCTAGTTCTTTAATAAATTACCTGTAGAGGATTTTATTTTTCAGATACAAGCACAACATCTCCCCTTTAACATGATCTTCTTCCAGGTGACTTTGACTCTCCTCCCAAGGAAAGATAGATTCTATGATTCCTGCCCTTGAATCTGAGTGAGTTTGTATCTATGGCAGATATTGGCTTGTTAGGCTAGGTCCTGAGAAGTTATAATACTTCTGTTTGTTTCTTCTTGGGACGCTTACTCTTCTAACACAACGTCCATGCTGTGAGGAGGCCCAAGCAACAACATGGAGAGGCCGTGTGTAAGTGTTGCTGCCAAAAGTCACAACTGAGGCCCTCTGACAGCCAGTATCAATCACCAGATGAGTGAGTGAGACTTCAGATAATGCCAACCCCCAACTGGAATCCCTTCTAGTCTTTGAGTTACCCCAGTCATTGAATTAGCTCCAAATTTGGGGTCTTCCTGGATAAGGCCTCAGATGTGTGGATAAAGCAAATGATTTTCAAGTATTTAATCCAAAGAATCAGGGAGAAGAGTAAAATTGGGACTTTTTTGTCACTATATTTGTGATATTTTTCACACAGTAATGGTAATTTGAACACAACTCTCGTTTTAATGCTACAAGTCACTCTGTTGTGTGTATTTACTAACTTGACCTTGAGCTTAGAGTCTTACTTGTGCACCACAGAGGAAAAAGACTCCTGACTCTGAGGTACTTTGTCGCATGTATGCGTTCAGCCCAGTGACTATTGTGCTGGACCTTGTGCGTCAGGTACATATCATCTACTGTTTGTCTTCCAGAAATTCATCAAAACCTCCATTTACTCATTGTCACTTGTCTTTTTGTGACAGATGTAAATGTTTTTATCTTTCAGTAGAGATTACACAATTGTATATGTGTGTGATCTCTCTGCCATCTTGTATCAGGAACCCAAAAAAGTCTCATTAACAGGAGCTTCAGAATCTTTGTCACTTAACAAACATGCTCCTTGAAAAAAGCAGGATATGATTGTGTCCTTTCATGTGGCTCTTACATTTTTACTATTTTACAGGAATCATTAGCCATAAAAAAATATGTTACCGATAAAACCTAAATCATAACTAGACATTCTGGAATGATGAAAATCGAGACTGAAAGTAAGGAAAGTTAGGAATGCTTGGAAAATGTCATTAGCCAGATCCTGTGAGCAAACCAGTCATAATTAAGGATTTGACTCTTCAGGAGGTGTATTGATTCTGAAAGTCTACTAGTGTTCCATGAAGTAAACTACAAATTGATTTAGCCTAATGATTTGCAAGCTTACTTGTTGAGTTAAAATATGAGAAAAGCCTAAGCGCAGTGTCTGGAACATAGTTACAGTCAATAAGAAGTTGTTACTTCAATGTTTGAAAATCAAGAGGGTTGTTTGAACTTGGCTGAAATTACCTCTTTATTAGCACCTTCAGTACTTGTGTAGATTTTGATTATCAGCATACAACTAGTAATCAAATATTTTGATGCTATATTAGGTGTTCCTGTCCAATAATGACAATTCAAAAATTATATATGTACTTCTGTAAGATTTGACATTTGCTGTAGATGTTTAATCAGCGGGTGTGGACTAACTTGCATGCATTGCAGAAAGAAAAAAAAATAGATCTGGAACTTTTTTTTTTTTTTGAGGGAGAGAGAGAGAGAGAGGGCAAACACACACATGCTAGCAGGGGAGGGGCACAGGGAGAGGGAGAGAGAGTCTTAAGCAGGCTCCAGGGAGCCTAACATAGGGCTTGATATCCTGACTGTGAGGTCATGACCTGAGCCAAAATCAGGAACCACCCAGGTGCCCTTCGATCTGGGAATTTTTAAGGTAACTTAAAACTCTGAAACATTTCAATGCTATTGAAACATTATGGGAATATTTGTAATTCCATTTTGTTATGCCTGATTGTTTTAATATTAAATTTTTTTAAGTTTATTTATTTATTTTGAGAAAGAGAGAGAGTCTGAGGGAGAGAATCCAAAGCCGGTTCCACGCTGTCAGCATTGTGCCGGACGTGGGGCTCAGTCCCACAAACCGTGAGATCATGACCTGAGCCAAAACCAAGAGTCTAGTCACTCAACCAACTGAGCCACCCAGGCGATCCAAAGTTAAATTTTAAATATTTGCCTAAAAAGTGAACTTGACTTGCAGTGCCTGGGTGGCTCACTCCGTTAAGTGTCTGATTTTGGCTTAGGTCATGGTCTTGTGGTTTGTGAGTTCGAGCCCTACATGGGGCTCTCTGCTCTTAGTGTGGAGCCTGCTTGGGATCCTCTCTCTTTGCCCCTCCCCTGTACTCTCTCTCTCTCTCTCTTAAAAGTAAATAAAACAGTAAAAAAAAAAAAGTAAACTTGACTTACTATGATAGCTTATTCTAGTGTGAACATTTATTTATGAAGCACTAAATTCTTCAATGATAGTGATTCTTCCTTTATATTTCTTACATGAAATCAATTCATGTAAGAAAATTCAGATGAATTTCATATTACTTTATTTGAAAACATACTTAAATTTGGAGGTTAATTGGATCAAGAGGAATTTCAGCCATTTTATTAATCTGAGTATGATTTGAATAGCACACATGTATACACATTATATTCTGTATAATAGCTAGTACCTTTTACAACCATCAGATATTTTAAGACAAAGGTAAATAAATTAAACTCATAAAAAGTGTCCATTTTTTTAGGAATGACAAAGAATAAATTGTGAATACTATTATTTGAGTAATATCTCAGTGAGGAAGATAATAAATAAGAATAAAAAATACTTTTGATTGGGGCCACACTGGGTGGCTCAGTTGGTTAAGCGCCCAAATTCACCTCAGGTCATGATCTCACAGCTCATGGGCTCCAGCCCCATATTGGGCTCTGTGCTGACAGCTCAAAGTCTGGAGCCTGCTTCATATTCCGTGTCTCCCTCTCTCTCTGCCACTCCTCTGCCTGTGCTCGCTCTCTCTCTCTCTCTCTCTCTCTCTCAAAAAATAAATAAAATAAAAATAAAAAAATACTTTGTAAGTGTTGATTTTTTAATATTTGGAATTATGCATTGCTAATAACTATGTTAGTATTTTTGTACACCAAATATTGCAACATATATCCACTATTTTTATTCTGGTTATGTACATGTTAACATTCTCAAAATTCTCAAATCTTCCAATAAATACAACTTTAAGGGATATAGATTAACAATTTTAATATGGTATTAAAGAACAACTGTGTCTAGTTTTATATGTAAACTTTTAAAATTATAGATGTGTTAGTTTTCTATTTCTGCTATAACAAATTACCACAAATTAAATAAACAGCTTAAGGGACACAATTTATCTTATAATTCTGTTAATCAGAGGTTTGGCATAGCTCAGTGAGCTAAAAGAAAGGAGCTAGCAAGACTGTATTCCTTTCTGGATGTTCTAGAAGAAGATCTAGAATAAACTTATCCTAATCACATCTGCAAAATCCCTTTTGCTACGAGGTAACATATTCGAAGGTTCTGGGGATTAGGAAGTGAATATTTTGTTGGGTAGCACTCTTCTGCCTAACACAATAAATAGAACAAATCCAATAACTGATGATTGTAGGATTATTAGCCGTATTCATTTCAGCCTTAGAAGAGTACATGTGCTTACAATAGTTTGTGTATATTCTCAAAATAATATGTATTATAATAATTCAGAGTTTTGACCCTAAAACCAGAAAGTTAAATTTATAGTGTTCAGAGCAGTTATTTTATTACACCCTCCTTCCCAAGACAATGTTTAGTTCTTTTGCCTCTTCTGATTGTTACCCCTTCCTTTTCCTAACTTCTGGGTCCCTAACTACTCAAGTGATATCCACTCATCATAACAATAACAAAACAGTAACAGCGACAGTAAAAATGGCAGTTCTCCTTCATGATGAGTCTAATACATGCCAGCACTGTGCGAAAAGTACTATTTCTTTATCTTTAAGATCAGCGCTTCCCTCCAGAAAGCTTCATGAGTTGTCCCACCTGGAAAGCTGAAGATAAAACAGACATGACGGACTCCAACTGCAGCTTTTCACAACAATTTTGAATTGTTTACCAGTTAAAAGTGTAATTTCAGTTAGAAATTAAAAATTTGAGTTATAAGCAAAAAATTCAAAGATATTTCATGTAAATTGAGTATTATTTTTGTAGAATTTACATGTTTCATGATTAAAGCTAGTATTTTATTATGTCTAGTGAATATGACAGAGATAGTTATTAGTATTAATTTTGAACATAATTATACTAAAATGTTAGTTTAAAATATCATTAGAACCTTAAGTTTTAATAATACTTTATAACCTTCCCTTTGAATTATCAAGTCTAACTCAATACTACAAATTCTTTTTTATATAAATTCTTGAAAAGTAAACAAATAATTCATTTCTTTCCTTATGTTTTAATGTTACTTCATTTTTAAAAAAGATTTAATTCAGACAATAGATTTTATCATTTCCTAGCTCAATATATACTTTTATTGATTACTCTTTTCCAAATTGTTCTTCTTATGAATGCAAAGATTTCAGTTATGTTTAACAATGCATCTGTGTTACATAAACACATTAAATATCAAAAACTAGACTGCAAAATATTGCAAGCTTATAAGATTGCAGTATATTGAGTCTCAATCCCTATGCATGGTACAGAACTTTGAAAGACATTGGCAATTAATAAATTATAAAAAGAAAGAAATTAATAAATGTCTTTTAAAATGCAACCGCTAATTGGCTAATGAATCATTGATCATATTCTTCTTTAGTCTCAATCTTGGTGGAAATGTAAGCTATGCATTTCAGATGAGAGCCCTCTATGAATCAATATAAAAACTTTTACAGAAAGGGCAATGAGTTAGGAAGACTAAGGAAGGAATATATTGACAAATTTCATAATTATGTCAGGGATCAGCTGTATCTCACTAATGACCAACTTGGCCTTCCTGATGTGTACCACCTATATCAAGCATTCATGGTTGAGAATTCTTGATTCTGTCTATTGATAAAACTTATTATCAGACAGCTCATATAATTATATTCTGATTCCTGTTCAGTTCATTTTCCTGTCATGGACCTGTGGTTTACGATTTATATTTGGGTAGAGAACTGTCACATGATTAATCAACTTTTAGACTGTATGATGCCTTAGAACATACGATTCACTTGACCCCAGCTACCTCTATTGAATTTGACCTCACGACATTAGAATCCATTGACACTTGACCCTTGGTGGGGAGAGAAAATGTGAAGTTGCTCTCGGATAGCATCTTCTCCAATTCTCCTCTCCTATTTTAATGGTTACTTAAATTGCAAGACTCTGCCCTTCATTACTGTCAATAAAGCATGTTTTCCTTTCTGCCTGTGACCATTAGCAGAGGCTTCCTTCCACCATTTCCCCCAATTTCTCCAGCTGTTTAAGTCTGCATGCCTAGTAAGTCACACTTCTAAGTTTCATTATGAAGCAGAGGTTTTACCATGATTGTGTGATAGTCATTCTATTCCAGTCACAATCATTCATTTCTGCTTTTGATCTGAGCCAAACTTCTGAGCTGTAGAGAGTGCATGCACAATAAACTTAACCTTTCAAACTCACTGGTCTCATCACCATGCTTGCCAAACCTCCCCAATTTATTCCTTTAAAAAGTAGTTTAGTGCTCCTTCTTTGGAGCAACTATGAGCCTTGAGTGAATCACTTGAATTAGAAAATCTGCATATGACAGCCAGGAAATGTAAGAAATAGAATTGGTACTGGATTATTGCTACCTATTTTAATTTGAAATTTTTGAATTACTGCTCATAGCTCAGATGGTTACTTTGGTTCCCCATTATGCTGAATAAAACCAGATATTCGATTTTGTCTGTCTCCAATTCATCTGTTGGCGCTAATTTATTTGACTCCCCTTCAAATATTGCCATCCATTCTAGAAAAGACTCAATAGCTTCCTCTAGTCTAGGTGCTTATGGTATCCTTTCCTGCCAAATGACCTTCCTAAGGAAAGTAATTCAGTGCATTTATTAAAGAAAATGGAGGGAAGAAAGAAAAGGAGTAAGAGAAGGCTGAGTAAAAAAGAAGAATCTGGAGATTCTGTAAGCAGCATATAGTTTTATATACATTTAATATACTGAGATATATGGTGTAGAAAAAACAAATGTGATATAGGCAAAAAAGTGATATTTTTTTCAAATAAACTTGAATTTGATATCTAATCAACCCTTTTATGGACACTGAGAAGTATTAGAAGATGAGCTTTTCTCGTGCATAAAATGAAAATATTCTTGCATAATTTTGAGAAATAACAAATTTGGCAAAGACTCTACTTTTTAATTTTCAAATTAAAAAAAAATTTGAGTATACTTGACGCACAATATTACATTAGTTTCAATTGTTCCTGTTCACGTTTGACAAGTTTATATATTATGTACACCACAAGGGTAGCTACCATCTGTCCTATTGCATTGCTGTTGTGGTATCACTGACTATATTCCTTATGCTAAGCCTTTTATTCCCAGGACTTACTCTATAACTGGAAATCTGTATCTCCCTTTGCCCTTCACCCATTTTGCCCATCACCCTGCCCACACTCCTCTGGTAACCATCAGTGTGTTCTCTGTTTTCATATGTCTGATTCTCCTTTTTATTGGTTTATTCATTTTTCTTTTCTTTTTTTTTTTTTTTTTGATTCCTCTAATGAATGGAATTATGTGGTATTTGTCTTTATCAGGCTGACTTAGTTTACTTAGTATAATGCCTCTGGGTCCATTCATGTTGTCTCAGATGGCATGCTCATCCTTCCTGTGGCTGCATAATATTCTGTGGCTGCGGGGCGCCTGGGTGGCGCAGTCGGTTAAGCGTCCGACTTCAGCCAGGTCACGATCTCACGTTCCGTGAGTTCGAGCCCCGCGTCAGGCTCTGGGCTGATGGCTCGGAGCCTGGAGCCTGTTTCCGATTCTGTGTCTCCCTCTCTCTCTGCCCCTCCCCCGTTCATGCTCTGTCTCTCTCTGTCCCAAAAATAAATAAACGTTGAAAAAAAAAAAAATTAAAAAAAAAAATATTCTGTGGCTGCATGTATGTATGCCACATTTTCCTTATCAATTTATCTATTGATGGACACTTAGGTTGCTTCCATATCTTTGGTATTGTAAATAATGCTGTAGTTAATATATAGGTACATATATCTTTTCACATTAGGGTTTTCATTTTCTTTAGGTAAATAATAGTAGAATTATTGGATCATATACTATTTCTATTTTTAATTTTTTGAGGAACCTTCCTACTGTTTTCCACAGTGCCTGTAACAATTTAACAGTGCAGAAGCGTTTCTTTTTCTCCACGTCCTCACCAACACTGTTATTTCTTGTCATTTTGATTTTAGCCACTCTAACTGGTCTAAGATCATAGCTCATTGTGGTTTTGATTTGCATTTCTCTAGTGATGAGTGATATTGGACATCTTTTCATGCATCTCTTGGCCGTCTGTGTGCTCTTTAGAAAAATGCCCATTCAAGTCCTCTGCCCACTTTATTCTCAAAGTATGTGTGTGTCAGTTTATGTGTTGTGTTGTAGAAGTTATTTATGTACTTGGGATATTAACCCCTTATGAAAGATATCGTCTGTAAATATCTTCTCCCATTCGGTAGGTTGTATTTTGGTGATGTTGATGGTTTTCTTTCTGTGCAAAAGCTACTCTAATACCAGTAGTTTATTTTTGCTTTTATTTCCCTTGCCTGAGGAGACAGATCTAGAAAATGTTACCACATCACTGTCAAGAAATTACTGCCTCTGTTCTCTTTGAGGATTTTTATGGTTTCAGATCTCAAATGTAGGTCATTAATCCATATTGAGTTTGTTTTTGTGTATGGTGTTAGAAAATTGTCCAGTTTCATTCATTCTTTTATTTTTTTATAATTTTTTAGTGTTTATTTTTGAGAAAGAGACAGCATGAGTGGGGGAGGGGCAGAGAGAGAGGGAGATATAGAAATCTGAAGCAGGCTCCAGGCTCTGAGCTGTCAGCACAGACCCTGATGTGGGACTCGAACTCACAAACAGCAAGATCATGATCTGAATGAAGTCGGACGCTTAACC
The DNA here is from genome assembly GCF_022837055.1 of Prionailurus viverrinus. NCBI lineage: Eukaryota > Metazoa > Chordata > Mammalia > Carnivora > Felidae > Prionailurus > Prionailurus viverrinus. The sequence goes on from NC_062564.1 coordinate 22,110,391, forward strand.
GACTGAGCCACCCAGGCACCCCATTCATTCTTTTATATGGAGCTTACCAGTTTTCCCAGCAGCAGTTATTGAAGAGAGTGTGTCTTTTCCTTGTTGTATATTCTTGCACCTTTTATCATAGATTAATTGACCATATAATTGTGGGTTTATTTCTGGGCTCTCTATTCGGTCTCATTGATCTATATCTGTTTTTGTGTGTGTGTGTGCCAGTACTCTATTGTTTTGATTACTACAGCTTTGTATTATATCTTGAAATTTAATATCGTAATACCTCCCAGCTTTGTTCTTAGGATTGCTTTGGCTATTAAGAGTGTTTTGTGGCTCCATTCTAATTTCAGGATAATTTGTTCTAGTTCTGTGAAAAATATTGTTGGTATTTTTGTAGGGATTGCATTGAATCTGTAGATTGCTTTGGGTAATATGGGCATTTTAACTTATTATTTCTTCCAGTCCATGAGCATGGAATATTTTTCCATTTTTTTGTGTTAGCTTTAATTTCATTCATCCCTGTTTTATAGTTTTCAGAGTATAAGTATTTTATCTCTTTGGTTAAGTTTTTTCCTAGGTGTTTTATTCTTTTTTGGTACAATTATATATGGTCGTGTTTTTTTTTAATTTGTCTTCACTTCATTTTTTTAGTTTAGAGAAACAATACGAATTACTGGGTATTTTTTTTTTTGTATCCTGCCACTTTACTGAATTCATGTATCAGGTCTAGTAGTTTTTTGGCAGAGTTTTTGTGATTTTCTGTGTTTAGTGTTATATCATGTACCAATAGTGACTGTCTAACTTTTTCTTTACCATTTCTTTTTCTTTTGATTACTGTGGCTAGGGTTTTCATTAATATGTTGACTAAAATGTCCACTCATGAGAGTGGACATCCTTGTCTTGTTCCTGATCTTAGAGGGAATGCTCTCAGTTTTTCACTATAGAATAGGATGTTAGCTGTGGGTTTTTCATAGATGACCTTTATTACATTGAAGTATGTTCTTTCTAACTCCACTTTGCTGAGAGTTTTTATGAGAAATAGATGTTGAATCTTGCCAGATGTTTTTTCTGCATCTGTTGATATGATCACATTTTCCTCTTCATTTTGTTGGTATAATACATGACAATGATTGATTTGCAAATATTGAGCCATTCTTGCATGCCCAGAATAAATCTCACCTGCTCGAGGTGAATGAGTTTTTAATGTATTGTTGTATGTAGTTTGCTAATGTTTTGTAGAGGATTTTTGCATCTGTGTTCATCGGGAATATTGGCCTATCATTTTCTTTGTGTGTGTGTGTGTGTATGTGTGTGTGTGTGTGTGTGTGTGTGTGTGTGTGTGTGAGAGAGAGAGAGAGAGAGAGAGAGAGAAAGAGAGAGAGAGAGAGAGAGATTTTATCTGGTTTTAGTATCAGGGTAATGCTGACCTCATAAAATGTATTTGGAAGCTTTCCTTTCATTTCTATTTTTAGGAGTAGATGGAAGAGAAGAGGTATTAATTCTCCTTGAAATGTCTGATAAAATTTACCTGTGAAGTCCTGGAATTTATTGTTTGGTAGTTTTTAGATTACCAATTCAATTTGATGACTTATAATTGGTTTGTTCAGATTTTCTATTTCTTATACAATTCTGGAAGATTGTATGTTTCCAGGAATTCATCCATTTCTTCTAGGTTGTCCAGTTTTTTGGCATATAACTTTTCAGAGTATTCTCTTATAATCTTTGTATTTCTTTGGTGTCAGTTGTTACCTCTTTTGTTTTTTGATTTTATTTATTTGTGTCCTTTTTCTTTTTTCTTTTTTTCTTTATTTTTTGTGTGTGAACCTTTTATAGTGTTTGTTTTCTACTTACCTGAAGTTAATGTAACATTCTATGGATATAGTGGTCTATATTAAGTTGATAGTCATTTAAGTCTGAACATATTCTGAAAGCACTATATTTTTAATCCCCCTCCATGATTTATGTATGTGTTATCATATTTTATATCTTTGTATTTTGTGTGTCCCTTCACAAATTCTTACAGATATAATTATTTTTACTCCTTTTGTCTTTCAACCTTCTTAGTACCTTTACAAGTGATTGATCTACTACCTTTACTGTATGTCTGCTTTTGCCAGTGAAGTTTTCTCTTTTCATCATTTTCTAGTTATAGCCTCTGATTTTCCACCTGAAGAAGTCCCTTTAACATTTCTTGTAAGGCTTGTTTCCTGGTGACACACTCCTTTAGCTTTTGTTTGTCTGGAAAATTTTTTTAAGTTTCTGTTTAAATTCCAGTTAGTTAACATACAGTATAATATTATTTTTAGGTGTACAATATAGTGATTCAGCATTTCCATACAACACCTGCGCTCATCCAAATGTACTCCTTCATCCCCATCAACCGTTTAAACCATCCTTCCACCCACCACCTCCCCTTTGGTAACAATCATTTTGCTCTTGATTGTCAAGAGTCTGTTTCTTGGTTTGCCTCTCTCCCTTTGCTTGCTCGTTTGTTTGTTTCTTAAATTCCACATATGAGTGAAATAATATGGTATCTGTCTTTCTCTGATTTATTTCACTTAGCATAATACTCTAGCTCCATGCCATTGCAGATAGCAAGATTTCATTTTTTTTTTAACTTTTTGAAGAAACTCCATCCTGTTTTCCAGGGTGGCTGCACCGGTTTGCATTTCCACCATTGGTGCAAGAGGAGGGTTCCTCTTTGTCTACCTTCTTGCCAACACTTGTTGTTTCTTGTGTTGTTGATTCTAGCCATTCTGACATGTGTGAGGTGATAGCTCATTGCAGTTTTGATTTGTATTTCTTTGATGATGAATGATGCTGAGCATCTTTTTATGTGTCTTTGGAAAAAATGTCTATTCATGTCTTCTGCCCATTTTTAAATTGGATTATTTGTCTTTGGGTGTTGAATTTTATAAGTTCTTTATAGATTTTGGATACTGCCCCTTGATCGGATATATCATTTGCAAATATCCCATTCCATTAGTTGCCTTTTAGTCGTGTTGATCGTTTCCTTCGCTGTGTAGAAGGTTTTTATTTTGATGAAATCCCCGTAGTTTAGTTTTGCTTTTGTTTCCCTTGCCTCAGGAGACATATCTAGAAAGAAGTTACTATGGCTGATGTCAAAGAGGTTATTTCCAGGATATACTCAAAGTGCTGAATGGCAAAAATCTGCAGCCAAGAATCCTCTATCCAGCAAAACTATCATTTAGAATAGAAGGAAAGATAGAGAGTTTCCTGGACAAACAAAAACCAAAGGAGTTTGTCACCACTAAACCAGCTTAACAAGAAATTCTAAAGGGGACTCTGAGTGCAAAGGAGAGGCCAAAAGTGATAAAGACAAGAAAGGGTCAGAGAAATATCCAGAAACAATGGCAAAACACATAAAATGACAACACGTAAAATGGCAGTAAACACCTATCTATCAATAATTACTTTGAATGTATATGGATGAAGTGCTCCAGTCAAAAGACATAGGGTGTCAGAATGGGTTGAAAAACACACAAAAAAACAAAAAACAAGACCATCTATATGCTACCTACAAGAGATCCATCTTAGACCTAACAACACCTGCAGATTGAAAGTGAGGGGGTAGAGACACATTTTTCACACAAACAAATAGAGGTCTGGGAAACTTTTAATCTCTCCTTCAATTCTGAATAATAACCTTGCCATTAGCATATTTTTGGTTGACTGTATTTTGTACCCTTTCTGACATCTCCTTCATTGTACGCCTTTAATTGTGGACGATCTCTTCTGCCAGTCTTAGGGTCGTTTTCAGAATGGGCTGCGTTTTAAATGTTGCCTTAATATGTCCCTGAGAGGAGGGAGGTTCGCGATCCTTCTACTCCGTTTCCCTTCTCCTCCATCTTCCTCATGCTCTGCCAGTACAGATGCCAGTACAGTTGCTCAGCTTCCCCTCCAAGGGCAGAACAGATTATTTACAAATTAGTATTTGCTTCTTTTGTGAAGACTTCCATCTAAGTTTTGAATGCAGAGTTTATTTTATGTTGCTTATCTTTTTAAAGTATTTACATTTATTTTATTTATATATTAACTGAAATGCTCTTTTGTGCTTCATTTGGAAGCTAATTTAGACTTCAAGTTTGTCTTTCAGCAGAATGGGCAAGCTCTTCCTATTTTCTCCTCCTTCTCTTGGTTTCTGTTGGACCAACTCTTGGTTTCTGTTGGAACCCTTCTTCGTAATAACTGGAGGGCTGGTTGCTGTGTTAACACCCTAGACCAATTTTGAGAATCTGACAGATATTTTTGTTTTGTCTGTGTACTGACCTGAGAAGGTGTCTCCAGACCTTACAGCCCATTTGCCAATGCCTGAAGAGGGGGGTCTGTCCTTGTCATCTTTAGCAATTTTTTGCTCCCTTCCCCTCATCAGAAATAGTTCACGATGAAGGCTGTGGAGTGTTAGTGTCCCTGGGGCTATTGGATGAAACAAATGGCCATAAAATCCCCTGTGGTCATTGCTGGATGTGGGTCTGAAGGAAAGAAGAAGTGAAAAGGTCACAGCTTCCTAGTCCGTAACCTTCCTAATATTCTGTCTCAGGATTCTTACTACAACCCAAGACACACCTTGTCATCTTCCTTCATTTTAATGAGAACTTCAGCAAGGAATTAGGTGCCACTAACTAACTTTACTTTAGGCTAGTAGTTATACTGTTTTCATTGCTTTGCTACTTTGGGCCTAGTTATCTAATGATGAAAGAGAAACAGAGGGAGAAGGTGAGAGAGAGGGAGAGGATGAGAGAGAGGGAGAGGGGAGATAATTGATTCATTAGAGCCACCAGAGTGTCCCCACAGCCACTTGAGTTGAATGTGTTTACATAAACTATTTTGGTCTTGCTACAAAAGCAGTTTATCATGAAATCAAATTGCTGCCATTTGATATATTTCCTTTCTACGGGCAACATTTTATTTTCAGGGGTTTCAGAACGGCCACCTTTTTGGATATACAGGTGTTTCCAGAAAACCTTTGAAAAACAGTATAGAACCTCATTTTCATTTTATTTAATCATAATGTGGCTTATAACACATTTCTACATGTTTCCTACTTCAAAAATGGCAGTTTTATAAAAGCTATCCCTCATAGTATACGGGGACTCAATCCACTCTGGAAGAAACCTTCTGAGTTCTGAGTTGATTCTACCAAATCTATGTCCATTACATGTGCTTTATCTACTGAAAAAGACTCCTGGGAGCTTTCTCCTAACTACTCTTTGATATACCCTCCTTATGGCCTTAGTCTTAATCATTTTATTTGCTTTGTCTAAAAGTTGTATTGGGCCAGTCATTTCATATTTTTTTTTTAGTAAGTGAGTTCAAACTCAGGATCCTTTTGTCTTTAAATTTCCAACAAATTCACTGTATAGTTTTAAGATACACGTAACAGTTTTACCAAAAGCCATTTCCTATTTTAGACTACCACAGCTATATTTCCTTTCCTTTGTATGACCCTTTAACATTTTACTTATCTTACTAGTATAACCTGAGGTCAAAGTTATAAAGCCTCCAACAAGAAATTTCTGTGGAAATTGAATCAATAAATAAAGGGACATTTAGCAATATTATCCTCTCAGGCTTTTTGTGCATTTATTATTATTCATAATTTAACATTTATTGAGCACTAAGAACCATACTGTATTTGGAACAGAAATGTAGATGCTATCTCTGTCAATAGATTTCTGTTCTCAGGGAGAATTCAATTTGTGCAATGTCTCAGAAGTTAACACTCACTGTTAGATAAATAAAGGGGGGAAATACATTATAAAGTTTGAAAGGACTTTGATGAAAATTTATTTTTCCCATAAAGCCATGACTCATGTTTGCATGGAGATAAAATTTTTGTTAAAAGTATGATTGACATGCAAGAGTATTAAGTAAAAGGTATGACCTTGATATCTGTAGTTTAACATTAGAAGTTTGAACTTTAAGTGAATTCGGTTAAAACTGGATTGAACAAAATAACTATGTGCCCCAGATACAAAATCATTTGTATCTCAGAGAATCCCAGGCAAAATAGGAGCACCTGGGTGGCTCAGTCAGTTAAGCATCAGACTTTTGATTTCTGCTCAGGTCATGATCCCAGGGTCATAAGATCGTGCCCTATGTCAGGCTGCGTGCTGAGCGTGGGGCCTGCTTAAGATTCTCTCCCTCTCCCCTCCCCTGCTTGTTTTCGTTCTCTCCCCCTCTCTCTCTCAAAAAAAGAATAAATAAAAATGAAAAAAAAAAAAAGAATTCCAGGAAATCTGGAGTGTCTGTTTCACTGCTGCTGCAAACGTTCAGTTTTAGTCTCAAATAGGTTTTGGTATCCATTTTAGTTGAAAATAGTAGCTTCATTAGTTTATTTTTATTTTTAAAATTTGTTTATTTATTTTGAGAGAGAGCATGAGGGAAGGATGGGCAGAGAGAGAGGGAGAGAGAGAGATTCCCAAGCACGCTCCTGGCTATCAGCCTGGAGCCCACCTGGGGGCTCGATCCCATGAACCTTGAGATCATGACCTAAGCCCAAATCACAAATCCAATGCTTAACTGACTGAGTTGCCCAGGCGCCCCTTCACTAGTTTATTTAGAGAACGTTCACTGCTGATTCTGCAATATGTATGTCTACCTTTAGTTTTATGATTAGGTACAACTTGATCAAAGATGAGGACTGACAAAAACTGCAAAGAATGTTTCTTATCCAAAAGCAAGCACTGCCTCTCTGTGCCCCATTTTTTTTCCCCAGGCCAACTTGGAACTCGACTGATTCTGACCAAATAAGAAAATGAAACCGTGCTAATAAAGTAGCAAGCAGGTAGCTGTCAGTGGCTTACCTTTTTCTTCTGATACTCTGTCTTCTACGGACACTAATGAATTGATCTCCTGTCTTCAGCACTGGGAGAGAAAACAGTTAAAACAGTCCCCTAAATTCTGGACCTTCAAACAAACCGTAATTGATCCAGTTAGTTTAAGTGATCTTTTCTCAGTCTCCTAGTTACTGACAGAGAAGGACTAGCACCCATAAATAGCAATACTTCTTATAATAAATAGGTCTGTAAACTGGAAGGGTGAATGGCAACTCATCCAGAAGCAAAGATATCATTTGAGGTGGCTTCAGCTTCAAGTAATAGGAATGTTTAATTCATAGGAGCATTTGAATTATCTCTTTCTACAAAAAGTATAAACTTTTTGAAACTCTGGCTGTCTTGGTTGTTATGATTCTCTTAGTTTCACCTACTTCCATTGCTTAGCTTTAATACCAGGTTGGTGGATGTATATTCAGTTTTAGCAATTCACATAAGAAAAGTCGGTGTCCTGAAAAAACAGGAAATCGACTGTTCTTTGTGTCTCTTATACAGAGGTGAGGAATGTTTCCGAGGAGACCTTTTGCAGCAGACTTTCCTCATTCCCTGTTAGCTAGGTCTGAGTTATTTGACCTCTCCTAAATTATTCACTGTGAAGGGAAATGAGATTTCATTTGTCATTGATGGGTATTGAAAATGACCATTATAAACGTCATCTGTGTAGGGTAACAACACATATAGAAAAAAAGTATCTTGAACTTTATAGAAGTGGAATGATAAATATAAGCTCTCCCTTTTTTAAAAGTAACATAATTCTTTTTTTTTATTTTTTTTTAAACGTTTATTTATTTTTGAGACAGAGAGAGACAGAGCATGAACAGGGGAGGAGCAGAGAGAGAGGGAGACACAGAATCTGAAACAGGCTCCAGGCTCTGAGCTGTCAGCACAGAGCCTGATGCGGGGCTCGAACTCACAGACCGTGAGATCATGACCTGAGCCGAAGTCGGACGCCCAACCGACCAAGCCACCCAGGCGCCCCAAAAGTAACATAATTCTTAATGGCTTGCTTCTACTTTCCAGTGTGGGGGTCTTAAAAACAAACTTCTTTCACATATAATTTCCTTCTACTTTTGTCTGATAAAGTTTCTATAGACCTCATACCTCTTTGCTTTATATGTTTACTTAAAATTGTTTCTTTAAGCATAAATGTTGATAATGCATCTTTTCCTTTAAACTGGAAAACTAAAAAACTGCTTTTGAAATGCCAGTACTTAAGACATTGCTTCTTACAGTATTTAAGGAATAAATCTGGACTTGTTTGATCAAATTTCTTGGATTATTTTATATTCTTTTAAATTATTTAGAACAACTTATTATTATGGTTTAACATGCATAGTCTTTTATAATATAATTTTGAAATTCTACATAATTTTATTGAGATAGAGTTGATATACATTATGTTAGTTTCAGATGTACAACATAATGATTCCATATTTGTATATATTATGTAGTGATCACCATAGTGAGTCTAGATAACATCACTATACCTAGTTACAAAATTTTTGTTCATTTGGTGAGAAATTTTAAGATTCTCTTAGCAACTTTCATATATGCAGTACAGTCCTATTAGCTCCGGTCACCATGCTATGCGTTCCATGCCCGTGACTTATTTTTTTTTACAATTGGAAGTTTGTACTTGGACTCCATTTACGAGTTTCATCTACCCCATCATCCCTGCTTCTGGCGAACACTGGTCTGTTCTATGTACCTGTGAGCTTGGTTCTATTGTTTGTTTGTTTGATATTATACGTAACTGGTGAGATCATATGCTGTTCATCTTCTCTCTCTGACTTATTCCACTTAGCATTATGTTGTATGTCTGAAACTAGAATAATGATCCCTTAAGGTTCATCCATGATGTCACAAGTGGCCAATTTTTTTTATTTTTATGGGTCATTAATATTCCATTATACATAGATACCACATTTTTAAAATCCATTCATCTACTAGTGGGCACTTAAGTTGTTTTCATATCTTGGCTATTATAGATAATAGTGCAGTGAACATGGATGTCCATGCACCTTTTTGAGTAAGTGGTTTTGTTTTCTTCAAATACCAAGAAATGGAATTGCTAGATCATATAGCAGTTCTTATTTTAATATTTTTTAGGAAACCCCACAGTGCTTTCTGCAGTGAGTGTAATAATTTATATTCCCACCCAAGGGATCCTTTTTCTCCACATCTTTGTCAAACACTTATTATTTCTTGTTGATAGTAGCCATTCTGCCAGGTATTAGCTGGTATCTCATTGTGGTTTTGATTTGTATTGCCCTCATGATTGGTATTGTTGAGCTTCTTTTCACGTGTCTGTTGGCCATTTCTGTGTCTTCTTTGGAAAAATGTCTGTTATGATTTTGTGCCTGTCTTAAAATCCGTTCCTTTTTTGCTATTCAGTTGTGTGAATTTTTGGTATATTCTGGATATTAACTTTTTATGAGATAGATTACTTAAAATATTATCTTCAGTAGGTTGCCTTTTCATTTTGCTGACGGTTTTCTTTGCTGTGCAGAAATTTTTAGTTTGATGTAATCTCACTTGTTAATTTACTTTTGTTGCTTTTGTTTTTGCTGTCAAATCCAAAAAATCATTGCTGGGGACCAGTGTCAAGTTGCCTACTGCCTGTTTTCGTCTAGAAGTTTTGTGGTTTCTGGTCCTCCATTTAAGCCTGAAAGCCATTTTGAATTAGTGATACAATTTCATTCTTATGCATCTAATTTTTCCAACATTTATTGAAGAGACTGTCCTTATTGTATATTCTTGGCTCCTTTGTGATAAATTAATTGATCATATATGCATGGGTTGTTTTCTGGGCTCTCTGTTCTGTCCCATTGATCTATGTATCCATTTTTATGCCAGTATCACACTATTTTGATTACTATGGCTATGTAATATAGTTTGAAATCAGGGAGCTTGGTGCCTCTGGCTTCATTTTTCTTTTTCGAGGTTGCTTTGCTGTTTGTGGTCTTTTATAGTCTGATCAAAATGTTGGGATTGTCTGTTCTGTATGTGGAAAGTGCCATTGTAATTTTAGTAGGGATTGCACTGATTCTGCAGATTGTAATATGGACATTTTGCCAACGCTTATTCCAATCCATGAGCATGCAGTGTCTTTCCACTTATTTGTGTCTTCTTCATTTTCTTTCCTCAGTGTCTGAGAATTTTAGTGTCCAGGTCTTTAACCTCCTTGGTTAAATTCCTTCCTATTATTATTTTATACTTGCAGAGGCCATTGTAAATGGAGTGTTTTGTTTTTAATTTCTCTTTTTGATAGTTTGTTATTTGTGTACAGAAATGCAACAGATTCTGTATGTTGACCTTTTCCTATTGATTCTGCAACTTTACTAAATTCCTTATTAGCTCTAACATTTTTATGGTTTTCTATATATAATAGCATGCCACCTGCCAGTGGTCATATTTTTACTTTTCTCTAAATACTTTCGATGCCTTTTATTTTTTTGTGCTGATTTGCTCTGCATAGGAATTCTAATACTATTTTGAGTAAAGATGGTGAGAGTAGACATTCTTATCTTGTTCCTAATTTTAGAGGAAACGTTTTCATCTTTTCACCATTGATTATAATGTTAGCTGTGGGCTTGCTGTAAATGGTCTTTATTATGTTGAAGTACATTTTCTCTCTATACCCACTTTGTTGGCAGTTTTTATCATAAAGGGATATTTAATTTTGTCAGATGTTTTTTTCTGCAACCATTGGGATGTTCATATTATTTTTATTTTTCATTTTGTTAATGGAGTGTATCACATTGATTGTTTTACATATGTTTAACCATCCTTGTATCCCTGGAATAAATCCCACTTGAATGTGGTGTGTGATCCTTTTAATGAATGTATTGTTGAATTCAATTTGCTTATATTTTGTGAGAATTTTTGCTTCTATGTTCAACAAGAATATTGACATGTAATTTATTTTTTTTCTTTCCTTTTTCTTTCTTCTTTCTTTTTTTTTTTCATGGCATATTTGTATGGCTTTGGTATGAGGATAATGCTGGTTTATCAAATGATTTGGGAAGCGGGGCGCCTGGGTGGCTCAGTGGGTTAAGAGTCCGACTTAGGCTCGGGTCAGGATCTCGCGGTCCGTGAGTTCGAGCCCCGTGTCAGGCTCTGTGCTGACAGCTTGGAGCCTGGAGCCTGTTTCAGATTCTGTGTCTCCCTCTCTCTGACCCTCTCCCATTCATGCTCTGTCTCTCTCTGTCTCTGTCTCTCTCTCTCAAAAATAAATAAATGTTAAAAAAAATTTTAAAAATGAGTTGAATATTGCATTTTTTGATGTTAATATCCTTTACAGGATAAAGATAAACTCTTTAAAAAAGAGTTCCCTACTCTTTTCTTTTTGGAAAAGTTTCAATTCTTCTTTGAATGTTTGGTACAGCTTACCAAGGAAGCTGCCTGTTCCTGGAATTTTGTTTGTATGGAGGTGTTTGATTACTAATTCGGTGTCCATACTACTAACTATTCTATTTAGATTTTTATCTATTTCTTCATGGTTCAGTCTTGGTAGAATGTATGTTTCTAGGAACTTATCCATTTCTTTTTGGTTGTCCAACTTCTTATAATTGTCCTTAGTAGCCTCTTTTGATCCTTTAAAGTTCTGTGGTATCATTTGTAACATCTCTTCTTTCTGATTTTATTTATTTGAGGCCTCTTTTTGGGGGTGGGTCATGTCTAGCTTAGTGTTTGTCAGTTTTGTTTATCTTTTTAGAAAATCAGTTTTTTGTTTCATTCCTCTTTTTTACTTTCTTTTTTGTCTCTATTTTATTTATTTCTGCTCCAGTCTTTGTTATAACCATTCTTCTACTCAGTTGGGGGTTTATCTGTTCTTTTTCTAGCTCCTTGAGGTGTAAAGTTATTTTATTTGAAAATTTTCCAAGTTTCTTTAGGACCTATCCTGCAGAATGTTCCATGTGCACTTGAGAAGAATGTGTATTATATTGCCTTTGCGTGGAATGTTCTATATATATCTGTTAAGTTCATCTGGTCTAATGTGTCATTTAAGGTTGATGTTCCCTTATTGTTTTTCTTGGGGTAGTAAAGTCCCTATTATTATTGTAAAGCTTTTTGTCCCTTTATGAAATCCCACATAATCTGATGGCAAATCTTTCTTGTACTCTTCCTTTAGAGGATCACTGGCACTTCAGAGTACCTATTTTTCCTGTTTAAGAAATCTAAAATTTGAAGCAGCTTGAATTCTGATTCATTTCTTATACCCAGGAAATGAAAGTTAGCCCATAAGATTTGGTCTGCCTAAATTATAGAAGATAAGAAGAGCGTTTCAGTATGCTATGCAAACTTTGTGCTATGGATTGAATTTTTGTGACATGCCCCCCCCCCGCCCACCACCAACACATACGCACACACACACACACACACACACACACACACACACAAATTTATATGCTGAAGTTCTAATTCCAAAATTTGATAAGATTTGGAAGTAGGGCCTTTGGAGGTAATTAGACTTAATGAGGTCATGAGGCAATAAACGTTTATTGTTTAGCACCCCTCCCCCCATCTATGGCATTTTGTTATAGCAGCCTGGACTAAGACACTGTTCTACAGGCAATGCTGTTAGTATGTTGTTTGTTACTTTCATGGGATAAGATAAATGTTGAACCTAAAATAGGTATTTATTTTACTACATTTGTTGAACAGAGTTTAAGCCCATTTATATATTGTAGGCTTCACAAAGCCAACTGACAGCAAAAGAGCTGTATTCTCCATGATATATAATGTTTTAATGCAAATTTGTCAGTTGTAATTCAAAAATATATAAAATCCAGAACCTACTTATTTCAACAAAAGATAATTGAAATTTAAGTATAACTTTACAGGATAAAGTATTTGAGCTAGCTACCGATGAAGAATTGAAAATGAATTTTAGAGTGTAGAATCAATGGCTTCATTTTGGGTAAACATTAAACATGAATATGCTTAGCTTGCCAAAACTGTTTTAAAATCTCTTCTCCTGTTTGCATATCTTAATGAGACTTTGCTTTTATGTTCTGAGTATTATTAAAACAGCTTAGATATACATTTTATCCTAAGAACCAAATTTAATAAGCCAGCAAGGAAGAGACAAAACCATTTGCCACATTAACAAGTTTATTGATAGATATAAAGGGGCCAAGTGTGCTTATAGTTATTTAATATGAGGAATCATTATTTCAAGCATAACTTTTTGTACAAGAAAGATTGTGGAACAAAAATGTTAAAACAAATGTAGGTTTTATAAGCCTTTTGTTTTTCCTATGATATATTTTTATTTTCATATGATCTGATATATTTTACTAAATTTACAGCTTTTACTTTGTGTGTCTTTATTTCATTGTTCTAGTCATGCATTTTTTGATGTTAATAAAATGTTGATGTATAATAGGAAAAAAAACAACTCTGATCCTTTACCACAAATATTTTGAGAAGCACTGCCCTAAGGAACAGGCTAATATCCATCCTAATTTTATATGGGCTTGGTAAATTGTTAAAAAAAAAAAAACCCAGATACCTATTAAAGAAAATTCAGCTTTAAAGTTAAAGGAAACAAAAAGTAATTGTATAGATTGTATCTGCAAAGATCTCTAGAGAAAATTACCCCTCCCTGTCCAGAAAGTACTAATCGTGAGCCCCAGTATCCCACACTTTTCTTCATAAATCTGCTGAGTTTGAAGGCAAATAGGCACATTGTAACAAAGACTTGTGATAAAGATGGGGATGGAATTAGGGACACTGATAAAGAGAGTATATGAGGAGGGTAAGCAAGCCTGTAGTCAAGGCAGAGAGAAACCAAAGGGAAAAGAGAGAAAAAACGGTGAGTGCCAGGAAAAATAATTAACTTTTCCTCCACCCCGTTGAGAAGGTCTTGGCATCCTTTGTATCTTGGATAGGAAGAAGGCTACAGAAGCAGTAAGTACTTCATAGACTGTGATTTCCTCAAGGCAGGAAAGTTTTTAAAAACGCATTAAATTAGTTAGGAAAATGGTGCCAGAACGAACAGATAAGAATGAAGAAAGGCCAAGTGGAAAGAATGCTGGCAGCTTTAATGGGTCAGCGATGTGAATGAATCCTGAGGAAGGCCAATTCCAATATGGTGAAAATAGTCAGTTAATTTACCATTTGGTAGAGATAATACATTATATTTAAGGAGAACTCACTTTGTAGTAGACATGTACGAAATTGCTTTATAAAGCTCCACATACCAATCCTATGAGTTGTGATACTACCATCTCCTTTCATTGATGAGGAAACTGAATCTTGGAGGTTTGTGGCTGTCAGATGCTCTTTATTATTCTGCTTCAACAACTCTGGTGTTTCTTTGTATGTCTTTGGGTTGAGTTCTTATTCCATATTCCTGACACCACCACAAGTTTGGCATATAGGAGAGGAGTTTAGCATTAAGACCACATTCTGAAAGTAATTCCCCTAGGACATTCCGTAAACAATGTAACAAGTATGAGTTCTATACCTTTCAAAAGCTAGCAAATGGGTAAAAGTAGGGAACAAATGTAGGCGTAAACAAATTCCACACCTATGAGAATGATTATTTCCAAACAGTGCTTGAATACGTTTTATCTGATTTCCATATATCCATGAAGGTGTCTGTAAAACCTATTTGCCAGATGAAGGAACTGAAAGCAATGAAAATAGATTAATTGCCTTGAGCCGTGACCCTTTTTGTAGAGGATAATATGCATCAGTGTAATCATGTCCTTTGTTGAACTTACTACAACTGGAAGGCTACTCTTCTCTTCTGTTCTTGACACACATGACCAATGGATCAGGACCCTCTTTCTTCCTGAGTTCAGATTGGACTTCCAGATTTCAGGAATTGGCATACCAGAGTGCCATTACCTCTCGATGGATTATGGTTGGTACAAGAGATTATCCCTTTTCACCATCCGTGGGTAAAGGGAAATCCCACACAAGCCTATATTCTTGTGTATTTTAAACTTTACTATAAAATTGGTAAAGTTTTATCAATTTGGAGCAGAATATTATTGTAATAAATACAATACTAGTTGCTTTAAATATTTATCAAAGCTACCCCAACCACAGGAAGTTTCCAAACATTTTTTTTAAAACTTCCTCAGTCTTTGAGCACGTTGCTTTCAAATTTCATGAGTCAGTTTTGTGTAGCTTTAGAGCTCTGACAAGAATAAAGCCTCAAGTGCAGCAAGAGGAGGAAAAAGCTTTAGTTAAACAAAATACTGACAAATACTTCTGGCCCCTAAGAAAGAAGGAAAATGAACTGGGAAAAATAGATGTCTTTTTATAAAGCTTTGCTTCATTTGCAAATTGTAAATCACTCAAATCATTGATATTGAAATCTACATTTTTATTATCTGCCTTTTCTGCTTCAGACCCTTAACTGCAAGTAAATGCTTATGTCTTATGAAAAATAGAGAATATGGATTATATGACAGAGTGTCAGATCCTCAGGGGGAACATGTTATATTGCCAATTTTATAAGGCACTCCTGAATTGCCGAGAAAAGAAAATTACATTTGGATCAGTGTAAACTAATGTTGAATGAATAATTATACCTACAGCTTTTAATATATTGACTAGAGAACATGTGTAACACATTTCTTAAAGCCAGAACCCTTTAGATTGGCTTCATTGAAAAACAAGCTATTGGACTTGTCATGCTGCTCTGAAGGCTAATAACTAGCTTTATTGGGAATGGAGTGGAACATTTCTATCCCTGCTGCTAAAGCGCGGTCACTGAAATGCGTTGAGGGAATCAAAAACAAGCACCTCAGACAGGGCACACCACCAGTGTGGACTCTCAATTACTCAGCGCTGGGACGATCTGGATTCACAGTTTCTCTTTCCTTAAGCTTTTCTGCATGGATATTATCACCCAGAAGGAAGGCAGTACATCAGATTTTGTTGTGTAGTCCGAGGTAGGGTTTTAGGAGGTAGTAGTTTGCAAATGTGATACAAATAAGATTTCTCATTATTTGTGCAGTCTCCTTGCCCCAAATTCATATGAGATTGCTGTACTCTGTTTCTGGTATTCAGAGTAGTGTCCTTTGCAGATTTTAAATAAACTTTACAGTGAAGAAAGACGTGTGTCATGCTTATGTAATTGAGATTTCTGTGACCAGTCCTTTATAAAATGTGTGCTCACTGCACCCATTAAAAAGGTGAAAGTGTGAGTCATTCCTTATCTGGGATGAAATGAGATTCAAAACCCTTTCTTTCTTCCAACTCAAAAGGTCCAGAACACATGCTGTTTACCTTGAGGCCAATTATGCTCTTCATTAAAATTAGTTTTGCATATAAACCTCTACCATAGTCAGTGTCAGAGTTGTGTGAAATTAAGCCTCAATTTTAAATAAATCACAGTAGTTTTTTGGTCTAATGCTAATCTTATTGTACACACTTTGAATGCATACAGTTTATATTTTGTATGATCTTCTTAAGACTAATTATTGATCAATTTTGTCAATGTTATTCTTCACTAATTCTCTTTAACATTATAATTCAGTCCAATCAAAGCAATTTGATTGGAAATTGGAAATGAACTTCAACAAAATTTACTACAATCAGCTGTTTTATGCTGACACTGCTATGCAACAGGATTGTCAAGCATAGAATGAATTAGCTGTAAGTATGAATAAAATTAGGATGTGTTTGATGCGATTTAGACAGAATTTTCAAAACAGATAATACTTAATTGAAAACAAAAGCCTTATGGTTTTCTTACAAGGGAGAGCAATTTTTGCTGTAATTACCAATCAGTGAGCCTGGTCTCCTTAAATACTTCTGTTCCTATCCCAATATATTTCAAAAGACACTCACATTCAAAGTGAGTTAGTTAAAAAATAGGAATCGAACATGTGTTACGTGTTAGGTACTGCTTACATCAGAGATCAAAACAAACAAAAATCTGCTTTCATGGAGTTTTATTATGGGGGGGCACACAATGAGGTATGTGTATATATATATACATATATATATATATATGTATATATATATACACATATATATACACATACACAGACACACACACATACATACATACACACACACATATATACACACCATGATGATAAGCTCTGGGAGTTGAAATAAACTAGGGAGGTGATAGGCTTAGGAGGAAAGGAGTTGCAACTATTCTTAGGGTGGCCAGAGAAGGTCTCACTGAAAAGGTTCCTTCTGAAAGAGGCTTCGGAGAGAACAATGAATACATCTGGAAGAAAAGCTTCCAGGCAGAGGAAACAGCAGCAACAAAGGAAACAGAGATGGTTTCATATCAAGGAACAGGAAGGTGATCAACCTTTCTGGGTGGAGCAGAGGAAATATCAGAGGTCAGTGTGAAAGTTATGAGGTGAGCGCAGAGAAGAAACAGTGTCTGATCGCATAGGGTGTGGACAGTGCCATGAAAATTTTGACTTTTATTCTGAAAGATATTGAACTCCAGAGTGAAGTGATCCTATATTTTTATAGTATCCCTCTCACTGAGAAACAGGTTAGGAAGTTATTATAATAATTTTAGGGGAGGGAAGATGGTATATTGGACTAAGAAGGTGAGTTGAAGGTAATGAGAAATAATCTGACTCTTGGTATACTTTTTTACAAAATTGAGCTAAAATTTGTGTAACACAAAATTAACCATTTTGAAGTGTGAAATGTGAAATTCAGTGCCATTTAGTACATTCACCTCTGCCTAGTTCTAAGGCATTTTCAAAACTCTAAAAGGAAACTCCATATGCATTAAAAGATCACTTCTCATAATCTCCTTCCTCTCCAGACCCTAACGCCACTAATCTTCTTTCTGCCTCTATGAATCTCCCTTTTCTGGGCTTTTGATATAAATGGAATAATACAGTATATGTGGGGTTTTTTTTTGGCCTGGATTCTTTGACATACTCTTTTGAGGTTCACCCATGTTGTAGTATTTATCAGTACATCATTCATTTTTATAGCTGAATAACATTCCATGGTATGGATAGACCACATTTTGTTTAACCATTTTTCACTTGATGGACAATGCATTATTTCCACCTTTTAGCTATTGTTTATAATGTTCTGGATACGTTTTAAAAACTAGAGCAAACAGGACCTGCTAAAACACTGGATAAAGCTCTATAATATTTAAGTGATATTTAAAGTAGTTTAATAGTCAGTACTCTACAAAATCTATTAAACCTAGTGATAAATGTTAAAATACTCTTTTGAGATTTCTTCCTCAAGAGCAAAGAAGCAGAATGCAGCTTTAGGTAACATATTTTTCCTACTAATGTATCATATAGAACACTATATGATGAAAAACTAACATTTTATTAGCAAATATATTGTTAAAGATTTGAAGAAACGAGCACTAAAACAAATCACACGGACTACACTATTTGCTACTGAACAAAACTGCAGCTTTGCTAACAAGTTTAAATTAATGGGGAATTGGTAGATTCTGTTTCAGTAATGAAATACACTAGGAAGTCCTTTTTTTTCCAACCCCTAAAGGGAAGGTGTTTGGAAGAAAATGTGATCTCCAGAGTAAATAACTTGTTAATAAATGGGGGAAAAAAACCCAACAGTGTTTTAGGCAAAACACTTGTGTACACAAAATCACTCTTTGAACAGCTTGCTTTGAATAGAATTTTTAAAAAAGATATTCTGCAGAGGTAGCGGCACAAATGAATTTCAATCACTGCATCAACCACAAGCAAGTAATTGGAGCAAAGAAGTAGAAGTCAGAAATGCTATTACTATGTGTCACTACTATTTTTTAATTTATTTTTTAAAAGCAGTTCTTCAACCTCTCATAGGATATTTGTAACAGTTTTAACCAGCTGGGAAATATGAAAGTGTCACTGCTTTTTGCCTGTAAAGTACTTATATAGGTTCTATTGCTACTGATAAAATGTAGTTTATTTTTATATATCGATTTTGTGTCCAGAAACCTGATATTGTAAAAGTTATTGGGAGATTTTACGTTGTATTTTTGCCATAATCATCATATGAAAATAGTGAAAACTACATTTGTTTCTTTCCAACTGTTGAAAAACTGTACTTGTTTTTCTTTCCTTACTGAGCTGAATAGAACATTTAGTATGATGTCTAATAAATGGGTGACAGCCGTCTGCCTTGTCCTGTCCCTGCTATTAGAGCGAGTGTTTTTGTCTTTACTATTTTGTTTGCTGTAGATCAAATTATGGAGGTTTCTTTTGGTTCATAATTTAAATTTTTTCCATGAATGAGAGATTTTTTTTTCATATTTGAGGTGATCATACTGTCTTTAACTTAATGTGGTGAATATCATTTTTTTCTATTGTTAAAATCAGGGGCACCCGGGTGGCTCGTCGATTGAGTGTCCAACTCCTGGTTTTGGCTCAGGTCATGATCTCAGCGTTCCTGGAATCTGACCCTGCATTGGCTGGGGTCAGCACTGACAGTGCAGAGCCTGCTTGGGACTCTCTCTCTCCCTCCCCGACTTGCACCCTCTCACTTTCTCTCCCTTTCTCTCAAAATAAATAAACGTTAAAAATAAGCCTCTTATTTCTGGGATAGATTTACAAATATTTTATGCACAGCTGAGTATTTTTGCTTATATTTGGTTTAGTGAGGTTTGCATCTCTATTTATGAGTGAGATTGACATGCCATTTTCCATTTTTTATACTGTGTTCGTCAGATGGGGATATCAAGTCAAACTTACTAGTCCTCTGAAAGGACACTGGGAGTGTTTCTCTCTTTGTATATTTAGAAGTACATACTTAAAGTTAAAATTGTTCCTTACATGTTCAGTAAAAGTCACCTGTAGGAGTGGGTTGGTCATCTTCTATATTCATGATTAAATTTTAAATGCCTGCTTACTTCATCAAGTTCCCATCTTGCGGGGTTTTATTTTAAATTACTGTTTTTTAAGGGCACCTGGGTGGCTCAGTCGGTTAAGCATCTGACTTTGGCTCAGGTCATGATCTTGAGGTCTGTGAATTTGAGCCCTGCATTGGGCTCTGTGCTGATAGCTCAGAGCCTGGAGCCTGTTTCAGATTCTGTGTCTCCCTCTCTCTCTGCCCCTCCCCAACTTGTGTTCTGTCTGTCTGTCTGTCTCTCGCAAAAATAAATAAACATTAAAAAAATTTAAATTATTCTTTTTAAATATGTTTGTGTGGCATTTTTAGATTATTTTCAGTGGGAGAGTATGTCAGAGTATTTAGCCTGTCATAATGCCAGAAATGGAAGGTCTCCTTCATCCATGTTAATAATCTCTGTTCTTACTCTCATCTTATATGGAGATCTCTGCTTTGAAGGTGTTGGAAAGTTTCCTATATGGGGAGACTTTTTTCTTTTATTCCTATTTGATCTTCCTTTTGAATGAAGAAAGAAAAGAATATATTCAAGGTGAAATAATAGCATATTCAAGAGTCCAGAAGTGAGAGAACACTTGGCATAATTGGGGAATTGAAAGTAACTCACCATGACTGGGCTTGGCAGAAGATATTATCTGAGTTGTCCTTGAGATGTAAGGATGCACAAAATTTTGGAAGGCATTCAAAGAAAGCTAAAAAATTTGGATTTAATCCTGAGAATAATAGAGATAAATTTATTATGACAGTTATGAAATATATACTATTTATTGAATTATTGCCATTTATTATGTCCTGTGCTATAAACTATATAGTAGTTTTGTAATACTCAAATCTGTGAAGTAATTTTTGAGGATTTTAAAAAATGTATAAGCAAACATTACTTCACTATGTAAAGGATGCTTTGGGTACTTTGAGGTATGATCACACTTCAAAAAGAGATGGGTAGAATCTGTGAATGTGTAATATTCATAGTAACAGTAATAGTAATATGAAGCATAAGAAGTATCTTTTTATTTTGTGATCTTTCTGCTTGTATAGTGCCAATATTTTGCTCATATCCCATATTTAGTTGCTCAGGTTTTATTGTTCTTTTATCATCAGAACTGACTTTTAAAAAATGATGTTTTAATCTAATTCAAAATTAGCTAAAATTTTATTTGTCCCAAGGGAATTTACATTTTATTTTGAATGAGGAAGACTCAAGATATAATTAATTGTACCATTGTAGCCACCATAGAAACAGTAAAAAGAAATGTGAGAGACATACCTGATTTCTTTTCATCACTCTTTTGAAGAACAAGAGAGTACTCATTTCATCCAACTATATAGAAAGATAATTCGAATTTCAGATTGATTTCTTACGTCATTTATGCATAAGAAGTGTTTAGTTGAACTGAAAACTTTCTAGTTTTCTAGGGGCTGTATACAATGTTTATGTAATTATTCACTTTTATGCATCCAACATGTATTGATAACCTATTATATGCCAGGAGTTACAGACCTGTAATGATGAATTGTAAATAATTCAAGTCTGCATAAACTTTTAGCAAAATGGGGAAAATACCAATATTAAATGGTGAAGTGAGAATTCCAGGTTGAAATTGTAGTATAAAGCTGCCACACATAATTTTCCCTTCTAGTATCTAAAACTGGCAACAATTACAACAATAATGAAGTAATAACAATACTACACACACACACACACACACACACACACACAAACACACACACACACTACCTAGTAAGAACCTTAGTATGCTAAACATGCATAGGAAGAATCTCAGGGACATTTGGACTGAGACAAGGGTCTAACCTTGTCTGTATCCCTAGGAGCTAGACTAGAGAGTCAAAAAATTCTGAAAATTTTCAGCAATATTCCAAAATGTAAAACATAAAACATGCCATAGAAAAGAAAAAAGAACTTAGATTCAAAAAGATGAAAGAAGATGTTTATAGCAGTATTATCAACAATAGTCAAAATATGGAATGAGCCCAAATGTCCATTAACTGATGAATGGTTACAGAGATATATATAATGGACTATATTACTTGGTGATCTAAAAGAATGTAATCTTGCCATTTGCATCAATAAGGATGGAACTAGAATGTGTTATGCTAAGGGGAATAAGTCAGAGAAAGGCAAATATATGATTTCACTCATATGTAGAATTTAAGAAACACGACAGATGGACATGGGGAAGGGAAGGACAAATAAGATGAAAACAGAGGGAGGCAAACCATAAGAGACTCTTAAATACAGAGAACAAACTGAGGGTTGCTGGAGGGGTGTTGGCTAAATGGGAGTTAAGGAGGGCACTTGTTGGGATGAGCACTAGGTGTTATATGTAAGTGTTATATGTAAGTAAATTCTTTTCCTGAAATCACAATGACACTATGTTATTTAACTTGGATTTAAATTTAAAAAAGATGCATGAAGTCCTCAGCGTGGGACTACAGGGAACGAAAGGAAATTCCCATAAATATTACGAGCTATATGACAAGGTTAAAAACATTGAATATAATGACACAAGAGCTCAAACACAAATTATAAACTTAGAAATGAGACAAGGAGCTCTCACAAACCCCAGGAAATAACTAAAGTATCTTCTCAAAACTAATCAATAAATTATAAACAGCAAGGAACAGATTAGATAGAACAACAACAACAACAACAAAAATCCTTGAATTTCTGCCATAGAGAAAGGATTTGAAATACTCAGGGAAAAGTAAAGGATTAGGGTGGAGGAATGGGGGAAATAATTGATGGGGATTAAGGAGTGCACTTGTCATGGTGAGTATCAGTTGTAGGGCAGTGCTGAGTCGCTGTTTTATACACCTGACACTAATATTACACTGTATGTTAACTAACTGGAATTTAAATAAAAACTTTTTAAAATGCCAAGGTAATTAAAGAAGTAGATGATTCTAATCAGTATAAGAATTTTTAAAGACAATTCAGCAGGGGCGCCTGGGTGGCTCAGTCGGTTAGGCGGCCAACTTCGGCTCAGGTCATGATCTCGCGGTCCGTGAGTTCAAGCCCCGCGTCGGGCTCTGTGCTGACAGCTCAGAGCCTGGAGACTGTTTCGCATTCTTTGTCTCCCTCTCTCTGACCCTCCCCTGTTCATGCTCTGTCTCTCTCGGTCTCAAAAATAAATAAACGTTAAAAAAAAAAATAAAGACAATTCAGCATAGAATAAGTATGGTCCATATGATTGAAAGAATTCAGTCAATGAAAAATTTACTTGTACTTATAATTAAAACAAATTTCTCTTAATTATAGAATCTATTTACTAAAGCACGCTGTGCATGTGTGTGTGCATCACTTGTGGCTTGAGAGAGATTCAGAGAGAAAATAAACTGTAAAAAAGAAAAGCTTTAGACTGTCATTAGCCTTTCTATAGCAACATCCAGTGCCAGAAGTCAATAGGTCAAATTCTACAGAGTTTAACAGGAAAGAGAATGTTACTAAAGAGTGTCATAGCTAACCAAATACTGTTTTATGGATAGAAGCACTAGGCAGGCCTTCTCAAATACGAGAGAACTTGAGCAGTACATCACCAACTAACTTCTCTGTTAAGGAAAAAAACTACATGTTGAAATTTAATTGATGAAATAATTCAACAAATTATGTAATGAGTTCTTACAGAGAACTCAGAGTGGCAGAAACCTTTATCCAGAAGATTATTAGTGACTCTGCTTAAATCTAGAACTTCCGTAAGAAAATGTGTGCAACAAGTGATAGCCATAAATCGCGTATGTTCTGTTTCCATAAATAAGGAAGTTATCAGAGCAGAAGTGAAAACTTTGAGATTTCCAAGTCTTTTAATCTGTGGATCAGGTAATGTCTAAAATTAAAATACATAACTGAAAAGTAATAATTGGAACCAGCAACAACAAACTTGTGAGCACAAGAACAGATTAAAATGAAAATAATATAGTATTAAGGTATTAATTATTTGTACTATATTTTCTAAAGTTTTTGCAATAAACTTGTGTGACTTTCACTATTGGAATAAAAACAAAAAAGATTTAAAAAAATAATAATGACTCAAGTCCCTTGTTTAAATTACTATTTGTTGCTAACCTGGGAGGAATCCTTTAAGAGAATAATATCTCTTAGGATAAATAAATGCATATTTGAATCATAGCTTTGTTTTAGTGAGGTGTTCAGTTTCACTTGAGATTTTCTTGTATTAAATTTAAATAAATTCAATGCAATAGTTATTAAAATTGCATACATTATATGATCACATTTTAAAATTGTCTTTTTATCCTCTGATCAATCCTTCCACTTATATATATTGTGTCTAAGTCAGGATCTAGTCTGAGAAATAGAACTCATGTCATGTAGACCAATTGAAGGGCGTGACTATTGGGGACGAATTGCAAAGATGTTCGAAGAACTGTAAAACAAGTAAAGGGCCATTAAGGAAATCCATAGATGAGCAATACCGAGAAGCCGGTACCACCTTATGGCTGGAGATGAGAGAAGTGATGGTACCTCAGCCCCAAAGCTAAGGTTTCCAGAAATGGAGTGGGGTTGCTGAATGTACATGAAAGTAGCCAGAGCCACAAATGGAGGGGCTGTCTAAGGTGAGCTGGGACTATAGAGAAATTAAGTGACTGCCAGAGAAGTCGCTCAAAGCAGGAAAAAAAAAAGGAGAACTACCTCTGCTTCTGCTTCCCAGATTTTAGAATCCTGTCTAAGTATAAAATCTAGCCAGAACCCAGTGACCAGGAGTGACCAGGATACATAGAGGAAGGACAAGGAGTAGAGCTGAGAATAAACATGTAAGTGCCTGGTACAACTGCCTAGAAAGATACTTGGGTTGATGGTTATCTTTTTCTTAAAATGTTTATTTCTAAATGTTGGATGTTGGATGATTTTTAATTTTTCTTATTATTGCTGAGTTAAAAGAAACTGCCCTATAATAGTTATTGAGCTACTTATTTGAACTTAGATTGGTAAATGAGGAAAAAGACGTATTTAAAGAGAAGTGTACCACAGTGCAAAGATCATTAGACTATTTGGAGAAAAGGAACACATCTGGTATTACTACCAGTTTGCAGTTTACAGTCAGGAGAGCTTGGTAAGTGGATAGTGACATACATATGGAGATTTTCCTTCCAAGAAGTTTGAGCTTTTCAGTTTACATTGGACCCTTCTAAAAAGTTTGTAAATTAGATACAAACACAATTGTGTTTTAGATCTACAGCCCTGATGGAAGCTAAGGAATATAGTGGAGGAAAACAACATTTCACAAAATGTTGCCCAAGTCTTAGAAAAGACATTTATGTTGTGTTTAGGTTAATACTCTGTCTCTTTGATCTAACAAGGATATCACCAGAGTACAGACCTATGAAGAATTTTGGGAATTTGATAGTTCATTACTGTTGACAAAAAATCTCATATATAAATTGGTAAATAAATTAACCCAGGTCTGAAACTAATTGGCCAATATTTCCTTGTTGACTTGTATAAAATTTAACAGCTCAATTTTCAAGTATTGTTTAAGGTCTAGTGTGTACATTTAGTAATAGGCACTGAAAGAAAACATAAATGAAGTACATATAATATATTTACCTTAATAAGTTTACAAGTTAAGGAGAAGGCATAACATGCGTTTAATATTAGGTTTGATGATAATGTCATACTGTATAAAACGAGCAAATTTTGAGTGGTTGGATCGCAGGTGTCATGAAAGGTCAAATAATTGCGAAACCAATTGGAAATGGCGTAGTTGAAGAAAACTTGTGAAGTCAAAAAATCTTAGGATCTTCCTAGAGTTTTCTGTCGTTTTATTTTTTTCATAATTATCACTATTTCATTGCTGCCTATAGTATTTCTCCATCCTGTTGATATGGAATTATTTATTAAATGCAGTTCTTGTGTTTGATTTTCTTTAGCTCTTAAAGAGTAGAAATAATTATGATCAAAATGTAATCCAAGTGCCTACATTTGTTGTTTGGATTACTTTCTTTGATTTTTCTTTCAATGAAAATATATTCATTAGCACATTAAAGCACTAATACTTAAATTTAGTTTTATTAACCCCCCTGGGTATGCATATCCTTGAAATGTTTTAAAGCCGTTCAAACTATTAATTGATGAAATACCATATCAGTGTCATGGCAGATAATGATTTGTTTTTTAAAGGAACTGTTTAGCAAAGTAGATGATATATTTGTTCATTTTTCAGTGTATGTGGAGAAGGGTCTCAAGAATATAAAGTCATGGGTCTGTAACACCATAAAATATTAACCATTTTGATCTGAGGTGTTAAAAAGAAAATGGGATCCACTAGGTGTGTTTTGCCTACACTGTAATGACATGTTATATTCAGTTTTAAGAAACTTAAATCTTGAAATGTGAAAAAAATGTTCACTGCTCCATAGTTTTGTCAGGGTGATTGATAAGCACTATATATGTATTTCCTTTTCTTAGTTAATCATCCTCTGGTGCTCATTTGATTTTTTATCCATTAGTTTAAATCAGCCTTCCTTAGGGTACTCTTCCTCCTCCGGTTCAATTATCAGGTTATGTTGGAGCTAGAAATTAACACACCCTGCTACACGACCCACAGTTGGGCACATGATGAAGACCTCATCTCCATTCCATGACCAATAAAAGCGATCCAGGAATTAATATGTGAACCCAGCAAAGTAATTGAATATTTTATCCAGTACATTTCTGTATGGAGCTGGCAAAGAAAGAGGCCTTTTTCTTTTCTGATAGAAGTATCAGAGTTAAGAGCTCCCAAAGGCCTTGTCCCTCTTCATGTAGAGAAGCCTGAGAAAAAGTAGTCAACAATTAGTTCTGACTGCCTAAATTCCCTGACTGAAATTATATTAAACTGAAACTACCATAATTTTATGTATTTCTCTACTCCTATGTGCAATTGAAATATTCTCCTCTGAATCCCCTTTTCAACTTAAATCAGTCTGAGCTGTTTCTTTATAACTTGAAACCTAAGAATATCATCTGTAGCATATCTTATTCATGGCAGTATGTGAAAAATAATTACTGGTTCACAGTATTTTATTCTAAGTTCTTGGGGTCTGGTATAGTTCAGAATTTATATATATCATGTGGAATCCCAGGAGGCATCAGGGCAGCACTCTGGAGACAAACTCATTAAGTCTTTGATGGTGATATGAATGAATGTTCACACTAAATGGAATTAAAAGAGTTGTAAATGTCCTGATTTCCATTCAGGTCAGTTTTATTTCCAAATAAGGTTTGACACCAGACCTAAGAAACAACTTTTTTTTTTAAGAACTCTTTAGATTTTGGAATTCCAAGAAAGGAGTAGGAGCTATGCTCTAGTGTAAACTGTTGTTAAAGAATAAATCTCCTAATCTTACACATACAATTTACAGAGCCATGTTTGATGAAAATCAGTAGTAATTGTTTCATACGTTGCTTCTAGCTGTTCCTGTCCCCACCAAGAAACTACTCCTCAGTGAGGCAGTGTGCCCACCTAGAAGCTACTCCCCAGCAAGGAAATATGCCCACCTAGAAGCTAGTCCCCAGTGAGGCAGTTTGATTTGTGGGAATGAAATGGGAAGGAATGTGAGCATTTAGGGATGAAATGTAACCAGCAAATTTTATCCAGTATAAAATATCCTTTGAAATACTAGCAGAAAGTCTGTACTGTTTTAGGTAGTAGATTTTATATACTCACTCCTTATGACAATGATGTCATGGGCCCATCTTAATTTTGTTTCAAAAAGACATTTTATTTGCTAGTGACAAACTTAACAATCTATTGATCCATTTTTTGATTTGCTCTTGTTTTCAGGAAATAAAGTTTCAAGCAACTTTAGAGAAAAAAAAAGCAGAGCCAGATCAAAAACTTAAATTCCAATTATGTCAAAGGAATGGAAGAGGTTTTTTTTTTATGAATAGTAGATAAGTTTCCATAAATTTTTTTTCTAAATGAACACCACCGTAAATATAAAACTCATGTTAATAGTTAATATTTATTGAGAACTTAGTCTGATATATACACTCTACTTATTGTCAAAATAATTGACTAAAGTCAAATTACTAAAATGTCAAATAATTGTCTAAAGTAGCATGATGAATGGCTGCCTCACCCCAATTTCGAGGTTCAGGGAAAACTTTTTGTAGGAGGTAAAATGTAAGTTGAGATCTGAAATAAGAGTAAACTGAATGGGAAAAAATGAAGAATGAAAAGAAAACTACTTGCAAAATCCCAAAGATAAAAGAATAAATGCTCATTTAAAGAATAGAAAATAATCTGATTTGGTTCTAGAACAGAGTACAGGTGTTACAAAAGAGATGAGATACTGGAGGGGTAAAAATAATCCAATTCATGCAGATACCTTAAGCCTTAGGAAGGAGTATAAATATTATACTAAAGACCACGAATCAATTGAAATATTTATACTAAACAGAAAAATGTTGAAATTTATATTTAACTTATCTTTCTGTTGCATTGTAAAGAATGAATTAGAAAGGAGCAAAAAAGGACAGGAAACTCATTTGGAAGGCTATTGTAGTAACCTGGGTGAGAGATTAGTGGTATAAAGTAGAACAAAGAAATGATGGTAAGAGGTAAAATTGGTAGGATTTTAGAAATCTTTAGATTGTAGAATCTATAGGAACTGATGGTTTATTGGTTGTACAGGGTGAGATAGAAGTTAAGGTCTTTGCTGAGGATTCACTTGTAAGCTCTACTGTAGATGCTGGAGTGCATTTATGGCACTGCCATTTACTGAGTTGGGCACATGATGTAAATGGCAGTGCCATTGACCTAGCTAGAGAATATGAAGTATGGGTTGAGATTGGGATTAGTATAAAAAAAGCCATTTTTCTACAAGACACATTTCACCTACCTTTGGGATCCAATGAAGAAATGCAATTTTGGATATATAAATGCACAGTTAAGAAGGGAATTTTTGATTTGGGAAACATCAACAAAGCTGTGGGTATAAATGGCATCAGATCATGTGTGCTGTGGTTATCCATCCAGAAGAGAAACTCCTGAAAACTAAACTCTGAAATTCTGGAACTCTAAGGGTAGAACATTGAGCCCCAGAGAAGTTAATGGGCAAAAAAAAATGTCGAGGAGGATGGTAACAAGAAATTAAAGGTGAGACTTGTGAAAGAGTATTATGAAAAGTGTCTGTTGGTAAAAGCAATCTCAGCAGAACTGGAAGGACAGAGCCCAGAAATCAGCTGGTCCCAGAGAGAATAAGACATAAGTCTGGTTGAGAAACTTTGGTGGCGCTATACCTCAGAACAATAAAGGAGCCACTACCATGCCCATATGAAAGTCAACATAAAATGTTACCTTCAAAATAATGGAAATAAATCCATTCCATAAATTGAAATAGCTGCTTTTTACAGTCTCTATTATAAAATCGTGGATAAAGTAAGTGGAGGTGGGCTTTCATCTTTTATTTTTATAATTTCAAGTGCCTGTTTTGGTACCTCAGACATAGGGTTCAGTACTGGGAGTGGGGAGGACCAGAGAGCAAGGGCAGTCAATGATCTCAAGAAACGTGGCTGCAAGAAGAGGAGAGATACTGGACAAAGGAGAAGGGGCTGCCAGAAGGAAGGGGGTTTGTGTTTGTTCATTCATTTTGTTTGTGTGATAGGAGAGGGTTGAACACATTTAGATTTTGTAAAAAGTTACAAAACGTGAGAAGAAATTTAAAAAGAGAGAAGAGATGACGAATAGCATAACCACATAAACAAGGTATAAGGAATTGTATCAGAACACTACTGGGAAAGAGGCAAGTTGTTTCCTTTCCTGTTTTAACATAAACAAATGAAGAAATCATGGATTAATTTAGAGACTAAAAAATTGAGTGGTTTCTTAATACATGGCAGGGCATTTGCATGGCATTTGTTTTATCTACATGATAGGAGGCTGTTGAAAGTAAAGGAAAGAAGTGGGAGAAGACTTAAGAATTGTTGAAAAAAATCCAGTAGTTGTTGTGAAGAATAGTTCAGGTTACTGACAAGACTAGAAAGGCATAAAGTATTACCAGGGCCACGAGGAGGGGTGAGGGGTGGCGAAGAACATGATTTTCAGAAGTGTGTTAGTCAAGGTTCTCTAGAGAGATCAATTACTACATCTCTCTTTGTATCTTTATCTCTATCTCTCTATCTTCCCTATCTATCCATCTATCTAGACAGATATTTATTATAAGCAGTTGGCTCAAGTGATTTGGGAAGCTGGCCATTCCAAAATCTATACAGCCCATTTCAAGTCCAAAGTTGGAACTCATGAACCATGAGATCATGACCTGAGCTGAAACTAAGAGTCAGACACTTAACCAACTGAGCCACTCAGGCTCCTCTCAGTAATTTAGGAATTTAATATATTTCATGATCTTTCATCTACATTGATACTTTCTTCTGGTTCCTTTTTGAGTTCTTAGTGTTCCTCTTAAAAGGGAAGATGACGGAAATATTGCCTAAGAGTTTCCTCTTAGGTGGAAATATTGCCTAAGAGAAATAATAATTTATTTCTGTGAACTCCAGAAGCTTACAGATGGGCATATTAAACATTGATCACAGTTTGATCATTAAGGAATTCTGAAAAAGTCATTTTTGAGGTTTTGTCTTTGTCTTACAAATTTGAAGCAAAAATTAGTTTAATTTTGTAATTAACTTCTGTTACCCAGCAGTGATTTGATCATATTTATGTCATGTTGTATGTTACTCGTGTGAGGAAACCTACTTCCCTGCCCTGTTTAGTTGAATGTAGATTTGACCATAAAATATTTTTTTAAGTAATTGAATATATTGCATCAGAAACTGCTCTAAGCTTCACAATTTCAGTTATTTTGGCTTATAATTTTATTACAAGTCATGGCAAAATACTCTCCCCCCCTGCAAAACAAAAAAACAAAAAAACTCAGCGGAATACATGCAAATAACCTGTGGCAGACAAACATTCTTTCTTCCAGAACAGTTGATTTTGAATATGCAACAGTTTCTAGTTCTAGAAGGGGATATATCGTGAATCACTTACAGTATTTTTCACTAACCAATAATAGAATTATTGGTTAATCGTGTACCAGCTTCCTCAAAAATAAGTAACATGAATTGCCAGTGGTATCATTTCTTATAAATAAAGACCATAAATGTACGATTTAAGTAAATCAAAAAGCACAGTAGAGTCATCTGCTAGTTAATTCAACATAAATAGAAGCATCAAATATAAGACCTTTGTGTCATTCAAGGTACAAAAGTTGAACATGCTTAATGGAGTCTCTACCACACATCAGATGTAAATTGCGGAACATTATGGTTGGTGTGTAAGGGAGCCATGAGTTTGGCTTTCCAGTATGATCTGGGCCCTGGAGCTTCCTTTGGTTAGTGCTATTTTTTTGTTGGATCACTGTTTCCTCATCAATTTTAAGGGAAATGTTTCTTTAGGACTACTTCAAACATTGAAAATCCAATGCTTTTTAAATTGGGAAGTTAGTTTACATTTATGGAAAAGGAATATAAATAAATACATCGCATACTACAAAATTTCAGAACAGCATTTACTTTCTTTCACAGTATCTTTTTGCCCTTCACACATATAGGTAGTGCAATTTTTAAAATCGCTGTTGCTGTCTGGTAAGCGATGCTTTTGAGATGAAGGAATAAAAATATTACAAGAAACTTAAAACAATTTGAGTTGCAAAACAGTAAGGCAGCAGCCAAGTTAATTCTCTCCTGTTGGGACGCAAGCTGATTAAAGATGATTCCCAGATGCAAACAGGAAGCAAAAATGTATAGATTACATAATGTCTTAGCAGGAACTGAAAGTCAGAGCTAAGTCAGCAGTGCAGCCAAGAAATACTTCATGGAAGGGTAGATCGGTGTCTAAAGACGCAGATTTGAATTCTTGGGTCCACCTCTCTGGTTCTTTAAGTTGGGGTGACCTCATGCCTCTCATACTCATGGATAGTTTGGCAAGTGCAAACAGTGAGAATACACTCCAGCTACCGAGGTTGTTGCAGCCAGTTGGCAATCTGAACAGTGGGACTCGGTTCAGGTTTTGACATCTGACTACTCAGTTACTTCTCGAAGCGTCCCATACAGTCCAAAATACCTATACTAGATCTTCAAAGTTAGGCATGTTCTCAGATTGTAACAACATAAGCATATGTTTGTCTTCTTGAACAGAGCAGAGTAGAAGCTGAAGAAAACAGAGAAAACTAATACGAAGCTAAATCTGAATTGAAATTCCCTTCGGTGAGTTTACCAGTAGGCACTTCCCCCCCCCCATTGAAATATAACACACATGAATATTCATGTTTACTGTGAAATGTAGTTTGCGTCCTCAAAGAAAGTACAGCTAACAGCTATAATTTGCCCAGTTTTCCAGTTAAAATTTTCTATCTCATGTTCCATTTGAAAATTGAAAGAATTTCAATTATCAGTACTAATCAGACTGAGGAATCATACATACAAAGTTTACAGTTAGTCTGAAAAAGAAGTTGAAAGTCATACATTTGGTTTGAATGACCTGAGGTAGTTTTTCCCAAGAAACTTTTCTCTGTCTGCCAATTAATAATCGTTATGGACCACTTACGATGAACTTAAAGTCAGTCTAGACTCTGTCAGAGAAATTTATACATCATGATTATCCCCTAAATGTGCTTATAGTCTGCTTGGAGAAATGATTTGCTACAAATATGTAATACTCAGTACAAGGCAGCATTTAACTTTTCAAGTGCGCGATGTGAGCTGTTCAATTTGCACTAGGTGGGCAACTTTTTTTCCCAACTAATTCAAGAGAAACAAATCATGGTTCTTCAGCCTTTTTGTGCCCCAGCTTTTTACATCTGAGCCCATGAGATGCCCTGCTCCAGAAGGCTCTCAGCTCACTTCCAGTACTTGTCTTCACTTTTTTTTTCTTGTGACCTGTTTTCCACCTGTTTCCTGGAAAATACCTGTTGATCATGCTGCAAGCTCAGCCAGGATGCCAGCCTCTCCAGGAGGCCCCACTGGGCCTTCCAGAGGGAGTCGTTGTCTCCCTCTCCGTGCTTGTATTAGCCCCTCAAGGTGCTTACTCTGTTGTACTGTAATCACAGACTCCTTTGCTGTCCTTCCTGATTTGGACACAGAGAAATGTCCAAACACTTGATAAAATACCTGGTTCATGAAAGCAAATGGGACGAATGAGTTCAGTACAAAGAAGGAAGTAGAGGGTACATTTACTGTCCTTGCAACCCCAAACAGAGGAGTAAGAATTGCATTGCTTTCTCTGAAGCGAAGATCGAGGGTCACATACAGGCTGGTGGGCACCCACCTGTGGCTGCATTGTTAGCCGCCAAACCTGGGACCATTCTTCCCACAACTGTATCCGCCATTTCAGGATATTCTCTCTAACGTCCTCATATATAATCTGGTCCTGATTTCATTCTGAATGTTTCTCCAGGGCATTTACTTTTCCTATAAGTTATATACCATTGCAGTTCAAACTACTGTCTGTCATTTCTGACGTGGACAAAGGAATATTACTGAAAATAATTTCCCCAGCTTTGCTTTTACTCCTTTCCACGCTTTTCTTTTCATTGAAGCCAAAGTTACATTTTGAAGATATGCGTCAGGTCAGAGAAATTTGCCTCCAATGATCTCACTGCTCTGAGAAGAAAGACCACAGTCTTTTTTTTTAAATTTTTTAAATGTTTTATTTATTTTTGAGACAGAGACAGGACGTGAGAAGGGGAGGGGCAGAGAGAGAGGGAGACACAGAATCCGAAGCAGGCTCCAGGCTCTGACCTGTCAGCACAGAGCCCGACTTGGGGCTCAAACTCACGGACTGTGAGATCATGACCTGAGCCGAAGCCAGACGCTTAACCGACTGAGCCACCCAGGCGCCCCAAGACCACAGTCTTGTAAAATTACCTCTAATGTGGCGTGTGGCTCTGCCCCAGCAGTGCCCCCAGCCTCAAGTCATACTGATTTCCCCTTTGCTCCATTCACTGTGTTCTCTCATTCCTTCATGATCCTAAAGTTTTTTTTTTCTTTTCTAACTCAGGGACTTCCTAATCTGCATTTTTTTTCTACCTGGAATTCTGTTTCTCTGCAACATCCCCAAGTCCTGGCATGCACCTCCCTCAGTCCATTCATTCTCGGAGAACAGCTCAAATATTCTTCCAGGGAAAAGTTTCCTCTGTCCTCTCAGTTAAGTCTGGTCTCCCTACTCCCTCAACACTTGACTTTTCCTTTATTATTACGCGTTACAACTTGTAACCATATAACAGTATATATGATTATCTAATTAATCCCTGTTTCCCCTCCTAGACGAAAAGTGCCAGGAGGATTAGGACTGTTTTGCTAATAAACATATCCCTAATGACCATTGTAGCGTCTGCCACATAATAGGTACTCCCAAAATATTTGTTGAACAAATTGATGAATTAAAACTGCAACAGTAAAACAAAACAGCAATAAATTGAAGAATCATCAGTACAGCAAACAGTAAAAATATGAGCTTTTGGTAATGACAGGGATAAGGGACACAAGTTACTAAGTCATCATGCTGAAAACTGAAACTAAAGCGCCCCCTCCATATGATTTCCTTTTCCCCAAACATCTTTGGAATGGTCAAAACCAACTTTGTTCTAAAAGAAACTGTCAAATGAGCAGCAGACATAGCAGGTGTATCATTAACATAAGAATCGATGGGGTGCCCTTAGGGCTCAGTCTTCTGCTATAAACTCTGCCAAGAGCGCAAATAGGGCAAAACTTGAGAATTCCCCATGGGCTAACATTATGCAGATATGGAAAAGGAGGCACCAAAATGGAACAGCCAAGTAGGAAAATCAAGCTGTTTCCCCTTCATTAATACATACTAGTGTAAATGAAATAAAGTAAAAGATAAGGAACAGAAATGTATGAAATCATCTAAAATTAGTTTGGTTATGAATATACTTGTGAATAGGAAAAACAGTTGGGTCAATCAGGGAAGCTTACATGACAAACATTGATCTTGATTATAGAGTGGGGTTCTTCCATGTGTCAGAAATAACTTGGACAGAGACTGTGATGATAGTATTTATTATACAAACAATGTTCCTATTCTTAAAAGCTTAGAGAATTAGAAAATTAGAAGCATCTTGGTCACATCATTTGACACCTGTAACATAGACCTAGCCAAATACAGATGACCAGGGCTAAGTTAACTGGCTACTCCCAGGAGAACTAGGCATTTTAAACTCAGTAAATTTCCTAAAATATAAAAGGAGAGTATGTTGTGTGTGAAGTAGTGAATAAAGGAGAAGGGGACCAGTTTGAAAGATTGAATATTTTATATGAAGATTTCACAATCTCTTGCCTACAGCATATCTAATGTTGAAGGCTTATATCTTATCTTTCCTATCTTTAGATTGGTTTTATGTGAATGATAAATTATAATGTTGATTGGTTTACCTCTTTTCTTTCTCTTACTGCAATCGGTATTTGTAATATTTGTTTTAACTTTGAGGGTTTGTGTTGTTTTGCAATTGCTTCTTCTACTTAAAAATTCATTATAGCACCAAGACAAAGATGTTGGTAATTTGAGGCCAAATTCTTATTCTATTCCAAATTTGCAAAAAATGAAGCAAAGACAACATTTGTCAGCTTTCTGGCAGAGATATTTATGTTGGACAATCATTTGTGTTGTTTTTGGAAAATGAGGGCTAAAAATCTTCCTTTCTCATCCCTACATGAAACAAATTTTGGACCATATGATAGCCCTTCATGCCAACTTCAATGTGTAGAATTCCAGCACTTGGATTTTTTTTTTTTTTCTGAAATGACTTCAGTATTCTGTGTGCCTGTGGCTTTATAAAAAGCACCCGTCTCTTTATTGAACATGACAAACATTCTCCAGGTTATCTGCTCTGTCTTCAAGCCAACTATATTTGTTTTGAAATTGTTAGGATCAGTGTGGCTTGAAAAGACAGATTGTGGGCTTTGGTAGCTGTCTGCTGAATGAGTCTGTTTCTTTTGTCCTTCCTCTTCCTCTCCCCATGCCCCACTGAGGTGCCTTCTGTTTCATTTTTTCCCACCCAACAAATGATTCCCTATGGATATTGATTAGAATTAAACAAACAAACAAACAAACACAAGAACTCAAAATATACTTTGAACACCCTAAGACAAGTTTGAAAAGTGACTTGGACGTGATTGTTTAGTATCTCAACTTTTTTTGGAATTTGGCCTTGGAAATGAAAAAAATGGGAGAGCTATGGGCTCATCCCTTCCGTTATGAAATGACTCTTCAGAAGCAGTAAATTCTGGCACTTTATAGTAGTAAGCTTCTACATTTTCTCTATAATGTGGCTCCTTTTGTGCTAATAGAATAGAGTCTCAATAGGGCACACAGTTTGGGTTCCTAGACAAATACACGTCCAAAGCAAGAACCTAGAATCTATTTCCTCCTGTGCTGCCCTGACCAAGCTGCTTTCTCCAGTGATTACGTCTGCTGGACCCTTCACTTGCTTATTTCTAACATTCCAGGTGATGACGTGATGTTACATTGCGCTATTTATGTGGAAGAAATTCAGGAGTACATGCAGGAGGAACAAGGATGAATTCATGTTATGTCTAAAGAATGGCCACATATTAAAACTCTTTTTAAAGAGACACTGATTTGTTTTCTATAACTTCAAAGCGTTGTTGCAGCTGTACTTTCCATAATTTTATTGTAGAGTTTAAAGAGTCTGCACTTGTTTCATTTCTATGAAATTAATATTTTTGTGGTTAAATGGACTTCAAGTACTTTTTTCAAACTCATACAGTCTGCTTCCAGGTTGAAGCAGTTTTCAAAATATGGTTAAGTGGACAAAGTAAGAAAGTTGCATCTCTGTTAGTGATAAATCAACAAACCCAATCAGGAAAATGTGTAACTCCGAAACTTTGACAAGACTATATAGTCCGCTTTCATTCTCCTAGGATCAGCGACTTAAGACAGGTATACACAAAACTAGGTCAAATAT